>NC_045722.1:6703160-7393502 GCF_009834535.1 Camelus ferus
AGAAAGAAGAGAAAGAAAGAAAGAAAGAAAGAAAGAAAGAAAGAAAATCATTTCCACTAAGGTATATATCTAGCAAAATTTAAACTTACCTTTGTAATGCCAAGAACAACATCTATGGATGTAACAAAAGGGTTTGATGAGCCAGTTAATTCACATCCAACCACCTCTGGTAAAGTAAGAGAAACTGGCAGACCAAGCATAACTGCTTCTGTTTCGATGCCTCCAACCCCTAATGTAATAAAGACAGGCATAAGCAAAGTACATTTAAAGATAATTTATCTTTGTAACATCTAAATCTCTAAGTGTTTGAAGAGCTTATCTTACACAGTACCTTATACAGAATTGCTACAATGCTATTACTGTAGACATGGAACTCAAGTCTTCTCAAAAGAATGGCTCCACTCACATGGTTGGGGAAAAACCTGATTTTTACCTTTATATTAAATTCAGAAAACATTTACTATGCTCAAGATACAGATATGAGTAGAACCCAGTCCGTGTCAACCTCAGGAAGCTCATTCTAATGATAAAGACAAAAAAACCAACAATTTTAACACCTTGTAAAAGAGTAAATGCATTCTTCCAGAGGGAATAGCCCATGCAAAGCCATGAGGTGTAAGGGTACAGCCCACACAGGTAGACAAAGGGCTAGTCTCTAAGACGTGTTTGAGTAAGTGGCCAAAGAGGCACCAGATGGTAAAGGGCCTTATATAAAACATGTAGAAAGGTGGATTTATAAAGGCCAGAAGTCACTGAAGGACAAGGGAGCAACCAGATCCAGATCACCTTCACAGACATCATCACCATCATTAATCCCTCCACAAATGGTACTGCTGTGCTGAGCACTGTCCACACTTCTTTTCATAAATTCTCTCTTATACCACACTGTCCAAAAACACTTGAATTAAGATTTATTTTTGTGGCTGCTATTATAGATGAAAATATGGCCTCAAAGAGGCTATAAAGATCTTGCTACTTACATTCTTTTATAATATTCCTGACATCCTCTCCCAAAAAGAAGTAAATATATTTAGTCATTTACTTACCCCATCCCAGAATCCCCACACCATTCACCATGGTTATATGAGAATCTGTGCCAACGACACTGTCTGGGAAGAGGAAGTCCTTTTCTTCAAAAACCACTCTTGACAAATACTCTAAGTTTACTTGATGAGCCATTCCAGTTCCAGGAGGGATTACAGCCACATTCTTAAAAACTCTTGAACTCCACTGTAGTTTGTTTAAATTTAAGAAATCGAAGTGTTAGCCTATTACATGAATTTGTACTCACAATCCACATATAAATATGGCACTAAAAAAATTTTACCAATGTTCAGTATTGTCAAAGTGGACAGTACATACTGAAAAACAAATATGCAGATACTAAATCTAAATCTATTCATTTTTAAATTATTAAAATAAAATTAAGTCAAAGAAGAATGTTCCAACAGTCTAGATAAACAGTAGTTTTCAACTTTGTTCCAAGGATTCTCAGGGATGGGAAAAGGGGAAGGACCAAGTATAAGATCCTCCAAGAACACCTGAATTAGAGCCACTGTTTTCGTCCTGTTTTACAGTAAGTTTCTGACTAGGATTTTATTTGAAGGAAAGAAAAGTAAAAAATGGTTCTACTGCTATAGTGTTTAAAAACTTGTAAATATACAAAAATCATACCTTCCAATTATTTTATAAAAAAAAACCTCCCCCAAATCATTTATACCTTGAAAAATTGAAGCCTCTCTCGATTTCTGCCAAATTCTACTTCTTGATTTTTTAATACTGTTTCAGGTCTAAAAAGAAGAAGAGCTGGTATTAAATGCAAGTATTACAGAAAGACTTGCCTTATTTCTAAGTCTTTGTTCTTACACACTTACAAACCTATTTTAAAAATTCTTGGAATAGCAATTTACTAGACTTCTCAGAATCAGTTATTTGCTTTTCAACAAGGAAGCTCTACTTTAAGTAACACTCAAAAGCTATTGCAAGGACATTTTAATGAAGCCACATCCGCACCAGTGTCCCAAACTGTACTGTGAGATTTGGCTAAAATATTAAAAGTAGTATGCTAAGCTTTGTAGGGTTTTCCATTGCAAGGAAAAGGAGAGTAGCAGCTTAATGAACAACAAGCATGTACATTTCTCCCCACTTGGCTCTTGGGCCAGTTAAACTAGGAGATTTTAGTTGTTTCTTGTTGATGATCACTATGTAACAACGACAAACAACAACTCAACATAGTTTTACAGGTTAAAAAGAGCTTTTGGCAAAAATCTTGTATTCATCTCATCCAAAATGGAAGGTTCTATTTTAATGTACAAGTAGTAATTTACTTTATATGGATTATAAATATATTTTACATTAATTATTTAAACTAAGAGATAAAATCAATTGATTGCCAAGCAGTAAACATAGTGTCATTTTTAGCAATCTTATTTTTATCTAATGGATATTTTTTTAAAAATTATTTCTAATAGCTTTAAGTTGTTTATTTCACCTGCCAGCTGGTGATTTAAGTGTTGACTAGAATATCAATATTACTTAAATTATACATGTCCTCCAGGGTCCAGATAATTATAGTTGTTTAATTGTCAACTTTTTTTTAAAACAAAGATTACCTTAATAATTCATTGCTGAGTGATCTCTTGAAGCCATAGCACATCTTAATGAGATTTTTCTCAGGACCTCAGGGAACATAGCTTTCTAGAGCCACTCCAATTATTTTACCTTGTCATAGCACACACGGCTACAAAGTGCCATACAATGTTTATTAGCTCATAACCTGACTTCAAATTAGACAGGGATTTCAAGTGCCAAATGCATGCTCTCAACTCTACCCCTCAATCTCGTTTGAGTCTATAATTAATACTTTACTGACACAATAAAGCACATGAAAGAATTACTTTTTTCATGTAGCCAAGGACCATAATATATCTCATCTTAATACTATGTAATTTAGAGTCAAAATTGAGGGGAAATGTTATACCAGATTGGATTTTTAGAAATAAAAATATACTATCCTAGCGCTTCACACTCAGCCAGTTATAAGACAGCCAGCCAACTGGGGTGGGGGGTATAGCTCAGTGGTAGAGCGCATGATCAGCATGCATGAGATCCTGGGTTCAATCTCCAGTACCTCCACTAACAAAAAATAAATAAAAATTAAAAAAAAATTTTTAAATTAAAAAAAATCATAGCCAAGAAAATTAATGATTTTTGAATCAATAAACCTTCCATTTTAGGAAGTTACTTTCTGCATGAGAAAAGATGTTACTCTCAAAAGTCAACATGCCCCTAATAATCAGGACAACTTGGCAGGAGCAATAAGGAGTGCTTACAAAAAACTGTTGTAATTTGATGGCAATGGACCCATAGATTATATTGAATTCTTAGAAAGGAAGAACAACCAAGGGCATTATAACCTGAGGTTTCATAGAAATACTGAGCCCAAAATTTGGAACTACCGAGAACTTCAAAGATCCAGTTTAGGGACATATGAATTAATGTAATATTTTGCACTTATGATGAAGTATGTGTCGATATTATTCTTAGCTTCTAAATCTTAAATGTGTTAAATTTTTTTAAATGGAAAAAGTGTAAGTCATTTTTTACTAAAGTTTTGAAAAGTCTGACAGTCTAATAACAATGGGATAATAAACAAAACTCTCAAAATAACAAAGACTTTGGAAACTTCATAGCATATAAAAATTCATGTCATAGAACTTTTTTTCTTATTCTGAAAAATTACCTATTAGGAAATTTAACAAACTCTTAAGAATAGGATTCTTTTCTTGGCAGATTTACGACTTTCCATGGTACTAGACAGGAAATCACTTATCTAAAAGGGCTCATTAAGTCTGTAACATATGATAACGATAATATTCTTAACACAGCAGTCTTACTGCATTAAGAAAAAAATAAATCTCCTAACAGAAAAATAAAGCTAAAAACATAAGTAAGGATTTCACAAAAAAATGAACAAATGAATAATAGCATGTGAAAGGTACAAATTCACTAAAATAAAAAACGTACAGTTTAAATATTTTTTTGTCTACATTAGTTACAAAAATTAAATATTATTTATAGAAAATTCTGAAGACAAGTTTTCTTCTAAAGGAACAGAAGGAGATAATGGTACTTAGAGACCAGCATTTTAAGTAACTTTGCTTCTTTCAGTACAACAGGAAATACATAGAAGTAAATACTGAAGCACAGTAAGTATAAAGGCAATGTAACAGCAATCAGGAGGGGAAGATAAAACGTGAATTCCTTAACTGAAAAATAACCCAGCACTAATAAATACTTAAAAAAACATCTCATACTCAGGCACTGGTTGCAAATGAAAAGGACATAGAATGGGTGTATTTTCAATCTGTGAAGAAAATTTTCCTGAGTTTCGGCCTAGTTCTCCAGAATCACACGACCCTCGGCAGGTAGTCTGGCCTCTGCAGAGAAGCTTCTTAGGCTGCACTCTAAGTGGAGAGAGCTTTCCTGCTTTCTGTAGGTCACCACCTCCAGGATTTGGAGCGTTCTGTATTGCACTATCATTCCAAAAGAGAAACAAAATAAAACCATTTAAAAGTGACAGAAATTTCCCTCTCCAAAAAGTACACACTAGCAATGGTGCCTAGATCTAAGTAACTGAATGTTTTTCAAAGGTTGACATATCATTTAATTCAGGTTTCAAAAGCAAATCTCAGGTTACCACAAAAAAAAAAAAAAAAAAAAAAAAGAGAGAGAGAGAAAGGTGGGGGCACGTGATTTAAGTTTACGGAGATAAAAACATAAGTCTAAGTGCCCAATAAAATCATTTTCATACACTTCTATGACAATTTAGATAACTTTTGGCAAGTACCAAAATAGATTTTTTTTTTTTTTAATCTAACAACTTAAAAGAAGCTAAGAGCCATAGTTTACTCTAGAGGGCAAAAACTCTCATGGGTTTTAAGAAATTGTAGTCTTATTCCATTATTCCAGAGAATGTAAAAGAAAGCTGATGCATGAAAACAGAATCATGTCCTCTCCAGTTTGACTTGGGTCAAAGGAGCCTTTTAAATACACGAAATTTATTTCAGTGGAAGGAAAACAGAGCTGTAGTAAGCTCAGTTTTCAAACACCAACTTAATGTAATGGCTCAGATCTTTAGATTTTCTCTGGAAGGGAAGTTTAAAAAACAAAAAGGAAATTAAACCTTAATTCAGATATTCACTCCAAAAACAGCAGCAGAAATACACAAATGTGAAAATAACTTTAAATTTAGACTAAGCAAAAAAAAAAAAAAATCACCAATACATAAACTTTTTACCAGTTTTTCTTTTTGTATATTAGTCAATACTAAATGTAGCAAACTTTACTTTGGCACAAATGATCTCTGTTCCCTTTCTTCTATATCACACACTCCCCATGGATTGTCAGTTGACTTGCATGGCTGTCTTTATAAATCTCTGTATTACAGTACCATTTGTTGAAGTCAATTTGTAATGAATGGTCAACCGTGAGATCTGTTGGACAGGCAGGATGGACTTTCTTAGGATCACCTCCAAGAGTTTTCACTGCCTCCCTCATAGCAGCAAAATCCACCATTGCCGGTATTCCACTGGAAAATAAAGAATGATCAACTTACAGTTCTAATTGTTCTTTTATATATGCTCAAATGACTAATATATATTTATTCATTTTTATTTTTTTAAAGTATCCTTTTTTATTTTGCATTCATGTTTGATAATGTACTGTTTATCCAGTTATATGTATCCTGGTTTAATGAGAATATTAAACATCACCTGGGAACTTGAGTGCTCAAAGGTAGTTGTGCCAAAAATAATACAAGAGATGATTTTTAGAGGCTAAAGAGAACTTCAAGAACTGCCTATGGAATTCTCTTGCCTTAAATTTTAAGATATACACCCCCCCCCCTTTTCTCCACCTCTAGCCTCTTGACTCCCAGTACCTACTTGTCTCCAGTTATCCACTAAATATATGAATATAGATTTATCTACATATATATCTCCAGCCAACTATATAACAAGCATTTACCAAATGCTTTCAACATGCTAGACACCAATGGCATAAGGCCCAATAAGAGAGTAAATACTCTCAAGGAATTTGTAGGGAAGATAAAGTAGTGATTACAAAACAGTATCGTTAAGTACTACAGAAGCAGCATATACAGGGCGCACAGAGCAACAGCACACAAACCAGATTTCAGTGGGTGGGTGAAGGGGATGTTCTTACTTGTCCAGCTAACTCCTATGTCTCCTTCAAAACTCAGCTAAAGGTTAACTCCTCCAATAAATAACCCCTGGACATCCAGATCAGATAGTCTTTTAGGCTATGTAAAGGCTTCGGATTTTATTCTAAGTGTTATGGAAACCAACTGGAGAATGGCGGAATGAGGTGACCTTGATGAACATTTTTTAACCAAGTCACTTCATCTACTATAAAAAGATAAGACTCTACACTGCAAGTGTGGAAGCAGGGTCACCAGTTAAGGGACTGTCATAGCTACAGTCCAGGTAAGTGACAATGAGGCTAGAATCAGGGTGACAGCAGTGGAGACATTAATAAATATCCGGATTCAGGGTATGTGTATTTCAAAGGCAGAACTGATAGATCTGCTGACAGACTGGATTATATATGAAGGAAAGAGAGCAATCCAGATTAACAGCTAAATTTTTACCTCAAACAAATGGGAGACTGTAGTGCCATTTACTACAAAAAAAAAAAAATTGGAAAGGAATAGGTGAGATGGAGTGGGCAATGAACTTTAGGATATGTTAAGTCTGAGAAGCCTATTAGGTAGGTGGAGATGACAAGTAGGCAGTTAACAAAAGTAGTTTTTAAATAAATGGTACAAAAACAAAAAAATGGCCTAATTTTTAACAAATTGCTTCAGTTTTTTAAAAGGCAATTTTTAAAATTTATAAACTGTTCTTCAAAATTAAAAAACAAGAGCAACAATCATCAGGGAGTCTGACTTCTGAAAAGGAAACATTCTGAAAATTCATCCATGAAAACTAAACCTCTCACTCACGTAAAATCTTGAAGAAGAACACGGGCAGGGAAAAAGGGCACTTCAACATTGCTTTGTTTGGTTTTCCAGTCTAAAATGTTCATAACATCTTCCTTTTTCATTAAAAAGCCATCACAATTTCGCACAGCAGCTTCCAACAGGACCCGTATTGAGTAAGGCAGAACATCTGATTCAAGAGAAAATATTACTATTAATAAGGAATAGTCATAACTGTATATTGTAAAGATTACAACAGCAAAATGTTAAAGACACAGATGCACTGTTTTCTCAATTAAAAAAAAAATTTAGTCGATAACCAACAAGGATTTGCTGCATAGCACAGGGATTTATAATCAATATCTTCTAATAACCTATAATGGAATATAATCTGAAAAACTATATATAACTGAATCACTTTGCTGTATACTTGAATTTAACACAATATGTAAATCAACTATACTTCAATATAAAAAATTTTTTTTAGTCTAGTAAACAGGGAGTGAAACACTATTCATGTTAACATCAGGCTTTCTATAAATTTGACTTTCCTACATGTAAGCCTAGGCCCTGAAAAAGCAAAGATAAAACCTTCACACAAGAGCTGCAATGATTTGGGAATATGATACTGACAAATACATAACATTCAGGAAAGACACAGAAAAATGGAAAAGCACAGAAAATCAGAATTAAATACAATAATTAAAATACCCCTCTTATGGCAAAAAAAAAAATGGTTAAACAGGCAAAGTCTGTAATGTATTTAAAGATTTACATCAAAAATGGTTAGTTTAAAAATAAGTCAGGGTGCTTAGGTGAGTAAAATTCATGTCATGAAAACTGTCATTCACTCTATTATTTTAAGGATACTATAGAGAAACAGATGTCAATATTTAAAATTTTTCAATTATATTAAATTCTCACACTGAATTTTGCCACATAAAAGTATTTCCTTAGGACTTAAAGGGAAGATGGAATCAGTATGAAATTAGTTGAATAAATCACAGCAACCCACATAAGAGATCACTATGCAGCTGTTTAAAGGAATGATGATCTCTACATGTTGATAAGAAATGATCTTCAGACTGTATCTTTAAGAGAAAAAGCAGTGCAAAATGTTTACAGTATATACCTTTTCAGTAAGGGAGGGAAAAAAAAACTATAAGAATCACATATTATTATATATTAAACATAAAATTTAAACTATATAATTTAAAATGTTAAATATATAATTTTAAGTATTAAATATTAAATATATATTAACAAATACTTTTCCCCCAGAAAGAACGATGAAAGGACAAACTAAAAAACTTAGTTTATATTTCACACAGTATTTTGGCTGTATCTTCCCAGCAGGAAATATACTAAGAGCAAAAGATCCACAAAGAAAACAAACCACATTCAGTCATTAGTATTGACATTATAATTTTGAAATTGTCATATATATAATGAGAAACAAAAAGCTACTTTTGTTACTATGGGTGGGAAACCAAGATTTAAGAGTACTGATGTACAAGTATAAAATGAGAGTAGCTAAGTTTAAAAAAATACATCTCAATTGGTATCATGAAATAATTAAACAGACCTAATTACCTCTCCCCAATAAAAAAAACAAAATAAAACTCTCTAACAATTGGTATCATGAATATAAACTCATGATTTTTCTCTTTCTAAAACATATGTATGTATTTCTTACATCCATTCAGTGAAAATGCCTAAAATGATGACAATCCAATAGTAATGAACCCCTAGCAATCCAGTTTGCTGTTTCTAAATGCTATTTCCCATTTCTAAAAAAACAAGAGTTCCTTAGAAAAATGGTTGGTCCCATGTTTGGGAAAGGAGATGGACAAAATGAACCTGAAACATCTTGTGTCAGAAACCAAAGAAGTGATCAAAGACTAATGGGGACACTTTGAGCATGGATCAATTTGAGCATCAAAGTGAATAACGACTGTAATTCACTGAAATATATCAAATATATAAATAACCCTTAGTTCATAACAACTCCTTTACTAGAGAAACTCATTACTCTGAAAACTGACAAATAAAGAGGAGAAAATCAATCATTAATCCTGTCTTTCCTGATTTCAAGTAACTAAATAATTAAGAAAGTTCCTTGTAACAGAAGAATTATAGTTAATAAATGTAGAAAGGCAATGATATAAATAGAAAAATCACCATTGTGCAGCATTTAATGAAATAATGGATCTATACAATGATCCTAAGTGGATACCAAAATCATTAAGTGATACGTGAACGGGGAACTTAAAATGGACGGATCAAGATGAGAACAACCATACCCAACTCAGCTATGTCCCACACTAGTGGGGACATTATGGTTATCTGCCTGCTGATGAAACAGGAAATATAACCACCAACTATGAAATGTTCTTTGCAAAAATACATACATAAATAAACCCAAATCTAATCAAACGTCTAGCTCTAACTTCCACTTAACAGGAAATAAGGGGGACAGTACAATAGTAAAACGAAACCATGAAGAAGCAATCAGTCAAATCCAGAATGTGGTACAATCTGCAGAACAAAGAACCTGGTTTCTTCAACATAAAAATGGCATGGAAAAAGGAAAAAGGATGGATATCATAGAGTAAAAGAGATTTAAGAGACATAAAGACCAAATGCTATGCATGGATCCTATCTGGATACTATGTAAACAAATCAACTGTAGAAATATATTTTTGAGACAACCAGAGAAATCTGAATACGGACTGGGTTTTAGGTCATATTAAGGAATTACTGTCAATTTTGTTAAGATATAAGAAAGGCACTGAGATTATGATGGTTGTTTTTAAAAAAGTTCTTTCATGCATCAGAGATACATACTGGAGTACACTTACAGATTTTCTAAATGGTGGAATATCTGAAACAAAAGATGAGCAAAATGTTGATAACTGGCTGAGAAATATGTGGTGGGTTATATACTATTCTCTCCCTACTTTCATACTTAAAAATTTTAACACACAAATTAAAAGATTAATGGAATTGTGAGTAAAAAGGATAAAGGACTACACAATCAGAAATACTAGATTCAAAGCCCATATTTGCTATTTACAATAGGTATAACTTTTGAAAAGTGACTCAAGTTGATGCCTTTCTTGTGTAAAATCAGGATGCCAGGTACCTAACAGACATGTGAAGAATATCTTACCTCATCATCTATCTAGTACATGTAAAACCCTCAAATACCGTAACAAATAGTAGGTATTCCACAAATATTAGTTTCCATCCTTACCTCAAGCAGAAACATAATGAAGCCCCCAAAACCAAGAGGAATTACAGGTGGGAAATTTTTTTAATAGGACATTTGGAAATAATGAGAAGTAAAATATTATCACAAAAGCAAATACAAAAAAATAACATATAAGATCCCTCATATGTGGAATCTAAAAAAAAAAAAAGAACATAAATACAAAACAGACTCAAAAAAAAAAAAAAAAAGCAAATACAAAATTAACTTTGTGTTTGGTTGACAGGTAATGGACTGAGTGGAACAGAAAAAGCTGAAACTAAATGCCTACACAGGGGAAAGGCAATCAGAAACAAAGACCAGGCAACAGGACAGCCTGGGGTTTCTTACGAGGAGTGTGAGAAACTAGACTGCAATGCAACAATGCCGTCAAAATTCAAATTGAAAATAATTCCCAACCTAGAAATTTGTACACAGGTAAACCATCAATCAGGCAAGGGCTCAAAAATTTACTTCCCAGGCACCCTTTCTCAGGAAGCTACTGGTAGATGTTCTATAAAACAAGGAAACAAATGGAAAACAAAAAATGAAATCTAGGTAATAGTTTCTAACACAGGAAAGAGCAAAGACTCTTCCAGGGCAATACTGTGTAAGCCACAGTGCAATCAGCCTCAAATGGAGCAGAAGATGAAGTCCAGATGAGACACTGCCAAGAGAAGGGGAAAAAATGAATTCATAGATTACCTGATTATACCAGGAGTTTAGTTCTTTTGGAGAGTTTGAAGATGAATTATTGATAAGGACATAGAAAACAAAGCAAACAAAAAAAGATAATCATTAATGCCAGAAAAAAAAAGTTGTAAGAGAAATGAGATACAATCATTATTTACTACGTGGATCGGCTGAGAATGTTTACAGTCATGATAATAAACACTGCATATTGATTTAACCAAAAATTATAACTATACTAGGAAGAGATACATGGTATGTATGTAGGAGAGAAAAGTGCCAAATTCTCATTTTCCATAGTAAAAAGCTAGTAACATCTAAAACTGAAAAACCAAGAAACAGCTGTATTCTAAGCAAGGCTATTTAATAAGATGGAGGAAACTACCAGAAGAAATAGCCAAGACTTAAAAACAGCATTCTCTGCAGAGTAGAAATCCAGTGCAGGACCACTCTTTAGGTTATAATTTCAGTGGTTTTGCCAGTTTTTAACTCTATCATTTGAAAATTAACATTAAATTAAAAAGCAATTATCAAATAAGAGTGCTCTAAGGAAATAAATCAAACGTTAACTGGACATTTGGTCATTAAGAAGCACTAACCTGCAGATCTGTCTAATTTCATAATAACTACGAGAGGCCTACTGCAAGGGAAGATGTAAATACCCCTTCCGCCAAACAAAAGCGACTGACTTCTTATTTCTCTCTGTAGTAGCCAGCCTCCAAGATGATACTAATAACCTTCACCTCCTGGTATTCATGCTCTCATGCAACCTATGCTAAGATCACTTGTTAGTGTGACCGAGAGTGTAGCAGAGATGACAGTGTGTGACTTCTAAGATTTTATAAAAGTATTCCAGCATCAGCCTTCCTCTCTTAGACTGCTCACTGGGAGAAGCCAGCAGCCTGTTATGAGGACAAGCAGCACTGACTGAGGCCTCTGTGCTCCAACTATACCATCTTCAAAGTTCTCTACTTCTCCGAACCTCTCTGATCCCCATTCTCACACCTGTTCTTCAACACCATGAGGACCTGACTTTCTCCTCTACCGATCAGCACCACTTGTCCGTACTTTTTTTTTTTTTACTTAAGCAGTTTAGGTTCTATGTGGTTAAATCTCTCATTTCCCCTAATCCTACAATTTTTGCCCCTTTGTTCTTTTATCCTACCTGTCCATCAAAACACCAACCTGTTTTGTTCTTTCAGTTGGTGAACCCCACACCACTTCACTTATGAAGAACTGTTCTTTCTTTTTAAAAAATAACTTCGTTGTGGCATGTATACTTTCGAAGCATACAATTCTATGAATTTTTAGTAACTTTACCAAGTTGTACAATCAGCACCATAAGTCAGTTTTAGAACATTCATCATTTCATTAGATCCCTCATTCCCATTTACTGTTAATCCTTGTCCTCTCTTCACCCACCCCCAGAAACTACTATCTACTGTCTCTATAATTTAGTCTTTTCTGGATATTTCATACAAATGGAATCATACAATAAAGTCTCCTGTGTCTGGCTTCTTTCACTGAGCATGCTTTTGAGGTCTACTCATGTTGCAGCATGTATCTATAGCTAAATTTCTTTTTATTGCTGAGGAGTATTCCACTGTATGGATATACCAAATTCTATCCATTCACCCACCGAAGGACATTTAGGTTGCTTCCAATTTTCAGCTATTACGAATAATGCTGCTAAGATCATTCATTTGCAAATCTTTGTGTGGATAATGTTTCTATTTCTCTCGGGTAGATTCCTAAGAATGGAATTGCTGGGTCATATAGTAATGTCTAATGTTTTAAGAAACTGTCAAACTGTTTTCCAAAGTGGCTGCACCACTTTGCATTCCCACCACCAGTGTGTGAGTGTCCCACTTCCTCCGTATCCTCCCTGACATTTGTTACTGTCTGTCTTTTACACAATACCCATTCTAGTGGTTGTGAAATAGTTCACTGAGGTTTTAATGATGGTGACATGCAAAGGAGGAGAAAGGAAAACAAAAACAAAAACAAAAACAAACCCTAAAATGTCAATCAGAGAAACTGGTACCAATATAAATACATGATTACAACCTCAGTCGGATCCTCTGTATCTACCCAGAAATCTTGCCTTGTTTCTTCTTCAATCTGCTTGTTTTCCCACACTACACAACTAATTCATAACTTCACCTACTCGGCCTTAAAATCTAATCTTTCTCTATTTGCCCCACTTTCTACCTCCTAGGTAAATAAAAACTAAGTTTATTCTACCTTGACTTCCTTCTACTTTACTTGCAAGCCTAGCTGACTCTGAATTTATCCTTTCCCCAGTTAAGAAGGCAGCTCTGGATCTCCTCCTACTAAATGCCAACTTTCTTATGGGTGCTCTGCATCCAATTCCCAGTAATACATTTTAAGACTCATGAGTCATCAATTATTGTCTTTTTCCTTTATCTGCAATCTACCCTTCAACTGGATTCTTCCCATCAGCATTTAAAGTCTCTAGCCCCAATTGTACACACACATGCACACGCACACACATAGCTTCCAAGTATTGCTTTCTCCAAACTCTCAACCAAGTTTTTTTGAAAGAGTAACCTCTATTCTCAATGTTCACTTTTCTACACATTCCATTCTACACTTCTATTCACTCTTCAGCCCAGACCAATCTGATTTCTTAAAATACCCACAAAACGGCTCTAACCAGAGTTTCAATATCCTCTTAACAACACTCAATGGGAGCTAACAATTCGTCCTTCTTGAAACACTCTTTCCACTGGCTTTCACAACACCATCCTCCAGGTCTCCTAGCTCACATTTCTGCGTTACTTTCAAGCAGAAGCAATGACTGCTTCTGTTCCAGACTATCTTTAAAAAGATATTAATATACTCCAAGTGAATAGCCTTGGAAGATAAAAAACAGTGTCTCTTTCAGGAGCAAAGGGCAGACATGCTTACTGTTTCTTATAAAAAAATTTGGGTTCCCTAAGTCAGAGTTCCTTTTCTATAACACAATCACTGTGTGCACATGTGTTACCTGGCCCACTTCAACAAATGCTGGTACACTAAGCATATTGCATTGCTATGGGTAATAAACTGTCCACAGTCTCTGATTCAAGAGTTTTGTGTCTTCTGCCAGCATCTGTGAAACTGTCAGTTTAACTTGCAAGGAGAATAAAATTCCAGCTCCTTTACAGTTCTTAACACTTTCTGACAGCCCTGTCTTGGTTTCCTGCTGATCTCTACTCCTCTACCTGATCCTTAAATGTGCAAGCTCCTCAGAGTTCATATTTAGGCTCACTTCTTTTCTCACTCCATACTGTCTCCTTCCAGGAATTTCAACTGATTCTATGGCTTGTACAAACTATCTACACACCAATAATTCCAAAATATTTTTCCGCAGTCCAGGTCTGTCTTCTGAGCTTCAGAACCATGCAGCTAATTGCTTCACAAACACCTTTACTTGAATACTGATTATGTTCCCAAACCGACCACAGTGATTTCCCTCTGTCCCTGTCCTGTATCACTACCTCCTCTTGTGTTCCCTAGCTTAGTAAATAGCACCATTACCCATCCAGATGCTTTTGCCAAAGCATCTCGACACCATATTTGACACCCCTCTCATACAGCTTTTGCATTTGTCTACTTCTACCACCACCACCACTATACCCAGTCCAAGCCACCACTGTCATCTCTCACAGATTCTCTAGTTCATCTTTCTGTCTCCACACTTCCCTCATACCAGTGGTTTTCAAAGTGTGTGGGGAAGTTCTTTCAGGGAATCTGTAAGGTCAACTAAGACATTATTTGCTTTTTCCACCATTTTGACATATGCACTGAGGGTTCAAAAGCAATGGCAGATAAAACTGCTGGTGCCTTAGCAGGATTCAAGGCAACGGCACCAAATTGTACTTGTACTCACTGTATCGTTCATTTTCACACAAAATGCCAGTTTCACTTAAGAATGCCCATGATGAAGTAGAAAATGTATTAATTTTATTAAATCTCAACCAGTGAGGTCAAGTCTTAATATTCTGTGTGACAAAAAAGTGAAGTGTATACAGCATTTCTGCTCAAAACCATTTTCACTTGAAAGAACTGACAAACTATGGTTATTCAAACGTGGGTATCTAGCAGACATCTCAGAAATGAATGAAGTAGGCCTGTTTGTTCACTGTCTAGTCCTACCACTGTCTGCTCGTGGCGTTCACTGATGGTCTTTGAGAAATAAAGGTTCACTGAGTTATGCAGATCTTCCAAAGGTGGACATGTTTTATTACACAATATATAAAACATACAGAGGTGTACATTTGTTAGTATCACCACAGTCCTCTCCACGTGGGAACCAGAGCCCCCATATAGCTGTGCTCTGAAGGATACCTCCTGCCTGTAACCAGTACCCAGGCCGAGACACTCCCAACAGAAGACCCTCTGCCCTGCCAGTGCCTGGACTTCCTCTGCAAGCTGACTGGAGGGTCACACAGTGAGCTGCTGCTGCTTCTGCAAGCTCCCACACGGCCCGTGCACTCTGAAGGCTCTTGCCCCTGCCAGCATCTGTCCTTCCAATACTCACCCACACTACATTGCTGGTTGCCTATTCCCCTGCATGTACTCCAGAGGATGGCCTACTGCCTGTCCAGCAACCCCAGACCAGCTCCAGCTTGGCCAAACCAGCAAACTTCTCTGCTATCTAGTGAGCTGAACCATACCTTCTCCAATGAGATCTGAACTCCTTCCAATCTGTCCTTCCTTAGGTATTCTCTGTCAGCCCTACAGTACCATATAGTTTCCTCACATCTTACAACAACTCTTGTGTCATAGTTAATAATTATTTATATTAAACTTCCCCTGTTCTATGCCCTGAAGGACCGAGATTACTACAACATACTAAAGCACTGTACTTACATATTTTCCATTACTAAACTGTGTGCTTTCTTTAGCACAAAGATGCTCTCTTAGCCGTCTTTCACTCATCAGAAACATGTGAGTACTCAACGTTAGCTGAGTGAATTAAAACAGTGTTGTTGAGAGATGCAAGCACCAAGTAGAAAACTGGACAGGATTAATACTGCCTCTTCTAACCAGGAACTTCCAGAACCCTATGAATCCCCAAAACTAATCCTCGAAAGGACAGGGAATCAAAAAGACATGCAGGGAACTAGGTAGGACAAGCCTGTAACTTAAACTGAAAAAGTATAATTTGTGTTATCACACTTCTGAAATGAGCTGGTAACAATAGATATCCTTCTGATCAATTATTTAGTGGAAGATCCAAGAGGTGGTTTGCACTTTAAAAAAAGATGCTGAGGTCTGCTGTTTTAAATGGGAGGCAATGGATGAAAGGCACAGCCAGGTTCCCGGGGCTGCAGGCCTTACCACTCAAGGCTCAGTGGCTGCTCCTAAAATTAGGCAGTATAACGCGCCTCTCAGTGCAGAGGGCACACACTGTTGGCCTGTAGATGTGCTTTGTTTGTTATGCAGAGAGTTTGAACATTTTAAAGTTTAACTGACAACATTGAAAGACCAGAGATTTTTTTTCCATGAAAATCCAAATTTCTAGCTTCTTAAGATGAACATGAGAAAATTTTACAACACCAACTTCACATTCCTGCTAGAACGGAGTAGCACCTACCCCTTTACATAGGGCATTTCTCTCCTGGCTGCCACAGTTCCAGCCAGGGCCACTTCACTTGTTTATGTTGCCTCCATGGTCCTTGTAAGCATGAGTATGCAACCTCTGTGTAGCAGTTTTATAAGCACCGGCTTAGGAATCACAGATTTTTATTCAAGTTTCTCCTCTATCACCTATTAAACAGCGGTACTTAGTAGCAGGACCTTGGTCAAGCGGATAATAACAGAACTTACCTTACAGAATGAATATAGCAAATAATCAATAAACACTAGCGCTTTAATACTGCCATTATTAAGCTGGGAAACAGAAAGGTATTGGGGGGGGGGAGTGTTGGTCTGAAATCAGAAGATATGAGTCTAAGACCAAATCTCCTCACTTAGAAGATATGTGACCTTAGGCAAATTACTCGGATTTTTGCCTCATTTGCCTCATCTGCATAAATCTATTTTTCCCTGCCTAACACAAAGCAATGCAGTGAAGACAAACAGATAATGTGAAAGGGTTTTGTTACTTCTCAAAAGTGGCAATTTCAGGTTTAAACAAGAGATGAAGAAATCACCCATAGGAGATATCAATACTAACAACCAGCTTTAAATAAACTAAATATGACAGAGAAACACACCAGACTGAAGGAAGGGGGAAACACTCAAACATCCTAGGACTGCCTAAAGCCCCAAGGAAGGTATCTTTGGAGTCCAGACTAAGAGCAAGGGGACTGATAAGAACCTGCTAGAGTAGCTACAGGTAAACCTAAAACCCTGTCCAAGGCCAGGAGCCTGGAGAAAAAATTAAGAAAGTGTTCTAGAAGGCCCTGTAACCCCTGATCTGGCAACAGGATTAACTCATACCCACATCTTATTAGAGTCAAGGTATTGTTTCTGTCTCTAACTAGTACAAGGCTGGATGGGACTGATATCCAAAAAAAAACTCTGACTTTAAAAAAAAATATACTGCTATGGAGAGTCTAAGAAGGCAGAAAAAGAGTGAATAGATTCCTGTTTCCTTAAGATTTTTCTCCCCCACTAACTCACAAAGGTGGAGAAAAACTAGAAAAATAGTATCTATTATTGATAAAGCTGAAGAAACACTCTTCTCATTTGCTCCTGGCAGGCATGTAATCTGGCACTACTTGCTAACGTAACAGACACACTTCATGGTGCCTGTCCAAACCGCTACCCATGGAATGGACAGTGCTCAGTGTCCCATTACCTCCCTGGCTACAGCACTGAAGCAAGGGCCAGTCCCCTGGCAGGTCAATGACCAACAGGCTGGTGAGAAAAAATACACATTGACAATTAGATTCCGCTCTCAGGAATTTGCAATGAGGACACAGACTAAACCAGAAAGTTGTTAAGAGCTAAGCTAGAGCCAGAGGCTGCCATTTGTGGCCATGCATAAAGTCAGCAGGCAGAGGTAGCTTGCCTGCAGTGAAGCAGAGGGAGCAGAAGAGTGGAGGGGGCAGGAATCTGAAGCCCTGAGAGAAACAAAGAGCTTCCCCAATTCTGGTCCACTGCCCATTTTCTTGCGAGAGAGCCACATTTCATTTGCCTGGGAGCTCTGCATCATCATAATAAATCTTCCTTCACTTGAGCTAGTAGGTGTCTGTTCTTTGCTACCAAAAGGACCTAACCCAGAACAAAAATTGTCTACAAAAGTACAGTTAAAACCAACAGACCCTTGGACAAAATGTGGTTGTTGTGTGCACAGAATAGAATTATGTTAGGTAAAGGTAATCCTTAGAAAGTTATGTATTGTGTGTGAACATTACAAGCAAACTATTTCAGTGCTTACCCAAACTTAAAGCCCTCTCCAGAGTCCACGGAGAAGACGAGAAAATACGGACATGCATCCCCACTAGCAAGACACCTGACCAGCAAAAGCATCCTGACAAGCCCAGCCAAACCAGATCAAAACAACAGGTGAGAAAGTCTTCTAGAGATACAGTCTCATCTGGCCGGTAAGCCAATCATAACACACAAAGAATGGCTGGCAGCAGCTGTATTGAGTATTTATGCAAAATGAGTAAGTAAAGTAGATAGAAAACTGGAGAGGAGATATTAAAAAAGAAACAGGGAGAAAGAGAACAGGCAGCCTCCAAGTGACAAAAAGAACAGCCTCTGGCTTAGAAATTCTGGTTCCTAGGAGGCCTTACTGTGCCTTTGAAGTCTGGAAACTGCAACAGCATCTTCTTTACTTGAGTGCTGAGTTAAGTGAGTTTTTGTTCCTTATATTCAAGGGTAACAACTGGAAAAGACAGTACATATATGGTAAAAGTAAAAAAGAAAAATGATGAGGGTGAAACTTGCACACTTTCAATCCAGTAACTGTATATAATGATAAGCTTATATCAAAATTTAAGTATTACACACACATAGCAGCTTTACATATAAAAAGGGAAAAGTTGGTAACAACCTCCATATTCAAAGATCTGCTAACTAAACCATAATGCATTCATACAGGCAATACCGAGCAGCCATTAGAAGCTGCAGAAAAGTACAGGTATCCCTTTCTACTCGAATTCATGCTCCCTGACTCAGAAAGCAAACAGACTCAGGTTGCAAGGGATATTTGTATTCAATGACATGGAAAGATGTGCATGATATATTAAGTTAAAAAAGGTTACAAAACAATACATACTGTATTTTTTGTTAAAGTAGCACATTTAGATCTATTTGTACATACACATAAAAATGAAAATGTTTCTGCACTGCCTATAATGTTTTTGTCTTTGATTGCCAATCCCAACCTAATTTCTTCTAATCAATAAAAACTCTCCTTTAAAAAATCAAATACAGATTTTCTTACAGAGATTGCAAGGTAGGATTTGGAAAACCAAGTCCTAGCTCTGTCGAAGGACTGAGTAGTACTATGGGCAAAAAGCAAGCAGTTACGAAGGACAAAAGAAAGGATGAAAAAGAACCTGAGATAAAGAAGGGCGCCGGAAGCTGAAGGCCTTCTTGCCCAACAAATCTACTCTCTAAAATATGTTTCACAAGAGCCAGGCCAGTCTCCTCACTGTCTTCCCCCTTAATCATTCTCATTGATGTTTTCCATTATGCTTACTGTTCATTTTAGTTCCCCAAGTGCTGACTGTCCTCTCTGATCCCTCTGTTTAACATCAATTCAAGTCCTACTTCCTTCAGAAAGTAGCCTCTGACAATTCCAGGCAGTAGTGATTTCTCTCTTCCTTGGAAACAGGTATATTTTCAAATTCATAAATCTACTTAAGAGTCACCCAAAATTTCTAAGGTTGCAGTCAGTACATTGCAGTGCCAGACAGGCATCTCCAGATCATTAAAAAGGCACTGAGCCACAAGCGCAATTATGTAAGATCAAAATGTAATCAATGTGCACGATGTTTCCGCTTCCACAGATATCCTGAGTACAAACTTAGGAAGCATGAAGGTGAAATGGCAGTAAAAAAACAGAAATCAAATAATTTGTACTGTATTCCACCTAAAGACAAGACTCACTGAGGGAAGGAGCTGCTAGTGAGGCAGAGAGTCTGGGCTGTTCACTCACCACCTACTCCCAACCACTTCAACCACTTCTCCCTTGTCCTCCTCCATGTCAAAAGCCGAAAAGCTAAATACTCCATCTTTTAGCCTCTAAAGCCAAGAGTGGCTGATGACATTTTGACCAGGGAGATACAGGCAAAAGCTCCTGGGAAGGGTTTTCCTTCCTGTTCTGCCCTTCCAGCTCCCTAGAACATGGACATAAAGCTATTTGCAACCAAAAAAAAGAATATATGAAAGCAAAACAGAAAAAAAGGAGAAGCCTAGGTTCTTGCTGACACTAGTGCGATACAGTCCCAGTATGCTCACATCCAGATTTCTTGTTATGTGAGAAAAATAAACCCCTATTTGTTAAAGCACTGTACAGCAGACTTTCAGTTCCTTGCAGCTAAAGGCATTCCTGAAAGCTCAGAAGAGTGTTAATGACACCCCCATCCCACCTCCCCCATCCCCTCCGCCTCGACTAGGGCTAGAACACCTTCCCCTCATCAGGTTACTCACTCCAGCTGTGATTCTCCGCCTGGTGGGCATCAGAATGTGGCAAGCAGAGAAGACAGTGATTTGGACCCCTGGTGATTACCAGAGCCAAGTTTCCTAAGCACACACATGGGAGGCCATTCAATCTGGTTCCTCTAAAAATGTAACCAGGATTTTTCTGTTCTTCTACTCAAGTTGCTCCTTTCTTTCAAAGTCAATTTTTCTTTCAAGTTGTACTTCCTATTAAGTATACTAAGAAATTACTTAAGTAACTACTTAGTAAACCTCTCATAATAACCACTCTATTAAAAGGTGAGTTTTAACCCCACACAAATAAAAATCAAACTTGTTTTAAAGGCATTTATATTTACAGGTGTTGTACTGTTATATTTATCATGGGTATAAAAAACCTAGTACTCTAAAACTCAGTTATGTAGAGATGTCCATGCCAGCTTATTTCCAGAGATAACATAGCTCTTAGATCCCTAATCCCTCTTTCAACTGCATTTTACGGTTGTTTTAATAGTTTCCTATTGATTTCCTGCATTTGGGAAATATAGGCCATCTTCAAGCAGGCACACTTCCACAAATTAACCACAGAAAGAACTTACACTCAATTTAAAAGTCATCCCCATATATGTTATTTTCCTTTATTAAGCTATAAAATGTGGGTTAAGAAATTTCCAGTCCAGAATCACTAGATATTTGAAAGTAAAGGGAAATAAGAGGTCTTTCTTGCCTGTAATCAACATAGCTGTTCCCTTTTCAAAATTAATACAAACTCATCATCAGTGAAAAGATAAAATAAATGTGAGTGAAAGACATGGCGCTAAGAAAATGACCAACCTTTCTTAATATCAATCGCTACAACTAAACATGCCAAGTAAAGGATTTTGGTGAACTGTTTATTTTTAAATGGCAACCTCATTCTAAGACAGGGATCTTCTCCAACATATACTCTAAAATATCTAAATTTTCTCACAATGTACAAGAAAATACTGCAAGTGGCAGTCTAAAACACTTAAATCCACCAAAATCTACAGAAAGATCACAAAAGCAATCTTCTTAAATAATGAGAGAACAAAACAAAACAAATCAACCAAGATTAAAGAAAAGCTCCCTTCAAAACTGACTGCAACAGATTTGGCATTTTTCTTTCCAAGTAGTTTTCACTGAAAAGAATCATCTAAATCACTCTTCCAAACAGGTCTTCCCTTCATTGGCCTGGTTGAGAAACCTACTCAGTCGTCAATAAAGTCAAGACTTCCATCCAATACATTGGGGTTCCACCAAGTTCACTCCTCAGAGACCTCAGGAAAGGTTTGTTTGATCCTGATCAGGTGCCTGCAAAATTCTGCCAAGAGTACTGGTGCATAAGCCAGGGCAAAAAAATGCCCTAGTGAACAATTCAAATCAGTGGGCCCTGTTGGTGATTCCTATTCAAAGGACAGCAGATAAAGAATTGTGGGCATTGGTCACTAGAAAAATTAAAATACACATTTAATAGCTCTAGGATACCATCAGTCAGGTTTTGTGTGTGTTTTTAAATAGTATTAGTAGTTTCCTGTGGGGAAAAAAATCATTACTAAATTAACTTAGGTTTTAAAATGAGAAGCTAAGGTAGGGGATTGTATCTTTCCTCAAATAAAAGACGTCCCAAGAAGAGTTTTTCAAAATGTTAGAGATATATGTAAGTATACCTGCTACAACATGGTGGGAATAAACTTAAAATTTCTTCTACTTAGCTTGACAGATGCATTTTTATTATTAGAAACTAAAGAAACCCAAGAAAATTTAAGCAACATTACCATACTTGGTGCCTCCAAGTCTAGGTACATTGAAGAACTTCTTATGTGAACTGTCATTTAATGTTTCAATAAGGTACTCAAAGGCATATCCTGGAAAAAAAATTATAATTTTATTAAACATTGCTACAAAGTACCTAATTCAAAGTGAAAATATCTGGAAGCCAGCTCTATCCAACAATTTTCTGCACTGGTGTAAACGTTCTATATTTGCACTGTCCAAAAGGTAGCCATTAGCCACATATGGCTATTGAGCACTTGAAATGTGATCACAGCAACTGAGGAACAGAGTTTTAAATTTTTAATTAATTTAAATTAATTTAAATAGTCACATGTGGATAGTGTCTACTGTATTGGACAGTACAACTCTAAACCGTGATTGTCAAATAAAAACTGGTAAAATAATCAACTCCTGAAATGTGATAATACAGAATACTTGGAAAGGGACAATAAAAACAATTTAAATGATGTATAGGCATATTTTGTGAAGCCATGTCCTGAAAACTGCATAAATATAAACAGGCCAATTTGATAATGCCACCATTCTGTTAGAATTGATTTTTTTAAAATAATCAAGAGATAGATTTTCACAGGGCATTCAACAACATGAATACAATCTAAACCAAACCAAAACAAGCAACTTATCAGGTAAGACCTTAATAGGTCTGAAGACTGAAGGTAAAAAGTGAACAACAAAGTATCTGGGTAAATTAGGAGATTCTCCCTAAAATACATGTCTTTCTGGTTTTGCACGAATTGAAGCTTAACAACAAAGTCAAAGACCTAGAGGTCTCATTTGAATGTGCTTCAGCTCCTAAGGCTCTCAGGGGAAGTGGCGGGGAGGCAGCCCTGAGGTTAAAGAACCTTCAGATCTTTTGTGCAGACTCACTGCGGTGGGTGGGCAGGACCCTCAACATTGTTAGGACCTTGGTCCGAAATGAGAAGCGATAAGTACAGCCCACTTTTTGAGAATATATAATGTTTTTCCCCTTTTTTATTGAGGAGGAAGGGGGGAGGTGGATGGGGGGAGGAGACTCAGCGCTGCAGTAAATGGTCCGGCAACTGGCTGACCAGTGTTCGGCCTTGACCGCCCCCCACTCTGCTTCCAGAGGCAAAGAGAGAGAGAGGGGCTCGAAGCTGGACAGCGGAATAAACAACTAGCTGCGTGAGACCCAAGCAAGGAGGCAGCGGCCCCCACCCTTATCTCTTACAAATGGGGGCGGGGAGGGGAAGATGGTGGGCTTCTCCCCGACCCTTGTGCTACTGAAATGTACTGGGAAGCCGCTGGCAGCCAGCAGCGGCCAACAGGCCGAGACCGGCCCGGGTGAGAGCCAGCAGCGGAGCGGACGGCCCTGGTGGGGTCACGCTGAGGGGCGAGGGCGGCGAGGCCCGGCTCTCGCGGCCTGGGCGCGGACAGTGCGGCCCAGCAGGCAGGCCCCAAGGGAGCACGACCTGAGCCCGGAGGGCCCGGACGCCAACCGGGCGACTCCAGGCGAGAGAAGCAAGGAACTCGGAGCCCGGGCAGCTCGCGTCTCCAGCTGCCAGATCCCAGTTGGCGGACTGAAACTAACCTGCACTTGGGACGTCCATCGCCGGAGACCATATTATCCCTGCGGGGAGGGGGCCCGCGGGGGAAGGAGGGGGAGGCCGGGCGGGGAAGAGGGGGGAGGAAGGCAGGCGGACTGGCGAGGGAGGAAGGAAAGGAGCAGTCTCGCGCAAACACCGCGAGAGCCGCAGAACCGGCCCCAGGTCCGAACTCGCGGGATTTGCCGCCTAACTCTCGCGAGATCCTCGGAGGAGGAAACAAAGAAAGAGAAGGGGCGGGGCCAAATAGAAGGCGATTCTTTGCGCAATCGCTGTTGTTATCGCAATTCGGGACGAAACACCGGGGAGGCTGTGGGGTTGGCGTCATTAGCATGGCCCTCTTAGCGATCCTTTGCTTAGTAGTGGCCTCAAGTGTGCGACTGGAGTTGTGAGATCCAGCGAGTGTGGGCTCCTGCAGGGTATCCAGGGGTTGTGCGGGGTGGAGGGGCTCGGAATGGGAATTCCTAGGAAAAACAGCTTTAGGAGAACCTCTTTCCCCTGAAGATAAAGCCTTAGGTTAACCTGTCATGTGTAGCCTCCACGCGTGTTCTCAGGAGAGGGTGGCCAGACTGATCTGGCACGTAGGAAGCGCTTAACTAATAGTTGAGTAAGTTTTCCGAGTAAGTTTTCCTTGCACTCCTTAGGCATGGCATGGCACTTTATCATGCTTAGGTCTCCATCCCTCGGCCTCAGCTCCTCACGTCCCTACGTTCTTTCCTACTGCCTTATCTCCTGCCGGCAGCCAACTCTCCAGAAAGAGCTGCTTGTGCTCGCCCATCCCCTCCCACTCCTTATCCCTCTCGGGTTTGCCTTCCACCCCCTAGAAACGCCGCTGGTCAAGGTCAGCAGTAACTCCACTGACTAATCTCATGTTTCTCAATCCTTACCCTACCTGATCTCTCCCCTTGTTGAGAAATATTTTTCCATCAGCTTCTGTGATCTCAGACTACTTGTTTTTCTCCCTATCTTTAAGGGTGCTCCGTCTCAGGCTCTTCTGCAGGCCTTTCTTCCTCACGTAGCCATGAAATGTACTGGGTATAAAATATACCCCAGCGCTCTGACCTTGCACCTCTCCTCACCATTTTCCCTGGCACGTCTCACTTTCTTCTTTGGCTTCAGTTATTAGTTATATACTGTTGCTTCCCAGTCTACCTGTAACCCAAACACGTCTAAGCTCAGAGTTCAAGTACCTCCACATCCCGCAGGCCACCCCAGACACAAAATGTCCAAAACGGAATTCATCATTTCCCCCTTAAAATCCCACTACTCCTTTTGTATTGCCTGTATCAGTGAACAGCACCATCCATCACTCAGTTCCATGCCGACACATCATCCTTGATCCTGTACCGTCTTCTTTTAATCACTGACCCAACAAACCTGGTGGAAGCAAACCCCAGTATATTTCCTCTATTTATGGATCATTCCCCCTGCCACCACCTAGATTTGAATATTTCTTGTCTAGATGACTGCTACAATCTCTCCTCAAAAAGACCCTAGCAGGGGAGGGTATAGCTCAGTGGTAGAGTGTGTGCTTATCATACATGAGATACTGGGTTCAATCCCCAGTACCTCCATTAAAAAAAACCAAAAAACAAAAAACAAAAAACAAAACAAAAAAAAAAAACCCTAGGACATGAGTACTACCATGATCATCATTTTCATGATGGTGAAACTGAAACTCAGAGGGGTTAAATAACTTACCCAACATTACTCAGCTACCAAGTGACTGACTCAGGATTTGATCTGGTATCTCATACCTATTGTTCATACCCTTCTCAGGAAACTTACTGTAGGCAGAAACACTTCTCTGTCACTCTGTAATATCTCACTTGCTGTTCTCTCTTCATGGAACACTCGGTCCTGCTAACCCCCTACTCATTCTTCAGGCCTTAGTCCAGATATTATTTCCTACAGGAAATACTCATGGCAAACCCCCAACTCTTCGTCTGAGTTGGGAACGTGATGAAGTTTTTCCCTATCTTCTCTATGTCAATTAAAACACTTTATTACACTTGATTGTAATTGCCCATTTACTGTATTTTCCTTATCTTGGTTAGATGCTTTTAGCTGCATGCAAGAGAGTACCCAACTAACAGTGGCTTAAACAACACAGATCTATACTTATCTCACATGACAAAGTCTATAGTCGGCAATTCTAGGGTTAGTGCAACAGATCAATGACATCATCAAAGACCCAGGCTCATTCCTTATTTTGGCCTCACACTTTTCAGCATTTTGGTTTTTGTTCCTCAGACTTGTTGCCTCCTGGTTGCGAGATGACTGCGTGATACAGAAGACTTATGTTGTCCTACAACTTCCAAAAGAGAGGTGGAAATTGGTGCAGAACACCTCTCTCTTTTTATCGGAGGAGAAAATATTTTCCTGAACATCCTCCATGGATGTCTCATTGACCAGAAATTAGACCAGTAGTTCTCCACTTTATGAAACCCAACACCCCCTTTTCAAGACGTGTATTTTGTAATGTCTCCTTTACTGTCCTGGCAGGAAATTCATAGATAATATAACCTACACAAAACAATAAAATAATCTATACAATGCCATAACTGTAATACAAAGGAGAAATCAAAGGAAAGTAGTTTATTGGAAAATAATATGTATACACTACGCAGGTGCCCAGGCATGTATATGCTGCATGACATAATGATGGAGTCAGATACGTGCATCTACTTATAATGATTTTACAGAACATAAGATAGTATTCAACTGAATATAGTCAACACTTTTTGTTTATATTTGACATTTCCAAATAAGATCTAAATACTTACATATTTCATGCATAAATATGTATCGTGAATGCATGTATATAATAAATGCATTTATGTAATAAATGATACATGTACATATATATCATGACTGACTGGCTGAAATGGAGGCTAATGAAATGTATTGGTGACTCAGATATTATTGGAAGCACTGTCACTGCTGATTTTCTGGAGTGGTGAACAATTCTTGGCAAAGTTCCAAACAGAGCAAAATAACGACCTTTCCTCTTTTTACATGATATTTGCATTCCTGGAAAATTCAGAGTGTATTAAAACCATACACAAATGCCTTTCACATTGATTTGTAAATGGGATTAAGTTAGAGGCTCAGGTTAAGTATAAACGTATTTGTTACTGTTTTGATGCTTGTGTGGGTTATCTACCTGAGTATCTGGCAGCATGTTCAGTGGGGGAGGTGGTTTGATCCTTCGCTGTGAAATTCCGTCCTGCGGAATGCAGAGGGAATCTCACATCCATTAAATGCTAGAAGTGCTCCCCTCCCATGGTGACAACCAAAAACACCCTCCCATTTTCCTTTTTTTTTTTTTAAATAGCTTTATTGAGATTTAATTCACCCATTTAAAAAGCTTTTTATTTTGTGATAGTTGTAGACTTACATGCAGTTTAAGAAGTACTAGAGATCTCATGCAACTCTTCACCCAGACTTCCCCGGTGTAACATAAGGCAATATCAAAATGAAGAAATTGAACTCTGACCTTATTCGGAGCTCAGCAGTTTTACAAGTACTCTTTTGTAGGGGGCGTATGTGTATTTAATTCTATGTGATTTTATCACGTGTAGATTTGTGTGACCAACAGCACAGTGAAGATACGGATATGTGCTTTGCAAATATTTCCTCCCAATCTGTAGCACACATTGCTTTCCCCCTACTCCCTCACACATTGCTTTTTGCACAGAATTGGGGCTTTATTAGCAAGGAAGAAGAGGAAATTCCTGTAAGGCTGGCAACCCCTAGTGTCTGCCACATAACCACTTCATGAGAGCAGATGCTGTATCTGTTATTCCTTGCTAAGTCCCACCATACCCAACAGTACCTGGCATACAGTAGGTGCTAAATAAATGTTTGTTGAATAAATGAAATGACTTGTTCAAACATAGATGATTTGAATTATGAGATAACTCATCTTTCCAAAATAATTTTCCACAGGAATTCTGTAAATAGCAAGCTATCCTATTGAAACTGAAAATATAACTCACATTTAAAAATTCAATCAATGGAAACTTGACCCATGTAAAACGGTGCCCTGGATACTTAATTTGGTTCAGCCATTATTTAAGTATTGTTTACTACTACATTCCAGAACGGGGAGGATTCAACCTACCCCTGAGGAACTCATAAACAGATAATGTCACTGTAAGTGGTAATAAAAATAATAATAGCTAACACCTATTAGACCTCGTTAAGTACTTTACATGCATTATCTCATTTAAATCCTCACAACACCGTTAGAAGTCATTTGTATCATTTAGGATGCTTTCAGCTGCAAGTAAAAGAAACATCCAACTCAAACTGGCTTAAATACAAGCCACTGCTTATATCAATTGAAGTCCTTACATTTCTCAGAAACATTTAGCCTGGCTGGGCATCATCACAGCTCCCTACAGACCCAGAGAAAGGTGGCACTGAGCAACTTCCTGGGTGGCTCACCTCCCTGAAAGAGCAGCCCTAGTGACCAACAAACATTCCTCTGATGGCTGATCTCAGCCAGGCCCTGGGCGAGGGGCTGGGAATACAGAGGAGATTAGGATGACTCCAGGCTTGTCCCTTAGTCTTACTGAAAAGTAAACAGGCGATGACCAACTATCTAAAGAGTCAGAAATGACTTTACTGGGAGGCAGTAGTGTTTGAACTCAGAAGCTTTGTGGTAGGGCTTTTTCCAGCCAGCACTGTGGACGTTTGATATCCATGTCCTGTTTATCCTGCCCAACTGACTCTGATCTCCTTTCAGGCAATTCAACCTCACCCCACTCCCCATTCACAGGTCCACCATGGGGCTCAGTATTTAGCCCAGGAATTGGGGATTAACATAATTAGAAGCCACAAGTCACTACTAGAGTTTTGCTGAGCAGTCTGAGAAAGGGAAGTTTTCTTTTTTCCTCTAGAAGTCATGGGGAGTGAGGTGGTGACGTCTGGAACTGCTGCAGCCATTTTTGCCACCACAGAATTGAGCCTTCAACAATAGGTTCTCTGCATGGAACTTGAGAACAAAGCTGAGACTATGGAAAACAGGCCCAAGAGACAGAGAAATACTACATCCTAGGTGTTATCACCTTAGCTTGTGGATCAAATCTTGCCTGTTTTCTACAAGAACCTCCTCTGGAATTTTTTTTCAGTTATGTGAGCCAGTAACCTCTGCTTCATAGGTTGAGCCAATTTGTGTTTGTTTTTTGTAACTTGCATCGAAAGGTCTGATAGCTATTTACTAGCTGTGCAATTTTGCACAAATTACAGCTGTAAGCTGCAAATTTTTCCATTGTAAAGTGAGAACAATAACCATGTCTACTTGGGTAACTGTGCCAATTACATGTATGTGAGTTGTATTAGTTCCTAATAGTGACTATAACAAATTACAGATTTAGTGGCTTAAAACAACATCATTTTATTATCTTATAGTTCTGGAGACCCGAAATCTGAAATGGATCTCACTGGCTAAAATAAAGGCGTCAGCAGGGCTGCATTCCTGCTGGACACACTGGGGAGAATTCGTCTTCTTGTCTTTTCCAGCTTCCAGAGGCTGCTCTCTTTCATTGGCTCATGGCTCCCTTTCATCTTCAAAGCCAACAATTGTATCACTCGGACCTCTGTTTCTCCCATCACTTCTCTTTCTCTGACTCTCCTGCCTCCCTCTTTCACTTATAAGGAGATTTGTGATTATATTGGGCCAACTGGATAATCCAGGATAATCTCTCCATCTCAAGGTCAGATGATTAGCAAACTTAATTCCATCTGCAGTCGTAATTCCCTCTTGCCATGTGATATACCCACAGGTTCCAGGGATTAGGACGTGGACATCTTTGCATGGGGTGGAGGGAGTGGTGTGTGGAAGGGATTATTCTGCTGACCACAGGGGTCTAGCCTATTGTGGACAAATATCCAGTACACAATGAATTATTCCCATAGACTTTGAAGCACAGATGAAGAACACTTAACTGCACTTAGTGGGAATCAAAGAAGGTTTCTTAGAGAAAATGATATTGGAGCTGAGTCCATTCTAGACCGGTATCTGCCATTTGTCGAATACCTCAGGCACTGCCAGATGGTTTGCATAAACTATTTGTAATCCTCATAATGACCTTGAGGATAAATATTACTATTAGCCCTGTTCTACAGATTTAAAAACTGAGGTTCCAGAGGTGTGGAAAAAGATGATCCCTCATTAGCACTTACTCGTTGGTGGAACTAGGAGAGGCCCATTTCGATGAGAGCAAAAGAAGAAAAAAAACTCCAAAAAACTTGAGGCTCAGGCAGGAAAGGCAGACCCAGAAGGAACCTTGCAGTATGGGTCCCCTGGGTGCCAGGAGAGGTGTGTGGGGAGAAAGAGGAAGGGTGCAGAGATCTAAAAGGAATCGGAGGGGGGGAGGGTATAGCTCAGTGGTACAGTGCATCCTTAGCCTGCACGAGGTCCTGGGTTCAAGACCCAGTCCCTCCATTAAACTAAATATAAACCTAATTACCTCTCCTTGCCAAACAAGCAAAAACAGTCAATCAATCAATCAATCAATCAATCAATAAAATAAAAGGAATTGGGCATGATATGGAAACCATACTCCATTTCATATACAGATTTCACAAGCTCTTTTAAAGTGTTGGCACAAGAAGGGAACGTGAGAAACTAGCTAGAGTTCCGCAGTGAGATGTCCAGTGAGATGACACCGAGCAGGAGAGGGAAACCGGATTCTGGGCCCCCAGTCCCACATCCTTTTTGGGAAGGCAGGCCAGATCCCCTGGGCTGGTACAAGGTGAACCCCCTGAGAACCAGCCCTCCATTCTCAGTCCCCTGAGGGCTCTGCCCTGCTGCTCTGCACGCCCAGCCCATGGTTTGTGGCCAGAAAACCCACAGTGATGCTCAGGGAAAGCCTGGGCTGCGAGGAGGCGAGTAGCCTCTGGGGGGCAGCAGCACCAGGCACTGTCCCTTCCAATGATACAGAGACATTAAAGACTGACTGACCTTGGTTGGCACCAGTGGTGAATGAAACACTAAGGGAACATTCAGGGAATGAAGTTCCCAATCGTACTCTCTAACGTGGCGATAAAAACTCGTACTTTTTTTTTTACACTCAGGACGCCTCAGTGGCCCTTTCAAAGCAGCCATCCTACTAGGCTCGTTATCTGTTCCAAATGAATTTGTCCCCAGTCAAAGCACTGCAGCAACTCTTCAGAATGGCCTTCAGAGCCCAGGGCTGGACTAGAAGGATCAGGCTTGAGGGCGAGCACTTGTTGGAGGCTGTTCATCTAAAGCTCATAATGTTCAAATCTGACCTTTCCTCCCCAAATCCCAGGTGCCCTGGGCCTCACTCCCACAACCTTCTGCTCTTCCCCCACTGATAAGACACCCTGATCTGAACTACCACCAGATTATTGTGGTGGCCTCCTGACTGGTCTCAGAACAACAGCCCGAGGGGTTCTGCCCAGATGGAAGCCAGCCCGTCATCCTCTGCTCAGAAGTCCGCCCTGGCTCCTATCTCACTCAGAGTAAAAGCCAAAGTCCTTACTGTGGCCTCCAAGGCCCTATGCGATCTGCCCCCTCCTCCTTGATCTCACCCCACCACTACACACACAACCCCCTCTGCAGTGGCCACGCTGGCCTCGTTCCTGCTCCTGGAGCACCAAGCACAATCCATTCCCAGGCCTACGCTCTCACAGGTCCCTCCCCTCAGGTATCCGTATGGTTCGCACCTTCACTTTCTCTGGGTCCCTGCTCCAAGCTGACCTGCTCAGGGAGGCCCTTCCTAACCACAAACACATCCGGCAAATTCCGGCCCTCCTTACGCCAGTGATCCTGTTTCATGCCTCTCCTCGGCAGCTATCGTGATGCTGTACATTTAACTCAGTGGTGTCTGTCCCACCTAGAATGTGGGCCCCACGAGAGCAGGGACTTGTTTTGTTCACGCTTGTATCCCCAGAGCCAAGCATTGGCACATGGTAGGAGTATCTGAGTGGATGTGTGAATCAAGTCACCCACAGGCAAGCTCAACCAGGGTACTTAACTCGTCTCTCTGAACGGAGAGTGGAGAACATCAGAGACAGGGAGAGACCTCGACTGATCTCTGGTCTCATCCGCCTCTGTGACTTTAGTCAACTGAGCACTTAAATTTTCAAATTGAAAAGGGTTTTCCTGGTATGCCTGTGGTGTTGACAGCAGTGACAGTGGGCAATTGTTCACTGACGGTGGAAAATTGTTTTAAAGCAGAAGCCAGACAAGCTGAGACTCCTCAGATCTGTGCAGCAGACAGCCCCACAGCTCTAGGGAAGACGTCTCAGTCCCGGGCCAGATGTCACAGAAGCTCCCACTCTCTCTCAGTTTTAAGATCTGGAATACCTTCGTGTGTTTCTAAAGCAAGAAGCTTTGTCTCTGAAAACGTGGTAACTTGGTCCTGATATTCAGAAAGAACTCTAGGTCATCAACAGAGCGTTGCGTGGAGGAACTGAAGTTTGGCTCCCAGGTCCCCGACCTCGGTGGGTCCTGCATCCTTCTCCCACCTCCTCCTTCCCATGCTCTCCCACTACCCCGTCTGGGCCTGGATTTTCTCTGCCTGGGCTCCTGCCTGGCCTCCTAACTGGCATCCACCTGCACCCCACTGCCCAGCTGGGCTTCCGGGAGAATCAGCTTTTTAAAATAATTTGTTTTGTTATTGTTGTGGGGAGGTAATTATGTGTGTGTATGTATGTATGTAATGGAGGTACTGGGGATTGAACCCAGGGCCCTGTGCATGCTAGGCATGCACTCTACCTCTGAGTTATACCTCCCCCACCAGGAGAATCAACTATAATTACAGTGATCTTCCTAGTTCCAACACAAAGGCCGAAGTCCAGACTCTCTGGGCTGACATTTGAGCCCTCCGGTGTCTGGCTCAGGACACCTGTGCCATTCTTGTTCAGGCCTCACCTTCGAGGCTGCACAGGACTAATGTTCACTGAGCACTTACTATGAGCCGAGTGCTTCTGACACTTCATTCTTTGCAAAAAACTATTAAAACAGGCAATTATGACTCCCCACTTTGCTCAAGAGGAAACTGAAGCTCAGAGAGTGTGACTGACTTGTGCAAGGCCACACAGGTAACACGTAGCAGTCAGGATTTGAAACTAGGTTAGCCTAACTCAGAGAAAAGAAGTTTTCCAAATCCCGTAGTGTCTCCCTTTTGGAGAAACGTCACAAGACCCTGGACACTGGCTATACGTGGTCTGGACTCCCAGCAGATGCAGCAGTTCCTTCTGGCATCCCTCAGAGGTTCAGAGGCGGAAAGCGGAGCCGGTCGATAGGACACTGAGCCAGATGTTTGTGCTCACGGATTTTATCTATAACCAGCTGTGATTTTTGACTCTAACTTGGACAAAAAAGTTCATCTGTCTCTGAAGGCTGAACTAGCCTCTCTCAGAGCTCTCCCAGACCTGACAGTCAATAATTCTGTAGTAAATACTGTGGACTGACTCACCCGATTCATCTCTGAACGGTAGGGGCTGGACCACTAATGACTATATTTCCTTTGCAGGCTGGGATCTGGTGGTGATTTCTATTCTGCTGCTCAACTACATTCATGTGAGGCTCTGATTCAGAACTGAATTATGTGGAGAAAGAGGTGGGGCATGGACATCTGTTTTGCTGGCACAGAATGGAGACTAGCTGGCATGACTCCGGGGTACGCAGGTGAGGACAGCCTCCTAATTGTCACATAACAACAGCTCCCTTGGTAGCTCAGTTCTGCAGTGTAGTTTTGTGAATTGTTCCCAAGAACTCAGCCTAGACAGTCCCAGTGATTCATTAGGCTCTACGTATCTCTTTCCATCAGCTAGGGCTCTATTGCAGAGGACAGAATCCATTCTAGTTCATTTAAGCAGAAAATGATTCACTGCAGGGTATGAAAGGGCTTACAGAGTTGATGGGAGAGAGAGCTGAAGACACCAACTCTAGATTGAAGTTGCATGAATGACTCTCAGAGGACACAAGGGAGCTGCTACGTCATCTATGATCCGGATGCCACTGGTCCCTGCACCACACTGATGCTGCCACAATCCAGGAGCCTCTATGGTTATCAAACTCACACTGAGGAAGCCACCATGATCAGAAAGCACCACCACTGCTGCAGCTCCAGAGTCACACTGTGCCCACGGCCATCTACACCGAGAATGCCTTGTGCTCTTCTGAACTCACAAAGCAAGTGATTGGACACTGGAATTTCTGCAAGAGCCACTGAAAAATCAGTAGACCCAGCAGAATTGTGGCTTCCTCTTCACTTCTATCTTCTCTGCAAGCCCACCTGAACTCTGCTACAAGGGAGACTGGGAAACATAGACTAGCTCTCCAGCCTCATTGTTAGAGGAAGGCACACAAGAAGGTGGGTGGAATCGATGCTAAGCACAGTCCACCAGCATAGACTCTCTTCTGTTAAAACTCACTGGAGTACATTCAGACGTCTGCAAACCAAGGGCCCTCACCAACAGAGGCTCTGGCTACCTCCCGGAGATACCTGTTGAATATGGGACAATCTGACTATGAAAAAGTTTTCTTTTCTGTTGGGCTGAAACCCGCGCTCCTCTGTCTCATCTGTCCCAGTTTTGCTTTCTGGCACCAAACAGAACAAGTCAGCTCCTGTGTCCATTTAACTGCCCCCTAGGGATCTAAGGATGGTGACGTGATGTTCCCCAAACTGCACAGCAGCATGGAAAAGCCTGGCTTTCAAATGAAAAACTGGTGAGGAGAGCCACGCATCAGAGTAAAGGCGGAGATGGCCCAGGGTGGAAGAGGTGGCAGGGCTAACCTCGGGGAGAAGAATGTATTCATGGCATCTCAGCAAAGGCAAAACCACAGCCATTTGGCAACCCCCAGTCTACTGAGAGGCTGTAGAAACCAATTAATTCAAAATGTATTATATACAGTATGCTAAATTGGTCACCAGAGGGAGTCTAGATATAATAGGATTTTGGCTAAAACCATCATTATGACAGTTAGTACTCGGAGAGCTTTTTCCTCCTTCTTTCATCCAAAGTGCTCCCAGCACCTTGCCACCACCGGTCTCATTAATGAACAAGTGCCTCTGTGAGCGAGCAGGTGGCCAGTCTCATTATCCCACTTTTTAAAGAAGGGCACCTAGAGGTCAAGTGACTTTTTTTCACATCATGCTAATTAAAACCTTGTGTAGCTGTTATTTGCAAGTTCATGGGATCCTTAAAAGCTTTGTCAGTGATTTTAAAAGCCCAATTCACACACTGACTGCTTTGACACTCCCATTAAGAAGAGTCAAAAAAAGAAAAAGAAAAAGAGGCAGTTTCCCCCTCATTTTGGTTGTATATGAACGTCAAGGAATCTGGTAAAATTAATTAACTGCCTCTAGTGCCAGAATTTATTTGTTCATAATACTTCTTGGTTTCCTATGTTGAGTAAATATTATAGACTTGATAGAGACTGAGAACTTGACCCCCAAGAAATGTAGTCCAGCTGGGAAGGGCTTTATGCGTGAGCCATTCCTGGCTGGGGTGATGCGGAAGAGCTTTGCAAAGAGATGACAAAGGACAGGAAAAACAACACAGAACATTCTGTAGAGCACAGGGAACTATATTCAATATTTTGTAATAACCTTTAACGAAAAAGAGTATGAAAATGAATATATGTGTGTATATGCATGACTGAGACGTTATGCTGTACAGCAGAAATTGACACATTGTAACTGACTGTACTTCAATTTAAAAATAAGTTAAAACAGAGTAAATTAAAAACAAAACAAAACAGAACAAAGCAGTGGGCCTTCATGCATTCATTCTTTGCCATGGGAGCACCTGGAGGAAGTGGCCATGGAGTTCTGGATGCCCCGGTCCTTCTCCTGGCTCCTGCTCGGCCTCCCTGTCTTCCCACAGATTCTGATGCAGCCCAATGTCTTTCTAGTAAATTCCCTTTTGGCTTAAGCTAGCCTGAGTCTCTGGCTGATAAAGAATGCTTTCTGGGCAGAAGCTGTGAATGACCCAAGTCCTGGAAAGGAAAGATCAGGTCTTTCAGGAGCGATGGAACAGAAGATTTACAATGACAAGGTTTGAACCACTAGATCTTCTCCTCATACTAAATCCTTGCCCAGGTGGTGCAAGCACCAAACACATATTTTAGAGGTGTACTGCTGACATGTAAAATGTTACCATGGGGGAAGCTGGGTGCAGGGTACGTGAGACCTCTGTATTACTTTTGCAACTTTCTGTGAGATTGTAATTATTTTTAAAGAAAAGGTTTTTTTTGAAAAATGCGTTTCTTGGTTTTTTTTTTAAATTGAAGTGTAGTTGATTTACAGTGTTGTGTTAGTTTCAGGTGTACAGCAGAGTGATTCAGTTATACATATACACATATATTCTTTTTCAGATTCTTTTCCATTATAGGTTATTATAAGATATTGCATATAGTTCCCTGTGCTATCCAGTAGGACCTTGTTATTTGTCTATTTTATATATAGTAGTGTGTATACGTTAATCCTAAAAGTGCATTGTTTTTGACATGGAGACACTGTCTGAATTCCCACTCCTCTTCCACGGTCGGAGGGAGGGAGAAGCAAACACCAGAGGTGTAGGCTAAATCAAAACCACACTGGCGAGCTGGCTGGGGGCCCTGTCAGGAAGCGGGGGAAGTCCCGGCGCCTAAGGCAAGGAGCAAGCCAACTCTGTATACCGGGCATTCAGAACTGAAGGAAGGCGGAATTGCTGAGCAGGTTGGAGCTTCAGGCCCAGATGTAAGCCTTTGCCTCCTGGGTCCACTGCTGTCTGAAGTTTGCTCTTCCAGGCTGCTGGGGTGTGATGTAGGGGTGTGTTGGCCACAACTGAAAAAAGCCAGGGGAGAGGTGAAGAGACAAAGATAGGAAGAGGGATATGCAGATAAACCAGATAGGGGAAAACCTTCTCCGCTTGCTGGCCAGACACTAGACATTGAGCCAGATCCTCCTGTGGATTTCACTAACTCCTCAAGTCAGCTCTTCATGGAAGGTGGTACCATCTTCAGTGAGTAAGTGGAGAAAAGCAACTTGGAGCGACTTGTGTTTGGCCACACAGCCGGTAGGTAGCAGAGAAGGAAGGAATGGGCAGGTCTGCCAGATTCCAAGCCCTACTGAGTGGGCTCCCCAGCTCCAGGCCCCTCCGAGACCCTAGTGGTGCAGAACTGTTTCCCCTCAAAGTGCTACAGTGCCCATCACCTCGCCCGCACCCCAGCCTTTTCTAAGTGAAGCTTGCCTCTGCCCACTCTGCCCTCAAGTGGGCGTGGCATGTTTCACACCGAAGAACCCAGAGTGGTCACTGCACTGGAGGGCGGGCTGTCTACGACTGAGTCCCCCTAGTGCAGCTGCTGGACCCGATGTCTGTGCACTACTGGCTTTGATGCATCTTGCCAAATTGCCCTCTGTGGAGGTTGTCCTGGATGCTCCCGCTTCCCCGCATTCTCTGATACCTATCTGTTACCAGGATTTTTGATCTTGACCAATCTCTGGTAGTTTTTTTTTTTTTTTTTAATAAATCAGCTTTATTGAGGTATAACTTACATATGACGCCCTGGTAGTTTTGATTCGCACTTTCCCCTTTAACAAATGAGGCTCCCCTCTCTTCATATGCTTAAATGGTAGGGAGAGTTTAAGGTCCTTCAGGTAGAAAGAGTCCTGTCCTGCTAGGCATCTTACCTCTGCACAAATTCCCCATTTGTGTGGGCCAGTAACACTCCCTCTCTATCCCCATTAAAGCCCCAGTGGTTGTCACTTGAGTCTTTTCTGGTTTTAAGCCCAAGACTCCCTGAGCGTCACACACGTTACCCTGTTTGATGCTTGCAGTTCTATGAGGTGGTTATTATCTCCATTCCAGAGATGAGGAAGTAGAGGAGACACAGTGAGCCAGTGGCAAGGCTGGGTTTAAATTCAGGTCAGTTTGAGTCCATAGCCCAGAATCTTCTGACTCTCTCACTCTGATTGTTGGACTTGGAGTCAGACCGCCAGGACTTGCATCCCAGTTTGTCTATCAGTTGCTTGAGACATTGTGAAAATCTCGTCCTCGCTCCAGGCCAACTCCATGACCTGAGAGGGAGAATGGGACAGGAAATAATCCAAGACTGTCTAGACACCAATCATTTCATGGCTCGTCAGGGTGAGAGAGTCGCAAAGCAGAGGGAAAGCAAAACTTCTGCTCCTGCACCGCAAACAGCAGCACTTCTCAACGCGTTCAGTTCTGAACCCCGGGGACGGGCGGGGTCCATATTTCAAGCATTTATCCAGCATATGCGGGGCAGCCCAGCCTTGTCAAGAGGACTTCCTCGTGCCAGGAACCAATTACAAAGGCAGGTGGAAGTAGTTATCCTTGTTGAGAGAAACAGGGCACAGGAACTTGCTCAGAGGCCCTGAAAGATGATGAGAATGAAAACCAGATTCCACAGGGTTATGGGAGAGAGTAAATGAGAGCTGCTGTTCAGTTTTAAAAGCTGGGGTGGGGGGAGGGGGAGAGGCACACATTTTAAAGGAGGGGAGAATGAGGCATGGACAGTCAAGTATCTTGCTCAAGGTCATGCAAACTTTAAGGCTTGAAAACCAGTCTCTTGATTCCCCGTGCAATGCTCACCATCTCCCCACGCGCCTTGCAACCTGCCAATCTGCTTTTCTAGGAACCAACAGGGAGGCTTGGGGAGGCCCACACTGCTGGAGAGGAGACATCCATCAGTTGGAATTGTCTTGGTGATGCTAATGGGATACATCTGCTAGGCTTCGCAACTGGGCTTTATCTTTTGCACTTTGGTGATGCCGTTGCATAATTACCTCTGGATGTTTGGTTACAATGACTGCGCTTTGCTCCACAATTTGCTGGAATCTGCAGAGGCAGAACTTTACTCTGAAGGAGACAAAGGAAAAATTCCAAAGATGTGGTTCAGCTTGGGAACACATGATTTTTACCCAAAGCTTGTAAAACATCTCTGTTCTTTTAAGCCCCTCTCTGCTGTACAGCATATGAACTTTGCTTCCTTAGGGAAGCTGGGAGATCAATAGGCTCTCAAATGCGGCGCTCCATGTGGACCACAATTCTGGTTGCATTCTGCCACTGGACTGGGCGGGTGAGCTATGCTGGGGAAAGTCTGGCAGTGCCAAGAAATGGAGATAGGGAAGGAGAAATGGCAGCGAGGAAGACCAGCCCACAGGTGGCTGAACATTGGCTTAGCCACCTTCTGTTGTTACTATCCATGCTTCAGGTTGCCAACACCTGGGGGAAAGAAAAAAAGATACAGGCTTTGATTGTAATTTTGAGCCAGGAGGCAAAGCTTGAGCCCCAAGGCTTCGGAGTCCCAGCTCTGCTTGTCAGCTGTTGACCTCGGCAAGTTACTTCCCTTTTGAATCTCAATTTATTCACTGGCAAAATATGAACAAGAATAGTAAATACCAAAAAAAGTACATACATAATAGGGCTAGTAAGAGGATTAGGTGAGGTAGATAATATATATAGTCTGATTAGTACACTTGAAGGACTTAGTAAATGGCAGTATGATTATTACACACGATTCATCAAATCTATGATGTCATCAATTGTAGGATACACCATTATTTTATGTACCACTGAAAAAAGAAGCAACATTACCAATTACAATAAGGCACAAGGCTTTCTTATGTAGGATGTGTAAACACGCACTTCTGAAAAATCTGAGATTTATTTAGACATGGATGCTTAATAATATATCACGTTCATACCTACATGAAAAGAAAAATGTAAGCAAAATAAATTCCCTTCAAAAGGGTGTGACAGAGTCACTTTTTGATTCCACATCACTAGTGATCATATTTTCACATAATGTTGTCACCCAAACCATCCACAGTGAATACTGCACCATTCCTTAAAAGGGGATCTTCTCTAGTGTCTCCAGAATTTCCTTCCAAGCCACTGATCCCCACTCCCGAGGTTTTATGTCCATGTGCGGACAGTGACATGCATGTATGGTGGCCACCTGACAACCATGATCATATGATGCACCCTGAGTGCAGGGATGTCAAAGTGTAGGAAAAGTGTGCATTTAAGAATTCATAACATCTGGTATTACCAATGTGTTGCAGTCAGTTGTGAAGTGTCTTGTGAAATACTTCTAACTAGCAATAATTGAAGCTTGAAGTTGTGAATGGTTTCCTTAAAAAATGTGTGTTCAATGTTACTATTCTTCATGGCAGAGTCACTACTACTACTATAATTACTATTACACTTACATAACACTCTAAGTGCCGTTCACCGACTTAAGTTATTAACATATTTAATCATTAATACATTTCATTCTGACAACAACTATATGGCAGATACAATTATGCTCCTTTTATAGATGAGGAAGCTGAAGCACAGAGAGGTGAAGTAACTCGCCTGAGGTCACACAGCAAGTCTTAGTTCTTAACCACTATACCGGAGTTTCTCAACTTGAGCACTGTTGACATTGGGCCAGGTGCATCTTTATTGTAGGGGGCTGTCCTGTGCATTGTAGGCTGTTTAGCAGCATCCTTGTTCTCTGGCCTCTAGATACTAGTAGTACCCCCCACCACACACCCAGGTATAATAAACAAAAAGTCCCTAGATGTTGCCAAACATTCCCGGGGGGGGGGGGCAAATCATCCCATTTAACCACTGCATTATACCTGGTCCCTTTGGGTGGTCACTGGGGAAGCCAGATCTCAGGCCCTACTGAAGATCCCAGGTCTTGCTTCATTCAAATCCTGAAATAATGGGAAAACCCAAGATTCGGGGCATGTGGCCAGTCAGCCTCAGGTGGAACCATGTGGGCTTGCAGAGGGTCAGTTGCATTGGGGTACCTGAGGCAGAGCAAGTGGTCAAGGGTTCAGGAGACAGGCAAAGGCAAGAGGGTCTGAGAGACGCATCAGATGCAGTTGACGTGACAGCCTTACAGAGAAAGTGAAGTTCCCTTTGTCCTTCAGATCCATTCCACTCCTTCTCCTCCTTCTCAGGGACAATCACTGTCATGAATGTGGCATGATCCTGTCAGTCTGTTTTTTATGCTTTTACGTTTATAAATTTATATATACCTACGATAAATATATAGTAATATATGATTTTCCTACTTGAGAATTTATAAAAATCATATTTTAATTTTGTATCATACATCAATTTTCTGTTTTCACTCAACAGTATATATTTTGGGATCTACTCAAAATGATACATATAGATTTAATTCATTCCTTTTAATTGCTGTGAAATATTCCATAATGTAACTATACCATATTTTGCTTTGTCACTCTCCTGTTGGTGGACATTTGAGTTGTTTCCAGTTTTGCGTGAAAACCAGCATTCTGCAGTGAATTGCCTTGGAGGTTTCCTGTATACATGATGAACTCCTCTCTGGCATGTCCTTAAAGATGGAGTTGCAGGCTTATGAGGATTACAATTGAAATTACATGTTCCATTTTATCAGATGCAGCCAAATTGTTCTCTATTGAGTCTATATCAATTCATACTCTCACTCACAATGTGTAAAAGTTAACCTTTCCACCAACACTTGGTGAGGCCATTCCTTAACATTTTTGCTGATCCTCGGGAGTCTGTTCACATTGGGGGTGGGTCATGCATGTGGGTAAACATCATCCATCAAGTGCGTCTCAAAGGGGAAAAGGTTGGGAGTCACTCAGTCTGTGAGAATAGTCATGTTTGACCACAAACATCATACTGGGGTTTAAAGGTTGATGAATTGCTTAACAACTCCTTAGAGTAATTCACCTTAGCCAGTGAAACACAAACTGCTCTTAAAACAAAGCAGTCATTAAATTAACTGCTGTGCTGAAAGAACTTCCCGGTGGACTTCATAAATGTGGTCTGAAGTCTGCCCAGTGAGTCCCCGTGGCTGTGCCTTGGCGATGGAATAACATTGAACCTGGAGGTCCGCCCTCCACTCCAGGGCTCTGCACGCGGGCAGGTGTGAAATGAGGGGCCTCCAGCGGTACCTCTGGTACCTCCTCCTATGTCCCACCCCCGCTGCTTGACCAAGATTGGTAGGGCAGGTGGTCGATGGGCTGTATCTCAGCCCACCAGGGGAGAAGCCAGGATTGGCCCAGCAAGACTGCTTCAGGAAGTGAGGTTTGCCTGGTTTGGAGCCTCTGCACTGAGACCACCTCCTGCCCCAAGGCCTTTCAGACCATCTTTGCTCACCTGCTCCCTCCCAGTTACATACCTCCTTCCCTCCAGAGTCACAGTTTTTAGGGTGTTAAGAAAATACAACAGGAACCCCAGGAATCTGATCTGGGTTGCCCTTCTGCCCATCACCCAGTGGCCGGGGACTGTGTCTGTACAATGGGGATGACCCCTTTCTTTGGGACCTCTTGGGGTTAGTGTGAGGAGTGCCGTAGGTGACAGGTGAAGTGGGGAGGGGAGCTGGTTTAGTGGAGGAGGCTCCAGTTTGGCTGTTCAGTGGCTTAGGATCCACTGTAACCAGCTGAATAACTTCAGGAAGCCTCCTCTTCTCTCTGGGCCTCAGTTTCCCCATCTATGAAACTAGAGCATTGGGCTAGATCAGCACTTCCAGAGTGTATCCCACAGAATGCTCTGCCTGCTCCACGGAAAAGGGGCTCCATGGTCTACTAAGTCTGGGAAACAGGGACAGTGATAACTACCCTGGAATCACGCTGAAAGGGAGCAGACAACTGGCAGGAAAGACACTCGGGTTTTCCCACACATCTTTGACTTTGGAACACTTTTCCTGTTGAATGAATAATATTTTAACATCTCTGAAACCAGGGACGTGCCTGACAAGTGCTGTATTTTATGAGATTTTGAAACATGGTTTAGTAGTAGCTATTGGGTCAGCTAAACGCTGGAACTCACTATTCAACATGTATTTTTTTTTAATATTCCCAGTAATTTTGTAAATTAGGGACTATTATTATTTGTGCTTTGCAAATGAGGAAACTGAATCACACAGAGATTAAGAAACTCACAGGCAGAGGGCAGGAGGGTACAGCTCAGTGGCAGAACACATGCTTAGCATGTACAAGGTCCTGGGTTCAATCCCCAGCACTTCCATTTAAAAAAAAAAAAAGAAAAAGGAAACTCACTCAGGATCATACATCAAATAAATAGCGGAACTGGAGCTTAAGCCCTGATGAGCCTGAACTGTTAAACACTGATGATCTTTGGAATCCAATCTGTGATTCAGTGACAGTGAAAGACATGACATGGTTATCAAAGGCCTTAAAGGTACCACGTTCCATGAGAACGAGCAGAATCATAAATGGTCAGGACACTGTTTTAGCACTAGTATCACAAGAGAGGACAGCTGGTCCATGAAGGCCCCAGGCGAGTGTGGGGAGCACAGGGGAGTGCGGAGCACTGAGAGGGATCCAGATCTGGCCTTTCAGCAAAGAACATTATAACATGGCTTTGCAGGGCTGAGGGATCAGGCACCTGGTCTACCTAATAGTAAGTGTTGTGCCCTAGACTCGTGTCCTGCTCTGGGCCCTACAGACTGTTTCCTATACTGGCAGTCCTTAAATCCCACCTGCGAGGGGGGTGGGCCGAGTTATGACTCTCAGCCAGATAAGGTCGCTGAGGCTCAAGGAAAGGGAAACTCAGAAACGCTTTCTTGCAGTGCTTTCTCACTGGTGTCTGCAGGAGCCGTCTGTTCTCCAGACTGCAACATGCAGGGGGAAATGCAGCTAGCACTTCGCCCTGAGAAGGTGATTTCTCATCCAACCTGCTTCTAAAGAAGGCATGCGCTCCCCCCACCCCCACCTCTGGCTCTCTCTCTTTCTCCACGCTCCCTCTGTCCCCCCAGAACCTGGTGGCCCCCTCTGGCTTCCTAACATCCTGTTCCCCAAAGAGGAGAATGAAACATCACAAACATTTCTGAAGTGTCTCTGACTGATGTCAGCTGTGCTCCTTATGCGAGGGCGATTTGCATCGCTACAAGGGAAGGAAGCTCTTATAACCAGGCATATTTCTCAAACTGTAACGTGGATACCAGTCCTGAGGCATCTTGTTAAAATGCAGAGCCTGAGTTTGTAAGTCTGGGTGAAGCCTGAGGTTTGTGATGATTCTGAAGCCACCGGCGCAAGGACCACACTCTGAGTAACAAACACAAAGCTTTGGTGGAGAACCTGGGGTCAGGATATCTGGGCCCTTCTTCAGTGCCGCCTTTCCGTCTAGCTGACGTCTGGAAAGTTACTTAACTTCTCCTAGTTTCAATTTCTCCATCTGTAGAGTAGCAAATACCTAACAGTATTTAGTAAATGCCTAAATATTAGTAAAAACCTAAAATAGTGCTATCTACCTAATGGAATTGTTAAAACAATTAAATGAAAAAAAATACATACATGGTACTTAGCCCAGAGCCTGGCACATAGTAAACCCTCACTAAATATTAATTAGCAACTATTATTAACGGGACTGGAAAGGCTAGCCTGGTAGAATCCCCAGCACTAGGAAGCCAGGAGGGAGATGGGGAAGGAAGAGATTCTTTCTGGTGTCATGAGGATAAAGTCATTCATAATCTGGCTTGGAGCCATCGGAGGCAAACTCCTCTCCTGTAATTTATCACCGCTGCCTTGCTGGTTTCCCTGGAAAGAATGAGAACCCGGGTCACCCTGGGCAGACGGGATGACAGGTCACGGGTCCAGCCTCCTGTTTCAGCAGCTTTGTCTTCTTGAAGGTCTATCTCTGCAGGTTTTTCACGCGCTTGCAGCCACCCTCAGCTGCGTCTCCTTAAATCATCTCCATGTCACGGAGTGCTGGGAGCCGGCCTGCGTCTCAAGGGCTCCAGCTGTCTCCTCTGGAATATGAATAGCACCCGTCAGGCTGTTTGTCCTGTTGCCTTTGCAATCTGCTTTCTGCACAATGTCTAGTTGAGGCATGTTTGCAGGCTTGGTGAAGCCATTATTTTTCTTGGTGACATTTTCTGGGAGTAGTGCGGATTCAAGGAGAGATGAGGACAGTCTTTGCGTGTGACTGGAACTGTGTGGCCCACTTGTCATCTGTAACTATTTGTCCTGCAGACCCATCCACCCAGTCCAAAGAACGCCAGGGCTGGAGCTCAGGTACAGCCCTTGTCAAACTGTAAGGTACAGGCAAACCCCCGGGGATCTTGTTAAACAGCAGCGTCTGATTCAGTAGGTCTGGGGCCAGGCCAGAGATTTTGCATTTCTAACAAGCTCATGTCGCTGGTTTGTGGACCATACTTTGAGTAGCCAAGTGGTTCTCAAACTTCATCATGCATCAGAATCACCTGTAGGGGGGTGTAAAACAAAGACTGGTGGGCCCCACCCCCAGACTTTCTGACTTGGTAGACCCAGGGTGGGACCAGATGATTTGCATTTCTAAGTTCTCAGGTGGCGCTAACGCTGCAGATCGGGACTGCCCTTTGAGAACGGCTGTTCTGGTTCCCCAGCCTTTTCATCACCTGTGTTAGTATCCTGAGTTCTGTGACTTCCTGGAGGTCTGCAGGCCTAACTGCTCGCCACCGTCCAGTCCTGCCGAGTGCCCCTAGTCTGTCATGTGCATAGCTGGCATCGCCCCAGACTTGGCCAGTGACAGCCTTGCATTCTTTATGACTCTGTCTTGAACAGGTTGTCAAGACTTGCCTCATACTGCATGCTTGCTGGCCTCATTCTCCCACCGACAGCCCCTCCTGGTCCTTTCATCCTGAGTGCTACCGACGACACCTCAGCCTTGGTTTTTGTATCACGGCTCTAACGCCCCGAGACTTCCTGCCCTGGTGGCCTGAGTCAAGCAGTCCACTCCAGTCTGCACCCCGCCCACTGCCCTAGGATGGCCCCCTTCTTTCTTGGCTCCTCTAAGGATGCCAGGCCGCTGCCAGGGGCCTGGCATTTGAGGCTGTATCCAAGAGAAGCAGAAACCACGGAGCTAATTGAGCCAAAGCGGACACATGGCCCTGGAACTGAGGAGCCTGCCCTCTCCCACCCCCTCCAACCGGAGCCTCACAGAGCTGGAATGAGTTAGTTTGACCTTCTCAATTGATGTGGTTAATGACGTGGTTGTGCAATGCTTTAACAGGGCTGGTTTCTGGGCCTGGCCCAAGGCTAAGCTGGACCCTGGCGGGCATCCACGTCCCCAGCCCTGCCTGCTCCCTGGAGCCTCACCCTGGCCAGTGCCCTCTAGTCACCCAGGGCTGGTATTATCTTGTCACCAGCCACTCTGAACTCCTTTACCTCCCCGGAGTAACCCGAGGACAATGCCTCTGACCTTTCCCTGAAACTCCATCTCTGTGAAGCTTTCTGTTTTACGAGCTGGCATTTCCTGTCTGGAGAATCTGTGTTTCTGTGTTTGTAGTCAGAGCAGAAAAGAGCTTCCCAGAGAGGTTAAGTGACTGCCTGAGGGCCTGGTAGCCATAGCTCTGTGATTAAGAATCTTTGGCCTCCAAGATACAATTTTCTCTCTCTTCCTTGCTATAGTTCCCAAAGTTCTTCCTAACCTTTGTATGACAGCTCTTGCCTCAACCGTTCAGGTCACCTTCCCTGAGCCCAGCACACTGAAAGGGCAAAGGCTTGGTGTCAGATTGGTCTGGGTTCGAATCACATCTTCACAACTTTCCAGCTGTGTGACCTAGGGCAAGTGACTTAACCTCTCTGAGTCATTGTTTCCTCATCTGTAAAATCAAATAGGGGCAGTCTAGGGAGTAAGTGAGAGGATGTGGTAAAGTAGCCTGCACAGTGACCAGCATACCAGGTTGTCACTGGTCACTCCAAACCAACCCTAACACCCATCAAAGGGCTGGGCTTCTGATGGCCCAGCTCTTCAGACAAGGAAGGAGTGGGTGGGATTGCAGGCTGGCTTGGTTCTCTCTTGGCTCTAACCTGAGTGAGGATGGCAGGGCAGGCTAACAGCACCAGGATGGGGGCCCCAAGACCTCCCAGCCCGTATGATGCGAGGCAACCCACCTCCCCTCTCTCTGCCTTGGTGACCTCATCTGTAATGAGGCAGCTTGACTGTGAGACCCAAGTTCTCTCCAGCTCCGTGATTTTCAAATAGATACTCAATAAACTCAGTTAACACATCCGGGCTGGCAGAGGGGACTTGTTCAGGATGTAAAGTTGCTTGGGTAGGTTACAGGCACTCCTTAAACCATGACCCAATCCCTCTTCCCCTAGGGTCACCCTTCAGTGTCCCCACCTCCATCTCAGAATTCTCAAGCCCTACACTTCTGAACTGTACTGTTACGGAGTCTGTGTTTTGCATCTTTCGCATCTAAGTGCGGCTTCCCGGTGAGCCCGACATCCGTCAGCCCATCCGTCCACTGCATGTGGTAGAGCAGTGAAAGGTTCCAGGACCTGTAGGTGGTCCCTCCCCAGTGGGCTTGTAATCACTTCCCAGATTCCAGAGGCTCATTATGTGAAACCCAAGCTGGGAGCCCCGGGCAGGGCTTGCCTCTCCTATCTCAGCTGTCAGCGGGTGCTTGAGTTGTTTAGAATTGTTCTGGGGGAAGATGGGAGGACCAGGGCCCGGGAAGGTCTGTTTGCAGCCCCCTCCCTCATCCTTCCCTTGTTGATGTTGGCCCTGCTGGAGTCTCCCCAAGAGAGCCGTGGTCTCGCCCTCTGGGTACACCTGCTGTGGGTCTGCCAGCCTCCCCGGGCACGGGGGTGGAGCATTTGACTTGGGCCTGACCCTCCCACTGTGGGGTGGGGGCTCTGGGGCAAAAGCAAGGGATTCATCAGGAAATGGCTGTTGAAGAGCTTGTTCACCAGACTTGAACTTGAAACAGGTCTGGACAGCTTGTTCTACTGTTCCTTCCACTTTCCCTTCCATAAAGAGGGGCTAAACCTCTTACAAACCCAGAGGCAAGTACTCGGGGATGGGGGAGGGGGCTCAAAGAATTACCACATACAAATCCTGCCTGTAAGGAAAGAACAATCTAGAGAGAGGTCAGAGAGACTTATCCCTGCGGGAACGTGGGAGGACTGAAGCTGAAGGGAGAATGTTTTAGTACCTGCACACCTTTCCTGGGGGCAGGTGCAGACAGGAGACGTGCAGACCGGAAGCGCAGTGCCTACCCTGGGGTCACACAAGGGCCAGGAGGTACACTAACAGCCATGATACAAGGCTGACTCTGGGCGGCGCCTTCACAGGGCAGAGAGAGAGAACCAGGAGTGCTCAGGAGGGAAAGGCCACTCCCAGGAAAGCTTCCTGCAGAAGGCTATGAGCTGTGCCTTGAAGGATGAAGGGATTCTACAGCTAGGGATGGAAAGGAGGGAATTACAGGTCCTGGCAATGTGTGAGAAACCCATTGGGAGGCTAGAAAAAGCAGGATGTGCTCAAGGAACAAGTTTACCAGGTATTAAGTAGGAGAGATACCCCTTCTCTTCTTAATGGCTGTGTGGTCTTGAACAAGTCACCTAACCTCTCTGGGCTTTACCGCTTTGTGTACACAATGGGGAGAAGGCAGAGAGTCCCTGTGAGGACCTCTCATCTCATCTGTCTTTCATAAAGCAGTGAACAAGACCGACAAAGTCTCTGCCCCCGTGAAGTGGGGAGAAAGAACAAATAATAAATAGGACAGATGGTGCTAAATGCCTTGGGGAACAATAAATTAAGGAAGGGAGTGGAGAATAAGGAGGGTTGGGATAACAATTTAAGATTAGAGAAAATCTCAGTGGTAAGATGACAATTGATCAAAGATCTGAAGGAGATGAAGAGTCAGCCATGTGGCTATCTGGGGAAAGAACTATCTGAACAGAAGAGACAGCTAGTGCAAAGGCCCTGGGGTGGTGTGTTCAAGGCCCAATAAGGAGGACAGTATGGTTGGGAAGCAAAGGAAGAATAGTAGTTTTCCATAGAAACTGGCTCTAAAAGGATGTATGTAGTAGGTCCCCTTTGTGCCGGGGAGAAGTCCCATTGTGTAATCAGAAACAGCTTGATAGGGCTTGTTGGCAGGAAGCACTTGCAATGCTGGCATCAGCAGCTGGTAGAGTGCCCAGTGCACCTGGGGGCGATCATTGGCTGGACCCATTGGCTGTGCTGAGAACACGCTTCCTGACACGCTGATGGCAGGGATTCTCAAGTGCTCCTGCCTTTGACCTAAAGGGCTCTGCAGCTCTATTTGGAGTGTATCAGGGGTCCAGCACGGTCCTGCAGCCACGGGCCTCCAGCACTGATACCGCTATTCCAACAACCAGACACTAGACCTCAGCAGAATCCTTAGTAAGGCAACCATACATGTGGGGAGAAAACACTTGACATCTTTACCGGGCCCTGTTTCCCCAGTCCCCAACATTTCCTCCTGCCTCTTGACCCCTCCCCCTTTCCACCAAAGGGTTCCTCCCTGGCTACTTGATGGAACAGATGTCACAGGCAGAGCCCCAAGAACAAAGGGTTGTTTTGGCTTTTGAGTCACAAATGCCAAGGGCCCGGAGATATTAATGGCATTAAGGCATGAAGATGAGTGAGGGTGGGGCTCTGTGCTTCCAAAGGAGAAATGAGTTGATGGTTGGGAGTTGGGAGGGGAGGCAGAGGAAAATGAAGACTGTGGATGCTGGGAGGGCCCATTGAAAGGAGTCGGTGTCCTTCTCTCTTCCAGTCAAGTGCCCAGTGTGGAATGGGGGCAGCAGGGGTGGCTGTAGGGTGTGTCCAGGCCAACTGGGGTCTGAGAGCATCTTCTCCAAGCTCTCTTGGTCCAGCTTGATGCTGGTAGCGCTTTTAGTCCTATGTAATTAAGAATGACCTGGGTGTGGTCCTGGAAACCAAAAGAGACCAGGCCACTGGGAATGGGGGGAGGTTAACAATATCAAATCCCCATACAAAGAAGAGTAAACATTTGTTACATGCAGCATTTTTTTCTTAAGCGTTTCACATGCATTAACTCATTCAGTCCTCACAACAATCTGGTAAGATAGGCAGTATCTTGTCCCCATTTTACCAATGAGGAAACTGAGAGGAAAAATAGGTGAGGTCTCAGGGCCAGTAAAAGACATGGCTAGGTTTTGAACACAGGCTGTCCGGCTCTGGAATCTTCTCTTAACCACACCACCACATAGCGAAGATAAGGCTGCCAATCCGGATGATGCCCACACGATCCTTGACCACACTGAGAATCAAATTCCAAGCTGTACCCCACCACCCAACCCTGGTTCTCCATAAACCTAGGTAAGAACCCAGATACACCTGCTACTGGGACTACGGCTTCCTCTTCCCCGGTCAAGGGTTTCCAGGTTCTTGGATTGAGCTGCTCCAAGGGGTTGGGGTTGGGGCACTTCTCATGACTCCAGCAGAAAGAGCTCTCGGATTGGCTGGAGGCTTCTAATCTCCCCACTCACACATCCAATTGTGCCTGCAGCTCCCCCCTCATCTGGAAAGAATGAAGGCAGCAAAGCACTATGGTCGCCTAATGCAAACCATTTGTGTGGTCAGAAGGCAAATAGGATGTGATTCACATGGACATTCCGGCTTTTCTTTTAGGAGACCAGTGGTCAGTATGCAGAGGGCAAGGCATCTTGCAGAAAAGGGACCTTTCTGGTCAGGTTGGATTCATTCTCCCAGAACCATCCTGGACCTCCCTGGGAAGCCGGGTCTGAGCCATCCTCGGTTCCCTGCAGATGAGCTATGTGTGTGCATAAGAGGTCAGGGATTTTAGAAATTCCAATTGGACAAGTTTGACACCACCTTAATTTCTTACAGGCCGTGGCCCAAGAAACAATAATGTATTCAATACACCAAAGAACACTGGAAGGAAACTTTGAACCGTTATCATCCTGTTTCAGTAGATTGTAAGCTCCCCGAGGACAGGTGCGTGTATAATTTGTTTGACCCCCAAGACCTAGCACAGGCCCCTAGGAGGCTGACGCAGAGTTTTATCTCAACACCCTTTCCACTCTCGCTTCCCTCCATGTATCCTCTGACTCACCCATCCCTTTTCTGTGCTTTGTGGACTACCAAGTACTCTCCTGCCACAGGACCTTTGCACATATCTCCCCTAAGCTTGGAGCGTCCTTCCCTCCCTTATTTGCCTAGATAACCTCTGTAACTTCTGAGCTCTCAGCTCACCCCAGGGAGAGTCTCCTTGCACTTTGTAGCTCTCCTTGTTACATCTGCCACCGTTGTCATTTTACACTTTTTCATGTGACTCTTTGATTAGTGTCTGTCTCCTCCACACAATCAAATTTATGAGGACAGAGACTGTGTCACTGTCATCTGCACTGTCTTGCCCAGCACCTGGCCCCTAGTAAGGCTGGAAGGGGTCGCTCACCCTTCCTCGAGCACCTGGTCTGTGTACCAAATGCTAAACAACCCTGAAAAAGAGGGACTATCCTCCTTTTGTGGAGAAGGAAACTGAGGCCCAGAGGGGAGTGAAGAATTGTTCAAAGTCCCACCTTTGTCAGGGCCAGAGGCAGGCTCTGAACCCAGTTCTTCTGACTCAGGTACCAGCATTCTTTCCACCTGGGTTGCCCGCTACATCTCTCCTGATTTGTTGAAGGATTAACCTGACTATTCGGAGTGGACGGCATCAGCCTTGTGTGTGAATCTCAGACGTATGGCTGTGGTTTCCAGCTCTAGGCCAGCCCTTCACTGCTTTGCTGGGGAGAGCCGTTTCCCCAGCCCGACAACGAGGTGGCCCAGTTCTCTGGTTCTGCCCAGCCCTGCTGGGCCGTGAGCTCTGAGGGTGGAGAGGCAGGCGTGTCTGGGGCCCCGGGGTTCTGCGCCTCTCGGGGTGATTGCTACAGCTGGCCACACGTTCACCCACTGCACTTTGGGAAATTGCCCCAGGTCCTGGTTCACAGAATTGCCGGGAAAATGACAGCTCTGGGTCCACATGAAAGGCATTCTTGGAAAATCTCTTCCCCCTTCCTGCTTCCCCTGCTGGAGAAATTTGTGCTGTGAATTATTGCAGCAATCGGCGGCCCGGATCAGTTTGAGTGGAGGGGGCTGGGTCTCGCTGTTTTATTGCTCCAATGTGTGCAGAATCAACTCAATTCTCAGGCAATGTCTTCTCTCCCCTCCTCTTCGTGGAATGAAGACACTCAGGGAAGTGGAAGCAGTAGACAAAGGGCGTCAGTTTCTTAGCAGTTTGCCCTGTAAAGCTCCGCTCCACGTTCCAAATGCTCTAGCAAATAGAGGGTGAGGGGAAGGCACGATGGGGACCAGGTAGTGAACCTTCCCTCTGTACTGACTCACCGCTCCATGCCACCCTGGAGTGACAGCCATGGCCATGACTGACCGATAGTGATGGGCCTGGTGGTGGGGAAGAGGAAAAATTCAGTGTAAGACTGAGGACAGAATAATGCCTTGTGCTTTGTCTGTCTGTCCTTTTTGTCTGTCCTTGGCCTCTCCAGAGGTATCAGGGAATGCGTGTCATATGATATATATCATCTCACATTTTAGGGGTAGAGCGGTGTTGTCCTGTGATGACAGAAATGTTGCATCTCTGTTGTCCAGTGTGGTAGCCCCCGGCCACCTGTGGCTGTTGCGCACTTGAAATGTGGCTAGTACGACTGAGGAACTACATTTTAAATTTCATTTATCTTTAATTAGTTTTCATTTAAATTGCTGCATGTGACTCGTGATTCTCATATTGGAGAGAACCGTTCCAAAGCTTTGCTATTCCAAGTGTTTGGATAACCAGCAACGTTAGCATCACCTGAGTGCTTGTTAGGCCCAAGCCCCACCCCCAGACCTACTGAATCAGGCTCACGGTTTAACAAGATCCCAGGTGGCTCCTATGCAGTTAACAACCGAGAAGTGTTTCTCTGGAGCACAGTCAAGAACAAAGGAGGTTTTTAAAAAAAGGAAAGGAAGGAAAAGGGCTAGCAGACTGTCTTGAAGTCTCTGTATCTTTTGCATAGAATTCTCAGCACTCATTTGGCAGGGGTGGGAGGGGGTGGGGGATGGGGGCAGGGAGGGGTGGTTAATGCTTCTTTGGAGTCAATTCTAACAGCTTTGGCTGCAGGGTTTCACTTTCCAGCCTGTAGGAGGTGGGAAGCAGCAGTAGGGAGAAGCAGCTAGAGGCACAATGAGAGCCTCTTTGCCACCTCTAATGCCATGTGTTTAATCAGCACTAAGTGCCACGTGGAATGTAAGAATCATGGTCACCAGTGCCGTTTTGGAAGGTGCGATCTGGAGCGTCTCTCCAAGACCGCACTGGAGTCCCTTTGCAAGCCAGGGCTGCATTTCAGAATTTCATTTTTAAGTACATCTTAGCATCTGATATAATGAAACACATGCTGTAGACCGATGAAATTTAATGTTCAAGCTAAATAATAAAATCTTTTATTTATGGGCAATTTTTACGTCTCCCTGTAGGGAGGTAAGTTATTGTGTGAGTCCTTCCCACTTCTCCTGGGTTTGATGTGAAGCCAGCTTGTTTCTCCTTGACATCACAGGGGAAATATGGGGAGAGAGGGAGGCAGAGGGTGAGGGGAGAGCAGGCTTTACATCTACAAGCCCGTGGTTCGATGTAGCCAGGTGCCTCCACGCTGCAGGCAGAGCCACCATCCCCAAGTGTAAATATGGTCACCTGATACTCCTTCTTAAATTTCTCTGATCCTCATAGTCCTGAGGATAAAGTCCAGATTCCACAGCAGGGCCATTCAGGGCCCTCCGCCTCCCTCTCTGTTTACCACCCCCAGATTCTTGCATGCTCAGAGTGCCTCCAGGCCCTCGTGTCTGTGTTTCCTCTGCCTGGAGCCCCCTTCCCCTTTCCCATGGGCAAAGCACCCATTCTTTAGGGACTCAGCTCTGTGAATCTTCCTCAGTCCATCTGAATGGAGGTGGGATTCCCTCCGCCAGGTTCCCTATCACTGTGCACCCTTGTATATGTACCCCCACCCTCCACCCCAACGTGTGCCATCTAGAGGGCAAGGGCCCTGCCTCCTGTGCAGCCTGGGCACCTGGTGCTAGCCTGGCACAGAGTTGAGTCCCTCTTTCCTGGGAACCTGCATGAGCTGCCCACACGTGCTGTGTGCCAGCCTGGTGCAGGGTGTCTTCAGACATCAACTCACATGACCCCACATCAGCCCTGGGAGGGAGGCGCTAGAATTACCCCCATTCTTCAGCTAAGGAATTGGAGACTCAGTCGTCTGAAATTGGCAAGAAAGCATTAGAGACAGAATTTGAATCCTGGTTTGTCTGCCCTCGAGATTGGTTTCCCTAATGCAGAGAAATTATCCAAAACTTGGAAATAAGACAAAAAGATGATGTGCCCTTTAAAAGTCCTTCTAGAGCATTTTCTAAGGTTTGCCTCAGGGTTACTGACTCTAGGGATGTAACTCTGACTTACTCTTTACCATTAATTAGGGCCCGGACTTTGTAAAAATTGATGTTAACTGTAGAAAATTGATAAGCTGCAAATGATTTGCAGAGAATCATCTGGGGGGCAGTTAAAACTCACCCAGATACCCAGGCTCTATCTCTGATATTCTGATTCAGTAAGTCTTGGGTGAGCCTGTGTTCTGTTTTGTTTTTTCAACACTCTAAGGGAATTCCAATTAATAATCAGGGCTGAGGACCTCTCTGTTTAAGGGAGACAGGCTTTATAGTAAAGCCCTTGACCACAAGCCTGGCACATAGTGAGTGCTCGTTAGATTAGCCTTTACTCCTGTTAGCCCTGATGGTCGGGTTTCAGACACTGAGAGAGAAGGGGTGGCACAGGGCCACTCTGGGTATTCCTGAAGTCATGCCAGCTCCACCTGAGGTGCAGCTGTATGCCGGGTTTAGGATTGTGTTTGTTTCTTATGGCTGCTGTAAAAAAAAAAAAAAAATTACCCTAGATTTAGTGGCTTAAAACAATGCAAATTTATTCTCTTATGGTTCTGGAGTTCAGAAGTCTAAAAATGAATCTTATGAAGTTAAAATCAAGATGTCAGCAGGGCTGATTCCTTCTGCAGGCCCAGGAGAGAATCAGTTCTCGGCCTCTTGCAGTTGCTGGTGGCTGCCAGCATCCCTTGGCTCGAGGCCCCATCACTCCCATCCCAGCTTCCATGGTCACCTGGCCTTCTTCCACCACCCATTCTCATCTCCTTCCTCTTCCTCCCATAAGTACCCTTATGATTCCATTGGGCCCATCTGAATAATCCAGGATAATTTTGCCTTCTCAAAAGCCTTAATGTAATCACATCTTCAAATTCCTTTTGCCATAAAAAGTAGCATTCACAGGTTCCGAGGATAAGGTTATGGATCTTTGCAGGGACATTATTCTGTCTACCACAGCCCTGTTCCCCTCAGCCTCTGGGACCCAAGGCATGACCCCTCGCTGCTCTGACCCCAATCCCTACATCTCTTGTAACTACTGGGGACTATATTCTCAGGCTGGGGATCAGAGAGATCAAGTAGACATTTTGCAAACCTCCATAAGGTTTTTATACTGAAAACAGTCATATATTTTGGACTCAAGGAGTCAGGAGGGAGAATTTAAAGGCAGCTCTGATGATCTGGTTGCCTGTGGGTAGTCCACAAAGCAAGCGTGACATCTTCCTGTCACACAGCCAGGTCACAGCCACCTCTCTTAAGCAGCGGACAGTCTGTTCTCTGGGCTGCAGCTGCATTTACTGTGTATTAAGCTGTTAAAAAGAAAAAAAAAAACTACCTGCCATTTAAAAAATTATCTCTAAAGGTAATAACAGAAATGAGTTACGATTGTTGCAGTTATGTCTCCATTAAATAATTATAGTCTGAGAGCTCCACAAAAGCCCATTAGAGAAGAGGCATAAGGCTCCTCTTCCTCCCTTACAACAGGCCGTGGCCCTGGGCTTGCAAACGCAGGCAGGGACACCGTGTACAAACGCAGGCAGGGACACCATGTACACCGCACAAAGGCGTGCCCTCCACCGTCCTGTGCCGGGGTGAGTGGCTTGGCCACTAGGGTAGAAGCTGGATGTCTGGCAAGCAGGATAGAGAGACCAGACTCCCTGGAAGTCTGCATAGTCAACAACATGCAGATTTGGACCCAGCAGCCCTGCTCACCCACCTGTAGCTGTATCCCACCCCCCACCTCCCATACATGAACTTATTTCACAAAAGTTCAGGGTTTAGAAACCCTCAAAGCATTCCCTGACATCCTCTCCCTCAGTCCTTGCAACAACCCTGAGACATTGGCCACATTACCGTTATTGTCCCATTTTAGAGATGAGGAAACTGAAGCCAAAAGACATGGATGCTTTGCTAATGTCAGCTGGCTGGTACATAATGGGGCCGGATGTAGAAGTGCCCCCTTCGTGACATCACTCAGTGCAAGGTGGCCCTGGGGCAGGGAATGAGCATGCGCTGTAGTAGGTAAGGTTTCCATCTTGTCACCTGCTGCCAGAGGCCCAGACTTCAGGAGGCTCCACTTTAGAAAGCTCCCCACTTTCCCCACCTCCGCCTGCCCCCCTCAGCATTCTCACTTTCTCCGCTTCCTCTGGGGGACTTCCCCCAAGACACTCAGCAAACACTACACCCCACACAGCATAATGACACCAGCTTCTGCGTTTCAGGCTCAAGGGCAGAAAAATCACAATTACCTACTCAAAGGAGAGAGGGAGTTAACATGCCCTGAATGGATTTTGCCCCTAATTTAACAGGCTAGCATTTGCTGTGGATCTAGACTGAAGGCTGTCCCACCAGGGCGGGAACCGGCTGGCGTTTCAAGAGGCATCGGGGACAAAAGCAGAAGAAGCTCAACCCCGCTGACAGGAGGAACTGGCAGCCCGGTTGGAGGACTTGGAAAACAATTTGGTGCCTTGTTTTGGTGTAACTGAAAACCCCATCTGACTGGGAGGCGTTGGTTCCGCTGAGCTGCTGAGCCCTTATGCCCTCGGCTCAGTTTACTCTGCCTGCTGCCCCCTCCCAGGGGCAGGGATTAGAGGACAGCCCACCTGTCCTTTGTTTAAAAAACCTTCTGTCTTCAGGTTGGCAGTAGATCCCACCTGGAGGTTTACGGCAAGAACAGCCACCAGACCAAGGAACCTGCTAGATCAAGGGACCTACTGGAGCAGGTCACCCACTGGAGCAGAGATTTGCAGACAGAATTCAGAGAGTCTGTGGACTTAGACACACAAAGTATGACACCTTTATACCCCCTAACCTCTAAATGTAATTCAGCATTTTTCCTCCCATTGTGAATACAAGCAAAAAACCCCAGCAGTATTAGCAGCACGGGGAATTCTGTCTCCACGGAAATCACTGGTATTTTCACGTCACATTACAGTTGCTACAGGTATCTTGAGATACGGTTTATGCTCCTCACCACTTCTAAATTAGGGTAGTTGTTAAAGGCGTTGCTAGATCCTAATTGATGGGTTAAAAAATAAATATATACGCCGATATCACAATTCAAAAACTATTTTGATGATCGTATTTCAGTTTAATTGACTTTCATTTTGCAGTCCTATGTATTTTATTTTATGTACTTAAAAACATTATTGTGGTCGCTCCTTGTCTTCTGAGACGGCCCATACTCTGTCTATGGAGAGTGTATCTACTTTTACTTTAAATTTCCCCCACCCCCACCCCCATGCCTCATGGCCTCTGGCCTTCTGAGATGGCCTACACTCGGTCTATGGAGTGTGCATCTCCGAATAAATCTACTTTTACTAAAAAAAAAAACATTATTTTGAGAAGGAGTCTATGGCACCAAGAAAGGAAAAGCATTAACATCTCACGCATCCAAAGTAAACTTCACTGTGGGCAGAAGCTACAGATCACATCACCGAGGAGGAAGGGTTAAAATACAGATTCCAGGGACTTGTCACAGGTTGGGCTCTGGAAGAAGCTGATCTGAGATGGAGTTTAGAGTTCAGAGGGTTTATTAAGGAAGCGCCTTTGGGATCAATACCTGTAGAAGGGAGAGGAAGGAGACAGGATTGGGCAGAGCAAGAAGATGCAGTCTCCATGGAGACCTGAGCCAGCCCGTGTGCAGTTCAAAGGCTGGGATGACTCTTCAGAGTTGTCCTGAGTTGGGGTCGCAGGGCCAGGCCTTTAAATCCCCATGTGGACCAGTTATTAGATACAATCCCCCAGGAAAGGGATATGACCTTGGGCAAGGCTGCTCTTCCAGGCAGGGCATTTCTCAAAGAGGTTTGTCAGCTGAGAGCTTCCTGCCAGCAGCACTCCCATCAGCTGGGGGAGAGAGCCCTATTGTTCCTAAGGGGGATCTGGGTGGTGGCTCACAGTCCACCATGGGCTCCACCCCAGGCCTACTGCAGCGGAACCCCTGGATCGAGTCCAGGACCTGCCATGTTTAAAGCTCTCCTACTGATTCTGATTCTCTGCCAGGTTTGGAAGCCCTTGATCCCAGGAGGTAAGAGCCAGAGGGAACTGTGAGATCATAGCGTCCAAGGGACTTGTTCAAGGCCAGGAGGCTGCTGACCTGGCCTTGTCCTTGACACCTCTCCATTTATTAATTTTACTCAACAATATTTATTGATGGGGGTGTGTATAGCTCAGTGGCAAAACACATGCTTAGCACGCATGTGGTCCTGGGTTCAATCCCCAGAACCTCCATTAAAAAGAAACAAAACCTAATATTTACTGAGAGTCGTCCACCATGCTGGGCACTGGGGATGCTCTAGTGAGCAAAAGAGACACCGTCCCTGCCCTTGGGATACTTATAGTCCAGACTCTCACAAGCCTCTCAATGCAGGATGCTGCCCGAGGGGCCAGGCTGGCACAACCTCTCTACGGGGCAAGTTGGCAAAATCTATCAAAGTTATAAATGTATCTGCTCAGCCTATTTCTAGGTATTTATCTTGCAGACCAATCTCCATATGGGTGAAGTGACATATGTAAGGATATTCGCCAAGAAATTATTTATAATAGCAAAAACCTAAAAAAACCCCTCAGTGTCCATCAATGGTTGAATAAATTACAGTGCATACAAAGGAATGTATACAGCTATTAAAAAAAGAGGCAGCTCTATATATGTTTATATATGAAAAAAACCCAGCAACAATCCTACAAAGCATAGCAGTAAACAGAAGAAGGGAAGATGCAGAACCATGTATAACATGTTAACAATTTGGGTGAAAAAAAGAGGAATATTTATGTGAATCCATGAAAGTTTTCAGCTGCCCACGAGTTTTTAAAATGAGGGGCTCAGTCCATCCAGTTAGAAAAACAGGAACCACCTGAGGGTTTTCAGACAGAGTTTAATTCAGGAAATTGGTTAGACAAGTGATGCAGGAGCTGAAAAGCCAAAGAGGAGACTGTCAGGAAGGCAGCTCAGAAACTAGCAGCTCAAGGAAGCTGCTGGACCTGTCCACTGGGAGGACAAGGGGATGAGGCTGTTCCTGGGGCTGAGGGGCTGAGGTCCTAGTGGGTCTGGAACCCTGGAAGACCCGTCCCGCATCCTTGGAAGAGACACATGCTGTCAAGAAGCCACCCAAGGTAGAGAGGGAGGGGAAGAGAGGGCCTTTTTCCCTCCCCTCCTGCCTTTTCTCTCCCCCCAGGTACCTCCCTTTGACTTATGCCCAACCTGAAGCCAGCTTCCCAGAACCTTGAAGACAGTAGCCTGGGAGCAGCAGCCTCTTTGGACACAAAGACAATCAGGGAGGGCGAGGAGTGGATCTGTGGGCTGGCGTGACAGCGATAAGCATAATGAGTATGTGTCTAGAAAATGCAGAATACCTCCCGGAGGCCACATATGAAGTAGTAATGGTGTTGCCACTAGGCGCTGGGGACTGGGAGGGAGACTGAGTTAATATTAAGTCCCCCTTGATACTTTCAAATCTTGCACCATGAGCATATATTGCCTATTGGAAACAAGATGCTTGTCTGACATTCATATTTAGTGCATCAGAAAGGGCAAGGCTGTTAAATTTTTTCATTGGAAAATATCCCAGAAAACAAAAAATGCCAGCAAAATCTTCCCTCAGAGCTCCTGGGATTAAACCCTCCAGAGACAGCACAGCATTTATTCTGCGCATCTTTTTCACAAGTGTCCTCTTCAAATCCTTCCTTTCAGCGCCTGGTCCCTGAGAGGAGGGAGCCCCGCCCTGTGTGGAGGCAGGGGGAGCTGGAGTGGGGAAGCTATTTCCCTCTCAGCAGCAGCTGGCCTGATGCATGATCTCACACCACATCTGTAGCCACTTAGAAAACTGCCGGCCGGAAGGCCTCAGCTCATGGCTGAGGCCCAAGTGCCCAGCTTACCACCTCCCTGAAAGGGCAGATGCTCCGATGTGGGGCACCTACCCTCCCCCAGGGAACGGCACACTCACTGGCTGCCAAGGCCAAAGCTCCAGATGTGCGCGGGGGAGGAAGGTGTCGGTCCCTGGGCTTTTGGGCTCTGCCCTGGACTGATACATTCTGTATTCAATGCTCCATAAAGATGAGCAGTGGAAGAAGGGCAGGGCCACCTCTTCTCTTCGAAAATTAACCCTTGCAGCACCCTATGAAGAGACAGCCGGGGCACAGACGGGTAAGTGACTTGCCCTAGGTCACACTGCTTATGAGTGGCAGAGGCAGGATTCAACCCAGATCTGGGTGGGATGGCAGGTCCAGCCCTCTCACTGTGCAGACGGAAATGTCGAGGCCACTGAGGGGGTCGCTGGGACATTGGCCCAGGGATCTCTACCCTGGTGTGCTGCCTCACTTGTCCCTTTTGGGGATCCCAAATCAGACTGCAGTGATTCCTCACTGAAAATTTCTAAATCTGTTTTTCTGGCTTTAAAGCGGGACGACTAATACATATCTAAAAGGTGGTGGTGAAGCTCCTTTGTCAATGACAGCAATGCTTCTGGCACATGTGTCTTAACAAATAGGAGTCTCCGTCTTCCTTCTCTATAGCATCCTTGTCCTGAAACCTCACAGGTTGCTCAAGGCTCAGACAAGAACGCTGCCCTCACTACAGAAGCCTCGGGCTGTGTGCAGAAGTCCCAGGAGTAGGCCTGAGAGCCGGGCTGTAAGTCCCACATATTTCTATCCTGAAATCCAGATCCAGATTTTCTTGGCATGCCATCTCCCTCCTAACTCAAGGCAGTGAATGCAGGTTGGTGGATGCAGGACGGTTTCCCAACTAAATTCTGAACACTTTTCCTTAGAGAAGAAGAAATAGAGACCCTCTCTCAGTTTGAGCCTGGGTTCTCTGGCAGATGAACTCCTGTGAGTACATCTTGGGCTCTGTGCCCCAGTACCCTGCCCCTCTCCCCTACCCCAGATCTTGATGATCTAAATCACAACCAGATCCATGACTCCCCCCAGAACCAAGAGGGTCAAACCTTTGTTCCTAAGATGAGTCTCGCTGGCAAATGCCCCAGGCCTGGCTCCTGGCCCCAGAGCTCTCCTCTCTGTATGACGGAGACTGCTTCACCCTCATTGTGGGCTCCGCCCCTCTCCAGTATCCGGGACTGACGCTGTGGATGGTTGGTACTGATGGAAGGAGCCTGAGGCTGCCAGTTACCTCAGTGGCTTACTTTCAGGTCATCCTTGCTGTAGGCCTCACTGTGGCCTCCGGCCAGCACGTTACCTCTGTGGTGTCAGCTCCCAGGGGACCCTGCAGCCGCTCGCCTGGCTAGACTGCCCTTGTCGCCGGTAACAGCTGGGCCTACCAAGGGCTGCCCCAAGCCATTCTCATTCTCTCTCTTATCTGCTAATGTCTGCTGAGTGCAGTACCTGGGCATGAAGGAAACAGCCCCTGGTCCTCTTTTCCATAGTCGAGCAGAAGAGACAGGCACATAATGAGACAATTACAGCCCAGTGTGGCCAGGGCTCTATTGGAGCAATGAGTGAGGAACTCTGGAAAAAACAAATAAGAGAGGAAGAACTGAAGTTTGCCCAGAGGAGTCAAGGGCAGTGTTCCTGTTCTCTCTTGCTCCAAAACAAACCACTGCGAAACTTACTGGCATAAAACAACCATGCGTGTTTGCAGATTCTATGGGTCAGGAATTTGGACAGGGCACTCTGTGTGGCCATGGCTTCTCTTCTCTGCGATGCCTACGCCCTCAGCTGGGTGACTCTAATAGCTGGAGGTGACTTGAAGAGTTGGGTGTCTGAGCTGGGACTGTCAACCAAAGTGCTTACTTGTGGCCTCTCCAGCATGGTGGTCTCAGGGCAGTCAGACTTTTTATATGGTGTCTCAGGGGTTCAAGAGTGAGTGTTCCCAGGGAACAAGGCAGAAGCTGTGTGGCCTTTTATGACTTAGCCTCAGAAGGTATGCAGCATCACTTCCAAAATACTCTACTGATCAAGCGGTCATAAGACCAACCAGATTCAAGGGATAGGATCACAGAATTCACCTCTTGCTGGGAAGAGAGGCAAAAAAAAAAAAAAAAAAAAAAAAAAATTGCAGCATGTTTTCAAACTGCCACAGAAGGTTTTCTGGAAGAGATACTCTCTGAGCTAAATTTTGAAGGCAGAGAAGAATTTTGCCAGATGGACAAAGTTGGAAGGGTGTCCCAGGCTGAGGGATCAGCATATGCAAAGGCCCAGGGGCAGAAGAGTGGACTGTGCTACATGAAATAAGTCCCATCAGATTTCCTAGGAGCTCAGCAAAGACATCCTTCCTGCCAACTCACCAGGCAGCCATCCTCTGTTGGTCCTCCCCAGACTGCCAGGACCCACTGTGCCCCAGGACCCAGACACCAGCTCCTCAACTGAGGGCTCACCCTGATCAGGGGTTGGGTGGTAAACCCATGTCCCAGCGGCCCCACTTGGCCCCTGGGCTGTGGTGGGCACACAGGAAGGTGCCACCTGGGAGAAGCTTGGAATAGCCTGTGTTCTCATCTCCAGCTCTTGATTTAGAAACCCCTGAGGTCCAGCCAAAACTTTCTTGGTTTGGTTTTTCAAAGCACTGAAGGCTCTGTGTCTACTGGCTTGAATCCCAGCAATTCTTTCCATAATGGTTAGTTCTTTTGATTGTAAGCATAAAAACTCAGACTAGATGAAACAAAAAAGGGAAATTACTGGTTCTTATAACTAGAATGTTCTAGGAGCAAATCATGGAGTTTAAACAGCATCAGAATTCCATCTCTCCCTGTCAGTTTCTCAGCTGTACATTTTTCTGTGTGACTTCAGTTTTTCGGCAGCATCTCCCCCAAAGTAACACCTGATGGCTGGAAAGCTCTAGGCTTAACTAATACTCAGAGCCAGCAAATCCAGCCAAAAGAGAGCACCTTTTCCCTGAGTGCTCGTGCATCAGTCCCAGAGAGGGTTCTTATTTGCTCAGCTTGGATCACATGACCTTCCCAGAACCAAGAACCATGGCCATGGACATATAGTATTCTGACTTGCTATGACCAAATCAAGCTGAGCTAACCCCTAGTAGGGGTAAAGGGTTAGCCCTGTAGTGACTACAAAGAATCACTTAATTTCAAGAAATAGAGGTTCTGTAACTAGAAGAGAAAAGGAAAATGTGAGGGGCAGACAAAACTTAGTTGACACAGTCCCAGGGTCACTAGAACAGTTGCACAGTTTGTGCACTGCACAAGGGAGGATCTAGGATGACTTCTGTATCTGCCCAGAGGGCATCCCTTTTTCTAATTCACATGAAAGTGGCCATGTGGACTAATGCTGGGCTTTGCAAAGTCTACCACTGCTTTCCTTTCCCCAGGGCTTTAATACTGCCTGGAAATCCCTCTTCACTCTTCATGAATGCCTGCTCCTCTGTGAACTGGCTGGGATGACTTATGAGTTCCCCGTGGGCCCTCAGAATTACGGCCTGAGTCATGGTCATACAGTTGAACAGTTGTGATTCCTTGTCTGTCTCCTCATCTGGCAGAAGACAGGCTCCATGAGGACAGGGAGTGTGTCCGAGCTGTCCTCCCCGGTGACAGGGGGGACATGCAGGTGGGGTCTCTTCAGTGGACGGGAAGACAACAGAACTGTCCTCCTCACCGCCGTAGCTCTCTCCTAGCTGTGTGCAGAAGTGGATTACAGAGGAACGCGAGTCCTGCACTTGGGTCCCTGGAGAACGTTGGCCTGATCCATGCATCTTCAGTCTATCTCTCCACATCCAGCCTCTGGAGACTCTGCCCAAAGGCAGAGGTCTTGAATGGTGCCTCCACAGGGCAACCACCCCAGGTGGGGGCTCCAGAAGTCAAGCGCCTTCCTCCTTCTCTCTGGGGAAGAGAAGGTGGCTGGGCCCCATCAGGGCCTCACTGAGGACTGCCAGGCAACTGCTCTAGGGCTCAGCTCTAGCTCCTGATTAAAACCAGATCCAGGAGCTTGGAGCCTTTGGTGAAACTGGATACCTATCAGTGTAGGCAAAGGAAATATACAGTGGGAGGGAGGGAGGCTGGCTGGCAGCCCAGCAAGCCTGGGCCGGGCAGTAGGTTGAGCTTTCCTTCTGAAAGGTCCCCAGGAGCCCTTGCTATGTGGGGTGATGACAGCTCGGAGAAACAGGAGACCCACGGAGAGCAGAGGCACACACCCACTCCTCTGGCACTTTCTTCCTGCCTCCTTTCCCTTTGTCTGCTTCTTTTCTTCAGATAGGAGACCTGGGTTCAATCCCACTACCAACTTTTGTTCATTTGGGGTAAAGTTATTTAACCTCTCCGAGCCTTGGTTTTATCATCTGTAAAATGGGGGTGAAACTAGTACCTACTTGGTTGGTTTATTATAGGATTAAAACTGATACTTAGCCCAAGACCTGGAACAGAGCAAGCCCTTATTAAATGTCAGTTATTCTTATGCTTTCTCCCTCCCTCCTTTTCTATGGAAGCTGTCTGGGACCATTAAACTATAAACACAATCCTTGATGATCACAGTAAGGGAAATACTTCACGTCCCTAATGGCTGATACAGTAGATAAAGCATTGGCTCGGGTCGGACAGCCCAGGATTGTAACCCCTGCTCTGCCATCGACAAACTGGCTAACTTGCCCAGGGACGTAACCTCTCTGAACTTCAGTGCCCCCATCTGTAAATGGGATACTGAAAATACCTGACCTGCCCGTGTCCCAGGATTGCTGTGCCTGTCGCGTGAGGTCCATGAGTGAAGGGGCACTGGAAACTGGACGGAGCCATACACCTGGGTAATCACTATTCATGCTTCCAACATCATACCTTCCCTTTGGCTGTCTCCTTTTCTCTTGTTTGGTCCTTCTCTTCCTTTTCCCAAAGTCTTGAGTCAAGTAAACTTTGTGGGATCATAGAACGTGAGAGCTGGGAGAACTTTGTGTTCATCAGTTCAGTTGTTCTGTTAGAAATCACTTGGGGAAACACAAAGAATTTCAGACTCCTGGGCTCCCACCCAGACCTCAAGAATCAGAATCTCTTACTTTTTAAATGAAAATTTGTTTCAAATTACAAAAGTAATGTATGCTCATTCGAAGTGAATTCCAGCAAGACAGAAATAATGAGAGGAAAAACGGCCAGTCCTCAGAAGTAAGTGCTATTAACAGTTTGATGTGTGTCCTGGAGGGTTTTGTGTTTTTCCTGGAAAGAGCTGACCATAGCGTTTTTATTTTTCCCACTAAACAAGATCATTACTCATTTTTTCAAAAATTTAATATAGCTTGGACATCTTTCCACATCAGTACACATATGCCTGCCTCATTCTGCTTGACAGCTGCAGAGAATTCCGTGATGTGGTTTATTGTGGTCGACTTAACCATTTCCCTGTTGGTGGCCATTTTGGATTCTCCCCGGTGATTCATATGCAGCCAGTCCAGCCTCTGTCCACATTTGGCGACCTTTGTTTTGCACAGATGAGGAGTCAGAGGCCCAGGGAGGGGAAGTAAGCAGGCCAGTGTCACAAAGCAAGTTAGTGCCAGAGCCAGGCTTTTGGCTCTGGTCCAGACGTGTTCTTTGCATCAAACTGTATCAACACAATTATTTTTTTAAGGACATGGTCCAGGGAACTTAATAACATTTTTCTGAACCTATTCCTGATCAGAAGAGAAAAAAAACTTGTCTTAATTTTATCTTGTATTTCTCCCCAAACTTTCTCAGAGTTTTCACTTTTCATTATGTTCTTTGAAGAATTCATGATTCAATAAATTTTTCCTGTAGATTGTTTCCAAAGCCAATGCTTTTTAATGCTAGAATCCCAAAATCCCACTTCCCCTGAGTATAACTATTCTTAGAGACCCTGGTCAAGTTCCACATTAGGGACCCCAAACCCCTCCCCTTCATTCCCCATAACTGATGAGTTTTCCTCTCAAAGAAACAAAAGGAATTATAAAATTGTGACTGTCATCTATTTTCTTATTAAGTAAATTTCTCCAAGTCCTGTAGGTAACTTTCCCAGAAAGATAAATTACCCAATTGTAATAAATACAATATGTAATATTTACAGAACCCTTGTGAGAATATTCTCTTTGCCCAGAAATTATGCTTAATACGCCTACCAAAGGATAGAACATTAAGCCTGCTTCCCATGAGATAAGAGAGGTTTGATTGGAAGTGACCACTGTCCATCAAGCTACATCCTCTTTAAAGCAGTTGTCCTTAGAGCTTAGCACTGAGTTGCTAACCTTTCCAAGTCTATTGCCTCTACCATAAAGGGTTTGGTCAGAAACCACTCAGATTTCTGAGTAAAAAGGAAGAGATGTCATTCTCAGAAAACCGACCACAATATTGGTAACGTTTGAATATTATTTACCATTGTCTTGGACAAAAGCTAAAGGGAACAAAGGACTACGGATAACTGTTTTGTCCGGTACCTGCCTCCTGGGTTCTAGGACTCTGGCTTCTACCTTAGAATCAAAAGTAGGCCCTTCCTGGCTCCTAGATTGTGGTTTCTGAATACTATGGCCTCCTGTAAGGACTGGACAATTGGAGAAATGGCTGATTCCAGCTTTGGAGCAGGAAATGTACAAAATGATCCTGGAGCATCTTGGCATACCAAATGGCAAGGAAATTATCAGAGATGATTGGGGGCCTACTGAAAGACTCAAGAGCCTCTTCAAGAGGCTCCCATTGGCCAAATATGGGTCACTTTTAGCATCCACAAAGATAGCAACTGCAATGGAGTAAAACACATCAAATATGTTCCAATCCACAAATGCACAGTGACTTTCAAAAAATTAAAAAAAAATACATTGGTCACTTTTAAAGGACGCCAGGAGGACCAATTCATTGCTTTGAAAACTAGTAAGTACAGGGAAAGAAACAAACATTCATTCTGCCTTTCCTATTTGACTGTACCTCATGACAACTGCCTAGTAGATAAGAGGAAGTATCTTCTTATGGAAAGAGTCTAGCTCATAAATGAAGAAAGAATGAAAGATTAGAGTACCCCCATGTTTCAGCCTCTAGTGAAACCACAGATCTAAGCAGTGATAACTAATGGCTGCTAACATCATAGAAAGGCGAGCACATTGCAAGTCCTTGAAGGGAAGTACAGCAGACCAGTCACCTCTCCAGTATTCTTGCCAAGAAAATCAAACCTGAATCCAATGAGATTCTAGACCCAACTACCAACTTGCAGGAAATACAGGGGACAGAGAACTTGTTAAACAACACCATGGAAGTGTAATCATCAAAATTCAGACTATGGGGAACTTTACAAGACCAACAACCTCCTTTTTCAACAAATATACTATAAAAAATAAACTAAAATGAGGTAGGGAGGAACTCATAGATTAAAAGACACTTAAGGTATCTATCAACCAGTCACAAAGTATGGTTATTTCAATCCCGATTTGAGCAATTGGCAAAAAATAAAAGTTACGAGAACATTAACAGGATATTTGATGATATTAGGAATTTTTAATTTCTAAGGTGTTATAATGATATTGTAGTTATTTCCTGAGGTAATTATTAACTTCTAGAGACATTATACTGAAAGACCTGTCGGTAAAATCTTAAAATGCCTAACATTTGCTTCAAAATAACCCAAGAGAGGCGAAGAGTAGATGAAACAAGATTGGCCACAATGGTTGTTGAAGCTGGGTGGTGGGCACATGGGGAATCAGTATACAGTTCTCTCTACTTTTATGTATGCTTGAAATTTTCTATAATACAGAGGTAAAAAAAAAAAAAAAGACAGCTCAATCCAGATAAGGAAGCCTCCCTGATCTTGACAAGCATCTAAAATGATGACCCTGGGCAAATCACTTCCTCTCTCTCAGCTCTGTCTCTTCACGGTTGAGAGTGCTTAACAGCAAAGAGGTTCTGATGGGTTGGGGTAAGCACAACTGTCCATCCAATTTAAGGGTTTTCGGTCAGAGAAGATTTCAAATCTACTCTGACCTACATTTATCTGACCCTCTGGGGACTTTGTGATGATTAATTTTTCACCATTGACATACCACATTTCTTTTCTTAGAGCAGAGCATTTTCTGGACAGTGGGGAGGACAGATACAGATGCGAGGGATGTCTTTGACAAGATCTGAGGACTTTCCTGACACAAATGGGCAGTTACAGTAAAGGAGGGCTGATCCCTGGAGCATACTTGCTGAGGATGGATGCCTCCGAAATGAGTGGGTTGATGGTGTGAAGTCTGCATTCGCAGGCCGGCTGCTCTGTATTTTCTCAGATAACATCCCCTATTTACTTGGAAATGTTGGCTGTCATGGTGATGAGAAGGGGCTGAAGTAAAAGGGGACTGAGAAGGATGTTACAATACACATGAGGCCTTAATGTCCATAAAATATTTTAACATCACTTTTTCCTTTGAGCAAGATGGCACCTTGTCTAGTTTCATAGTGCTGGTAGTCGTCAAGACAAGGCTTCCTAGAAATCTGCAAGCTAGACAGGCTCCTGTCCTTCTTTCCATTACCTCAGTGCAGCAATTAAGAATGATTTAGGTTACAAGGATGCAAGCCACTGAATAACTGGCTTAACCAAACAGGGGCTTTTTCACATTTTTTTTTAAACATATAGCAATATATTCAATAAGAGTTAGGGGCTATATGAGCTCAATAACTCTGAGCTGGCATCTCCTTTCCTCATGGTTATAAGATGGCTGCACCAGCTCCAGGCATCACAATCTCACACCATATTCAGAGGCAGTAAGCAGAAATTAGATTCCCAGGCTTTCCTTTCTTATCAGGAAGAAAAAGTCTTTCCCAGAAGCCCCTTAGAAGCCCCCCCCCCCCCGCCTTTATGTTTCATTGGGCAGAACTGGGTAACATGCTCAACTCTCATTACAATGCAGGCTGGGAAAATAAGCACTGACTTTCCCAGCCTCTACTGTAAGAGATGGGCAAGGGAGAGGGGAATCTGGGACAGCTGTTGGGTGAAGCAATCAGTAAGTTGGCTTCTTCCAAGTCTTCCTGCTCCTGAGGAAGGTTTTCTAAACTGTTCACCCTTTTTTTTTTTAAACGGGGCTTGCAATCTCTGTCCCCCTGCCTCTGAGATATGTGATATGTATTATACTACCTACCTGAGGGGCTACTCTTGCTGTTTGGATGGAGTTTGAATTGAGTACTGCTGTTTGCTCCCTTATGTCTGCCTTTCCTTGAGGACATCCATTCAGACAGGCTTGGATCTTGTAGAAAATATTGGCTCTCCATCAGTCAGATAATCAGCACGTGTTTACAGAGGAACCACCACTTGCCAAGCCTCACTTGGGTGCAGAGCTGTTTAAGCAGCCATTCCCAGCCTTGGGGACCACACAGGCTGGATGGCGGAAAATGTCAGAAACCTAGGAGATGCAGAATGACAACACAGGACCACAGTGGAAGCTCTGTGTGCACAGAGCAGGCTGTAATTGTGAGCCTAGTGTGGGGGCAGGGACAGAGAGAGAAGATGCCCTAAAGGAGGTGGGTGCTGGCCTTGAAAGCATAGAAGATCTGAGAGGCCAGAGGGGTGGGATCAGGGTCCGGACCCGTGTGGCTGGAGGGCAAGGACGCCGTGGGAATCTATAAAGCTCTGAGTACTTTACAAACCTTAACTCCTCTAAACTCCACACCAGCCAGGCCAAGTGGGTTTCATTGTCCTCATTTTACATAGCAAGGGGCCAAGGCCCACAGTGCTTAAGTAATTTACCCAGGGTTTGCCAGCCAGCACAAAGAATGGAGGAACCACAGTTCCTCACTACCCATCTTGTTTTCCCCTCTTCTGACAGGTTCTGCCCATCATCCAGGAGAGGTCACTTGACTACAATGAGTGGACCTGGCCAATCATTTGACCTTATTCCCCACAGTTGTGATTGGTCCAGGCATGGTCGTGTGACTGGAACCAGTTCCGGAAGGGAATCAAAATGGAATAAGAGATGGAGGGAGAGAGGAGTTTAAGGGGCACTGAGTCAGAGTCCAGGCCCTGGGGCCCAGCTCCTGCAGGGTTTCCTCCAGTCCTGAGACCTTCCCCAGCATTCCTCACAAAGTGGGAGATCAGCACATTCCTTTAAAAAGCAGTACCTTTATGAAGATATAATTCACATGGCATACAATTCATCCATTTAAAATGCATACTTCAGTGGTTTTCAGTGTATTTGCAGAGTTGTGCAATTATCACCACATCAATTTTAGAACATTTTCATCACCCCCCCCACCCCGAAGAAACCCTGTACTCCCATTTTCCCCCAGCACCCCCTGCCTTAGGCAACCACCAGTCTACTCTCTGTCTCTGTGGATTTGTCTGCTTTGCACACTTCATATAAAGGGAATCATACAACATGTGGTCCTGGGACTGGCTTCTTACACTTAGCACAATATTTTCAAGGGTCAGCAGAGTACATTCCTCTGTGCTGGGGCTGGTTGGGGCTCTGTTTCTAGTACTTGCAAACTAAAGGTGTGCCCAGGAGTTGAAGCCAGGTCTGACAGACACGAGGACCTCATTATTTTTGTTTTACCTGGTGAGGTCATATCACGGGGGGCTTGAAAGCCAGGACGGAGAGTCTGACCTTTCTGTTGCAGATCATGGGGACTGCTGAGCAGGGGAGTAATGTGTTTAGAGCAGCATTTTAGTGAGATTATTCTGGTGACAGTGATATTTTGTGTAAGTGGTCATTCTAGATGTGTTTGTGTATTATATATCATATGTAATGGGTGTACACACAAATAAGTTTAGGCTGAAGACTATAGCCGCCATCTCCGTACGGGGCTGTGTGGAACACGAATGCCCCATGAGTGCTTTTCCAAGAGGGAATGAGAAACACTGTGCCTTTTTCTCTGAAAAATGAAGGAGCAGGGTTTAAGAGAAATGGGCAGCAGCCTATGATCTAAGTGAACCACTGGCGCTGCTTAGCAGCCCCGGCCCTCCCCTTCCCTGGAGGCCCCGCTCCAGCCCCCTTCCTCCAAGAAGCCGTCAGGCAACTCCTCCAGCACTCACTGTCTGCCACATGAAACTGTGTTTTATACGGTGCTGGGCATAGGACCTGGCTGTTTCTGGTGAGTGATCAAGCCCCGGAGAGGAGAAACAAGCAGAATGGAGGGGCTGGCACGCCGCCTGTGGCCACTGGTCCTGGTGGCACCAGGATATAGCCAGAGTTGAAGGAGCTGTTTTCACGAGGAGCTTGGAGAGGCTCTGGGCACAAGCAGAGGTGCCTCAGAGCCCTGGGGGCAAAGCAGAGCCCGGTGTCAGGATCTCTTTTGACTCTGACTCAGAATCCAGCCCTGTTCTCGTGTGTCAGGGCCCGGTGGCTTTGGGACTGCGGGAAGCAGGACTGTTGGCAGAGCCGTTGGCTCTTGTGGAGCGAGTCACAGCAGAGATGGTCCCTAGAGCCCGAGCAGGCAGGCAGGATGTGAGCTGAGTTCCATTCGGCCTGAGACCCCTCCCCTCTGAGTTCCAGATGTGCGTAGTGGAGTCTTTGAGAGGGGCTGAAATCTCCCGTGAGCAGAGTGGGGCTCTGGGCCGTGGACGTATGAGGAGTAAGGTAAAGGTGTCCTCATTCCCACTCAGGCGGCGGCGCCTAGGCCTTAGGCACCTGCCCCATCATGGGGTGAGCTCTTTGAGGGTCACTGTCTTCTGGCTTCATCCACGCCCAAACATTGTTGGTCAGCCAACTCTGGCCTGGCTTTGCCAAGAACCCACGTGCCTAGGATGGCAAGGAGAGGTGCCCAAGAAGCCAGGCAGGCCACGTAAATAAATGCAGGGGCGATGGTGGGGCCCACGCGGAGGCAGAGGGTGTAAGTTCCACTTAAAAGGGGGGAAGCTGCCAAGCCAATTGTTGCCCTGTGGGAATGCAGTGAGAAATGCCAGATTTTCCCAATTTTTCTCTGAAGTGGAAATCCAGATTTTCATGTGAAATCTCTTGATTTTCAAATGTGAAAGTTGGCAAATGTTTATTATTGCCCTTTTGCATATTCGGATCTATTCTCAGCTCAGCTGTGCCCTGGGAGGGTGACTCTTGTGGACAGTGCCCTCCCTCCCCACCTCCCCACTCTCTTGCCCTCTGGATTCCAGGTGGGTTTGGTGAGTGGGCAGAATAGGTAAATCAGAGATTGAAAGGTGGGAGGTCAGGATATTTAACCCACTTGTTCCAAGCTGAAGAGACTCTTCCCCACCCTCTGAAGCCCCATCATCCCACATACACTGGGGACATGGTTTTGGCAGTGACCCTGTTCCTCTGTGTAGTGCCACAGCTCCTGCATGGTGGTCTCTTTCCCAGGCTAGTCTAGTGACCCATTGTGCCTAGGTCTTCAGCCCCAGGGGAGAACTGCATCCCCTGTTGCTGGTCTCTGAATGCCTCCTCCCATCTATGCAAATACCTGTGTAAATAAACCTCCTCACACTGAGCTCTTCTCATTAACCTTTTTGAATGTGACCTCCCTTTCCTGCTGGGAACCACCGATATACCAACTAATTCAATTAAAAAAGCAACACTGTGAGGTCCAAACTCCCCTGGATCTGCAGTCTGGATCTGGCTGGAGAGGGGCCAGCTCGCAGCCCCTGCCTTATGCTCCAAGCCCTGCACCGGGGCAGCAGGCGGGAGCCCAAAGCACTACACAGCACAGCGCACCGTACACCATGACCCCGCGTTGAAACTGAAGAGGCAGTCCAAAGAAGAAGAAAGCCTTGAGATGTGTACAACCAGTTTAATGACTGAAGAAACCATACAGATGCCAAACTAGGGAGCACTAGGGACACAGAAGCACAAAGGCCTTGGGGGGAAACACTACATTACCGTGGGGAAAATGGGATCTCCTAATGTTGATAGTGGGGGAAGGGGAGGCCCGCTGGCAGCTCAGAACTATGACATTTTTCAGGGGAACATGCATCCCACCCCCAAAGCAGGAGTAAGCTGGCCGCCTTCACTCCCGAACATAAATTCTCGTGCAGACCACGTCATCGGCGCCGAAAGTCTGCAGAGAAGGAAAACCAATCAGTGCAGATGCCTGTGCAAAAATGTTTAAAGCGTATCACTAATAAGGCCGCTTACTGCCCTGTTAAAAACTCTTTGTAACAGACATTCAATTTCCTGTGCCATGTGCTCATGCACAGCGTTAAGGGTTGCTGGCGGTTTTTTTTTTTTCTCCCTTAAGCTCTGTATTGGCAGAGAGGCAACTGGGCTATAGGATTATGTTATATGCAGTTTTCCTTTGCTTCTGGAACCTGGGAATGGTGACAAAAGAAATGCAAGTTTCCTGGCTTCGGTTTTTCAAATTAAACTGAAAGGGGAACGATTTTATATTGGACGTTTCTGAAGTAGAGAGCAAGGCGCTGGGGCAGCTGGAGTCCTGGGGTCCAGTGCTGACCAGCCAGGTGGGGTAGCTTTGGAGAGGGCGTAAAAGTGCCTTCCAGGAAGCATCTGTCCAGCCGGAGAGATGGCCTGAGAAGTTTTATAAGTAATACTCAAGTCAACTGCAAGCTAGAAAATCAGTCTCGGCTGCAAAAGCACAGCGTCAGCATCCAGACCTAGCTCTGCAACTCACAGCTGGGTAAGCCGAGGAAGGGCTCTGGGCTCCCGGACAGCTTGGGGATGGTGGGGGGTGGGGCGTGCAACTGAACAAGACGATCCCACAGCTTCTTTCCAGCTACAATTCTGTGGCTGTTCGTTTGTTTGCTGTGGGGAAGACAGTTTTATTCTGGCCTCTGAAATGATATCACCATAAATAAACTGTCTCTAAATTCTTCCAAAAACTGGCACTTACTCACAGGCCTGCTCTCCTAGGTCCCTCACAGGCAGTTGGATCAGAGAAAGCAGTATGTATGTTAAAAAACCAAAAACAAAAAGAAAAAAAATTACTCAGTCAAAAAACCTGATGTGGGTATGTTTGTTTGCAGGTGTACATTATTCTGTGGGAGGGTTCCCATCTTTCAGACTGTCAAAGAGGCCTGAGGCTCCAGAGGTTAAAAGCCCTGAGTGAAGAGCTTGACTATACCTGGATCTTCCCGTGGGTCCCTCAATTGGTCTTGAGATGCCCTCAGAGAACATGTGCTGGGACACAATTCCAACATGCGTGTTTCAGGGAAATACTAGTCATTAATGATTATTAAGGAAGCAAATGCTCATCCCCAGCTGCTTTTCTGAGTAGGGGACTCCTGATCACACAGGCACAGCTGTCCCTGCTCTGGATACCTTTGTCCTACTGACCTTTCCCATTGGTGAGGACTGCAGATGATTCTGGGTGCTGGGGGAAGGTGAGGCAGGGGTTCCCATGGAAATTCACCTCTCAGTCTGGACCTCTTAGAACCATGTAGTTTCCCAAAACTCTTCCAGCTCTACACCCATGGAGTGGTAAATGGAATGCCAAAGTTTGGGGACTGGACCCTTTACCTGTACTGGAACCACTGACACCTTACCCAGGCAAACAAGTGGCTTCACAAAACAAGAAAAATCACTACATTTTGAACCACATTTGAAATGTCCTTCTCAGCCTGCAAACTCTGCCGAGGAGTTCCTGAAAGAAACTCCCCATAGAATGTTTCAGAGTGGTTTAAGGGAGTATACTCAGTTTTCAAAATGAAGGCAACTTACATCCAGTTGGGGGGGTTGCAATTTACTGCTGGTGCTGGGAGAGCTTATTTCAACTTAACTAAAATACATTGCTTCTTGTTATATGGAGACAGCATCTCCATTTGGATTTATTAATGATAATAACCCTGGAACAGAAACCCACATTTTAGATCCCAAATGCCAAGAATTAATGCTCCCTTCGAGGCTATTCTGCATGTCTGCTGAGCCGGGGAAGGATGCACAGATAGAGCTGCGGGTGGGGGAGCTGGAAGTGCTGGAGTTCTCCCAGCAGAACTGGGCTGATGCGCTGGCTGCTCAGATACTACGGAGATGAACAAACTCACACTTCCTCACAGAGCAAAGCGAGACTCCTTAACCCTCAGCTACACCTGAGCTCTAAAATCACCCCCCTCTTTGATACCCGTGGTACTACCGAACCGAATGTGCATTTTTCTCTTCAATTTCCGTATCTCACCCTCAAATTGCTCCCCCCAAACCCATCAAGTATTCCTGCCCTCCAAACAACATTAACCAGGTTGCAAATGAAGCCAGCTCTTTCTGTAGGAAAGAAGAAAGTATGTGAAATCTTCGCAGGGAAGGTCAGGAGGAGAGAAAGAAAGCGAGATCAAGCAGCCTCCGTTAAAGTAATAGAGACAGCTCAATTTAGGGTCTTCTTGCAGAATAAACGTATAATTTCAGGGCTGAGCAGGACCTCAGGGATCAAACTCTAACTCAACCCCTCATTTTACAGCTGTGGGAGGGAAGGGCCATGCCTAGGTCACACAGTCCTGCCCGAGATTTCCTCGCCATCTCCTTTCCCGACATTTCAGGGTGACATTCTCTAAGATGGGGCAGGCAGGCAGTCTCAGAGGGGAGATGTTAACAACATGCCTTAGAGGGAAGATATTAACAAGATGGAGAACAAAGGATATAATTTCCTGGTTATCCGCAACAGCTTTTCCCTTTTCTGGGGGGGAGGGGGTTGTTGCCAGGAAAACTTGGTCTGTTCTGAAACACAAAGGGAGACTGACAGGGAGCTGTCCTTTTCTCCCAGTCTCCTTTGGTTCCCATACCAAAATAAAGGTGGAGGAGGTGTGTGATTAAACTAGAGATTTCTAACTTGACCTCACCAGGTATATTTTGTGTGGCCAGGGATGTTTAAAATGTTTCAATCTAGAGCCTACCCTCTCCAGCTCTAAAGGCCCCACCCTCCACACTGGGTTAACACTCAAACATTTCCCAAATCAGCTTTTTTTTTTTTTGTATGGCTCCTGAAGACCACTGGAGTTTATAAGTCTAGGGGTAAAAATATTCTTTAAGGCTCCCAGTGCTGGCATACTAAAATTTCTGAAATCCTTCCCAGGTACTAAAATGGGGAATGAGGAGGAGGAAAAAAAAAAAATCCTTTCTGCAGAGTGAACCCTGGGACCTCACAGAGCCCAAGCATTCTGCAGCCCGCTGGAGGGGAGACTGGCTCACACAAGTCAGCAAGTCACGGTGGGGGATGCATGGGTGTGGACAGCGGCCGGCACTGCAGCCTGCCTCCGTCTCTCGCCCCTGCTCTGCCCTCTGAGCACTCATCTCTCCTGCCAACCACCCAAAAATGATTTCCTCTGACCTAAACTGTCATCTCGAGCTTTCTGCTCACATTTTAACCCAAGGCAAAGAGTGTCTCTTCCCTGAATGGGCGGGTGAGGACGACGTAGGTGTGGCCCGCGGCGGGCATCATCTGGGGAACCGCGGGCTTGTTTCAGGGTCAAGGGGCCTCACCAGGATGAGCTCGTCGTTGGCTAGCTCGCGGGTCCAGTAGGTTTTGGGGCCGTCGCCCTCGAGAAGAGTTTGTGTGCAGTGGATCTTGTTCTCATTCTCCCAAGTGGCTAAACTCTGCGGGCAGGAAAACCATTAGTGACATTAATTACAGTCTTGGCAGCGGGAGCAGAGACAACAATGAGCACAGGAGAATAATTGCTGTGCAGAGAAGCAACACATGGTCCCTGTCAGCGGGGCACAGAACCTTCTCTGCTGCACCTTATCAAGCCCAAATTCAGAGGGCTGACCACGGATTTCACAGGGTATAAATGTACCTTGTATTACACATGTACACACACACACACACTCACCGAAGCCGCAAAGCAAAAGGCGGGCTTTACATCTCCAGGAATAAAATTGAGAGCATGCAATGATTCATTTCCGTCAAAATGGACTACCCCTTCAGGCAATTCGGCTATTCAAGGCAAGAAGCTGCACATCAGAATTACAAATTTTTAGAACGGTTAAGACACCATATTTGTAACCACATCTGCAGTCAGCAGATCAGGAGCTCTGCTGCTTGCACGGATTTGGGGCTAAAGCCTTCCTTTCTGTTTGCACTTAGCAGATGCAGCACACAGCCTGCTCTAATAAACCTCTGTCTCTGGCTCTGAGGATAAAAAATACTGCCACTTCCCAGGTTACATCTCCCTCAAAAAATTTTTTTTAAAAATCTGAAGGGTCTTCACGTGGTTGGAGGTGAGAGGCAAAGGGAGGGATTCCCTGCAGTTTTCCCCAGTGTCTGCACAAAGCCCTGTGCAGCTGGCCTAGGAGGCTGTACTCAATGTGCACATACTCGCTTTTTAACTAACACATGGGACACATTCATTAGGCACGGCGGGAATAAAGCCCCACTCTCCGGGCTGTGTGTGAACCTTGGATTTTTGATCAGAATTACTGTCTCTGGCAGTAGTCACTGTTGGATGTCCCCAAATTGAGTCCTGCCTATTGCCAGGCCTTCTGCCTTAGACTCCCAGACCGTCACTCTACTATGCTGTCCTGCTCTTACGGTTTTACAAACAGTGCGGTGCTGGGGGCTCTGATCCCACCAGCTCCAAGTCCAGACGTCATTTTCAGGCTATGCCAACTATGGGGGCTAAATCTCACTGTACCGGACAGTGAGCTCCGGGGGGCTGTGTCTCTGTGTCCTCCCAAACCCCGTGCCCAGAGAGTCCCACTCTAGATCAGACAGACAAGCACCACTCAGGAAAGGTGAAAAACAATTTCTCACTCTCTGCAATGTTATTAGTTTTTCTTTTTTTAAACACTGGGGAGAGGGAGGGAGACATTTTGTCACCTTTTAAATAAGTGGTAGCGGTAGCGATCATTTTTTCCATCTGTCCTCAAACTACAGAATGAAGTAGCCAACCCTCTATTCTATTCCAGAGATCAACCAAATGCAATTTTTGCCCACCTAATAAAGGAATTTACAACCCCTTGTTTCAGTCCACTCATTCATCCCTAGGGCCGTTATACGGAGAAATGCCGAACTCTTGCATTTGAGGACTAAGAAAGTACTTAGTCCATCTTCCCAGCCAGAATTTGTCCTGCTTTTGGAAAGATCCCATCTTTCCTTTAAGGAACCAAACTGACGGCGGGCGGGAGAGGTGGCGAGGCCATTAAGACTGCTGAAACTAGATTCAGAGCACTCCCAGGGGGCCCAGAGACCCAGGGAGGGGGGCGGGGCGGGACACGAGAGCTGCCGCTCCACCTGCAACAGGAAACTTGGCGGCCGCGCGGCCCGGGAACCCCGCAGCCCCGGGAACCCCGCAGCCCCTGCAACCTCCTCCTCCCCGGCGGCCTGCGATCGCGCGGAGGATCGCTTCAAAACGCTGCAGAAGTCCCCGCAAGGAACGCTGCGCAACCCAGAGCTCGCGCTTTGAGTGTGGCTGTTAGCACCTCAGGAGGCAGCTTAGGGATGGGGTTGGGAGGGGATCGGGTAGAACTTTTTCCTGAGCCCAGGGCAACTCGGTTGCACAGATCCTGTCTGCAAACAGCCCGTGTACACGCCCTGCAAAGGAGAGCGCGCCACAGGCTGCAAAAGGAGACGTGGTTTCGTCTGGCTGCAGCGGTTCATGGGTAGGGAGCGGGACTCCGGGAACGCTACTCGGACTCTGGGGTCTCACCCTGCACTTGCGTCCGTCCACTGTCTCCTCCTCAAAGCCTTCTCCGACCTTGAAGTTGATCTCGGTGGTGCGCACCGTGGTGGATGTCTTTATGTAGAACTGATCCCCGTCCTGGCGGATCTCCACGTGCGGCTTGGAAGCAGCCGCCACGGCCACCTTCCTCAGCATGGCGTTCACACCTGTAGGGGTTAGAATGGGTGCGCTACCCGTCCGGGTACGGGGCCTCGCCACCAGACCGTTGTCCCGGGACTGGCCTGGCACTTCCCAAACCCTCTGACTATAGATAGGGGACTTAAAGCCGATCCATTCCTCCCACTGCCCAAGCCCTGATTTTCGAAATAAGAAACTGAGGCTCCGAGAGGGTAAGAGGTTTTCTCGGAGTGGCACAGGAAATTGATGTCAGGCCCTGGTCTCAAACTGAGTATCCAAATTTAAAGTCTCTGACCCACCCAGGACTTCAGTAATAATCTCTCTTCGCGATGATCTAGCACTAGATAAAAAGCCGAACCGTCGGGGAAAGCTCCAAGCATCCAGGAAACATTCGCTGGATGCGCGGATCCCGGGCTCTACTCACCGCTTCTAGATAGGGCGCACCTTGGAATTCTCCCCAATCTGTCGCACCGGCGACTCCCTCTTTGTCCCCAAAGCCCACCCCCGGCAGGCCCAGGGCATCTCTTGCCGCTACTCCCCGTCGGGGCGCGCGGTCCACGCCAGCTTACCCAGCGCCTTGAGCAGCTCATCGAAATTCTCGCTGCTGCGCATCTTCCAGGTGCCGGCGAAGTTGGGCATGGTGGCAGTGGTGGCGGCGGCGGGAATGCGGCGGCAGGCTCGGACAGCTGCGGCGCAGCAGGCACACACTCCAAGCTGCAAGGCGGAGACTGCCGCTCTGCGCCCAGCCTCGCGCGCCTTGAGTCACCGGGAGAGCGCCCCCAACCCCCACCCTGCTCCAAGCCCCGCCCCGCCAGCCCCGCCCCCGCCCCCTGCGGCCCCTACCCAGCAAGAGCCCGACTCCCAACTCAACTGTGCCCCACTCCGCCCCTCGGCCTTCCCATCAACAGTGGTGCAGGCCTGGCACCACCTCTCCTATAGTTCTGGGTGGGGGCGCCTCTGCCACCCCCAGGCCACCCAAATCTTTTTTTTAAAGTGGGCAGTGGGAGAGGGTTAGATGAAATACTGTTGGCCAAGAAGGGAAAATTGTTGAAGCTAGGTGGTGGGGGCTTGGGAAAATCATTATACCATTCTCTCCACTTCTGTATATGTTTGAGAATATCCATAATATAAAGTTAAAATAATTGGGTGGCGGGTCCACCAGGGGATGGAAGCCACTCTTTCTCCACTCCCAGTCGTGCCTTCTCGTTGTACCCAGTTGGCCGTCTCCCCTCCCAGTCGGGGATCCTATTCCACACCCCCGCCCCCACGAGTAGGACCAATGGGAGCGAGTGGCAGGAAAGACCCAAACCCCACCAACATGTGTCTGGGCATTGCTGCGTAGAACCCACGGATCGCGCGAGATTGAGGGTCCTCCATGTTGGTAGGGAGACAGGGAGCTCGGGCCGGTGCACCCTTGTGGGTCTCTCAAGCATACCACGGTAGGTCAGGAGGGGTGGACTGAATGATCTCCAGAACCTGGGTAGCAGCGACTTGTTTTGCAGAAAAGTGAGGCTTTGCAGACAGGCTGGGACGGCCAAGTGGATGGAAGTCTCCTCCCTTATTCCTTTGATCCTAAATATGCACCGAACCTAAATCCCCCTGTGTCTCCACTCCAGGGAGTACGGACACTTCACCACAGCAGACCCTAAAATTTCCTTCCAATCTCTCCACTATTCCACCAACCATATGCCTCGGCCAAACTGCATGATTCAGTATTGTAGAACCTGCCATGCATCTTTGCACCTCTAAGCTTTGGCCCCTGCTGTGCCCTCTCCCTGGAATACCCTTTTCCTCCTGGAGCTAATAAAATCTTGCCTATTTGTCAACGTCATCTCTTTTGTGAAGAGGTTCCTAATTGAATATGATTGTTTCTTTCTGGCCCGCAGGATCCATATTTGGTCCTGCTCTTCTTCAAGTTTTAATCCTTCTATAAATTGAACTCCTGGAGGGCAGTGATTCATTATCAACTTGTCCTCTCTTCCTCAGGCTTAGTCAGGTGGGTCTCAGTAAATAAGCATTGATTTGAGAAGGATGCCATCTTGAAATCCTTAATCATTTTTGGTCAAGGGGTCCTGCATTTTCATTTTGCAAATTATGTACCTGATCTGGAATGTGGGAGGCAGAGGATAGAGCTGCCACAGAATCAAACCCAATTTACAGAGGGTCTGGCATCTCTACAGTGAGGGGGGAAAACAGGGGTGCCATCCAGCTAATGCAGGTGTCTGCCCCTATCCAACACTCCTCCCCAACATGGCCTCTGCCATCTTCAGACCAGGCTGGGGAGGGGCTGGAACAGGACAGTGGAGGGCAGCAGAGTAGGAGTCAAGACCATAGGGAAAGCCATGAAGATGCCTGGCAGGTCTTGCTGCAAAGGTACTGGATACACAAAGGGGAGAGAATTCTGGGAATTCAGATTCCCAGGCCAAGCCCTGGAGATTTGGATTCAGTAATCAGAGTAAGGCCCAGAGTAAGCCCAGGGGCTGTGCTTGACAAGTTTTCCAGGTGATTGTCCTTGTACAACCAGGTTGGCCCTATTATATGACCAGCTATGCCTGGCAAGAGAGGGGACATGGAAACAAGGGGCCAGGGTGACTCCCAGTTTTCGGGGATGTGCATTTGGTGGTCTCATTTGCTGTTGTGGGGAGCACACTGGGCAGAAGATGAGTTTCTGTTTGCAATGTGTTGCACACGAGTTGTCCGGGGCACCGAGGACCCAGGGCAGTCAGCAGTGTGGTCCTGGAGTTCCAGAGAGCAGTCTGAGATGAAGACAGGGCTGTGGGGGTCATGTGCAGGGAGCAATTGAAGACATGTGTGTGGATGAGATGCTCAGGGACGGGACACAGGTGGAGAAGAGAGACGGCCAAGATGGAGCTTGGAGCCTCTCAACATGTAGGAGGCAGATGAGCTAGGGAGCCAAAGGCAGCCAGAGGAAAGGCAGCGGGTGGTATCCTACTAGCTATGGGGCACAGCATATTACGAAAGGAGGGATGGGCCAGCAATAGCAACTGCTCCAGGGAGGTTCATGGAGGCAAGGGGGTGAACGGATGGCTCTTGGTGACTGTGGAGTCTGAAAGCAGGCTGCACTGGAATGGAAAGAGTAAACTGGGAGCAGAGAAGGTAGACTCTTCCGAAAAGCAGAGATATTTGGGGGGGTGGGATTGGAAGTTATGAGAGGAGGGGGCATCAAAAAGGACTATTTGGGGGTATGTTAACATTTTGGACAGAAGAGATTTGATATTTACAGGCTGACAGCAGAGACTAAAGGAAAGGCAGAAGATGCAGGAGAAAGAGAAGATGGATACAGGTAGGGGGGAGAGAAGATGAAACTCAGAGCGAAGGTGGAGGTGCCTGCCTTCAGTGATGGGGCGGTGGGGCCGGAAGGAGGAGGAAAGGGAACCAGAAGTGAGGGTAGTTGCCGGCTAAGTTCTCCTCTGCCTGTTACATAGAAGATGGTCTTCTTCAAAGAGTGAGAGGAAGGTTGCAAGGTGGGGTTCTTGGCGAAGTCTTGGAAGAGCCCCTCTGGAAATGGGAGAGGCAACTCAGGCTGCACAGAAGTGATGCTGGGCTCCAGTGAGGTCTGAGAGGACCAAGGCTGACTCCAGCTTTCATGATGGAATGTGGCTTTCTCCCACAGCTCCTGGACTCCAATGCTTAGGGGACGAAATGGAGGCTGCAGAGAGACAAAGAAGAGCAGGATGACTGAGAGTGGTGGCAGGAAAGGGCTGAGGTGAAGGACCAGGTGTCTGGGAAGAAGTGGGAGGGAAGTGGAGCCAGGACGGGGCTCAGTAGGTAGGGAGAGGATGGAGAGGCTCCAGGTCTGGATGTCCTGTGAAATTGAAGAGCATGGCGGGAAGGTGGCATGGTCAGAGATCAAAGTACTGGAGTTTAGGATAATGATGAAGCCATCCTTAAGATGTCAATGTACATTATGAATCTGAAAGAGGGGCACTTGGTGTGCAGCATTTCCTGAATCTCACATGGAGTATCCTGCAGGTCCAGTGTTGCACCGATCTCACTTTGATCAATTCCACTGAAAGGCTATGGGAACCATGGAAGATTTTTAAGGAGAAGAGCAACCTGGTCAGATGGCATTTTAAACAGATCCCTCTGTTGACCTGTATGGAGGATGAATTGAAGGAGATTGAGAGCTAGTACATGGAGACCACTGAGGAGTTTACTGCAGTGGTCCAGGCGGGAGACAAAGAGGGCTCAAGCTCGAGGAGGGAACAGATTGAGAATATTTAGAAAGTAAAATCGGTACAGCAAGGTGGCTGAAGGAGAAGGATGTACACTTGTGGGGTCTCTAGCTTAGCGGTGGCATGGAAGGTGAGAGCCCCAACCCGGACTGGAGCCCACAATTTCACGGGAAGGATGTTGAGCTCGACCTTGGATGATATAATACCTTTGAGGTTCATGGGGACATACAAATGGAGCTGTTGGGAGGGGGAAATTCCACGAAATAACAGGAGGGAACTTCCAGAAAGGCCTCAAGGATGAGGAACCCAGTTTACCATAGTGTGGGGGCTCTAGGGGTAGACAGACAGCCTGGTATGTGGTGAAGGTCTGGGTTAATGTGGATCACATTTGAATGTCAGGCCTCAGAGTGGAGCTCTGCTGGGGCAGTGGTAAGCCAGGTGACAGGGGCTTGGAGTTCCAAATGGCATTCTGGTGACACATGGTCTGGGAGGGTGGCAGTGCCTTGCCTGGGTGGCCAAGAAAGGGATTCAAACTCTAGCCCCTTACTCCTTAGTCCAAGGAAATTCAACTGGCACCGGCAGGTAGGCAAAGGTGACTTCTTGGCTGAACAGTTACACACTGTCAGTCAACTCTACATCCTTGGGACTCTAGCACATTCCCAGGGTGCCCTGTGTGTATGTTTGGGATCTCCTTCTTGTGATCTTTGAATCTCTAGAACAAAAAGACTCTGGGAACCTAAGGTCCATGAGTAGATTCATTCACTCACTCAGCTCAGTTTTTGGAGAGAATACCACGCATGGGGACCAGGCATGGGGTTCAGAGGTGAGGGGACAGGGCTCTGGAAGTCACAGGCTGGCAAGGAAGATAGATGCACCAAGTAAAGTTTGAGACAATGAGGTAAGTGCTGTGAGGTGGGGAGGGGAGGCACTGGGGGAGCCCAGGGGAGGGCATCTCACATCTGGGGTGTCTGAATGTCCTGGAGAAGATGACGTTAAGCTTAAGCAGCACTCTGAAAGGTGGGTAGGATTTCAACAGGCAGACAAAGGGGAAAGGGCGTTCTGGACAGAGGAAACAGCAGAGGCAAAGGACTGGAGCCACGCAGGGCTCTGAGCCCCTGACGGCTCCTATAAGGAACAGATCTACAAGGAGCGCTCTCTCCCTCAGAGCCAGGTGGTCTCACCTTAGGCTCAGGGATCCCAGAGTCCAGGCCAAAAGTGGGTATCCTCCGCGGCCTGCAGTCACCAATGGGCTGTGGCCAATTCCTGGCATTTCCTCCTCTGATGTGGATTTCTCAGGGGCCAGGGGCTGGGGCCTGGGCCCTCTCTCCAAGACCCCTTTGTTCTCCGGCTGGCAACTCTTGCCTTCACAGACCCCATGTTGCCAGCTCCTCCCAAGCCGCTGACCCGCATCCCTGTCCGGAGCATTTCTGCGGAGCTTTGCTACTTTTGCCTGGAGGCCCGCCAGCGCCTCAGCCTCCCAGGGGCCCTGCTGGCCTGGCCCCACGCCCTTAGGCAGGCTGAATTCATGCTGGAAGAATGGAGGTCAGAGTTCAGTCCCCGAAAGCTGGGGGCTCTGAAGAGGGTCCCAGTGGGGGTCTTCAGGACAGCTCTCTGTCGAGGGGGCTGGGGCCACTGAGCCAGGACAATCTGGGAGTCAGCAGAACAGGACAAAGAGGAGCTGGATTCCTGAGGAAGACTGGGGGTGGGGCTGCACTTGCCCTGCTGGGTGGGTTTCTTCTAGGTTAACAGTGTGGAAGGAGCACTGGACTTGGAGTCAGAGAGCAGGCAGCACCAGGGCCCAAGGGGCCCTGGGGATCACAGTAGAATAAATACAAATGACTAATGTTTATTGAGCTTTTACTATGTGCCACACACTGTAGGAAATACTTCATGAGTGTTCATTCATTCTTTTTTTTTTTTTTTTTAACCACTGTCCTGTGAGTGGTACTCATTTATAGACCAGGGCGCTGAAGCACAGGAGACAAAGTACCATGTTCAAGGTTGCTCAGCTAACTAAGATCTGGAAGGTGAACCCAGGTGGACTGGGCCCAGCTCCATGCTCTTACCACCCTACTCTGCGCGTTTATTGTACAGATGGGGACCTAGAGGCCCGGAGAGGGGTGCCTGGCCCCAGGTCAAACAGTGGAACAGAATGGAGCCCTTACCCCCTGCCCTTACCCCCCAGGATGGTGAGCTTGCTGAGCTCTCTGGAGCTTGGGATGTCTGACCACCTGAATGCTAATAAGGACAGCTCTGCTTAAAACCAGGACCAGGAGAAAGGGGTGTGGTGGGTCCATGTCTCTGTCGACCAGGGCTTTGGTTTGGACTCCCACTGAGTGGGTGGCCATGCAACATGGAGCAGCACACACAAGCACCGTGAAACTCAGTTTCTCCCCTTCATAAAATTAAGATGAAAAAACCAACCATGCCTGCTCTGAAAGGTGAAATGAATGAATACACATCAAGAAAAAAAAAAGGACCGTGCAGCTGTCTGCCATTACAATCTATAGTCAGCCCACCCCTAGCCTACCCATCAACCCAAATGGGGAGCTCTGGCTTCTCCTTTGAGTGATTGTTTCACTCATTCATCAAATGATTATTACACATCTACTATGTACCAGGTCCTGCAAGTCTCAAAATAACTCTGTGGGTTTTGTTATACCCATTTAATAGATTTAAAAACTGAGGGTGAGAATTAGGTGACTTGCTCAAGTTCACAGAAATAATAAGCAGAGCCAGAAATTAACTCCATGATTGTCTCATTCCAGAGGGTCTGAGCCTCCTAGGAGCTGATGCATGAGGCTGGTTCCCAGCTTCCATGGTGCCACCCAGTATAGGGGAAGAGGGAAGACAGAGCAGCAAGCAAACCCTAATAATTGCCCTGTAGCAGGCACAAAGATAGAAGGGCATCCTAAGAGGCTTAGGAGCAGGAAGGAAGGACTGTGCCAGGGCAGTCCAGGGAGACTTCCAAGAAGGGACAACCCTTAAGCTGAAGCTTAAAACTCTGTTTGCCAGGTGAACATTTTGGACAGAGGGAAACAGCAAGAGCACAGATCTGGCAGCTTGAAAGGAAGGGAAATCAAGGAAAGGAAGGTAAGTGAAGGAGGGAGTCTGGCAGGTGCAGTGAGGGAGCGGAGTGAGCTGGGACCTGGGAGCTGGGAGCTGGGAGCCAGACAGTCAGGGCAGCAGGGAGGAGCTGGGGGAGGCTGCCACACCTGCTGGATGGTGCTGCAGCCTGTCCTGGGGTATCACTGCCACAGGAACAGGGAAGGTCAGCAGCCCAGGTACAGGTGTCGCATGCAGACGTAGAGCCTAAGGTCCTACATAGTGCTTCTCTAAAGTGGAAGACATTGCCAATATTAAAAATCAGAAGATTTCACGTATAAGTCCAGATTTCTGGCTCTCTTGTTTTCTCTTAGTGGAGGTACTGGGGATTGAACCTCGGACCTCATGCATGCATGCTAAGCACTGTGTTCCACCACTGAGCTATACCTTCCCCGCTGCTGGCTCCTCTTGAAAACTCAAATGATGTAGTAACTTGGGGCTGACTTTCTGTATAACAAGCTCTTATGGGTTATATCATGTCCCCCTAAAATCATATATTGAAGCCCAAAATGAGGTCATGAGGGTGGACTCTGATCCAATATGACTGGTGTTCTTATAAAAGGGGGAAATCTGGACACAGACACACACAGAGGGAAGAGGATGGGAAGAGACTCAGGGGGAGGACGACCATCTACCAGCCAAGGAAAGAGGCCTGGAGCAGGTTCTCCCCTCCCAGCCCTCAGAAGAACCAGTCCTGCCAACACCTGGTTTCCGACTTCTCTCTCCAGCACTGTGGGCAGCAGACTTACGTTGGCGAAGCCCCTCAATTGTGGTACATCGTTACAGCAGAGCAAGAGTGAACTAGCTGAGACTCCCCACCCCCTTGGCCCTGCCCCCATTCACTGCCCTTGCTTGGTCCCTGCAGTGGTGGAGGTGGTAACTCTGCCCTTTCACCCCATGTGTCTGCTCCACTCTGATGCAGGGGCTCTGGGGATGCCCCAGTGTAACCTGGTTCATTGGGAAGCTGCAGAAGGGATGGAAGAACCCAGTGGGCCTGGTTGGTGGGCTGGCAGCGGCCCTCCATCTGGTCCGAGAGGTTTGAACTCAGGAGAACCACAGTTAGTCCGTGGAAGGGAACAAGCTCTTTTGATCATCTGAGCCTGAAGGGACTTCCTGACTGACTGGGCTCTGTGGTCTGGGAACCAGCAGCCTCAGAGTCACCTGGGAGCGTGTTAGAAATGCAGAATCCCAGGCCCCACCCTAACCTACTGAATCAGAATCTGCATTTGAATAAGATGCCCAGGTGACGTATATCATATTCAAGTTTGAGAAGCCCTGGTTCTTAAACTGGGCTGTGCATTGAAATCAGGAGGCTCCAAGTGAATGCTAATTCCTGGGTGTCTCCCCCAGAGATGCTGATATATTTATTCTAGGAGGTGGTTGGGACATCAGATTTAATATTTATTTATTTACTTATTTCTTGCCTGCAAGTAAAGTCATGCAAATATTACTAGTGCATACAATAGAAGTTCTGAGAACTGAGGACAACTATGAGCTCTCACTGTTAGCTTTTTAATTACCAAACTCACCAGCATCAGAAATAAACTTCCCTCATCCCCAGTGTTACGGCTGTCCTGGGATTTTATTTAAATGTTACCTTTAGTGCCCTCTGTGACATATTCTGGGGCTATTTCATCATGTTTTTGTCTAGTGCCATTTTTAACATGTAGTAAATGAACTAGCTTAACTAGAGTAAAAAAGATTACATAACAACAGAAAATGAAAAGAAAGAAAAACACTGTCGATCAGAGGGCCTCTCACACACAAAACAAATTAAAAAGGACGTGTAAAAATGAGAATACTTTCTATACCTATAATGGAAGAGAAATGGGGAAAGACTCAGTTGTACCACACACAGTTTGTAAGAATTAAATGAATATTTAAGTGAATGGATAAAACTTGGCTGCACATTGCAATCACCGGGGACTCCAAGTGACTACAGGTGTCTCCCCCAGAGGCACTGTTGTAATCATTCTAGGGCGTGTCTTGGACATCAGATTTTTAAAAGCTTCCCAGGTGATTGTGAGTGCTGGGAGGGACTGGGAAATATCACCTAAAGCCTAAAGAGGTTAAGTGATTCACCCAAGATCCTATAACTATTCTTGGCAGAGCTAGGACCTGCGGGTGGGTCCCCGCTGGAACACTTTGTTGCTCAGAGTCAGTGGGATAGTTTGTCCCCTGGGGCCTGGAAACCACTGTCATGTGTGCTGTCATAAAAGGACCATGGCCTGAAGCACTGGGCCAACTCTGGGCCCCTGTTGTGAAATCCAAGATATTTCCAATTCTGATGAACTTCAGGAAAGGCAAACAGGCAGCAGCTGACTCTGAGGACCAGATGGTTCTAATGAAGGCGGAAGGGAAACCGTTTCTTCTTGGAAACCAGCAAGGGACTAGCAGAGACAGTAGAGGCAGGGCCCTACTCCCAAATTTGCTGACCACCCCCTGCACTGTGGACATTAGTCAATGTCATAGGCAGCTGGGGCTTTTAGGGCATAAATGTTGTGCTTAAGGTTGAAATTACCTTCCATTTGCTTCCACTGATGCCCGTCAATGTTTTTCACTAAGTTGTTGAGACAGCTGGGGGTAAGGGCATCTAAGGGAAAGAACATGGGCTTTGGAGTCTTGCAGACCAAGGCTTGAGACCCAGTTCCTCATTAATTAGCTGTGTGAACTGGGGCCAGTCTCTCAACCTCTCTGAGCCTTGGTTCCATGTCTGAGAATTAGCGGTAATATTGATACTTGTAGACCTCACGTGGTTCTGGAAGGCTCACATGAGATAATGTACATGATCAGATCCTGTTAAGGGCAACGCCTGTTAGATGACCATGCTTTGTATGTTGTTAAGGGTGATGCCTGTGTTAGATAGTGCACGCACACATATGTAACGACATACCATCTATCTGAATTGGAATGTGCACATGTAGGCACAGGTCCAGGGTCCCATACTTGAATCCTTTGGGGCCAGATGTGTTTCAGATCCTAAACTTTGCAGATTTTCAAAACTAATATGATGGGCCCCCTAATCCAGTACCTTCATCTTGCTACAGAGAAACATGAATAGTCACATGAAATTGCATAAAGAATAAACAACCTCCTGTCAGTTTAGATCGGGTTCTGCCTCCTAATAAGTCAGGAAGAAATATTCTGTTTTCAGAATGTTTGGGGTTTCAGAATTTCGGGAAAGGGACTGCAGACCTGTGTCACAACAGCTGTAACGTACTGAGCGTTGCGTCCAGTGTGCCTAGTGCTTCACACGCTTTTGCTCACTTAACCCTGCCCACGTCCTGTGGGGATGGAGGGTGTCCGCTTCATGGGGTGACCCGTGTGCAAGACGCTCCCCCGTGGGCCTGTGAATGGCCACACTGGCCAGCTGAGTGGGGCTGGAGAAGATGCCCTTGCTAGGGGGACCTCCTGGCGTGCGGGCCCGCCGTGGTCCGCTCACTCCTCTTCCTCTACTCCCTGAAGCTTGTCTTTGATGTGAAAGCAAGGCCCACGTCCCACTAGCCCACTGAATCACTGGTTGTTTTTTTTCTTCTAAAATTAGCTTGGCCTTTGTTTCAACGGTTTAAGTTTTGGCATTTCTTTTGCTCTGTAGGGTTGTGTGTGTGTACGTGTGTATGTTGAGTGCATGACAGCCCTGTGTGTCTGTATCTGGGTGTGTGTTATGTGCATGCTTGGTCTCTGGGGTGGGTTGGAGTGTGCCTGCCTGTATTGTGCCTCTGTTCTGTGTGTGGCTCGGTGTGCGTCTGCCCAGGTGTGTCTGTGTCTTGGTGTGTCTTCGTGTGTCTGTGAGTCTCTGAGTTAGGGTGACCAACTGTCCTGGTTTACCTGGGACTCAGGGGGTTTCCAGGATGTGGGACTTTGGTAAAATGGGAAAGTCCTGGGCAAATGGGGGTGAGTTGGTCACCCTTTTTCCAATGGAGCCTGATCCACTGGATAAATGTGCTGGGTGATCGTGTTTTATGTGTATGCTTCCTCTGCGTGTCTGCAAACCTGGATCCATCTCTGTGTGTCCGTTTCCATGTGCCTGTGTGTCTCCGTCTACACATTTGTATCCACGTGCTCTGGGAGAGGCTCTCTATGTGGGTTGTCACTCTATGTGTCTGTGAATCTCCCTGCCTGGGAGCCTGTGGCTGAGGGGGCATTTATTCTCTGGAGTGGACACTGGGTCATCCCTGGGTGGCCCTGTCTGGTCACATGTGTCCCTGCTGTGGGATTGTGGTCAAGCCGGCCCCTCCTGTGGCTCAGCCGCCCTCTCTGCTCCATCCCCACTTCCAGTGATGCTCTCTCAGTCCAGCCCCTCTCCATCCTCAGGTCTGGCCCCAGCCCAGAACCATCACAACAGACTGTCCCAATCCATCCTCCACGTGGTTGGAGCAGCCCCAGAGGCTCCTCTGTGACCCTGGCACTCTTTCTCAGACACCCCTCAGTCTCCTCCCCCTTCCCAGTCCTTTCCTGTCAGCACCTCCATCCTGCACGAGCTCTTTCTCTCTCTGTCTTTCCCCGGTATCCCTGTCTCTCCCGCGGGCCCCATGGCCTTGCACTCCCCACTTTCCCCCAACCCCTCTTCCTGAAGTCTTACCAAAGCAGCCCCTGCTCTGCGACTCATTCCCTGTCCACTCCAGGCCGAGCTGAGTGTTCCCTCCTCTGCCCTCGCACAGCCCTGGGTCAGTTTCCCCACCGGCGGTGGGAGGAGAGGAGAAAGGGTGAACCCCCAGGGGCTTGACACTGGGCTTGGCCTGTGCCACAGCGTCATTTCATCCTTACACCATCCTGTGAGGTAGGTGTCCTCATGGTTGCTTTTCAGGTGATGCAACTAAAGCTCAGGGAGGTTGAGGCACTGGCCCAAGGTGACAAAGCCAGGAGGTGGTGGATCTGATTCCGAAGTCCAGACTCCTTCCACCAGGCCGCCTTGTCGTTGCCTTCTGTAACTGCTGGCATACATCGCATGCCCCACCAGCCTGGGGGCACTTTCGCAGGCTGAGACCAAGTCCAATTTGTCTCCATGGCCCCAGTGCTCAGGGCAGGCCCGGGCACCCAGAGGGCACGCCATAAAGGTTTATTGTATGCCTGCTCTCGAAGATGACAACCTCAGCCTTCATTAGTCTGATTTATACAAGTGCTGGGATCCTCTGGGCTGCAGGGCTTGGGAACGGTTGGCTATAATTTATCAGGAAACACGGCAACTGTTCCAGCTTCCCTTTCAGTGCAAGGAGAAGGGAAATTGATGGCCAACAGCCCTGCACCGGGACAGGCCTCATCCTTGCCAACGGTGCACAGCACGTGACAGAGCTGCCCCCTGAATCCCATCGTCCCCCACGTGGGATCATCCACCTGCTGCCTGGAGGTGGCCACAGGGGGTCAGCTGCTTCTCATCGATCGCCTTGCTCAGGATGCCAAATGGTGCCTTTGAAAGTCCATAAAGGAAGAGACACTCGTCCATCCCTGATCAATCACCTCTTGCACGGCACGTGCGGGCGCAGCACAAAGCCTCTCGTCACGGGTGCTCAATCACCACTGCGGGGTTAATGGTTTTTCAGACGAGAGCAACGCCTACCTCCTTCTCCCTTGTCCCCAGGACAATGCTGCTGTGGCCAGAGAAGGCCCCAGCTCCCTGCGGCCCTCTTTGATCCAGATTGACGGATGTGGGGCGTGTGGGTCTAGAGAAGCCCCTGGGCTCCTGAGGAGCCTGAGTCAGCTCCTCCTGGGGCGGGTGGGCCGGCCAGCTGCCTCAGCCTTCCCAGATGTCCCGGAGAATCCATTCTCTTCTCCCCATCAACGAGGCAGCTGGGTGAGCCCTGGGAGCCCACCTGAGGGCCTCCACGGGGCCGAGTGGTCAGACCGCAGGGCCCGCTCAGGAAGGCCTCCGAGCATGAGAGCTGGGGCACTGGCTAACTTCTTTCTCCTCACCCCGTGACAAGCGCAGGGCCCCTCCTCTTTCTCTTGAGGTTGCCTGAGCCTGGGCTTTGAGTGATGAAGAGGGTTTTCCTGGCCTAGGAGGGTGATTGCATTACTGCTGATAACTTGAAAATTAATCATCATAATAAGACCTGCTGGCTGCTGAGAGAGACTGATGGCCGCCCCGCATTCCGGCAGCACCGCACTTCCTGCTGAGCTGCAATCATGTCCTCACCCTCACGGCTCCCCAGGCCCCGCAGGATGTGAATATTTAATTAACGTCCTTCTCCTGCTCACTGGAGTGTTTGTAAATATGATTCATGGCCGCATTGTTACCTCAGCTGCGGGCCCCCCTCTGCCTGCCAGCCTCTCTGGGGCAGAACCAGCCGCCTGGCAGCTTAACCCCTCCCACATCCCCCCAAACCCCGGGCTACCCGCACCCCAGTCCCCTTGCAGGATTCAGCAGCACCTGGGGGGGTCCCGGGCCTGCATACAACCCACCTTCCCTTCCACATATCCCAGAGTGGAAATCACGTTTCCCATTGGGTTTGGACCACAGTTAGTTAATGGGCCTTTGACAGGGCCCCCCAGGAGCAGAGGCCTGACTCAGGCCAGTTATTCTAGGGAGCAGAGAACAACCCCAAGGGAAGGCATGAGCCCTCCCCACCCCCACTCAGAAAAACACACACAAAAACTGGACAATTACCAAGCATCTTCCCACCAGTGTGAACAAAGCAGGTGGCGTTGCTCTGAGGGAAAGGTGTCAGGTGGGGGGGGCAGGAGACCAGGGTCATCTTGTAGACTCTGCCACCACGGGTTTGAGTTTTAACACCTACGTGGTGCACACATTAATACTTATTCTGTTATGCTCAGGATAATGGGGAGGCTGGGGAAACCATAAAGTTCTATGCACATTTGAGGAATGAAGCGGTCAGGGCTGGGAGTGCTAACTCTCTCACCACACAGATGGGGAAACTGAGCCCCCGAGAGGGAAAGGGACTTGCCTAGGAACACAGTCAAAGCTGGGACTAACTGTGGATGTGCTGACTCTCAGCTAGAGGTTTTTTTTTTTTTTTTTCTGGAACAGAATTTGGAAAGGAACCATTTCATTCTTTTAGCTTAGTTCCCAGATTTGCTCAGTGGTTATCACCATAGGGGACCCAGGGAGGGCATGTCTCTCCAAGATGCAGTGCAGGCTGGGAATGTCAGTGGGTTCGCCCTAGGAGGGGGTGGGGTGCCGCAGCCTGGGGTTTGGCGGTCGTGTGGTGGGGCCCGAAGGCAACTGGCTGTCTGGGCACATCCTCGGTCTTGGAGTCTATCATGGAGCACTGTCCCAAGCTGCCCCTGCACCTCCCCTGGAGCCTAGGCAGGGCTGACCTGGCAGGGCATCCATCTGACACACAGGAACAGGCCCTGAGGACCTGACAGTGGACGGGCCTTGCCTGTCCTCACACCTCCCTGTGTGTCCTCAGCTGCTGCCCCAGCTGGGCCTTGACCTCATTCTCTAGGGGCGGCCTCCCCGGATCTCCCGTCTCCCAGCCAGCCCTCACTGGCAGCGCACAGATTTGGCCTCTACTGCCTGAACCCTTCTGCAGTGGCCCCAGCATCAGAATCGAGTCCTCGCCCTGGCCTCAGGGGCTTTTGCGATCTGGGTCCCACCATCCCACTTTGCCTCATCCCCACCCCCGTGGCCGCCCCCTTTACACTTCTCTCGCTTTGCGTGGCTCTGTCCCTTCTATCTGCCTGGCAAAACGCCCTTCTCACAATTCAAAACCCAGCTCACATGTCCCCAACTCTGGAAGCTTCCCAGACCCTGGCCTCTGGCCCCAGCAGCCCCCATTATACCACTCTCAGAGCACTCGTCCTGTGTATTTATACATTTATCTTCCCCCCAATTCTGACAGCAGCTCCGGTCCAGTGCCCAGCCCAGGGCAAGGTACAGAGCAGACTTCGGTGATGTCCAGTGAGTAACTGAATGAGAGGATTTTTCTAGGGAGGTTCTCAGCTGGCTCCACAAGTATGCATGTCCATAGAGCAGCTGTCCTGGGGGCTGCACGCTCCCGTCCCTTCCCAGGCCTTTGTCTGCCCTGCTCCTCAGGGCCAGCAGCCAAGAGGCCCTGGAAAAGGGAGTGGGCAGGACAGGGGCAGAGAATGCAGAAGGGGAGGCTGGAGCCCTGTGCTTCTGGGGCCGGGTCCCAATCAATGCAGCTTCTCAGGAGTCCTGTGGGAGGCCTTGGGATCTGAAGAGCTTAGCAGGCTCCTAATCTATGCCCCTCCCTGGGGGTGGGGCAGGTGGTAATAGTGGTCAGGGGCTTTTGTCTGAAGCCCTTGATCAGTCTGTGTGTCTTACTTTTCCCACAGTAGAGAGAAGCAAAATTACCATCCCAGAAAGTTCTGAGGGGAAACACCTGGCTTTATGTGGTGAGCAAGTGAGGCATTCAGGATGGAGTTCCTGCCTTCGCCCAAACCGGAGGTTCTTCTCGGCCCAGGTGACCGCATACACAGGCTGCGGAGGCCTTTACCTGCCTGCTGCCCTTCCCTCTCCTTGAAACACCACCATTATCGATTCTGTCTTTGGCTTGTTCCTAACCAAGCTCAGACGCCTCTGCTCCTCTTCGGCATGGGTGCCTCAGAGATGGAGAGAGTGGACATTACGAGGGGAGGTGGGGGTCCTGTGCCATAGTCATTTTGGGGAGCACAAATGAAGGATAAAAGTGATGGGGCTGCCGGTCTTGAGGGAGGCTGGGCCCAGCGGACATTAGAGACAACCGCCCAACTCGTGAGGGGGTGTCAGACTCACTCACTCATTAACAATGACCCATCCATCTTCCTGCTCTGCCCTGACACAGCACCCGACAGCTGACATGACTGTCCTGGAGGCGTCACCCTCTGTATGGGCATGGGGTGGTTGTCAGGTGGGAGAATAAAAAGTCTGCTTGGGAAATTTCTTTATTGTTTCAACCACTTCAAAACCGCAGAAGGCTGTGGGGTTGGGTTGGGGTGTAGCCTGTTGGTGGATGTGTGTGGCAGACCTAGGTTGGACGTAGGTTGTATCGCTCTCCTGCTGTGTGGCTTGGGGCAAGTCACTTCCCCTCTCAAGGAACCTCAGCATCCTCTTCTGTACAGTTTGGAGACCAACCCCTCCCTCGATCCAGTGTTTGTAACGTTAGGTAAGATAATGGACGGGAACACTGGCCCTGCCCACTTTTTAGACACCAGTATTATTAACCTGAAAATGGCCACCATTCTAATGCTCACATGCTGGGCTCATTTTGAAAAGCAGGAGAGACTAGCCCGACCTGACAGGTTCACATCTGGGGCAGCAAGTCCTTGTGTGTAACTTACAAAGAGCCTTTGGAAACCATGTGTAGGTATTGCCAACTTTCTGGAGGGGGATGGAAGAGATCAGTAATTGATGCACTGCTTCATGTTGCCCAGTTGCCTGTGGCTCAGTCACTGGGGTGGGGATCTGCTGGCCCTTGTGTAGTTGTGGCTTTGGGTTGTTGAGCTGTTTTCTGAGTTTACTTACCCTGGACCTCTTCTCCCCAACCCACATCAACCCTTAGTACTGCTCACCAGAGACCCTCTGATGGGCAAGTCCATTCCCAGCATAAGTGGTGTGGGCACCTAGGGGCTTCTCAGCTCCATGTCTGGAGACTCACAGATTCCCATGCTGGGCTGGACCTCAGGCACCTAGGGTGGACGCTCCCCATCACATGTGCATTCTTCCTGCACCCCAGTGGGCACCCCCAGGCATCCCAAGCCATTGAGGACCAACGGCACAGCCTCCGTGAAACACCCCTGCTCACCTACCCTCCTCTGCTCCACTGGCTCTGCCTTTGGGGACCTCCAGCCTTAGCCCAAGGCAGCGATGCAGAAATTTCAGACAGAAGCTATGACCAGACCATGCCATTCCCCTCCCTAAGGTTCCTGTCTCCATCACCCCAATCTTTTTTGACAGGATACGTTTGAGTTCCTTACTCATCCTGGTCTCCTTTTTAGGGATATGTTCTACTTTGTCATTGTCCTTCTTTTTAAAAGTATGTGCACATATGTTAAAAGTTACAATATTTTACAGGAAAATTAGAAAATGGAGAAAATAAAAAATAATCCACTGTTTGCATTTTTGTATTTCCTTCCGATTTCCCCCTCACATCTGTTATGATGTAATCACACAGAACATCCGATTAGGAACCATATTTGTTTTCTTACTTTTATAGCATAAGCAGTTTCCATGTTGCAATATGGTGTTCATTTTACTTTTTAAAAAAATTTTCGAAATAGTACAATGGGGTGATGCAATATTATAGTTTTCTATCCCAGATACTCTATAAATTCAATTCAAGCCTAATCAAAATACTAACAGGATTTTTCATGTTTGGCAGGCTAGCTCTAAAATTTACATGGAAGAATAAATATACAAGGATAACCAAAACAACTTTGAAAAGGAAGAACAAAGAGGAGGAATTTATCTCACCAGACAATAAAATATTATCTTAAAGCTTTAGTATTTTAAAACCTGGGAGTTGGCATAAGAATAAACAAACAGATCGGTAGAACAGAACTGAGAATCCGGAAAAGTACCATCCGTGTAGAAAAACACTGCATAAAAGGGTGGCACTTTAAACATAATGCACTTACATAATATTCAAATGCCCCAGAATTAAATACCTGCCTCTTCCTCCTCCCTCCCTTGCCCTCCCAGCTTCAGAGTCCTCAGGGTGAGTAATTCCACCACGCGTTACACTAATTCACTTACCCAACAGACCCCTTCTAGCAGACATTTACGGCTTGCCCACTTTCTGACACCATGAGGAGCCCTGTAATGCGCATCTGTGTTTCTGAAGGTTCTTTTCCCTGCTGTTTTGGGATAATTTCCTTAAGAAACTGTTCCAGGAGTGGGATCGCTGAGGCAGAGGGTCGGGGCATGTGAAGGCTCTTGGCAAATATGCCCAGAGTGCTTTCTGGAAGGGTTGGGCCTTTCGTCATTCCATGCATTTCTTCATTCATTGGGCTCCTACGCTGCTGTTGGGACCGGGGACCCCTTCAATCAAAGGAGACACTTGAAAATGTTGATCTTCAAACCAGGCAGTTGTCAGCCCTTGGAGCAGTGCACCATGAGAGTCTAGAGGAAGATTTCCCAGGGCTGGTGGCGTTTAGACCAGCTGCGTTCCTGAGGCGGGCGTGGGAGGTGGCAGAGGTAGATCACAGAGGGCCTCAGGTCCAGGCCAAGGAGCTAGGACGGTGCCCCGGGCCCGTGGGAGCCTTGGAAGGTGGATGAGCTGCAGGACACTGACTGAGGAAGCCCGGGAGCGGCTCTCCTGGCTTCAGGCCCTCCGTTCCCATCTCCACCGGACTGCTGGCCCTGCCTAAACCTCTGAAACAAGACAGCCTCCTGCATCGGGAGGCCAGCCCAACTCCTAAAGTCCAGAAACCGACAAAAGCCCCATTCTGCCTTTGTTGCCCTTAGGAACCCGACCTTGTCTCAGGATCGCGGGTGTGTTGAGCTGGATCTGTGCCAGATGGGGTGGGGAGGGGGGTCTGTGTAAGCTCTTCACAACAGTTCTTGTTCTGGTCCTGCTGCTGAGTCCTGAAGTGTCCTCAAGCAAGTCCCTGGCTTTCTCGGGCCTCAGTTTCCCCACCATAGAGTGAGGAGTTAGAATCAGCTGGTCTGAGAACTCTGTCAGCCTGGACCTAACACAATGCAAATGGGGCCCCAGCGCCATCAGACCAGGCACCAGCTGTAATGGGGGAAATGCTGGCAGAGGTCAACCAGAAACCCCACTGACAAGTATGGCTTTTCTGGGCCTCCTCTTCGCCATCGCCCCCTTCCAGCTGTCTCTGTTTAAGCCTGTTTGATCTGGTTCTGTCTGCAGAGGTGAGCACAGGCCACTTTTCACCCAGTCCCCTGATGTCCCCTAGGCAGCAGAAGCCCAGCGACAGGCCTCATTCATCTTCCCCACCTCATCCAGAGACAAAGGGCCTAATGTGTGTGCAGATGGGTCTGCCCTCCATCATCCCTCGCAACCAGCGGCCGATAATGGGCCTCCAACGAGTCCCCTGTGGCCACCAGCTGACCAAGGGGTGGCCGGGCAATGATGCATGCAAATACAGGGACTGGATGACAAAGCAAGCCTCTTGGGGGAGGGGGTGGAGCGGCAAGGCATGATCATGGCCCCGTGGTAAATCCCATAACTCATTTCTGACATGGATACATTATGCCTCTCAAAGACCACTTGCCCCTGGACACTGAGCTGCCAAATTAATTGACAAGGGATCTGCTGAGGCAGCTACTACAGAGCAGAAACCCCGGTCCCCAGGGGCCTGGCCCGAGGAGCCATCATTTTCTGCGAAGACAGAATTATCCCTGGCCAGGCCAGAGCTCGGTACCCTTCTGGGCTAAGACCTTGGCCACTGCAGAGGGCTCGTGTTTGCGTGATTAAGAACACTGGGTCTCAGAGAGAGTGATGTGCTCCAAGCACACAGCAGGTTGGTGGTGGACCTGAGGCTAGAAGCCAGGTCTCCTGACTACCCTTCACTGCAGGGCAGGGAGAGGGGGGAGACACTGTGGTCCTGGGGTCTGCTCTGCTAGCCCTGCCTTTGGCTTTTCATCTTGTACATCCCCCAGAACAGGAGGCTCACCCCTCTGAGGCAGCCTCTGCCCTGAGGAGTGGTTCCGCCTGGGAGAAAGACCCTTCTGGCTGTGGGTCCAGACCCCTCTCTGTGGCTCCACCTTGAGGTCAGAACCCACATTCACTTCTCTGACCAGCACCTGTTGGGAGGCTCAGGCACCCACCCCACCCCAACTCCTACCCCCCAGGTCCCTGCAGGTCAAGGATACTATTATCTTTCAGTTGTCCCGTGGAGTACGACCTCCTCACCCCACCCAAACCCTGCTTCTCCTCTGGAGACCTTAGCTGGGCAGGACCTGCACTCTCGTGACTGAGTGCTCACAGCTGACATCTGCTGCCTGGGGCCTCTTTACTTGAGCCCCCTGCCCCAACCTCGCTCTCCCTGATTCAGGAATTGAGGTCCATGGAGGAACTGCTTCAGTTCCTTTCCAACCAGGCCTTTGTTCAGAGAAGAAGCCAGTCTGCATGCACAGGACACCTCCAGTAGCAAATACCCTCCAACACACACCAGTGTGATGAGTTCTCATCGACACCCCGACCCAGCACAGGCTCCTCACTTATCTCCACCCCGCTCCCCACTCCAGATCTTCTTCTAACACCCCGTTCCCCAGGGCTGAGCCAGGCTCCTCAGAACCTCCCCCATTCCCCAGGCCTTCTCCCTCCTCTAGGAATCATCCCTGAATGCAGGGGAGTAAGAACTTCATTAGCACACAGGGTCACCTCACTTTATCAAAACAGTAGATTATTCTCAGTCATAGGCCCTTGGAAACTCAGCCTGGATCCCCCTCCCAAACAGAGCCTGAGGCAGACTCCCAACGGGGAGATAATTTACAAATGTGGTCCCATAGAGCAGGAGGGAGAGACAGGGGTGAAATAGGGGAAGAAGAAAAAGCCAAATCAAGGATGCATTGTTGAGTTGGTCACCAGTGGTGTTTGACCTCGAGGGACATGTGACAGTGTCTCAGAAACGTCCCTCGGGGGAGAACACTTACCCATCGGCTTCCATCCTGCAGTGGTTGGGGCTGCCCCACCCTGAATACGGAGCGGCTCCCCAGGCAGAAAGATGGAGGTAGAGTCAGAGGGAGGAGAGGTGCCGTCAGCTTACACTTGGGGCGAGTGGGTTGCAACCTGTGTCAGATGGGAGCTGGGGGCATGGCTGGGCTAAGGGGCTGCGAGGAAAGGCTGCGCACATCACTTACAGAGGATCCAGTAAGCTCACTGCCAAAGTGGCAAACCAGTGCGCAGAACACGTCAATCCAGAATAGCTGAGGTGGATCTGAAGGTCAAGGCTGGAAGGCGCCCCAAAGCCAACAGTCCCCCTGGACAGACAGATGAGCAAACTAAGGCCCAGAGAGGACTGTGGCAGAGGCCAGCTAGAGACCTTTCCTTTCAGAATCTCCAAGTGTTAAAGGAGACAATTTGGGTGCAATGCTGAGCTTCATGCCTGGCACACAGTAAGTACTTAGAAGTAGGAATTATAACAATAACAAGGACAATAATAATAACAGCTCCTAACGTGAGGTCCCGTGTTCCGGCTGCCACATCACACAGCCCCCTGGGGAAATTTTGGTATAACTGCACAACAAAGTCTCCGCATGCTTTGATTCTTCTGCTTTTAATTTTGGTGCAGCAGTGGCAGACAAGGAAAAAAGTTGATGCTTCCAGCTGGAAACCCAGCATCACAGGATCACAGGAATGCACTTTAAACTCCTATCCAGTGTGCGGCTTGGACCTCAGCTCCCTCTCTCTGAGTCTGGGCTGCAGGAGGGAGGAGCTCTGTGGCCAGGCTGTTCTAAAGCTCCCTTTGGGTTTTTTTGTTGTTTTGTTTTTTTTAATTCCCTTTGTCCTTCAGAAGTGCATTCAATACAGGATTCCTGGTGCTCTCCCAAGTTTTCTGGCTGGTGCTGGCCCCTGTTTGTCCTGGCAAGGGACTCCGGGCTTAAGCTGTGGAGGGGAAGGGATTCCCAGGTCCATCGGCAGTGGGTTCTCTTCCCAGGGCTCGGTTTGCCCCCTTGCCTCCCTCTGCTCAGCATTTCTTTGTAATCCCGCCTTCCCCACCCTGCTCTCAATTCTTACTCTGCCTAACTTTACAAATAAAAGTCCCTGTATTTTCAGCTCTTTCACAGTCCCTTACTCCAAACCTGCTTTTAGAGGACACCCCTACTTGGAAGCCTCTGGAGTGGTCACCGTGGGGTGTGCCACACCATGCACCCCTGGGGTCCAGAGTAACATCCCCATTGCAATGTCAGAATCGCTAGGGGAGCTGGAGCCGCATATCCCAGCTGAGTGTAGCAGATTCTGTGTGTTGGTCAGAGATGGCATGTCAGGAACGTGAAATTGCCCACTGGGGCTATATTTACACCATGGCAATTGGCATATGCTCTGAACCAGGTATGGTTGTTTTTCCTGAAAAGCCTGTTGTTAAACATTTATCAGCACACTATTAGAACCCCTGCTCCTCCTCCTTCTGCTCCTTTGAGACTCTCATCATCCAGGTAGACCCCTCTTCACCTTCTTTGTCACCCCCATCTACCAACCTCTCCTTATGTTCTGCAGACTGTGGCACTGGCTCACAGCTTCCCTACCCAATTCCCACCACAATCTGGGGGCCCGAAGCCTCTTCCTGGCAGGCCCACCACCCTGGCCTCCCTGGCTCACCCTCCTACACTCTCGATTTCTTCGGCAGCCTATTTTTGCAGCCTGACTTTGCAGAGTTCTATGCCAGTCAGCAAATGCCAACAATGCCCAGAAAGTCATGGTATGGGTGCCAGCTACAGCAGAATTCTACGTCCTGCTGGGCTTGTCCAGTCCCTGTCCCTTCGCCAGCACAGGGGTGTGCTCCACTCCCTGGTGAGTACCCAGTCCCCCAGTCTAGAGTGAGTCCACTCCTGGCTCCTGCCCCTTCTTAAGGAGTGTGGGCACTGCAGGCCCACAGCCCTGTTGGAGGTGGGGCTCTGGCCCTCGGGGCCAGAGAGGCAGCCTGCCTAGGGACTCAAGGAACCTAGGTTCTAGTTCCCATTTTGCCACGGCTTTACTAGGTGCTCTGTGCGAACTTTTCTCTCCTATAAAATGGGGATATAGAATTCCTAGACGTCTGATGTAGGAGAAGCAGACAAGCCACGACTTTTCTGATTTGAAGGCTGATCCCTGTTGAGGACGGTCTAGGGTCCTGGTGAGAGTCACCGGGAGCTCCTTGGCAGCAGGGGTTCCATCTGATTCCTTTGTGTATTCCCAACCTGACCCCAGACAAGCCTGGTCGGTGGACACTGGCACAGCAGCCCTGGGCAGGAGGTGACAGCCAACCCCTGACCAGCAGCTGGTGAATCGCAAAGAACAAAAGCACCTTGATCAGTTCTTGGATGCAAGGCTAATCAGTTCCCCAGGCCATGCCTGCAGGCCGCAACCCTTAGGCCAGGTGTGTGTGGAGGGTGGGAGGACCTCAGCTGCCCCTCCCCAGGCTCTTCTCTGCTTCTACCGTCTGCTTTCACTCCCTTGGGGGATCTCCCTGCCAGCACCTGCAGGGATTACAAGGGGGAATACCACAGCTCCGTCTCCAGGGCCCCCAAAGGATATGGGGTTTCCAACCTCCTCACTCCAGGCTTTGTGGGAACCACTGCACCATTTCAAGAAGCTTAGCAACCAACAATCCTTGGTACCTGGCTTCCTCCTCCCTCTACTTGTTTGGCCGAAACCAGTGGCTCTCACATGTTAGCCTGCATCACAGTCACCTGGGAGGGCTTGTTAAAACAGATTGCTGGGCCCGGCTCCTGGTCTGGGATGGAGCCTGAGAATTTTTCATTTTGAACAAGCTTCCAAGTGATGCTGATGCTGCAGTTCTGGGAACCACACTTTAAAAACCTCTAGCAGTTTAGGCCATGGTATTATGACCTCCATTTTCTATGTGAGGAACTTGAGGCCTGAGAGTCCTTGCTCGTGGTCCCATAATGACTGAGGACAGGCAGTTTCTGCCTCTGGAGTCTGGAAGAGCCCAGGAGGCAGATATCAGCTACTCCATCACTGTCAGCCGGCACTGGCCAAGTGATTGTGGGCAGGCAGTGACTGCCACCCCCTGGCCAGCAGAGGTAAAGCCCCAGGCTGGTGGCCCCATAGCTGTGGACTACGTTTTGAAGACTGGGTGGGGCCTACCCAGAGACCCTGGTTGCAGGATAGGAAGCTACTTTGAAATTACAGAAGTGATTTGATCTGCTGCATTTATAAAGAAGCACATATACTACTATTTCACAAGTATTTTGATAATTATTTTGATATAATTGGTTTCCTCTGTAATCCTGTGTTTTGTTTTTATACCTTTTAAAAAACATCATGCTAGTAAACAAAAATGACTAAATAAAATAGTATTCACAATGAAAAAAAAATCATGCTGAGACAGGATGCTGAGACTTCACGAGATGCCGAAGATGTTCAGAGCACAGAAAAGGCCAGTTATCCTTGCTTCACAGTCCTGATACTAAGGCTATGGCAGTGACCTCATGTGTCTGGTGCTCGAGGGATGCTCTAGAGGTGAAAGGAAGTGCACAATACATCTTTTTGAATGGATGATTTAGAGTTCCTATCACAATTATAGAATTATAGAGCTGGAAAGTCTTTAGAAAGTCTTTATTGCAATGGTTTTCAAACTTCTTGGCCACAACTCACAGCAAGAAATAATTTTTCTTTGTGATCCATTACCAGTACATGTGAAACAAGTTTTTCACAAAGCATGACGTATCTTTAAATGCATGATACACTCTTAAATCTTTTATTCTACTTTTTTGGGAGATGATTAATTGAATTTTTATCCAGAACAACTATAATGACTGACAAAAATTAAGTTAATACCCACTTTAGAAACCTGGATCCTGGCCATTGCTGGGTCAATTTCTGTGTATTAGGTTCTGTGGAATGTGCCTGAATACCAGGGTCCACTCAGCACTTAATGAACTTTATCCAGTTGAATGGACAAACAGTTGTACAGTCTAACAGTTTTCTGAAATCATCTTAGAACAGGAGATGGTTCTAATAAACTAGATCTGAGAACCTCTAACTTTGGGGTGGGGGAAAGTAAGAGTATGTGGATATTTCAGGGGGTTGCATTCACTGTGATCATACTTTTACCATCACCTTCTGCTACAATCTCTTGGACTCCTAAGTCAGTTTTAATCAGGGGGTACTGCACTCTTCTAAAACTAGCTGAAACAAGGCTAAATTAACCCTTCAGGGGCTGCCCCCAGGCATTCCACTCCCCCAAACATCTGTTCCCTCTTGCCCAGAGACTCGGACAGTGACCGACCAGCAGCCAGGAGCGGCAGGGCAGCTTTGCGAGGACGTGGTGCACGTGGTGCACGTGGTGCACGCCTCCACCGGTCCATGCTGGTCACGACCTACTAAACTGATATCCGTCACAGTAACAGTTTGTGACTTGCAGTTTGAAAAACAAACCTCTATTTTACTGAAAAATTTTTAAAGCAACAGAATTCCTTAAATTATCAGGTGTACAAATTAAGTAATTAAAACCTAAGCGGCCACGCCAGCAGTTTCTGAAACCTACACCTGAGCTTAGGGAAGCAGGCTCCCAGTGACCCCGCCCCCGGGGGAAGAGCCTGGTCGGGGCGTGGCCTCTCTCCCCTCCTTTCCCCGCCCACCCTCCTCTCCGTCAGTCCCGCAGGCGGCGTAGTGACGACAGAGGGCGCTGCGGCAGGCGCCGGCGCCCTGGGAACCGGCGAGATGCCCCGCCCCTTCGTGAGCTCATCGCCAGGCGTCAAGGTCGCGCGGAGTCGGGCGTCAGACGAGCGGCGGGGTTGTGCAGCCGGGCAGTGAGGCGGTGAGTTGGTCCGTACAGATGGTGGGGATGGCAGTGGTCTGGGCCTCTGACGGCCTGGGCTAGAGGGCGAGTGAGCGAGGGTGGGCCCGAGGCTGCCTCAAAGAGGGGTTTGCTCAGGGATACTCCAGGCCGCGGGGCCCGAGAGTGGCTTCCGTGACTCCATTTACCCTGCCTGCCTCTCGGTGTGCGGGGCCTGAGGGGAGAGGGTAGGTGGCCTCATCTTGCATCCTGAGGATGTTCTGTGGAGCTTCGAGATTAGGGCTGGTTTTTCTGCGGTAGAGGTCTCGGTACCCCTACATGGAAGGACTGTCTTAACCGAAGTTTTCCAGTGGTGGGCCACGCTGTCCTCTTAGGTAGCGAGCTTTCCATCACCGCACAGATACAGGCACAGGCTCGGTTATCTTTACTTCAAGTACCATGTAGTAGTGTGGGTTATTGACCTGCCTGAGTACTTTAATATGATATGTGTAGTGTTCTTTGGAAACACTGAGGAAGGAGTAATGAATTCTGCCTGGGAAGTGGGAGAAACGTCCTCTAAAGAGAGAAGGTGGCAAAAGAGAGCTTTGGGGCCCTCTTAGCTCTGAATTTATTATTTTAAGATAAACATAAGAGGTAATGTAGCTTGGTAGCCTATACTATAGCTTGTATCCACTTTCTGCTATCAGGCGAACCTTTGGGAATATTCCTTAACCTCTCAAGTCTCACTTTCCTTATCAAGAAGGGAGAGATGATAATAAAAATATCCATTAAATAGGGTGAGCTATTCCATGTGTAGTACTCAAAACAGGGCTTGACTCATGGTACCTGAAATGTGCATTCATTGATAGAAAAACACATCTGTCTTGAGGAGATTGGCTTCTTGGAAGTTGGGTTCTTGCAAGCTTTCCTACTCTTTCATTTATCTCTGTTGCAGGAATGTGAGGCAGGGATTGGAAGGGGAGAGGGAAGGCCTCTGCTTCACTGGGCATAGGGCTAGTTCCCAAGCAGAGTTTAAATGCCTTTCACTTCAGCAAAACTGGCTTGAGCTCCTCTAGTCTTTCCTACCCTGGGCAGCATTGTGTTCTTAGGTCACAGATGGGTTGGGTTACAAGCACTACCAACTTGATTGAGGTCTTCACAGGCAAAGATTATTTAGAAGTCGTTTGTTTTTCTGTTATTCTTCGATAGCCTTCACAGTAGCCTTTTTGGGTCTGCAAATTTAAAGCAAGTAACCCGAACCTGGATGCCTTAGCTCTATGGTCTCCTCTGTCCTTGGATAGAATTGAAGGGGCCATGAACTTGAATGAGAAAAAGAATTGCATTCTTATGTTCTCTAACCTCTAACTGAAATTTAGCATTTTCTTCAGTTAAGAATGTAGTCATCAAACCACAATATTAACAGTGTGACTTTGTCACCAATAGAAATCACAGATATTTTCATATCTTAGAATATTATGTAAGCTCATCACAGCTTTGAAATTATAGTAGTTACTGCTACATTGTGTTATGTAATGCGTAAACAAAGAATCACATATGTTATGCTGTTACAAATCTAAGTTTTGTATTTGGTAAAATTTTATTTCATAATACAGTTGACCCTCATTATTCTCAGGTTCTGTATTTGAAAATTTGCCTACATGCTAAAATTTACTTGTAGCCCCCAAAGCAATACTTGCAGTGCTTTTGTGATCTTTCCTGGACACGTGCAAGGTGGTGAAAAATTTGAATCAACTGACATTCTCAGCTGCTGTTGAACAAGGAGACACTCTGCCTTCTTGTTTCAGCTCTTATGCTGTAAACAAGTGTCTTCTTTTCAGTCTATTTTTGCCATGATTTTTGCATTTTTGTGCTTTTATTGGTAAGTTCACTGTTTAAAATAGCCCCCCAAGCACAGTGCTAAAGTGCTCTCTTAATGTTCCTAAGTGCAGGAAGAATGATGTGCCTTACAGAGAAAACACAGATAAGCTTCATTTAAGCATAAATTATGATGCTCTTAGCCATGAATTCAATATTAATGAATTACCAGTGTAAAATAATATGTCTTTAAACAGAAACATGGATTAAACAAAGTTGTGTATTGATGAGTTGACAAAAATGCTGCTACCAGTCTTGCAGGAACCTAGCCCCTAGAGGCAGTGGATCAGTATTTGCTGACTTGGTGTTCACAGTGACCTTATAGATCGTAACTGCCTGAATAGCAAGAATGGGCTACACTTGGTTTCCTTTCTAACCCTATGTACTTTATTTTATGTATTTAAAAACATCCTGAGAAGGGATTTACAGGCTTTACCAGGCTTCCGGAGAGGTCTGTAGCACACACAAGAAATATTAAGAACCCTTGTTATAGCCTGAGAAATTAAATCTATTCTTAAAGTTAAATTTGTGTTTAGCTGAGCTAAGTCCTTGAAGTGCCTTTTGGAAGACGTGTCTCCCTCCAGCTCCTGTCCTCATTCACACTCCTGCTGGCTCTTGTAGGCACTTTTGGCTGAGACTCCTGCGTGGACTGTAAGAACTTTGCTCCCCCATATTTGCTTCTTGACTTTTGAGTAAATAATATTTTAAATTAAAAGGTCCTGTTGTTTTATCTCTCTGAAGAGCAGCAAAGAATGGAGACTGGTCCCTCTCTGGAGTCAACTTAGGGAGAAGAAAACATGGGAAAGGATAGGTGTTAGAGTCCCTAGGTTCCAAGGGAGAAAGAAGGCCATACCACCTGGTAGGGCTTGTGAAGGGAGTCCCTGGGACTGGTCCACAGAAAAGTGTCAGGGCAACTCTGTGGCAAAGAGTTGCCTTATTTTCTTGGTCAAAGAGAACCTTCTGTAGCCCCCTCTGTCCTAATGACATCTGCTTACTGAAACCCTGGTATTGTTTCCACAGAGCTGTCTGGCCTTTAGCCCATCATCCTTGGTTAAGGAAATGACCAACCAGGTAAGGCCTTTGAAGAGAAAGAACATCAGTTGGCCTCTTTGGCAGGTTCGAGCCTAGTGTTTTGTCTGGGTGTATAGTCAGAAAACTTCCATCTGATTCCTGCTCTGCTCCTGAAGAGTTGGGTGACAGGGCACCTAGTCACCAGAGGGTTAGGCGGCACTAGTAAATGCACAGCACTAAGAGGAGGATTATTTTATCTAAGTCTGTACCACAGTTTATAAAGGAATTGAGGAAGCTTAAAAGACAAAAATAAGAAAGAAACAGATCAGAAAAGAAGAAATCTATCTTTGTAGTAAAATTAGGGACAGAGTTAACAGGTTATTACGCAGGCTGTGGTTTTATACAACTGCAAAAATTAAGCTACGAACTGGACTCTGGTGTTTCCTGGTGGTCAGAGCAGGAAAAAAATTTATTACTCTCCTTTTTAGTGGGTGGTGGTAGTTGGGGAGGAAAGATTATAGTTTCTTTAAGAACTAATATGCCTCTACAAATCTTGTATGAGCAGGAATCAAGGAGTTTGCAGGATGTCAGGGCCGTGGCGGGGGAAGTAGCTAACACTGTGGTGACTGTATCTACTGAGGGCAGGGTGGTGAGTTGGGTGCCAGGGACTGCTGTTAGGGAAGGGATGGGACATATCTGACCATTGGTTTAATGTGTCTTCTGTTCTTTTTTAGTACAGTATTCTCTTCAAACAAGAGCAAGGTAAGCAGCTTGCCTGTTCAAGCAAATTCACCTGTGAAAAACTGTTGTCCCCGGTTTAAGATTTTTGTCATGCTAACCAGACATGCAATTCCCAACCACACTCACTTTGCAGAAGAATCGGCAGAGGCAGCTGAAAACAAACGCACTTAAAAACAAACCACGAAAGAAAAAACCAAACCACTAACTTAAAAGAAAAGGTATGAGTCAAATGATAGACTAGAGAACTCCGAGCTGAGGAACGCTTTCCCACCTGAGGAGGATGTATCTCTGAGCTTCCCAGCTCTCAAGGTGACAGAAGGAGATGCTTTGAGCCTCAGAACTCTGTTAATGCCAGCTCATCTGGGGAGGTGAACTTGAGCCTGGCCCTGAGCACAGAACTTCCCTTGGGGGTCCTTATTCAGGTTCCTCCACTTACGAATGCAGGAACTCTCACAGAGGACCTTTGACCCTTAATGAAAGTGGAGGATGTAACAGTGAGGTGAATTTCTGTCAAGACCACTGCGGCAGTAGCAGTGGTAGGAATGGGAGCAGGAGGCAGGTCAGAGTCCGGTCTGGAGAGGTAACCGGCCAGTGATATTGGACCTCACACCTGAAAAGGAGTGTGTGGACTGCTCACATGTGTCTCGTTTCTTTACCACAGCCTAGATGAGTTAGGTAAAGCCTGCAGGAATTTGTGAAATGCCTAATAAAGTTCTTCCACTCTAAGTAGATGACATATAGGTAGCCTGAAGTTTAAGCCGAAAGCATTCTTCCAAGTTATCTAGTATAGGTAACTAGTAGCTAGTCAGGCGTGCCGGTCAGCTACCTTGCATGCAGCTGGGGCCGTCCAGGTGGCAAGCTGGCAAGCTTAGGTCAGGTGCGGGTTGTGATGGAAGCCGTGATGCTGTGTGTAACTCACAGCTGTTCAAGTTGAGTGCCCTTGTACTCACGTCCTGGAAAGTTGTTCCACGAGAATTGCTGCCAGATGTGAAGCCTCCTTGAGCACTTGTCGTGTTTATATTCCTGCACCAGGGCTGCAGACCCACCAGCATGGCCCACCAGATATGCAGCTTGCAGACTTAGAATTTAAGGTGGACTTTAGTTAATAGAGAGACTGGGTTTGAATCCCAGCTCTGCCTCTTCTTAGCTTTTGACTTTGGGTGAGCTACTAGGCTTCTCTAAGCTTCTGATTCCTTGTCTGTAAAATGAAAATACTGTTCACAGTAACTATTTCATAACATTGTTGTGGTGAGTTGAGGTAATACTTATAAAAGGGTTAATAACTGGCTCATTAACCATAATAGACATTGTGGCAAAGGCAGCTCATGTGTGGAGGCTCTATTAGGTATTTATTCTCAGACCTGTATTGTTTACAGTTGACCTGCCTGCTGTTTTTCAAAGAGCTCTAAGAGATAACTCTTTGCAAGTTTAGATCTCTTTGGGGGAGGGGTTTCACTTTAGTCAAGTGGGAGTTACTCCAGACTAATGCATGTCGGACAACGTGCTGAAGTAGGAAGGACGTTGGATTATTCTGGTACTGCCTCCCCACCTGGTATGATTTGGGGAAGGTGGTTTCTTCAGAGCCTCCAGTTTTCATATTTGCCTTCACAGTTCTAGTAAAAGCTGTGTGGGAAAGCACTTTGCAAAACAGTAAAGCAGATACATTCTGAGGCTATTACCTCAGAATTGTTGGAACAGTATTTCAGCTTCATTTTAGCACGTTCAGTTTAGAAGTTGCACGAAGACTTTTAAAATGAAACGCTTTCCATTTTAGCCCATGATGATGCCATTTGGTCAGTTGCCTGGGGGACAAACAAGAAAGAAAACTCTGAGACTGTGGTCACAGGATCCCTGGATGACCTGGTGAAGGTCTGGAAATGGTGAGTGCCCTCTCCTCTAATATGCAGCCTTGGAGATTGGGGTTTAGGGTTTACTTCTTGGCTCCCAAGTTGCGATCCGGGAAGTAGTAACTGTTTTCTAAGCAAGAATGCAGTAGCAGGCTGGTGATATGAAAGGGCAGCTGATTTTTTCTCACTTGTTTTCCTATTACTATTAAGACCCTATAGTTAAAAAAAAAAAAATCCCCTGGTTAAAACTTGGCTGCGTTTGGTGTTCTGTGGCTCTTCAGTTCCTCTCTGACTGCATTTCACAGACCACTGGTAATGCATAGTTACAGGGGCCCAGAATTTCCGATGCCAGGTGCAGTGTGTGGTGTGTGAAGAAATCCATTTCTCTGTCCCCCATTGAAGGCGTGATGAGAAGCTGGACCTACAGTGGAGTCTGGAGGGCCATCAGCTGGGTGTGGTGTCTGTGGACATCAGCCACACTCTGCCCATTGCTGCATCCAGTTCTCTTGATGCTCATATTCGTCTCTGGGACTTGGAAAACGGCAAACAGATAAAGTCTATAGATGCAGGACCTGGTAAGAGTTTTACTCTTAGAGAAGATACTAAAGATTCACAATCCCTTTTTGAAACCTTTAGGGATAGATATATTTTTACAGTTCAGAGTTTTTTGGATTTGGGACTGGTAATATGGGTGCATGAGCTGTCTATCATGTAATGCCTTCAGTGGGGCTGGGGGCAGCGCTATAATTAAATACTAATATTTCAGCAACTAAGTGTGAGTATTTATACCGAGAGAGAGATGTACAGGCTGTAAAAAGCCGTACATCAGTCCAAGTCAGGTTTTGCTGCCAAATGAATTTTGGTACTAAAATCATCTTTAAAAACTCACAGTTTTCGTCGCTTTTGGGTTTCAGAATTGCCAATTTGGGATTGTGGACCTGTATTTGAATGGTCCAGAGGTTCTCTGTTTGCCATATTCTGAACTGATACATTCACTGCCTTCTAGAGGTCTAGAACTTAAAGCGCTGTGTCCTCGTGGATCTGTGTCATGGTAATCTCTACAAATTATAATTAAAATGCCTGATTTCTAGTATATGATAGATGTGAACCTTCTAAAGAAACAAATTCATTGATTCATTGATGTAAGATAGCATAATCTTGTCCATCAGCCTTGATAAACATCGGAGATAATGGGAATTAATGATTTCCCTGGGCTGGATTAATGTGGACAAGCAAGATGACATTTCAGGATTCCTTGTAGCCTTGTATTTACTTGTAAATGACTGCACGGCATTCATGAGCAGAACCTGCTCTGCCGGAATGGGTAGAGTGTGGAGAGCCCAGTGCCTCCCTGGCACACCCCTCTGTGGCTTGATTACAAAAGAGCTGCTCAGGTGTTTCCTTAACATAATCACCTGACTGGAGCCCCGGGTAGGTTTGCGTCCCACCTGGTCGCCCCTCTAGGCTGTACTTACTTTGGGAAGAATGATGGTCCCCGAGTTTTAAGAAGTCTGGGTTATCTGGAAACTGAGTGCATTTCACCTCAGTGAGGATATTCCATGTCTATGATTCTTAGCTGTTGGAGAATTTTTTAAGACTACATATACCCAGTCCCTTTTTGGATCCACTGAATCACAGTTATTGGGGTGTGTGGGCTGGGATGTGTATTTGGAAAAAGCTACCCAGACACTCTTTGACTCCCCAGACGATTGTTTTTACATCTGTCCTTGCCTTGCTGACATCCCTTACAGAGTTCTTCGGTCCCTACACTAGCCCACAAAGTCTGCTAAGACTGCTGTATGGCTGAGGAGAGGAGGAATCAGGCAGATCTGCTGCTGCCTTTTCATCTTAGGCACCTAAGCCCTCCCCAGACCCATGACGCTAAGGTCACAGCGTGGTTATTGTGGTCCTGGGCACACCACAGCTGAAGAAACGAGTGCTGGATGGTTCTAAGGAAAAGGATGGTGTCTGTATCCAACTTACCTTCCCTGACAAATAGTAGCTTAAACCACATACTGGTTCCATGTGTGGCAAATGATCATTGAAAAATTACTGTTAGGAAAGAAAAAAGGTAGTGAGAAGAGCAGAGGGTTAGGTTTATTTTCTTTTTGGATGGGAATCTGCACAAAACTATACCAGGCCATCAAACAGCAATTGTTTGGGTGAGTGATAAAAGCAGGCATTGCTGTTGACGGCTCAGGAGCAGCTGAGCTCATCTGACAGTAAAACTACTCTAATAAGTCTAGGTCTAATGAAGGTAGGGAAATGGACACTTACGTTACATTTGTCTTGAAAATATGCCTGGAGAATGTGAACCACCACAAAAGAAGGAGAAAAGGAAAGCGGAGAAGATCTCAGATCCTGAGGAAGGAAGTGAGGAAGTAGAAGCAAGGGAAGACTAAGGGGAAGCGCCTGCCTTTGGCTCCTCAGCCCGCTGTAGCTCCAGCAGAACCATGCGGCAGAGAAAGAAAGGTGGATGCGCAGGGGCCTCTCGGCATCAGATTGTTCAAGATGCCCAGGTGTAAAGAAAAGCTAGTCTTTCAGTGATGAGGTGGAACTTAGTGGTTAAAATAAGTATTTAATAAGCGAATGTTAAAATACATTTTAGAGTGCAAGATTTAATTAAGGAATAAAAATTCCTTCAATTTCGAGCATAAAGACGTTTGCTACTAAAAGTTCTATATAAAACAATCGGGAAATGTAAAAATAATTTAGAAGTGTGATTTTATTAAACTTCAGGATATAAAAATCAGATTTTCTAATAACCGTCATTCCTGTAAAGAGCTAGTTATAGTAGGAGTAAGAAAACATAATCCTGTTAGAATAAATGCTACAGTCATTTCTGAGTAAAGACAGATGTTAAGAAGCAGCTATTTGAGAGACTGATTATAAAAGCCTTTTCAGCTCTTGGTTAATTGAGTACTTTTGAAGTTAATTTCCTTTTTAAGTCAGATATTTCATAAGGAAAGTGATAGAGCTAAATTATTATTACTTTGAATATATGTGTTAAAATTTGCAAGAGATTTTTATTTTAAAACTCACCCTGGAATACGGTGCTGAGCCATCTGTGCTGGGAGCCCTGGCCGCCATGAGCCACGCTCAGAGAGGTCTCCTGTGGGCTGAGAAGGGCATGACCTCTTTGAGCCCCACCCCTGGGAGCGAAGGGAGTGACTTGGGGAGAAGTCTCTCTCTCCTCTCCCTTGCATCTGACAAGCACTGTTCTGAGCAGGTGCAAGAGGGGCAGGGCTTAGGGTATGTTCTCATAGGAGAGTCGGCCTGGCAAAGGGACCTAGACCGGCAAGGACAACTAGATTGTTCCTTGGCCTCTAGGCTCTTTGGGATTGCCTCTGAAGAGGTTCCCATGTAGCTGAGGAAAAAAATGCTAGAATACCATCAATAGTCCAGGTAGAATTACAAAGCACATGTGCCTACGCAGGCTGCCCATGAGTCCGGAGACTTTTGCACAGAAGCACTGTGATGCACAAATAACATTTGAATAGAACACTTGAAATTAGGTTGTGTGGTATGATTTAAAAACTGGTTGATTTTTTTTTTAAACAGTACCTCTTTCCAGTTCCTATTCCCTATTAACTTGTGGTAAATACTTTGTCATCTTATAATATTATATGAGTATTTTGGTACATCTTCACTTATTTACAGTTTTATTGAGGTAAAATATCACCTCTATAATTATACTATGAACTTGGCCCATGGTAAATATATAGTGTAACAAGTTTAGTAAATTTGTACAGTTGTGCAGCCATCACTCCAATTTTAGAACACTTCCATGCCCCCAAAAGTTCCCTTATGCCCACATATAGTCAATCCATGCTCCCACCCTCAGCCTCAGGCAACCACTGATCTGCTTTCTGTCTCTATAGTTTTACCCTTTTGAAAAATTTCATAAAAGTGGAATCGTATTGTCTTAGACATCTTCATTCTTTCTTTAGCATGTTTTTAAGGTTCATTCATGTTGTAGCATGTACCAGCAGTTTTTTCCTTTTTATTGCTGAGTAGTTTTCCGTTGTAGGGATGTTCCACATTTTGTTCATCCAGTCACCGGTTGATGGACATTTGGATTCTATCTAGTTTTTTTCTTTTATGAGTAATGCTGCTGTGAACATTCATGTACAAGTCTATGCACGGACATGTGTGTTCATTTCCCACATTTCCCATGGGTAGATACCCAGGAGTGGAATTGCTGGGTAGGTAAGTGTTTGTTTTCACTTAGGAAACTGTCACACTGGTTTTCAAAGTGGCTGTACCGTTTTGTATTTCCACCAGTATGTGAGGATTTTGTTTTCTCTGCGTCCATGCTAACACTTGGTAACTTGGTATTGTCCTGTCTGTCTACATTTTTAGTAAAAATTTAAAAAGCCCTTAAACTAAATTGGTATAGAATTACTATCTTTACAACAAAGTTTTCTGAATCAGGACACTATTTCTCCAATTTTAAAGAACACTTTTTGGTAAAACTTTAAAATTTTTTAAATTAAAGTCACATCTTTTCTCACTGCAGTTCTTTCCTTCTTTTTTCTGTTCAGTGGATGCCTGGACTTTGGCGTTTTCTCCTGATTCCCAGTATCTGGCCACAGGAACTCATGTGGGAAAAGTGAACATTTTTGGTGTGGAAAGTGGGAAAAAGGAGTACTCTTTGGACACAAGAGGAAAATTCATTCTTAGTATTGCATATGTAAGGAAACACTGCTCTCTTTTCTCTGATTCTTCCAGTTTACTCTCCCAGCCTGTTGTGTTCCATGGTTCTGCACTGGTCTCGTCAGGCAGCTGCTGTCTGGCTGGCATGGTTTGCCTGCCAGCCAGTTAGACCTGCAGCCAGCAGATTTGCTTGCGTTTGGTGGGGGTGGCTTAACAACATGGAGTTTCAAATGCTCTCTATATGTTCTCCGTGCAGAGTCCTGATGGGAAGTATCTGGCCAGTGGAGCCATAGACGGAATCATCAATATTTTTGATATTGCAACTGGAAAACTCCTGCATACGCTAGAAGGTGTGGCTCATCATTTTACTTTGTGCAAACAGGGTTATCAGATCACAAAGGAGGACTTACTCTTTCATTAAAAAGCTACTAAATGGCAAATGAGCATTAGGTGTGCAGAACATCAGTCTCAGTCTGAAATCTGAAATGCCCCCAATGTTTAGGTTTGTCACTGGAGTTATAACCTAGACTTACTAGCTCTTGTACCAGTGTTAAAAGCTTGTTTTGGTGAACAAGCTTACTTTTTCTTTATGTGCCAATATATCTTAGCTACATGGGTGTCTTGTTTCTGTCATGTTTGATTCTAAAGAACTTTGTGATTAGAAAGTAACTCCTTTTTGTCGGTAATTCGAAGGTAAGTGAAAGCGCCGGGTCTACCCTCTGCACTGGCGCCCTCTGGGCAGGAGGACTGGGGACGGGAACGGGGAGAGGGTGGGAGGAAGACCTCTACTCTGTATTGCTTTGTACTATTTTGGGTTCTAACCAAATGAATGTATCACCTCTTGAACGTACCCTTTACCCTACAGCAAAGGATTTGGTACGGAAATAGCATTCTGTTTGTTCCACCTTACAAATTAGAAACAATGCTTGGCCATTGTTTGGCCGTATCTGTGGTGGAGAAGTCTTCTTTGCAATGTGTGCTGAGGGCCAGTTGATCAGGGAAGGGATCTGAGAAGAAAGGCCCAGGAGGAGGGGCCTGGGTAACTGTGCATGTTTCTAGAACACTAGGAGGAAGGGTCCGGTCAGTACCCTTTCTCTCTGAAGCACCTGGACACTGCAGCTCAGTGACTTATGGTCGTTAGAAGTGACATAGTTAGTGGAATCCTCTGTGAGGAGACGGCCAGGAGAGTGATTCACCAGATTAACAAGGGTCTTTGTGAATTTCAGGCCATGCTATGCCCATCCGCTCTTTGACTTTTTCCCCGGATTCGCAGCTCCTCGTCACTGCTTCAGATGATGGCTACATCAAGATCTATGATGTGTAAGTTACCTATTGAGATTCAAGGTTTCTCACTTAATACCAATGCCTGTTTTGTCTCTTATCGTTAGGGGGAGCCCTAGCAAGTGTGCTGCTCCCTCTCGTGGGTCTAGGAAAGACTTGTGTTCAGGCCTTTTCAGACACTCTGGTCTCCCGAGTCATCCCTCCCCATCAGCGTCCCTGTCTGTGAGCTTAGAACGTTATGGAGGAAGATATGCATGGGTTATCTGCTAGGATCAGATACTTGCTACTTTTTTCCAGGCATCCTGTCTTGTGGGGCTCACTGATTTTAAATTGTCTGGGGTAGGTAAGTAGTGTACAGATGAGGAGGTGGAACCATGGGGTTGTAGCTGGCTTGGAGTGATGGAAAAAATTAGAACATCTGTTTTCTAGGGGTGTGGCTATTCTAGCAGGCACACCTCTGCCCGAGTTAGGGAGCTGCTGTTACAGACCAGCTCGCAGCGGGTCTAGATGAAAGAGCCTTTTTGTTGATTTTTGACCACAGATATGGAAGTAAGTTCATCTTCAGGTCACAGCTCTCTTTTCATTGTGAGCCTGTGCAAGGGCCCTTTCTCTTGTTGTTTTCCCCCCTCTTTCTCAGTCCCCACTCCTATTCCCTCTCTGAGGTCTCCCCCATAAGCTACTTGACATGTGTCTGTGATACTTTGACCCGGCACTGCAGTCAGTGTGCTTCTGGTTCCTGGCTTCCAAATGTGGCATTCTAAACACTGGGTACACACGGTACACTTCTCTGTGCCCCAGCAGTGGGTGCCACTACCATGACCCTCCAGGTGCATGTCCTTTTATGTGCTTGTGAGAGCTTTGCAGGAGTTTAAAGTTGGGAGCTTTTGGAACAAAGAAAAATAGTCAAATAGATATGGAATTTGAATTGGAGCTTCTGGAATTAGAGCTGAATGAGGATGTTAGGGCCCAGAGGGGAAGATGCCTCTCTCAAGTTGTGCTTGTCTGTCAGCAGCAGAGCAAGTCCTTATGTAGCTCTCTTTTACAAGACTTCCACTGCGACAGTTTCATCGATCCTCCCAACAGCTGGTGAGGTAGCAGGGGTTAGTGTCCCTGTATTGCAGCTGAGGTGGTGACTTGGCTAAGGTGCTGATACCAAATGAGGACCCAGGACTCTCCACCTTCTTGTGGTCCCCCTGCTTTCCACTGAGGCCACCTCTCCTCGAACTTAACCTACCTCTGCTCTTCTCCGCCGGGGTCTGTTTTCAGGGGTGAAGTTGCTGACCTCAGTCAGGCCTGAGGATTGCTCTCCTGCCATAGGTGATACGACTTCACTTTTTTTAAAAGTGAAAATGGCTATATAGTAATTAGACCTGTCTTGATCTTGGTTAGGTTAAAAGTGGTCTGTCCAAGCCATGTCTGTTATAAAGAGTACATCTTGATACCTTCCTTGGACGGAAGACACTGGCCCCGTATGGAAAGGGTGCTGGGCGGGCAGGGGTCAGAACCTCCTTCTGTCCTGAGATAGTCTGCTTGCCCCTGCTGGTTCTGTTTCCTCATCTTGGAGTTGGCTTGCTGAGCCTTCTTTACGTTAGGTTTAAGCTAGCTGCTTGTTAAGGATCTTATTCTCAGCTCTTGGTGGCATTGATGTTTTTTGGGTTAGTGCCATTGAAAAATTTGTTTCTGCAACGTGTGATACTACTTCATTGCAAGGGGAATTTTTATACTAATACTGTCATTATAAGGATAGCACATTTGGTCCAGTTAAATGGACAGGGTTAAGAGTATACCTTCCACTTCAGTGCTTATATTCCAAAAGGTAACGTCTCCGTTTTGTTTGAAACGTTCCCATTTCAGACAACACGCCAACTTGGCTGGCACGCTGAGTGGCCACGCATCCTGGGTGCTGAACGTTGCATTTTGTCCTGATGACACACACTTTGTTTCCAGGTATTTAATGATTCTTATTAGTTTCTAAAATGCAGGGAAGATGAAGATGGCCATTTTGTATGAATTGCCTTAAAATTTGAAGGTGGTATGACCTTTTTTAATTCAAGTAGCCTTTGTTTTCTAGTGTTTTTTTAAATTATGAAGTTAATTGTTCTTAACTGGAACAAAAGTGGATTCTTTTGAACAGTTCAGCTCTTAGTTTTTCCTTATAAATCTAGGTTTCTGTCTACAGTTACTTAAGGGATACTTGTGTTCCAGTGGTAACTTCAGATATGAAAATCTGCTGGTAAAACGTTGTGCTTTGAGACCCCAGTGTTGTTCAGGCTCAGGATGACCAAGACAGTTGAAAAGCAGGAGATGGATGGCTTAATATCATTGCGCAGAGGCTTACAGAAGCCTCTGAGAGCCTTTATTTTGAAGCTCCGGTTGGCCTCCCTCCCATGAGGAGATAGGCTCAGCAGAGACTCCTGATGAGAACACTTAATATGAGGGCCAGGCAGCTCAGAAGCTCAGGGAAAGAGCTGCTCTGTGAGTGGGGAAAGCCAACCAGTGATGCCAACAAGCTTGACCACCTTTTGGGGCCCTGGTTGCCACTTGGGCACACAGGCACTGTGGGGGCCTTTGAAGTTAAGTTGAGTGAAGGAGTGTGGAATTTTTGGTGAGATTCCTTCCAACTTCAAACCAGTCTGAAAACTTTCCTGCTATTAATGTTCCCTTTTTTTAATAGTTCATCTGACAAAAGTGTAAAAGTTTGGGATGTTGGAACAAGGACTTGTGTTCACACCTTCTTTGATCACCAGGATCAGGTATGGCATAGCTAACATTTCAGTTCCTTTGTCTTTGGATTGCTAGCATTGTCTGACCACTGTGCCAAAACCCATTCCCTTTCCTAACCTTGCTGCTTGAGTTGTCCAGACTGGTCAACCCTCAGGGCTGAGCTGATCTGACCGTCCAGCCAGTGTTCCTGTGCACACTCTGGGATGCAGAGGCTGGGTGTGCGCTGTCAACCTGGCAACCTGCAGAGCGGGGTATCCCTAAGCAGGCCAGAAAACGTGGTACTAGCCACGCAGCCTTCCAGTGCCTTCTTTGAAACATGCTGCAGCTGGTGCCAGGGGTGCGCCTGGGCCCTTTTCTGGGTACAGCCCAGCCATGGCTGGCTCGGGAAGGACCTGCCTCCTCAGAAGCCTCCACTGCTTAAACACAGCCATCACTTTTCTCTTTTGGAGCTGCCCAAAGAAGTGGTGTGATTTTTTTTTTTTTAAATATACTTGAAGCCAGAGCTTCTTACAGGTTGTGTGGCCTTATTGATACTGTTAATTTTCATTTCAGTCTTAAATTAGGAAAAAGAGGCTCTCTTCTCATCAGATTCTTTTTATCTTTGTCAAGATGAATGTGAAATGATAAAGGTGTTTCTAGTGCAGAGCTTCTCAGTCTTTAATATGCAAGGAATCCCCTGAGGATCTGGTAGAAATACAGGCGCTGATTGAGTCGGTCTAGCCTGGGGCCTGAGATTTTGCATTCCTAACAACCTCCAGGTGAGGGCAGCACTGCTGGTTCCTACCACTTTGAGATGCAAAGGTCTTGGGGAACTAGTCAGTATAAGAAATAAAATGCCCATGGCAGTATAAAGTTGGCTTTTAATATATTTTAAATGTTTTTATGATGATCCCATAGGATTTTTTGAAATGTAGCTTGAAGTTAACAAATTTTCATGCTTTTTTACGTTTAATCTTAAATTGTTGCAGTAAAGTTGAGGGAATTTAATCTTGACATTCCACTCCTAGATTTAAACATTTCACTCAGGGACTGAGTCCTGGCTGGCTGTGTTGCTTTATGTGTGGGGGTCAAAGTGTGGTGCGGTCTTCTGGGACCCATTTGTCGTGGAAGTGAGGCCATTGCCTGGCCCAATCACACCACCAAATTCAGGGCTAGAATACCAGCTCAGGGCTAGGGTGACAGGCTGACCTGATAAAACCCCAACCACATCAGTTCTGTCTGGGAAGGAGGTGTGAATCTGTTAATTCAACACATAGCAAGTGACATCGACGATCTGTGAGGCCAAGTTGTCTAGCTCCCGCGGACAGACAAGCTCCATAGGTCTCGAAAGAGTGAGAATTACTGACCGTGGGGGTGAGCGCAGTTTACAGCTGTCCCTGTAGACAGTGACCTCGAGGCAGCTGTGGGGCCTTTTCCTTCCTGGAAACATAAATGAGGACCCATGCTGGTCCATTGTGGGTTCTGTCTTCATAGCATTAGGTCACTCCCTGGATTCTGAATCTTTGAAATGCTTGTGAGTATTTTGATTTGTGTTTAGAAATGAAATTTTTCCAGAGTGTGGGAGGTGAGAGGAATGATAATTAAGCAGTAGCAATAAAAGATGCCTGATTAAAGACCCCATTCTCACTGGTTCGGAAAGCACAAGAACATCTTCATTTCAGTGTTTTTTTAGATTGAGTATAATGAGAATAGAGTAAGGATGTTCATTCATGAAGAATGAAGGCATTAGCAGAACTTTTCTTTCCTTTTTATTTACAGGTCTGGGGAGTAAAATACAATGGAAATGGCTCAAAAATTGTGTCTGTCGGAGATGACCAGGAAATTCACGTCTATGACTGTCCAATTTAAATGTCAAAGCCTTCCAGGCTAATGCTGCACAGAGAATGTATAGATTGATCATGACATTCCTTACCTTTCTAGCTTGTTTAAAGGAAATACAGCATTTATTGTAGCAAAAACTTAAATTTTATAGATACAATATAAGTCTTTTCATGTTTTATTGGAAATGCCGTTCATACTTTAACATAAAGTGTTCTTAATGCAAACACCCGTGTTACTGAACATGCTTCTTTTTCATTTGCCCTATTCCTGGTCGGAAGAATCGGCATCATTGCATGAGAGCAAGCATCTGTCTCAGAACTGAAGACATCCAGGCACTAACTGAACTGCCCAGCGTAGGAATTCAGGCTCACTCTTCTGGGGGATGCCACGCAGAAGCTGAGATAGGAGGCTCATCTGTTTCAGAACGGGATCCTGAAGGAAATAGGCTGTTGGCGTGGGTGGGGACATTCTGCAGTCCTGTTGGATAGATTAAACATGTCCCCTGCCACACTCTCTTTTTGTTACTTTTAGAGAAGCTTAACTTGCTGGGTGGACATTGCTGCCTTAACAGTGTCTGTAGGCGCCTGCCCGCACCGGCTCTGGCTGACCTCCCGTGTCGCCCGTTACCCCAGAGTGCCTGTACCTCGGTTTTCTCCTCTGCGGCTCACTTGGGACTTGGTCTGTGTGTGAATGGGGAGGGTGTGAACAGCTAACACTCTGAAGCCTGTTGCTTTTTACTGATCATGACTTCGTCTGCATCATGTCAGGTCCTGTGCTTTTCCTCCAAACTCCCCATAACCCTTGGAATCAAGCCCATGCTTTTTACCAGAGCCCCTTGCTTCGCCCTCCTGCCTCTTCCCCTTGTTCACCCTCCTGTAACCACACAGCCCTTACCATTTCCTCCGCCTAGAATGTTTCTTCCTCAGACCTTCAGGGGTCTCACTGCTTTCAGGTAGCTACTCGGGCATCAGCTCCCAGTAGAGGCCTGCCCCTGGTCGCCTTCTCATTACTCTCCGTTGCAGTCATCAGGGCCTGATGTTTGCATCTATCCCTACCCCCAAAATACAAGCTCAGCGTGAATGGAAACTTCATTCCGTTTTATCAGCCAATATGAGGCAAACTGGCACTTAGCACTGCTCACTGGAGCCTGAGAAAATTTTTAAAAAACCAAAACCATGTCTTTCATACCAGCTCGATTTTAATTTTAAAGTGACAAATGTACAGGTGGAATAAATTTTAAGCAACATCCTCCAAATCCCATTTACATGGCAAGGAGCTGAATGTAATTCTGTCCCATCAACTAGACAGTAATTTTCTAGCAATTTATTAGTCACAGCACAGAAACAACATCCCGGAGTTGTGGTCCGCTTGTAAATTGATTTTCATATAGTCTTAGTTGGAAGAATAGCTTTTATGTCTTTCCTGACCAATAGACAGAGCTCTTTCTATACCTAGTTTGAGCGCGTTACGCGCACTCACTAGCCAGCAGTGTTCTGCTGGAGCCTGGCCCATCCGCCGGACCTGCATGCCATGGGTCTGATCTGCCTTTGGCCCTCCCAGGGAGGTCCCTGGTCTAAGTCAAACTCTCAGGTACTGTAGAACCAAGTAAGGGTGGCTCTGAAAAGTGGCCAGCAGCCTAGAAGGGAGCTGTTTTTCTTCATGGCTAGTCTGGGGAGGAAAGGAGTAGTAATAGCTAAAGGTTGAGGTAACCCTAAATTTAAACTGTAGTCTTCTTGCCAGGAGTAAATTAATGCCTAACCCCCTCCAAACAAGCTGTCATTTACAGTGGCAGTCCGTACAGCCTGCAGCCCTCAGTGGCACTCAGTCAGTGCAGTTCCCACTAAAACGTTACCCTTGGACAGGAAGCCCTTTGTGATATGGCTGTGCAAGGAGAGGGGCGGTCCTTTGGGAGGGAGCTGAGTCTGGGAGAATGAGGTGCAAAACACAGACCTTCTCTGCCTTTCCAGACCCTCAAGTCATCCAGGATCACGGGTCAGACAGGGAAGCTGGCTGTGCCACGAGGCCAAACCACCAGTGTTATCCCATGGCTTCCGCTGCTGCACTGAGGCTGCTGGGGACATGGATGGTCTCGTTTTCTTTACAAGTAAGCACTTTGGTGGGAGAATACTGCAAAGGCTGTCAACAAAATAAAACCACAAAGAACACGGTGCGGGGGTCACAGGCAAACAGTTTTATCGGCGTTTCGTTTAAAACACTGGCTAGTCCTCACCACAAGGCTTGGAAGGTGCGGGAAGCTTCCAAGAGAGTTGATCAGACACACACAACCCATTCCAAGCACTCAAGGGCACAGAACAGGAGGAATCAAGTTGGCCCTGCAGCCTGCTCAGTGTGAACCAGGCACTGCAGCCAAGACCAGTCCACAGATGCGCTTTTATTCTGGAGGGGAGTCATCTAGGATCTAGATTCAGAAAGGTCACATTAGCAGCCCTGAGATCATGCCCTCAGTAACTCCCGCAGGAGGGAGGAGGGAGGGAAGAGAGACCGCAGAGCTGGAGGTGGCCAGGTCGCCCACCTCGGGCCTGGAGGCTCGCGGCGGGCTGAGTGCTCTTGCCTGGGCTGTGCTTTATTGGTGCAACTGAGTTATGGCAAAGCCACTAGAAGCACAAAGTGTCAGTGCGGTCACTGGCATCTCAAAAGTATCCTGAAAATGTAAATAAACAGATTCCATATGCAGACTAGAGGTGATTTACACTTAAAACATTTAAATATAAATTAAGCTATAACTTAAGTTACAACCAAAAGAAAAAAGAAAAACCAAAAAGACACTCAGCAATTGAGAATGCTGAACACATACACAGGACACCCCAAACACGAGGCCATTAAAGCGATGCCATTTTCATTGTGCCAACTTTACATTCATCACGTGCTAGTCCGGCCAGGCCGGGCCACGCTGCGCCGGCCGCGTCACGCCGTCTGGCACTGCACGCCGGCCCGGGGCCCGTCATCGTCCTCCTCGTAGGCCTCCCTGTGCTGGCGCCAGTTCTGCTCACTGGGATTGAACTCCTTCAGCTCCACCTGATCCATGTCATCTGCAATCCTGACTTTCTGTCGAGGAGGGAGAAGAGCTTCCAGCTGAGGAAGCTTGTCTTGAGAAAGCCAGTGTTTTTCAGGAAAAATAACCTGTAAAGAGTAAGGTGGAAAGAGCAGTTGTTTCTTCCATTCCCAATTACGGCATTTAATAACATGTCCCGTGAGAATAAAACACATGCACTTACTAAAAACTGTATGATCAGAGTCCCCTTCTCCAGGGGCGCCTTGTAGATCGGCATTCCTTCATTCCGCACACATTTCAGGTCCCCATGCTTTATCACCTCGCCTGCCGCGAGAAAGGGTTACTTATGAAACAGGAAGACGGAGGGCAGCCTGGAGAGGTCTCTCCCTGCTGGGAGAGGCTGGGGCAGAGGCTAGCACTCCCAGGGCGGCAGGCAAAGGCAGGGGTCACGGAGCATCTGACTGGAAAAGGCTGGTCCCAGTCAGAATGGTCCCTGTCAGAGGAACTGGGTGAAGGGGGTCGGGGTGGGGGGAAGTGGAACCCTCTGGCCGCGTGCTGGGCTCTGGCAGGATGGTGTCGTCCAGGAGGAGCGTGCAGGAGCCTCCATCATAAGGTAGGTTGGTTTAAAAAAGTGAGCTAGGAATCCACACTCAGTCTGGGTAAGCAGGGCTATCACCTGTCAGCCTGCCTCTCCAGGTCATTACAAACATCGTCTCATGAGTGGGAGAGTCTGCCCCTCACAGACTCAAGCGGAGCTTGGAGCAGGAATGGGCCTCAAAGGAGTCCAGCCAGACCCCACCTGGCAGGATGGCCGGCCTTCTGGCTGGGGGGCCTACAGGCGGCTCTGGCCCCGGGCAGCCCCCTCACCGTGCCAGTGGGCCGGAGCTGGTCTGGCCTGCACTCGCTGGGTCTTATGTCTGCTTTTTCAAAAGGCATCGTGGGAGTTTAGCTCTTGGTTCTCCCCCAAATCTAAAAATATGATTTCCTTCCAAACATGAAAAGGAAAGAGGCAAAAGGGTCTCTTTAAAAAGTATGCTCTTCAGCTCGGTAATATAAATGGACAAAGAAGAAACAAATGTTCAGGAAAAATGTGGGAGAGAGCAAGCGAACACTTACTCACCATCCCACTCCCCCGGGCGACCTCTCACGAGGAAATCTTTCCAAGTATCACAGGAGTTTCTAAAGTGCAGCGCGTGGAGCGCTCTCTCCTCGGGGCGTGCAGGGCGGTGACTCACACGTGGCCCTCGGGGCTACCGACTGCGGGCGGAGCCCTTAGCTAAGTGGCCCTGGTGGCTGGGCTTCTTCCTTGTTTTGTTTTTAACAGTTTTTCTGTCTCTCTCTTCCTATCAGGTCACTTCTTGCTCTCAGCACAACGCCTCGTGCTTCTGCTTCTAGCTCACTAGGGGCTGGGAAACTGTGAGAGCACGTGTAAGAGAAGGGAGAAGACAGTGAGCCGGCTCCTCTGTGAGGGCTCACACCCTGGGGCAGCTCCTAAGGGACATTTTTCTTTAATCTCCAGATTCTCAGCCATGCTTAAGACAGCCTAGGGGCCTCTGGCGAGAAAGGCACCTCAACGGTGGAAGAGAAGAGGAAGAGAGAAGAGGAAATGAAGGAAGGAGAAATTAGCCAAAACAAGAAAAGAAGAGGTGAAAGAACAGGAGAGGACACAAGAAAGGATAAATGAGCAAAAAGCAGAAGGTTTTCTGGACACCCTGCCCGTCCACATAACTAAGCAAGGACATGGGTTTCTTGGGGTTGACCACTTCCTTCCCTCTGGGGCTCACTTCCTCTCTCTCGTCCTTGGCACCCAGGTTCCCTGTGGCTGGGGTCCAATCCCATGGCAGGGGCCCACACCGACCCAAGACCTCAAATCACCCATCCTTGGCCAAGGACAAGCTTCCCCAAAGAAGTTACACACAGGTGCTGCCCAGCTCCTCCTCCCAGAAGGGCTGGAATCAGGCCTGGCACAATGTTAGGGGGTCCCGGACATGGTACCCAGGGTACCGGGCACACGCCCACTCACAGCCTGTGGCCTAGGGCTTTGTGTGAACTGTGATCCTCAAGCTCTCCTATTCAGATGAGGGGAGGAATTGGGCACCTTGGGAGGCTTGCAGAATGGAATCTAAAGGAAGGTACTGTATTTAAATTTTTCATGCAATTTTTCATTGTACTGCAGTGCTTTCCCCAATCCTTAAGTATATGTGTATACAAACACAACACAAATGAAAAATCAAACAGGGTAAGATGTTAACAACAGGCAAATCATTTATGGGTGATCCCTGTACTATTTTATTTTTACAACTTTTTGTTACTTTGAAATTGTTTCCAAACAAAAAGTAAAAAAAACAACAGTAAAACAACAAAAAAACCTCTCAGCAGGACTTAGATATATAATTCCATTTCACATTATACCCAGAAAAGGAGGAAACAGAAAGCCAAAGAGGAAAGTGGCAGAGAAGGAGAACAAGGCCAGAAAGGGGAAGAAAGAAATGGGCACAGAGGCAGGAAAGCCTTGGAAAGTGGTCAGGGAGGCAAGGTGGCTCACTCCACTGGACTTTGGAGTCTTAATTACCACCTGCTACAGCTTATGGGCTGGTTACCTCCCACTCTAGTCGTGAACCCACCCTTCTAGCCTTGAACTTCAGATGCCCACAGAAAAAGTTACTCCCTGACCCTGTGGCCAGTGAGGGGCCTAGAGCAGCACTACTCATGGCCAGTGATGGGGTCAAGGGTGACTGGGTGGCTCAGCCACCACCACAGCTGTCTGGACGTTCTTTGACTTGGACAACTGACCTGAAGTGCTGCTTTCCAGAGGCAGCTTCAAGTTGAGGGCCCCAGCCTGGCCCCTTCCCTTCTCCCATCTGCCTGCCCTTCCTGCAGCCCCTTCCAGGCAGGTGCTCAGGGGCCCACGTGGACTGTTAACTGCAGTGAACACTAGCTGAGCTGGGAGACTGGCTTCTAGACATGTGTTGGCAGGCTGAGCTCTCAGGCCTTTGAGAACCTTCTGGTCCAGAGGCAGCCCCCTCCAGCTCCTGTAGGTGTGTGCAGACAGGCAGTTCTGTGGAGCCGCCCAGGATAAGCTGGCAGGCAATGTCTTTTTTTCAGGAAAATTCTATTTTAAAATGTCTCTCACATGTAATCGACAACCCGGAGGCTAGAGAAACGGAGGAATCAGCACAGGTCACCAATTGATAGACTAACACCATCTATATCAGTTGTGTTTTCTTATCATACAAGAGTTAAGTTTTTAAATGTTAAGTTAAATTGGCAGGTTCCACATTTGCCATCACAGAAAGAGAAATACTTATTTGTGTTTTAAATAAAACTGGTGTAGGAAAGTCTTGGGGAAAAAAATTGGCAGTTTCCAGTTAGAATTTTAGACCTCGGAGATTCCTATTTGAGGCTCCTTCCCCAACTCTGCATTTTTCTTTCTAGAAGACTATAAAAGAAATTCACAAAATTCTCAGGAGTCTTTAGTGGTGACTTTAAACGTAGAGAAAATCAAGTCACACTAACTTGTGCGACAGAAGTCAACCCTGAACGTGAAACCAGGCTGAGTTGCCAGGATTATTATGCCAGACACACAGAACAACTACAACTAAACACACATTTGAAACATTACCTGATTTGGATGTAATAACAAGGACTCGATCATCCAGTGTTTTTATCGTCTTCTTGAAGCCACAAAGGGCTTCAGAAAGCTGAATTTTCATTTTCATGATCAAGTCATGGCCTCGTCTCTGAAAGACACTATGATCCTTCTGATCAAGCACAATTATGACATCACCAGGCTCCAGCTCAGGCTCCTGATCTCCTTCTCCATGAAATAGTATCTTTTGCCCATCCTTCATACCTATGAAACATCATCCCTTTCTGATTAGCCATTCTTCATAAAAACCAGACTTTCAACAAAGCTTCTGAAGGCACACAGAGCCCTCTGGGGTTCTTATTCATCAAACCTCCCAACCTGGGGCAGGCATGGGGCTGGGATTACCACTGAGAAAGAGGCCTCACTGCCCTCTTGCATATTGAGGGTCTTCAACCAAGCAGGCTGCAGGAGAGTGGGAAACGAGGCCGTCACAAGTCCACCGCACACTCCCTGCCCACCCAGGCTCTGCGATGCCACAGCCAACACCGCGCTGCGGGCACAAGGCCACCACCCACTTGTCAATGCACACGCAGTGCACGGCTCTGGGGGCCTCCTAACAAGTCGCTGTGTTCACACAGGCACACGGTTAAGGCATGTTTGTTTTAACGAGAAGTCCAACCCCTGTGTTGATTTCAGTGTTGATTCATGTACTTTGGTGTCACCTCTCATTTAAATACACTTGCTCGATTAGGAAGCCACAGAATAATCAGGGGGAACAACTAAGAGGGGAAAAGACCTTAAAATGATGACCCCAGGCAAAATGAATAGCAGGGGTAAGATGGCTGGATTTGGGAGACTCTGATGCAACAGGTGGGGAACATATGGAGAAGCAGGACATGCAGCTACAAAGACTCACATAAGCTCAAAAGTCATTAGCAAGAACACTCCAAATGATTCTAAAGGAATGGTCTGAGAATGGCAAGAGAGGGCAATTAACCAAAACCATGTTCAAGTGACTTCCACAGCATAGGAAAACCTTAAAAAGAAGTGGTTTCTGATCACATGGAAGCGACCTCAGCAAGAAAACTTTGGCAGGTGACACAGGATGGAAAGAAAGCCAGGGAGGGTCAAGGGAAGATGCCTTGGAAATCGGAGGAATTGACAGCACACTCCAATGGTGCTCAGATACCCACCATACTCTCTCATTTCCCTGCTACCTAACCCGTGTGTCCCAGGGTCAGCACCCGCGAAGCATTTCCACCAGCCTGGGGTGCCAGTTCTGCGCAGCCTCACCTTTCTCCACATGCACCTCGATAATCTTCTTCTCTCGGATGACCTTGGCGCCACTGCAGTTTTCGCAGCGGTCCTTGGGGTTGATGCGCTCGCCCTGGCCCTTGCATTCGATGCACACGGTCTGGATCTGCTGCACCATGCCTGGCCCGATCTGCTGGATGTGGATCTGCATCCCCCGCCCCTTGCACAGCGGGCACTTCTCCACGGAGCCTTTCTTCCCACCAACACCTGCAGGGAGACAGGAATGAGGCTGTGCTCTCCCCTTAGAAGCAGCTCTGCTGGGTTCCACCGCAGAAGGGTAATGATCCATGAAACTGGACACTGCAGTTTGAATTCTATTTACAATCATGAAAAGCCACGTGGAAGAGTCTGGATGATTCCAGCCAAGCAGACACCATCTAGATGTTAACATGTGATCACAAACATCTGTGGTTTTGGCAGTGCCAGGACAAATTCATCGTTTAAGCTTCACCGACTGTGTTTTCTTCTATCCCGGGATGAAAAAACACCCATGCCTCCACATGACAGTGGAGACCGGAGAACACAGCTCTGTCCATGGGGTGGTTACCCAGCTCAGCCACCTCTCTGTGGGACAATGTGGGACAAAGTCATCAGATCTGACTTTTCTTGAAAATTCAGATTTTAAAAAATTATGTTAATTACATTTACATTGAAGTCAGGGATCAGTAAACCATGGCCAACTGGCTGGTTTGTCAATAAAACTTTATTGGAAGACAGGAACATCATCTATTTATTTACTATCTACTGCTGCTTGAACAGTTACAACAAAGACTGCATTTTTATATTTTTCAAATAATTGTCAACATATTAAACAAATGTGCAGTCCAAATAAAAAATGTACAGGGCCAAATAAAACAGATTTGGCCCTCAGGCCACCTGTGTGCAATATCTGTTAGACATTTGAAGATAAATGATTCTTCTCTGAATTGTACATCAATAAGAATTGTTTTCAGATTTAAGGCATCAGAATTATGAGATTCATTAAAAAATTAATTCTTACCTTCACATTTCTCACAAATTACATTTTTCTGGAGAGCCAATTTCTTTGTGACTCCATTATATAAATCTTCAAGAGTTACAGACAACTGATGTACAACATTCTTGCCTTGCCAAAGGAAAGAAAAAATAATTATTAATACTGTATTATATATACTACTGTATTAAATACCACCCTTGTGACACTCATTTGTATGAAGTCTCAAAACTGCACGTGTGTCATTCATTCCTTTCCCTGCAGGAAGCAATGCCACTGTTACACCTGGCCCATCCTTCTGGCCGTCTGCCAATATGAGAACTAATACCCCTTTTTAGCGATGAGCTAACTACTCAATCATGTATAGATGGCAACAAAAAGACTTTCCAACTTTATTTTCTAAGAACAAATCTGAGGACAGGAAGATGAGTGAAGAAACCTAAGGCAACGTTAACCAATGAAATTGGTTTCAGTCAGGTTCTCCCCATGAAAGGAGCCTTTATGAATGACGCATAAAGCCAATCTCTGGACCTTTCACTGGAACTCTTCCTTGAACATGCCCTTTACTTTTTGAGCCCTCCTGTGACTAGTGGCCCAGTGGGAACTCTCTGATCTGCGGAAGTAGTATCTGTACGTCCAGGATGGTGGGCCTTTCATCTTCGGGATGGGGGTCTGTCTGCTCTGGCACCATGCCAGCCTGTCAGGACCCACAGCATCAGGTCCCTCTCTGCTGCCCATAGGGCTCTTGAGGTCACTGAGACGAGCTGTCCTTGTCTATTGGCTGTTAACTTTGAGAGATGACTTAATTAAGGGCGTGAAGCTGCTCATCTCAAGACAGTGAGAGAGCTGGGCAAGATCACATCCACACAGTCAATAATATGAGCAGGCAACACAGCCAGACAACAGAGTAAGGATTTTTCCCTAATAAACATTTTGTGATTTTCAGCACACTGTATTCACAGAATTGACAGCCAAGCTTTCAAAGCTCAAAGTCAATTATAATGTGAGAACAAGTACAGCTGTATTTATCTAGGCACCTCTTGTTGACCCAAATTGCCCTTCCTAAAGCCCAATGTAGAGCTTCTTTCTTTTGACTTCATCCAGGATTGTAATAAGCTTGATTATCTGACTGGTTTTGAGGTCCAAAGCAGAGTATCAACTGTAAACTGGACAGGGGAAGGGGGCTGGCTATTAGAGGCCACTGGTAACAGTGAGAGGTGCCAGACCATAGCCTGGCAGGAGGTAAGAGGTAGAAAAATTAGGAAGAGCAAAGCCTAAAACTCAAAACAGGCCGGGGGCCATTCCACCAAGAGCTAGCCCCTCATTCACCTCCGGGGATGAAGCTGTTAGTCCTAATGCATTCTGAAGAGAGAGGCAAGGCAGTTTCTTTTACAAAGATATTCAAACATAAAGGGGTAAATTTTGTTACCTACAACATCTCCTGAGCAGACTGAGAAAAGGAGGCCACACAGCCCCCGGTAGAGCCCGCAGGCCCCGGCCCCGGTCAGGAGGCCCGGGGAGGAGGGTGTGCACCAGGGGAGAAACACTCCCTGCAGAGGCATCACTAATAGCCACAGGAGGTGCCATTTGTGTCCCTTAGGACACGCAGGAACCTGACCCCAACAGCAGGGAGAAAGAGGGCAAGGTGAACTTGAACTTCCTCTTCTCTTCTCAACCATTTGCTCCTTTATATGTGGTATTTAGAGGGTGTCAACTGCTAAATGCACTAAGAGATCCCGGGTAGCCTGGATACTAGACAAGGGGTACACTGCTTAAAGCTAATGACCCCCACAGGTGACAACTGTACCCTTTTAAGGCATGATCCATTGTGACTCCATTAGCATGTACAATTTGCAAACTATAAAATTTGCTTAATGTCTCTAAAAGCATTTACCTCTTCTCTCTCTAGCCATCCGTCCTCCGCCACCAAAGAACATGTCAAAGATGTCCATGGGGGATGAGAAGCTGGGGCTGCCTGAGCCTCCTTCCTTAATCGCCTGTTCGCCGCCCTGGTCATAGATGTCCCTTTTCTTTGGATCTGAAAGCACTTCATATGCCTGGGATATGAGCTTAAACTTTAAAAGAAAAAAAGATCAAAGAGAGAGAGGGAAAGAAGGCTTGAACTGTTTATGAAGCAAACCCTCCATATGAATATAAGGGCAGAGGTATTCTGCTCCCAACCCTCCAAGCTAGCGGGTCTCTGTTATCTGGAACCTCATTTTTCCACTTACTCCCCTTGGAGAGTGGGAAACACAGGGCAAACATTATTAAGGGATGAGAGGCAGGGTCACGGGAGGGCACAGGGAGAGAGAGCAGTAGGCAGGAACGTTTCTCCCTACTCAGGCTGCACACGACAGGGAGAAGTGGAGAGTAGCCGGGATGCGGGGAGACCAGGCCAGGGTTTAACCTACAACTGGGTAAGTCCCAGGACTCCCGGGCGCTACTGCAGGCCTTCCAGCTCATGCGGGCTACTTTCCTAGTTGACTGGCATGAAATTCAACTACAGACATCCTGTGAGCACCCATCCGCACGCGGGCTGCGGACGCTGTGCATACACCTGCCCTAATCTCCCCCTAATCTCCCTCTGAAGTCCTGCCCCTCCCAGAGTCTCCCCCGTATGTCACTTACAGGTAACGTCAAAACCTCGTTTCCTCTCCCTCACATCCCATCTCTCAACAAACCCTTCCTGAGCTACCCTCAAATGTCTATCTCCAGTACCCTGGCAGACAAAATACCCCATGTGTCACACTCCCGCCAAAAATGTAACCCTCCAATCCAACTGTAAGAATCAGAAAACCCCAACTGAAAGACATTCTGAAAACCTGAAAGATAGGAAAACTCAGTGCAACATGTGAGCCTGGATTGGATCTTGCACCAGGGAAAAAATGGGTACAAGGGACACTGGAACTGAATAAATGTGATTTATTTTTTTCCTCAACGTTAAACTTCTTAAATTTGATAGCTGGGCTATGGTTGTCTGCAAGGATGTTGTTTTTGCTAGGAGAAACATTAAGGGCTGAAAGGTTATGATGTATGCAACTTACTCTCTAAAGCTTCAGCAAACAACGGTAATAGTAGAGACAGGGAAAGCGGAAGTGGAGGCGTACTGACAGCTGCAGAAGGTGGGTGAGGGAAAAGCAGGTGTTCGTTGTACCCCTCTGGTATTTTCTGTATGTACATGAGAGGTTTAAAACTAAAATCAAAATACAATAAAATATCCAAAATCCATCCCTTCTCATCACCACCACCACGCCTGCCCTGGCGGAGGCCACCATATTTGGCCTGAATTATTGCAGTCACCTCCTTGATGGTCTCCCATCTTCCTCTGCCAGCTTTCAGTCTGTTCACACAGCAGCCAGAGCGAGCCTTCTAATTGTGTCAGTCCTCTGCCCCAAGCCCTCCGAGGGGGCTCATTTCACGTGGAGTAAAAGTCAGTCCTTACTCGGATCTACAAGCCCAGCCTGACACCTCTGCTCCCTCCCCCTGCAATCCTGCTCCGGCTGCCCCGGCCGCACACCAGGGCACTCAGTGCCGAGACTGTGTGCCCCACCACAGTGTCTGCTCCCTGAGGACAGGGAGTTAGGTCAGCTTTGTCCTGTCCACCACTGTACCCCCAAACCTAGAATGCTGTCTGGCATGTGGAAGGTACTTGGTAAATATTTGTTAGATGAATGGCTCCATTCTGGGAATTCAGAAATGAATCCAGGAGACAGGGTCTTGGCCCTCCAGAGCCAGGGCTTAGACTGTGAGACAGCTGTCCATAGGAACAGCCTCTAATGCAGCTGGCTCCAGAAAACATACAGGAGAAAAACACCATGAAGATACAGATATGGAACCTGCCAGAGGCACTAGGTCTTCTCCTGTACTACACAGCCCTTACAGAGATATAATAAGTAACTAAAAAATAATAAATTATAGCTAATAAATAACAGTTAAGAAGTGACTGGGTAATTTTAAAAACTGCCTTAGAGACATCAGAATCAGAATCAAGGCAGCTACATCTTTTGATATGTTAATTCTCACACAATTTCTCCAAAGAAGTAGGCATCATTCATCCTTTCTGCAGCAGCAGAATTGAGGTGTAGGAATTAGGTGCCTAGTACAGAAGATCAGAAAGCAGCTGGGCCTAGGCTGCCAGAGAGTTTCTGGGCGCATGTGTACCAGGTAAATATGCTTCATGAGAATGTCCACTAGAAACACTCACCAAAAATTCTGAATACTAGAAAGACACTTGGACTTAACAGAATGGATGACTGGACTTAACAGAATGGATGATTAATCTCAGAAGGACAAGGAATGCCCTGTCACTTGGAGCATTCAATCACAGGCCAGATCTCACATGAGAGGGGGGCTCCCACTACCCCTGGGGTCCCAGCACTTCAGAGTCTAACTCAGCTCCCTGCCTGAGCCCGGTCCCACAGCTGGAGATTGTATTCTGACCAGTTCACCTTTCAGACTGTAATCCTGTGTCACAGGACCTTCATGAGACTAGCATACAGCTGGGAAAAATGGCTTTGGAGACCATACAGCATCTTGGAAAAGTATTTGTGATTAAATATTAAGTGATGAGGAAATAAAAAAACCTCTGTACCAGGATGACCATCTACAAACACCCTGGGAAAAGCCTGGGAAGAAGCACAGGACACCAGTTAGGGTGATGTGTACTTGAGGGGTTTTCCTCAATATTCTGAAATTTTCCTCACTGTTATGCTCTCTTTCATAATTTTTTACCTTGAAAATCTATTATTCAAACTAAAAGTTAGAGTGAAATTGGCCAAAAGATCAAACTCATCTCAAAAGCGAACGTGGTTAATAACCAAGAATATATCCCCATCACTGCCCCTGAAAAGGATTGGGCTTACTGACCCGCCGCTCACGTGTCTCTCAGAAAACCACGCAGAAAAGGAGAGACTCTGCACAGAGCACCTGGCGACAAACACAGGCTGCCCAACGCTTAGCAACACGGGACAACAGGACACAAAACAAAGACCAACACCCCAGCAGCCTTCTCAGTTGTCCTGGAGCAAGGAGGAACAGACCGGCTTAGTCTATTTTTGAAGAGACATTAATACAGTTGACAAATTTAAAAGAAAAAAAGTTAAAAAATTCCACCTTTATGACAGATACAGTGGACGAGAACTACGCACAGACTTGTGCAAAAAAGAACAGACCCACACAGTGTGCCCAGCACGTAAGCAGGACCAGAAAGGAGGCATCTGGTAAATGAATGAATGAATACACGAGTCCTCTCTAGGGAGCTTAATAGCAGAGTTTCTATAAATTGTGTCCCCTGTCTCTTCAACCCCCTTCACTTCTGGGGAATGTGGATAGCAAACAAGGAACCATAATTAGAGCAGGATGAGGATTGGGCCAGGGGTTCAGCATACGGTCAGAAGCAGTCTCCTGGAAGGAGTTTTAGTAGAGAACTGAATTAAAGAGTTTTATTCCCTTTGTGGAAAGTGAGGAGGAGAAAGTATTCTTGGCCAGGAGAACATCACAGAACCCCCACCCTCACCCCTAACCTGCCAGACTTTACTATCAAGAGCCTCACTTATGTGACAATAATTCAGTAACTGGCTATAAATAAATATTAGTTTAAAACCAACCAACCCTGTTCAGACAGGTATATGAAGGGCAACGCCTACAGAAATGTAGTACAGGTCAAGTCCAGTTTTAAAAAAAGCTTCAGAACACCAAGAGCAGACTCACTGCAACTGTAGGCTCACAGCCATGACTTCCTCTTGGAGAGTGCTATGAGATCTGACCTGAAACCAGGGTCAGGAGGCTTTCCCACACGCACCCCTGAAACGTGAGATTAGCAGCCTGGGTGCATTCTCCTTAAAGGAGGTTCTCAGAAACAGCCGACAATGAATTTAGGGAGCACATCTATGAATCACCAACAGCACGTAGAAAGCCAGTGACTTCAAAAGCTACAGTAAGCCACCTAAATATAGATGAGAAAGAACACAAGTAACAGACAAATGGTCTTACAGGAAAGCATTTTAAACTTGTGACAACCACACTCCACACATGTGGCTAAATATAAATATTCTATCACTGTTGCCACCCAGCCAATCTTCCTTAGGCAGCTTCCTCCAGCCCAGAATAGCTAACACAGACAGGTATTTTAATACTAGCTTTGTTTCCAAGGGTCTCAATGCTAGATGGGTGATCTGTGGCTTCAAAAGTGGCCGGGGTGTCACTGCTATCGGCTACTACAAAAGCGCCAGCTCATCCAGGACATGTGAAGTTGTATAAGGAAATGGCAAGAAGTGAAAGGAGTGAGCAGGCCAACACGCTTTCCCAAGGATCAGTGCCCGATCTTCCTAGTCACCTACTCAGGTGGGTAATGAGCTTCCTTCAGCATAAGAAGCAGGCTGACTCTAGTCCTATGAACAGTATGAAAAAAATTTAATTTAGGTCTCTATTATGCAGAGCATTTTTCAGTCCAATATTGGAACAAATGGGGGTCATTTGTCACAGAAAACCTGGAATGTTCGTATAAAATGATGTGTCAGGTTAAAGATCTCCGTGTCCCTGTTTAAAAAAAAATAAGTGACTATTCAATGTCTGACAACCTATATGAGGCAGGAAATAGGTACACGGGACAAATCCAGTCAGCCATTCTCAAGAGGGACTCAGAGTTTTTCCAAGGTACCAGCTCAGATGAAAGAAACTCATCTCTAGGGTTTATCTATCAACAGGGAATAGGAACACACAAAAACATAATTCATTCTCGCTCATTCCCAGCAAGCACACAACTTCTGGTCGCGCGTGCCTCAGTTTCCCGGTTTGCTGGCTGCCTCTCCTACAGGAATGCCCGCATACCCTGTGAGAACTGGGCCCCCACATTTCAGTCCCACCCCTCCCTGACGTTCCGAGGGGCCCCATCAACACTTGTGGAGCGAACGGAGGAATGAATGGGCCGCTCGGGGGCTCACGAGGGGTCCCGGGGCCTCGGGTCCCCGCACCAGCCCCGATCCCCCACCGGGCGAGGCTGGGGCTCGGCGAAGCGCCCCCCACCTGGCCGGGCCGCGGCCCCTCGGCCTCGGGCCACCCCCGGCCGCCGCCCGGCCCTGCGGCGGGGTGCGCGGCGCCTGGCGACCGCCTCACCAACAGACGCGGCTCGGGTTCCCCGCCGCCTTCAATAATTCACAGCCCCCGAGCTCCCGGCTGAATAATTGACGGCGGGCCCCGCGCGAGCCCGGCCCGCGCCGCCCGAGCCCGGCCCGCACCTTCTCGCCCTCATCCGGGTTCTTGTCCGGGTGGTACTTGAGCGCCAGCTTCCGATAGGCCTTCTTGATCTCCTCCGGGGAGGCGCTGGGCTTCACCCCCAGGATGTCATAGTACTGGGTCTCCTTCACCATCTTGTCTCTGCGGGGCGGGGCGGGCAGGACGGTCAGCGCGCCCCGGACGCCCCCGCCGGGCTCCTGGCCCGAGCCCCCGCCGCCCGGCCGCGCGTCACGGTCACGGTCACGGCCGCCGCCGCTGCCGCCGCCGCTGCCGCCGCAGCCGCCCGGGCCGCCCTCCCTCCTTCCCGCGCCGCGCCGCCCTCCGCGCCCGACACCGCCGCACTCGAGCCGCCGGCTCCTCCGCGGCGGGTTTTATTCGGCGCCGGCGGAAGGTTCCGCAAGGAGACAGTGACGCCACAAAGGCCCAGAACCTTCGCGGAGGTTCCGGCGGCGCTTGGGGATGGTGGGCTGGGGCGCAGCGGCGAGTTCGCGGCCCGGACCCCGACGCCCCGGCCCCGCGCGACCCCACCCGCCTAGTTCCCAGCTCACCCAGTCTCGGCCGCCTGCTCCTCCGGCCGCGCGTCCGACTCCCCGGAACTCCAGTTCTGACTGCCGCCCCGGGCCATGTTGGGGGGCTTGGAAGACGGCTTCGACGCGGAGGGCGCCTTCCGACGACCGTCCCGCCGCCCCGGGGCCGTCCCCTTTCCCTTCCTTGGGTCCGTGGGTCCGGCTGGCTCGAGGATCGGGTGGCCTGGAGGGCAGCGTCGGCGGGAACTCTGCCTCGAGGGGTTGGACTGGGAGGGCTGCGCCCCGCGGTCCCCACCCGGCTTCTCCCGGGGGGTGTGGCCCTCCTCTGTTTTGTCATGGCCAGGATGCCCCTTGGGGTCTGTTTCAGATAGCTGCATTTTTGAGGGGTTAGGGGTGGGTAGGGGCTCTCTACCGTGGTGGGATCGCATTTCCCGAGGCCCCAAAGCTGCCGGTGCCCCCCGGGGCATCTTCAAGGCTGAGATGAGCCTAAGCCCTTCCAGATACGTACAGTGGTGCTCTGCTGACCCCAGCTGTGGATGGTGGTCTCTCTACTGCCCTCAACTGGGAACCCCTGAAGTCCCCCGGGGGTAAGCAGTGACGTCCCCCAGATGGGGGCAGTGACGCCGGTTAGATATGAGCAGCAACATCCCCCAGGTCTCCCTAGGGTGGTCAGTGCCCTCTCCCCTCCGAACTACCGAGGTTGGACCAGGCTCCTGGGCGCAGTGGGGGTGATGTGGAGAGTGGTTCTAGAGACTGCCGCAGGACCCTCACTGCCTGGGAGGGTACAGTAACAGGTCCCTGACTGCCCTCAGCGGTGCCCAGCTGTAGCCAGCATCAGTATCATACCACTGCAGTAACACCAGTGTGGGGAGCAGCACTCTCAGAGAACTGCAGGCCATCTGCTCCAGCCCAGCCTTGGCTTCTGCCCGGGGAACGCTGTCCGGGAGAAGAGGCCACTCCTCACCTCTCTGGATCTCTTGGCCTCGTTTTGGGTCCTGCGGCTCAGGCAAGTACCACCTCCTCCTCCCTGTGGTCAGTGGGAGTGAGAAACTTTGAACTTACAAGAGAAATTAAGCTGCTCATTTCTGTTCTTGGAGACTTTGCTTTTTTCCTCTCAATTAGATGCCTGTAGAGCAGAGAACTCAGAGCTGAAAGTCACCAAGCTTGATTCCATACCCAGATTTTACTAACGATGTGAGCCTTAGCCTCTCTGAGCTTGTTTCCTCATCAGCAGGGTATGGTCATTGCCGCCTGCCTGCCTTGGTCAAGAAGGACTCTTGCAGGGATCAAATGGGATGAGCCCTGTGAAGGCTTCTAGCACAGTGGATCTCAAACTTGGCTGTTCGTAGGGATCACCTGGGGCTTCTGAAAATCCCTGTGTCCAGGCTGCACTGCAGACTGATTACATCACAACTTCTGGGGCTGGTACCCAAGCACCAATATATTTAAAGCTCCCCAGGTTATTCCAGTGTACAGCCAGAGCAGAAAACCACTGCCCTGCACCACACATTTATCCAGATTCAATTCTCTGGACCAGTGATGCTGGCAAGATGGGCATGTATGCATGATTAGAGCCTAGGTGCATGGAATGGGGCTGTGAACTCTGGAATCCATGAGACCTAGGTTCTAGTTGCTACTTCTGGCTGCCTGACCTTGGGCAGGTGATTGAACCTCTCTGAGCCTTAGATTCCTCAACCTTTTTATGGGGATTGTCTTAATAGCATCAACCTCATAACCTGGTGAAGCACCTAGCACGTAGTCTCAACACACATTGATGCAATTTTTTTTTTTTTTTTTTTTTTTTTTTACTTTTGTCTGAGCTAAAGAAGCTGACAAAGATTCTCTCCTTTATGAAACTCTAGCCAGGCTCCTCTGATCCCTAGGCCTCACCCTTGGCCTGTAAAGACTTGAACAACCACTAACAGTTTCTAACAGCTCAAGGCTGCCTCCCTAAGATGACTCCAACCCCCCACCCTTAAAGTGCCTGCCTGAGAAGACTCAAGGATGCCAAAAATGTTAATTGTTTGTTCCAGCCTACACCGGAGGGCAGGGCCTCTGTCTCCCAGTCTCCGTGCGAAAGTAGAATCCTAACTTCGATGCTACTGGCTAGCAGACAGCACTGGCTTAATAGCATTTACACTGGACCCTTTGTAATTTTTCCTCTCCTGACTCTACTGAGCTGCCACTTGTCCCTCTCCCTTCTCCCTCATTTTTGCTTTAAAACACCCAGCTATTTCTGTTCACATTAAAGTTGGGTTCATGCTGGTCTTTTTCCTATTGCAGTAATTACTGCTGATTCGAATCTGCCTTTACCACTTCAACCAGTGTCCAGGTTTGTTTACCTTTGACAAAGCCTTTGATGTTCTAGGACATTGTTCTCCAAATTACGCATGGGAGGATTTGAGGCTCTACAAAGTACATTTCTTACCTTATCAATTGTGTGTTTATTTTCATGGCTCACTTTTTCTTTATTGGAACTTTTCCAGTCATGGCAAGCGATGTAAAGTTTCCTTTTTATTTAGGTTTTTTTAAAAAGTAGATAAATGTGTAAGGAAAGTAATAGTGAGATTAAGTGCATGATAGTACAGGGGCACGAGGGCAAAGCAGAAATGGTGGCACTTGGGAAATGAGGGGAATGCTGATCCAGTTCCAGCCCCTCACTTGACCCTGAGGAGGCTTCAGATGAAGAGGCAAAACTGAAAGGCATACATTGTAGGCGTCTCCCCTGACTCCCAGTACCACACTCCTTTTGTGACCCAGGGTGGATGGAGAGTCAAAGCAAACCCAGAAACAGCTCTTGCAAAGGCACCTGGGACAGGTTCTCCACTGGAGTCCACTGAAGCGAGAGACAGCATCTGACTGGAGAAGGTGGTCAGGAAGGACCTACAGGTGGAGGGCCCAGGAGGTGAGGGCTGCCTGGGGCAGAGGTGGGAGGCAGGGGAGTCCTGCTGAAGGGACAGCAGAATAAAGGCAGAGAGCACAGTGCCGGGATGGACGAAGGCTCTGAATGGGGAGAGAAGTGGAGACAGTTACAGCAGAGCCCTGGATGCCCCGAGGAGGAGTTTGCTGCCCCTCCGGTGGACCCTGGGAACCACTGAAGGTCTCAGCGCAGGAGCTGCTTTCTAGGAAGAATAACCAGCAGCCGTCCTCTGAGGCTGGGAGAGGGCTGAGCTGGACATGCAGACTCAAGAGCTCCCTCCACAGGGGGGCCAAGGGGTTGACAGACTGGCCTAGAGAGAGGGTGCAGAGGTGGGGAAAAAGTGCCAAGGAGAAGCCAGGGGGAACAGCTGCCTTTAGGCAGTGGGAAGAGGAAGAACAGCCATCAGAGGCAAGAGGAGAAGCAGGAATATGAAGAGGAGCCGAAAGCAGGAGAGGCCAGAGTGGCAAAGGGAGCGTTCGAGGCCGGGGACGGCCCGGGACAGGGAGCTAGCACTGGGACGGGCGGTCACAGGGTTTCTCCAAGGAGGGCGTTAATTTGTTGGCCCCCAAAATAGCAGTTGTCACTCCAGGCCACTGTTTGAATATCCCTAGGGACTTCTGCTTGGGGAGGCCCTGCCTCACTCTGCTGTGTGGCTTTGGGCAAATGACATTACCTCTCACTGAACCTCAATTCCCCCCTCTATAAAATGGGGATAAGAACACTGACTTCACAGGGTTATTATAAAGATTCATGGGGACAATATGCATAAAGCACTTGACATGTGGCTGGCAGAAGCCAGGGCTCTGCAGAGGGAATTTCTTGGTTGCACCACAGCAGATGGTCAGTGTGCACCTGCCGCATGCCTGGCTCCGGGTGAGGGCTGTGTCTACCCTTGCGGAGCTCACAGACTGGCTGTGCCTGGGCACCGGAATCTAAGCACTTAACCCCCAGCGTGGGCCTGTTTTGCCAGCACTCCAGCCCCCGGAATTTTTCCAAGAACTCATACTGAAACAGTTAACCACTGCCACCTTGCTCTAAGAGACCAAGCTTCTGTGATGTTTCTGTGGATGAAGGGATGGTCTCTGAGTTCCCACTTCCTCCTGGAACTCAGCCTCACCCAGAGTGGCTGCCTCCAGAGGTCAGGGGTGCCTCCCCGAGGGGGTGGGGGGAGAGCTAAGAAAGTGAGGGTGTCCTCCTGCTGTGTATTTGTACTTAATAGACAACGTTCCCATCAGGGCACCCATCTCATGAGGTCGCAGAGCCCAGAGAGAGGACACCCATCCATCCTTTCAGCATCTCAGGAAAGCACCTTGTGCGTCCCAGCACCAGCAGAGGCTTAGGGGAGCATCCGGGAGCAGACTCAGGGCCCACGTGGGCCAGCTGGGAAATAAACCTCTAAGTCCGCTTTGTAACAGCCACGAAGGAAAAGTATTCTCAAGTTCTGGGTGGCCCGGGAGGTCGTGTGTGTGAGACTTCCATGTTAAGATCTAGAGGTTGAGAGGAGGCTGCCTTGCAGGGCCAGTGTTAAGAGAGTTAAGAGGCACAGGCAACAGCACAAGTGGAGGCGCCAAGGCGTGTGAGGCCTTGACCTCTTCAAAGAGCCAGTGTTTCTGGAACAGAGGTGGAGCGGGGTGTGGACCACTGGGCAGAGTTGGATTCTGAAGTTGAAGCCCCTCCAGGGCTTTAGGTGGTACACTTTAAGAAATTGTTTTTTTGGGGGGGTTTTTTGTTTTGTTTTTTTAAGAAATTGTTATATATTTATTCCAAAATATTAATTGTTTTACTTTATTTCAGCAAAATGGCTATATTATAAACAGTATCATTGCATACTTTGTGTTTTATTTTTAGCAAGTCAGATGACAGAACAGTTCTTGAGTCATTGTAGCTCTTAGTTTTAATTTGGAGACACTTTGCTCTTCTGAAGCATAGGAAAATTCTCAACGCAACACTTAGATTCAGAAGTGAATCATGAATTTTGTGCATTGTGTTCAAACATTGCAATTGGGTTACATAAGATAAATAAGAGTTCCTGTAGAAATATTACAAATATTACAATTTCATCGTATAATTGTTAGCAGTTTTTAAAAATAGTTTTATTGAGATATAATTGACATAGAATGACTTGTGGGCATTTAAAGGGGACCATCTGATAAGATGTGATATAGGTATATACCTGTGAAACTGTCACCTTAAGGTCGTGAACATCTGTCACTCCCCACAGTGCCCTCAGGAGGAAGGGTACATTTGAAAGAGGAACTGCCCCAGCTTGCACCAGTCAGCTGCTGAGCTGGGCCCAGAAGCCTGGTCTGCTGTCCCCTAATTTGGTTCTTTCCAGGATATAAACCCATCAGCACCCTTGTGTGTGATACTGGCTCCGCCACTTCCTGTGTGACCTTGGGCATGTTACTTCACTTGGCTGCCTCAGTCTCTCAACTGTAAAAGAGTATCTACCTCATGGGGCTATGAGGCGTATGTAAGATTATATGTGTGGTTATACACACACACGCGCGCGCGCGCACACACACACACGAGCATTTATATATAACACAATAAAAAGCCCTTAGGACAGTATTTGGCACAACATGCAACAAATGTTGCCCGTTGTTATTTGATGCAAAGAGCTCTGTAACGACGTCTGCCTAGAAGGTTTACACTGGCAAATACAAAATGCCCAGTAGGATGGAAGACTGCAGTCTCTCTCCCTACTCCAGGGAACTGAGCTGAGACACTCGCCCTAACGGCACCACTGTTGTAGGATGCGTTGTATAACTACTTAATGCTGCACTTAATCATTTTTTCAGATCTTTCCATGGCCTTGGCTGGTCCTGTCTCCTGTTATTTGTGGTGCCTAGCAAATTACAGACTATCCCAGACCAGGAGGGAGGACTTGGCCTCACCCTTAGAGACTCAGACTGTCATCAGTTCCTTCCTCCCTCCCCCTCACATTACCAGGGGCTGTGGGTGTTCCCCAGGAGAGAGTCCCAGATCTGTCCTCTGCCAAGACAAGCCCTCGTTGCCCTTGCCTCACCCTATCTAATCACTCTCCTGCCACACCAGCTACTTGTGCAGCAATCAGATGGTGAAATTTCCAGAAGCCCAGTTCTGTTTAAGTCACAGCCCTGCTCTAAAACCTTTGATGGATCCCTGAATAATGAAATGCAAAGTCTTCCCTGTGGCATTGAAGTTTCCCCATGGTCTGAACCCGGCTCACTCTTTGGCTCTAGGTCCCACTCAGAACCCTTATTTGCACTGTCAGAATAGCGCAGTGCTGTTCACCAGCTCAGGACTTGGGACAACAAGGCTGGAATCAGTTCGGAAGCAAAGACACCGCAGTTGTGTTGTGATGACGGGGAAGTAACATTTAAAGAAACATGTACATCTCAGTAGCTGGCTGAGAGTTGTTCTCAGAATGGGAACTGCCTTCAGGAAAATATGTTTGTAGATCCTTTAGACAGGAGTTTGAGATTCCAAGGGTAGGACCTTAAGAAATGGTGGCTAAGTTGCCTGACACAGGAGGAATTTATGTCCCGAGGAAGGAGTGCGGAGGCACGGGGAGAAGAGAGGAGAGGGGAGAGCCGGCAGGAGGACCAGCAGCTCAGAGGAGGGGCTGTCAGCGGTCCTCCGCTCCTGTCCTCCACCTCGCCCCACTTTAGGGCTAAACTCACAAATGTGTGTGTGTGGGGGGTATTTGCATATGTGCGAGGATGTGTGTGTGTGTGTGTGTGAGCATGTGTGTGGGGTAGGTTAGATCTGGAAGGAGGGGCTGAGCATATGCAGGGAAGGGCACAGGATCCTCAGCCTCAAGGAAGGCATAGAAATTGTGGAGAGAGCCCTGGAATGCTACAGGCTGTCAAGTTTGGGGGATTTGAGCCTGTTTTACCTACTTTGATGATAATCTGGTTCCATTTATAATTATTATTGTTATTGTTATTACCCAAAAAATACCCCCTAAAGGGTGCTTTCTCCTGGGAGAAGTACAAGAAGAAAGAAGGGCAGAATGTTGCTGAAAAAAGAAAAGAAAAGATCCTTTAGAAATACTCGCTTGTCAGAAGTGTATCTTCCCTTTCTGGTTAGCCGACAAGTGGTTTGTGGAGCAGGGCCCTGGAAAACATCAGGCTTTGAACAAAGAAATGAAGATGGCCGGTGATCATATTTTAGAAGTTCAACCTCACTGCTCATCAAAGAAATGCAAATTAAGAGAGCAGCGGGATGCACTGTTTGCCAATAAGGACAGGGAGAGGCTGAGTCTCCACAGGAACCTCTGGTCTCCGCGCGGTGGAGAGAGAAAGCACCGCGTCCCCCGCCTCAGAGACGCCAGCAGGGCCAGCAGAGACCAGACGACAGGCGTCCCAAACTTGGGTCCAAGTCCCACTCCCAGCATCCACAGAGAGCACATCCCCCTGCACCCCCAGAACCGCGAGGCGGAGGGGCAGCACTCAGAAAATCCCAGCATTAACCTGAAAGGGACCCTTGTAACCCCAAAGAGGCCAACTTTTACAATTTTTAGACTTTCATAGTGCTTTATTAAAGTGTAAATTATACACAGAACTCCAGTGGACTGATCAATGACTTTCCACACATGTGTACCCATGTGACCACCACCCAGATCGAGAGATACAGAATACTTACATCACCCCAAAAAGTTTCCTCACTACAATAGTCCCCCGTTACCTTTATCCATGGTTTTGCTTTCCACAGGTTCAGTTACCTGTGATCAACCGAAGTCTGCAAATAGTAAAGGGAAAATTCCAGAAATAAACAAATCATAAATTTTAGATCATGTTCTGAGCAGCATGATGATATCTCGAGCTGTCCCACGAATCCCACCTGCTAGTCACTTAGTGACTGTCTTCCTTATCAAATCGATTGTCACAGTATCACAGTGCTTGTGTTCAAGGAACCCTTATTTTACTACTGCCCCAAAGCACAAGACTAGTGATGCTGGGAATTCAAAGATGCCAAAGAGAAGTCATAAAGTGCTTCCTTTAAGTGAAAAGGTGAAAGTTCTTGACTTAATAAGGAAAGAAAAAAAATTGCTGAGATTGCTAAGATCTATGGTAGGAACGAATCTTCTGTCTGTGAAATTGTGAAGTAGGAAAAAGAAATTTGAGCTAGTTATGGCCACAGTGTGTGATAAGTGCTTAGTTAAGAAGGAAAAGGCATTAAATTTGTACAATAAGAAATTATTAGAGACACTGCACTCACATAACTTTTATTACAGTGTATTGGTATAATTGTTCTATTTTATTATTGTTGTTATTAATCTCTTACTGTGCCTAGTATGTAAATTAGACATTATCAAAAGTATGTATGCACAGGGGAAAACAGTATCTGTAGGATTTGGTGCTATCTATGGTTTCAGGCATCCACTGGGGGTCTTGGAAGGCAACCCCTGAGGAGAAGAGGTGACCCCTGGACCCTGAGCTCTGTCGCTGCAGATTGAGTCTGCCTGCTGTTGAACTCCATGTCCGCGGGTCCATGTAGTATGTACATTTTTGAGATTTATCCCTGGCAGTTCGTTGGCATTGAGGAGAGGTATTCTGGTGTATGGATAGACCACAATTTGTTTATCCATCATCCCGATGACGGACTGTTGCATTATTTCCTATTTAGTCTATGGTGAATAAAGCTGCTATACAAATCTTTGTATGAACATACGGCCCTCATGTGTCAAGATCCTTCCCCATTCCCCTGGACCCTTCCTCAGAGTCCTGTTTGTCAGCATGGGGCCCAGAGCCGAGCACAGTATGAAAGGCTGGACCTCCCAACACCTGCTGTTAGCACATCCACGAGGCACTGGAAAAGCCACACAGGGAGTGAAGACAGGCTCCAGGACACTGGCCTGGGCCCCTCCTCTACTCTGATCCGTCTCTCAGCCCCAGGTTCCCAAGGCCTCAGGGGCAATCACAGCCTGAGTCCCTCTGGGTAGGGGGAGGCCCTCATGACACGGTCTCAGCACCACCTGTAAAGGAAGGCTCCCAGGCCACTTCTGCTTGCTTTGTTTGGTTTGGATCAGCAAACTGTCAGAATGATCAGATGCGGGGGAGGGTGTAGCTCAGTGGTAGAGGACGTGCTTAGCATGTACGAGGTCCTGGGTTCAATCCCCAGTCTCTCCATTAAATAAATAAATAAATAATAAACCTAATTACCCCGCCCCACAGTAATAGTTAAAAAGAAAAAAAGAATGATCAGATAGATATGGTCTTTGGCCTGGTCTCAGCAGGAGAGCTACCTAACTTAGGGACCTCACAAGGTATAGGGAAAGCAGCTGAACCTACCAAGGGCAGGGCACTAACCTTCACACCTGCCCGGCAGAGAGGGCGCACACACTCACTCTACCAGTGAGGGAACTGAGACTGGGAACAGTTAAGTACCTTGTCCAAGTTCAGACACAACGGAGACGGGGACACTGCCAGAACTCTAGCCCAGACTGAACGATTCCAAAGCCCACCATGTTCTTTCCAGGCCACCACACACCTGCTTCTGTAGCCAAGGGCAGAGAGCTGGACCATTAGTAGTGGAGCCAAATCCTCACATGACCACTTTAACAAAGAAACAGGAAAACAGCTCCAGCTCCATGCCTTAGATTTTTTTTTTCTTTTTCTTTTTTTACGAGAAGTCGGGTTAGCCACAGTTCAAGCATTTTGCTGAGCTTCTGCAAAAATCGTATAATCTGCATAAACACCCTCCCAATTGTTGGTTGAGGAAACTGAGACCTGAAAAGGGGTCACAGCTTACTCAGGATCACGCAGCATCTTAGTCAAGGCAGGTGAAGGCTAGAACTTGGGCCTTGGAACTCCCAGCCAATGTCCTCTGCATCACATAGCCACCAAAATACCCCAGTCACTGTAGTATGCTCAGTAATAATTTCAAAAATAAACTTCTCATCACACAATAATACACCCGTGGAAAACACACAGATCACAAGTGTACAGCCCATTGAATTATCAAGACAGTGAACACTTCTGTTTTGCCCCTGTCCAGACTTAGAACGTTACCAGCACTCCAGAAGCCCTGTGTGCTACCTCGCAATCACTATGCACTCCTACCTTCCCACCCCCAGGGGAGCCCCTAATCTGACTTCTAAAACAGATCCATTTCGCCTCTTTATGAACATCGCATTAACAGAGTCACGTGATAGGTTTTCTTTTGTGTCCAGCTTCTTTTGCTCAGTATTCAGTTGGTGAGAGTTATCAGGGTTGATGAGTTTAAAAATAGTTCATTCATTTCTCATGCTGTATAGTGTTCCAGTGTGTGGCTATATCACATTTTGGCCAGCCATTCTATTGATGGACATGTGGGTTGTTGCCAGAGGCTACTGCAGTGCGGCCACGAGCATTCTGATGTATGTGTTTTGGCACACTTATGTTCACACTTGTGTTGGGTACCCCCCTAGGAGTGGAATTGCTGCAGGGCTAAGGGTGGCTTTTTCCTCTTGCCCTCCCCCAGCACACTCCCCCCACTGTACAGACTCCTACTTGGTGCTTTGAGAAATCCCTTGTGGGCACCCACACACACACTCACCCTCCGTGACCCGTGAGCCCCCCGGGCTGCATCTCGGAGAAGTGGTGCTGGACAGCAGAAGGCACAAACTTGCTTCAGCCAAGAGGCTGCCCCAGCTGCCTCGGGAGCATATGCTGAGAAGCACTGTCCTCAGAGCTCTTCAGACAACTCTCTTTTCAGTTAAACAAAGGCCCTGCAACTGCCAGCTGAGAACTGGTTTTGTTCAGGCTGCCAGTTAGTGCTAATCGGCTCATCTTACACCAGCCTCTACCCCAGTGTCGGGGCTGGAACACCTTCAGATGACACTGTAGCTCCACCTGCATGGCTCCTTTCGCCACTGTCCCCCACGGCTCAGTGCGGTGCCTGTACTGGGGGTGCTCAGCAAATATTTGTAGGATGGAATCCAGCTTTCTAAAATGACAACGGGACCACGTTGCTGGAAGCCCCAGTGCCCCACTCTGTGCTTGGCCTACAGCCCTGTGTTTGTTTCTGGAGGCTGCTGTAACAAATTGCCACAAACTGCAGGCTTGAAATAATACATGTTTATTCTCTTCCGGTTCTGGAGGTCAGAAATCCAAAACGGGTCTCACTGGGCTAAATTACGGTATTGGCACAGCTGCATTCCTCCTGGAGGCTCTAGGGGAAGAATCTATTTCTTTGTCTTTGCCAGTTTCTGGAAGCCACCTGCACTCCTTGGCTCATGGTCCCCTCCTCCATCTTCAAAGCCAACTGCACAGCATCTTCAAATCCCTCTCTCTGATTTTGCATCCATCGTCACCTCCTCCTCTCACTTGGACCCTCCTGCTTCCCTCTTATAAGGACCCCTTGAGATTACGTGGGCTCACCTGCATAATCCAGGATACTCTGCTTATCTTGACACCCTTCACTTAATCACATGCACAAAGTGCCCTTTGACCTGTAACATATTTGCAGGTTTTGGGTATTAGGACATGGACATCCTCAAGGGCCATGATGCTGCCTCCACAAGCCCCATAACCTTAGTCTGGCAGTCAGGGCCTTGAACCCATGAGCCTGCATTTCCTTCAGGTCGGTCCGCACCCACACCCTCCTCTCCTGGCCCAAATGCTCCTCCTCGGTCACTCTACATGCCTGGCAGTTTTTTCCCTCCCACACTTTTTTCCCTAGAATTCTCACAGCCCAGAACTTGGGGCCTCTAATGCAGTCTCTCCTTCAAGACCCCACTGGTTCATCTTCACAGGAAGCCACTCCTGAGTCCCCAGATGAGAGTGGCCTCCTCTCCTGAGTCGCACACAGATAATGACTCTACCAGGTTGCGTTGCTCAGGCTCAAAGCCTGAATCTGTCATTTGCTGCCTGTGTGACCTTTGGCAAGTTAACATCTGTGTGTCTGAGTGTCCTTACCTATAAAATAATGATAATTTTTTAAAAAATTAAAATAATAATAGTGGTGGTTTTATAAGGTTGTATGAGGATTAAATGAGACAATGTATATAAAAATGCTTTAGCACAGAGCCCAGTACACAATAAAAGCTTGATTTTTAAAAATGGTCCTGTTTCCATTGCCACTGCTGTCCAAGGCTCCCTTCCTAGCTGGGCTCTAACTCATCAGTAGACCAGTGTTACTCATTCCTGTGCCCCCAAGGGGTCCTCCTGGCACAGTCACAGATGCTTGTTGATCTGCAAAGGAGGGATGGAGGGATGGACACGTGGCCACATTTATTTGCAATTATCTAGCTGAGTGTATGATCAGACCCTTGGAGCCAGCAGGAAAAGCAGGCTTCTGTGGCCCCTGGCTGATCAGAAGTGGCAGTCTAGCTGTCAGTAACAGAGAGGAGCAGGGGGGATTCTCCATGGAATATACCAAAGAAAGTTGCAGAATGTAGGGGTATTTGGGAAGGCTTCCCAGAGGGGGTGAGTGTGGGAAGCCGAGAGTGAGAAGAGGCAGTGGGATGGCCAGCCTCTCTCCCTGGGCCCTCCCGCCCTGTCTGCCCTTCTCCAGCCTCCCAGGCCCTGTAGGGTCGGCGTTCTTTCAAATGGCAGCATAGCCCTAAGAGTAGTCAATCATAGGTGTGAGAAGGTCCCTGGGGTGGAGATGGCTCTTCTGTGACCCAGAACTCCACAAAAGGGCTGGTCAAGGCTGACCCACCATTTCCCAATCAGCCAGGGTTGGGGACTCTTCCCCCCGCCCCTCCCCACCTTCTGGTGAGTAGTGGGTCGAGGTCTGTCTGGGTTCTGCCTCAGGAAGACCTCCACAAAGAACGGAGCTCCTACAGTCCAACCCGGCAAGAGTGGTCTGTTGGAGTGATCAGATTCCTATTTGGGAAAAGAAAAAAATTCGTTTTTAAACACTGGGACATTACAGAAAAGAGCACCAATTCATTCAGCCGTAGCTGTGCCCTGCACTGCGAGTTCCGCTGGGCTCCTTGAGAACAGGCAGGGAACACCCCATCCCCTGGGTCACTGCACCCCCTCATCATCTGGCTGCAGAGGCCTCCTCTGAGCTCCCCCCTACAGCTTGGCAGGCCCTTGGCCCTGGAGACCGAGGCCCAGGTCGGAGGTCAGACTGCCTGTGTTCTGGCCCATGTCTGTGATGGCTAGCTGTGGGACCTCGGCATATCCTGCCCTCTCAGGGTGTCCCTACCTGGAGGATGGGGGTTACAGTAATGCCTCCTGGCATGAATTTGATGCATTGGATATGGACGCTTGGCATGGCTCTGGGACATGTGGCACCAGTGTAACCTCTCTCCCGTCCTTGCTTTGGGAAGCCAGGCTCCCAGCAACATTAGGCCAGGCAGCAGCCACTCACACCTGAGTGTGAACTTATCTGGGCACAACTAGTGCCCTCTGGACATCAAGGAGCAGGCCCTTGGAGAGAAATGGGTCAGCTAGGACTGAGAGGGTCCCGGCCTGGCTCGGCTAGGGATGCCCCCTCCTTATCCCCCACTGCCTGGCCTTAGACGTTGGTCATTAAGCACGACACAGGGTTTGAGCAGGGAGCAGTGTCTTCATGCTTGAATGTTCAGCCCTCTGGGGAGCAGTGCCAACCTGCCCCAGCCTGCCTGTGCCCTGGCTCCTGGCTGCCTGGGCCACTTGCCAGGACTCTGAGGCCTTGGCTGATTGTCTGTATTCTCCATGCCTGGCCATCACATGGGGAGGTCACAGATGCAGCCAGCCCAGGCAGGTCCCCAGACTCAGAGCAGACCCCACCCCCTGCTCCCTGATGTGGGGTCTGTACCAGAGGAGGGTAGTTCCAGGCCAGCTCCCAGGCTCAGAGAGAGGGACTCGTGTACCCCACCCCCCAGCTCACACTTCTTCCCTGTCCAATGCCACAGGCCCTTTCCCACACGTCAGCCAGGTTATTTCCTTTCTCTAGGCCTCAGTTTCCTTATCTGTAAAATGGACACAGAGGGCTAGAGAACAGGGTCTCCAGGCCTTTCAGGTCTGAGATTCACAGACCTCACCTGAGGGAAGTGTGCACTGGGTTTTTGAATAATTAAACTTTTGGAATACCCTTGGCCCCTGCCCAGGTGAGGGCCCTGAGAGACAGGTGTGTATGACAACAGAGCTTCTGAGACGTGAAGGCCATATCCAGAGTCACGCAGGCTGAAACCAAGTGGTGCTGGCTCTCAGTCCAGTGCTGCTTCCCTGCCTCGGTCCCCCTCCTCCAGCTTGGGGGCAGCCAGCCCAAGGGGGTGCAGCCTGGGCAGCAATGAGCACCCTCAGCCCTGAGGTTCTGCTACTGACGAGACCCCTGGAGAAAGTCACCCAAACCTCCATTCTTCTCATGATATTCTACCTCTGTTTCAATTTACACAGCTTTCCCCGAGGCCTCAGGTAATGAAAATAACGGACACTAGCTCTTACTGAAAACTTCCACACGGCTCTAAGTGCTTTCTGTGTATTAACTCACTACAACCCTATGAGATAGGAATTATTATGATGCCATTTGACAGAGGAGGCCATTGACAGCACAGAGAGGTTAAGTAGTGTGCCCAAAGTCACACAGCTTGGAAGCAGATATCTCATCTCAGTTTCCCTAGAAAACAGAGCCCAAGGCAAAGCTTATGCTCTCGGGAGTGCATCCTAGAGCACAAAAGTGAGGAGGGGAAGGAAGGAGGCAGAAAGGGGAGGAAACCAAATACAAGGCAGTGAGAGCATTTCTGAGCTGGCCACCACATCACAGGGAAATATAGCTCTTCATTACGTCACATAGGACATCTGGACAAGGCCGGTGCCCTGCATTTGGGACCATTTGGATTAGGGGAAGAAGGGAAGGAATTTGTGGCTGTCTCCACCTGCTCTCCCATGTTTCCACAAGGGGGAGCCCGTGCAGGGTGTGGAGCGCGGTGAACAAGAAGGAGGAGGACAGGAGAGGAGGAAGCTGTACTGCGGGCAGAACAAATGGTCCCAGGCAGCCCTCCTCACCCTCCTTTATTCCATTGTTAACCCCACTGTGGATTGGGTGAGTCCTTTTGTTGTTCTTTTGGCCCAAGCTGGTTTCAGTTAGGATTTCTGCCTCTTGCAAGCAAGAGTCCTCATTTTGCAGATGAGGAAACAAGGCCTCAGAGGGGTAAGCGGACTCGGCCAGGGTCACGGAGCAAATCCAAAAACCTGTGTGCTCAACCTCGGCCTGTGCCATCCAATCCCGAGAACGCAGGTCACATGGCCCTGGAGCCAGGCCTCTCCAGGTGAGGGAAGAGGGCGCCTCCTCTACAGGGGTGGGCAGGCCTCTGGGTTTGCTCCTCTGCTTCCTCTCTGTCCCAGTTTCCTCCCACAAAGGACTTGGTCCCAGGTGGCCCTGTCGCCCCCTCCCAGTCCTGTCCCCACTTCCTAGAATCCTCTGTGCGCCCATGGCCCTCCGCCCCTACTCTCAGGAAGGCGCTGCCCTGTGGCCTGACTGTCTGAGAATCTGAGTTCCTGCAGAGAAGGCTGAGCCTCAGAAGTCCCTGGCTTCTATCTACAGCTGGAGGAAACTCCTCTGTGATCCCTCCTGTTCAGCAGAGAAAGGGACTCGGCTGCAGCCCAGGGCCACGGCGCTCTCAGGTGCACTGGGGTGTCATAGCCGGGCCATGGGACCTGATGTCCAGGGCACACCCGGTGGCAGATGAAGGCATCCTGTGGGGGATGGAGGAAGACGATTTCTGTGGGTGGGGGTGGTGACAGCGAGATCTGTGGTTCCTGAGAAACCTGAAGGTGGGAGGCGCTGCGGCTAGCAGGGGCCAGCAGAGGCCCAAAGTCCTCCTGCTTTCTGAGCCCTGGGCCCATGAAGCCTCAAGCCAGAACACCAGGATGCATTTCAAAAAAAAAAAAAAAAATTACATCCTAGTAATACATATACATGGTAACAAAACACTTAGCCCAGAGGAGCCCATACTGAAAATATTCAGCAGAATTCCCCTTGCCCAAGCCCCAGAGGCACCTGGGGGATCTTTTGTTTGGTTTTGTGTTGATTTTTATTGAAGTGTGAGTACAATATTGTGTTAGTACTGTATAATATCACCTTTATGTAGGACCTGAAAAATAACACGAATGAATGTATACACAAAACAAACAGACTCACAGATACAGAAGATAAACTTATGGTTACCAAAGGGGAGAGGGGTGGGAGGAGGGATAAATTAGGGGCATGGGATTAACAGACACAAACCACTTGTTTTTTTTAACCATTTCTGTTCTTAACATCTGTCTCTTAAAAGGGTTCCCAGGTTTAAAGCATGTGCTTCTCTCTAGACCTTGATTCGGTCATCACAAACGCCCCCTGCGTACAGTGACTGAGCGCTTACTCTTAGCTCCCCTGCCTGCCTCCTTCCAATGTTTCATCATTTGCCCTAATGTTTGGTTCTGTTATTTACTTCTGTACCTTTAAACAGCGTCTTACCTCTCCACCTCTTGTTCCATCCACTTCTCACAGTATCTTGAAGCCCTCAGTGTAAGATGAACTGAGAGACCCCCCCCACACCCCTTTACTCTGCGTCTTCTGTCAGCCGGTCCTTAACTCTGGCCTTGTTCAGACAAATAACATTTGCATTCTTGAATGAAGACAAAATTGAAATTTCCCAGATTTTTCTACAGCAGATTCCAAAAGTGTCCTATGATCAAATATTAAAGGCGGTACACGGACATTTTACAGAAGTTTAATATCCACTTTAATATGCATTGGGAAATATATGTGGGTGTGTGTGAGTGTGTGTGAAGAGTCCTTCAGCCTGTGATTTCACAAATCTAATTGCTTAGGATGAAGCTAGAGTCAATTCCTAAATGTTAAAAGTGAGTCGAGGTGAAGAAAAATATTAAATGATGTCCAAAACCGGAGGCAGGCAGATATGGCAAAGACCATGAAGGTGGCTAAGAGACCGATTGGAAAACTGGTTTTGATTCTCAAAGTCAACAACTGGCAAGTGTAGCAATTGCTTTGCTCCGACAGCGCTAACCCTCCACTGCTGAGCCCGACAGCCAGCTGCTGCGATGTTTCCTTCTGCAGGCTGGTGCCACAGAGCCCAGCGCTGGCATCGAGGACACTATCGTCAGGCCGTTCAAGATGGCCGTTCTCTTGCTTTCTGCACCTCCCCTGCTCGATCAGGCTCTGCTTCTCTCACATGACGATCCAATCCTCTTAATTATAGGGCTTAATTAGTCCCTGGTAACGGATGAGCCCACCTGACGTCACTTCCCCTTATGAAGGGTCTCCTCCCCGCAATAGTGAAGACTGCTGCCTGCCGCCTGCCTCCCACAGCAGGGTGCTGCTCCAGGGCTGTCTGTTCCAGGCAGTAAGATCCCCTGTCCAATAAACAATCAATGTCTCTGTCACTGTCTTCGAGCTCTTTCTTGGTCTCGAGCCTGGTCGTCCGCAAGGCCTGCAGGCCTGTGGGGCGCAGCCCGACACACACGGACTATCTTCTGGTTAATTGTTAACAGTCATTCCGCGCTCATTGTTGTGCCGTGATTTGTTCTGGGGAGTTGTTTTTCTTGGTGTTCCTAATACCCCTTCTTTCTTTCCTCGTCACTAACCAAACAGCATATCTTCAGGTTGAATCATCATCTTAGTCATCCTGCCTGTTACCCGGAGTGCCCCTTTTTGCCTGGAAACACCCAGGAACGGTTTGCAAAAGGACCTGTTGACTATGCCGCAATGGTTGGTGTCCACAGCTTTTCCACATTTACACTCACAGGTCAGAAGCCATTCATTTGACCAACTTGTATTGAGCACCTACTGTCTGCCAGGTACTGTTTCAGAGTAAGGAACAAAAGAGACAGATTCCCTGCCCTCCAGGAGCCTGCGTCCTAAGAACCGGTAGATGGTAACACACCCAGTGTCTTGGAATTAGATGGTGGTGACAGCGTGGAGAAAATATACAGAAAGAGGGTGGGGAGCGGTGGGTGGGGTTGTGCTTTTAGCTGCAGTGTTTGGGGAAGGCCTTGCTGAGAATGTGACACCTGAGCAAAGACTGAGGGAGTGAAGAGTTAGCCAGCCGGTATGGGGACAGTGTGTTTGAGGTCAAGGGAACAGTCCATACAAAGGCCGTGAGGCAGGAGGAAGAGCAAGGAGGCTAGTGTCGGGGAGGCAGGAGGGAGGATTCGTGGGAGGCGAGGTCAGAGAGATGGTGAGGCCAGATCACAGAGGGCCCTGGGGCCCAGTGTGAGGATTCCTGCTTACATTCTAACAGGGGAAGCCCTTAGATGGCTCTGGCCGAGAGCAGTGTGCTCTCAGACTTCAGTCATATACCAAGGCCATCAAGGCCTGAGCCCCGCGCAGGGGGTCCAAGACCCACTCTGCTCAGGGTGGCTCGCCAGGGCCCAGGACGGGGAAGACCGAGCCGTCTACATGTGACAGGGCCGGGGGCTCCACCCTCAGCACACGCTGTCCTCTGAGTCCCTCCAGCCTCCTCTCCTCCCATTTCCTCACTCTCCCCCTCCCCACGTACCCTCATTTTCTCTCTCAACCCTCACTCCAGACCTCTCTCCTTTCCTAAGCCCCGTCTTACCTAAAACTGGCTCCGAGCACACATTTGCATTATCACGTTCTAAGTCGGCAATTTCAGAGAAACTTTGTTTCTGCCTCAGTGTGGACCAGCAGAGAGACTATAAGCCGAGGAACGTCAGGACTTGCTAGAAGAGGCAAAGATTCTTCCCTAGAGCCTTTAGAGAGAGCATGGCCCTAATGACACCTTGATTTGAAACTTCTGACCTCCAGAACTGTGAGAGCCACCTTTCTGTTTGAAGCCACTCAGTTTGTGGTACTTTGTTCCAGCAGGGAACTAAGACACGGTATAAAGAGGGAAGCTTTCTGGGATTCAGAGAAAGCCCTCTGTTCTCCCTGCCCTGTATGGACTTCCCACATCTGTTCATGGATGCCTGCAAACCCACCATCCACACTTCTTTTCTTCAGCTGAAGGAACAGATCCACGCTTGTATTTAGATGCCCCTGGTTGGTCCGGCTCCTAGGTCCTCTATCATGTCTGCTTCAGTGTAGGTGCTTCTGTCAACTATATAATGGCCCTCGCTGTTGAAAATGTCTCTTTCCTTCCCCGAGACTGGGGTTCCTTGAGGACAGGAGCCGCCAGTCCTCCTTGGGTCTCCAGCTTCCAGTGCAGGGCCTGGGGCAGGTGGAACCCCTTCCCGGGGCTGCATCCAGCTGATGGTGAGGCAAGGTTTCAGGGTGTGGGCAGTTGAGGTTAGCAGTCACTGCAGGATCTGGGTCCAGATTGGTGCTAAGAAACCCCTTGTGCTCCGATGCAGTGTTTTAATGAAAGTGAGGAGGTTTCCTGGGGGCCCAGAAGCCCTGAACACACTGGCCAGACTTCACAGGAGAACCAGAGTGGATTTGCATCAAAAAGAACACTGGCTTCATTGAAATTCTCCTCATCTTGAGTGGAACAAAACCACAAAGAAAAGGAAAGTTTTAATCCTGAGCAACTTCACAGCTGAAGTGTTTTGAGCTTCTAAAAATAGAGAGGAAATGGGTCTCTTTGGGCCACTCCAGTCACCGCCCCCCACCCCCACCCCAGCCCCAGGCCCACCCCCCTGCGAAGTCAAGGCCAACCTCTCATGCAGTGGGAGACAGCTCTCCTCTCTCCGGCGGATGCCCACGGTAGATGCCACGCGGTTCTGGGGCTGGACGCAGCGGCCCCCACCAGGACCCCAGGATGCCGGGCAGCAGAGCAGCCCCGCAGGAGAGCAGGCTGGACACAAGCCTGGGGACCACCCGAGAAAACTTGGAAACCAGGTAAGTCAGAGGTCAGGTCTCTGCCCACTGAGCCTGGTGTGGGCCAAGTTCTGGACTTGGCTCTCCTGTGTTGAACCTTGGTAAGCTGCTTCCGTCTCTGAGCCTCAGTTTCTTCATTGGGAATTGAAGGGAAGGGTCTGGCTGATCTCTAAATGGAATAAGTCCTGGACTAGGACGTTTGTCGTTTGGAACTGCTATGTAGTGTCTCCTTCCCTGTGTGATCCAGAGGGGCTCAGCTGAAGAGTGAGTCCCATCCCAGAGGCATGAGTAGGGGCCTGCAGTTCGATGGAGGAAGAAGTTTTCAGTCAGTAAGAATGTTTCCCTGTCTCTGCAAGGTGGCCTTTAGCATGTGAGACAGGGGAGGGGAGAGCCAGAGGGGTCCGCTCCAGCTTGCTGTGTGACCTTGGCCGGTCCCTGCTCCTCTCTGGGCTGCAGCTTACTTGTCTGTATGTGAGTGCGGTGTTTGAAGTTTCCCCAAAGCCCTTCCACTATATACATTCTATTAATCTGTGATTCAGACCAAGTGGATTCAATTTGTCAGACGTTCATTCACCAGTGCCTACTTTGGTCCAGGCCCTGTCCATCCAAAGAATGGGGGATCCTGAGGACAGGGGACCCAGTCCTGGCCCCAGGACACCCCCAGCCAAGAAGCGGGGAGAAGGAAGACACACGGAACTCCAGAATCCAGATGCCTGTGATCTGTGCCCAGAAGGAGTACAGGCTAAGGGGAGGAAGGAGAGGCTTCTAACAGGGACATCTTGAGACTGGCCTTGCATAATCGGGAGGGCACTGACAGTTGGAGAGGAGAGGGAGGGCCTTGCAGGTGGAGGAAACAACATTGCAACGAAGGATGCGAAGGGAGACAGGGATTCAGGGAAGGGCAAGGTCTGGGTTGCTGGAGTGCAGAAGTGGAGAGGGACAAGGGATAAATGCCAGGGTGTGAGCCCTCTGTAGGGATGGGGAGAAATTGCCAGTGTTTGAGCTACAGAGTGAATGGCCATTGTTCTGATGGGGGCGGTGGGATGGGGCATGAGGAAGGGAGAGAGGGAGCAAATGGAATAAACATTAATGTGCCTCACAGGCAGAGGCCTCTCCCAGGGCCGGGTCTGGGCCCTGCCTTGGGGCCCCAGGGAACCCAGCGTGGACTCCTCCTTCCAGACGTGGGGTCTCCTTACCTACAAGCCCTCCAGGAGCATGAGGCCCAGCCCCCGCCCTGGACGTGGGCCGCAGGCAGAGGCCGCGTCCTCCCTCTCCCCAGGCTGGGGGCTCACAGAGGCCTAGGCCTGCTTTGCAGACTCCACGGAAGGGAGGCATTCAGGCTGGGGCAGAGCTGGGAAGGACAAGTAGGTGAGGGTCCCTGCAGGGGAAGAGAGGGCTGAAAACCCAGAGGGCCAGCCCCTCTGCTTTCTTGCTGAGTGACTTTGGGTAAGTTGTTTAGCTTCTCTGAGCCTCAGTATCATCCTCTGTGCAAATGAAGACAAAACGCCTGATCCCTGTTGACCTTGCAGGAAAGTTGAACAAAGTGTGTCAGCTGGTGTGTATGAAATGCTTTCAAAGGCACAAGGGCCACCCCTCAGTCACCATAAACCTCCCAGCAACTCCCAGGAGCTCTCTTAGCAGCAGGCTGGGGGACTCACACCTTAGGTTTCTGTCCACCTCTGCTCTGGACCTACTCTGATTCTGGGCAAGACACCCTCTCTGAGCCTCAGTTTCTCCATCTGTCAAATGGGGAAGATAATGCCTGCTCTGTCAGCCTTGCAGAGTAGCCGTGAAGAAAGAAATTTGAAATCTTGTTTAACATTGTTCTAAAGTTGGAGGCCTTTACAGCTGCTCTGAAGGCTCTCTCTGCTTCTCAGCCCCTCCAGGCCGACCCCAGAAGCAAAGGCTCCATCTTAGGCTTGCCCATCTGTCCTGGCCTTGTAGCCACAGGCCAGCTGCTGCTCCCGGGGGAGGGTGGGCCTGCATTCCTCCAATAGCCTGAGAGAGGCCTTATCTCTCCCCCTCCCCTTTCCAGGGTCACAGATGGGGAGGCTGGAGGTGGCCACTGAGAGCCAGAAGAGGGTTTACACAGCAGCCTGACCCACCTGAATTCCCTTTTGTGCTACACCACTTGCAGGGGTTGGAGCCAAGTGATGTGGGCAGTGTCTGGAGGGAAGGAGCCAGCCCAGGAGAGGCTGGACCTGCTAGGCTGGAACTGGTCTGGCAACTTGTACCCTGTGTCCCTTGAGGCTGCAGCTGTAGACCTTACCATCCCTCGGGGGCACCCATCAAGTATGTCAAGAGCCCTGTTAAATGCTCTGTCCAGTGGGGATACCAGCCTTCCAGAGCCTGAAGAAGGCCAGGTTGGAGGAAGGGCTTCGAAGGAACCAGAGACAAGGACAGTTCATCCTGGGTCTGAAAGGTTGTGGATGCCCAGGTGACAGGAAGGGCACCCTGTGGACTGAAGGTGTGGCTGCGGAGGAGTCACAGGTGGCCTTCAGGCCAGTCAGATCAGGCCCAGCTAACTCCTTGGTCTGGATAGGCCAGTGTGGCCAGACTGGAAGCAGCCAGGCGTGAGGGCCACCAGAGGCAGAGCCCTGGGAGGCGTGGAAGCAGCAGAAGCAGAAGGAGAGCCTAGTTTGGGGAGGTGAATCTGGCAGCAGTGAATACAAGCTGAAGTCAGCTGGGCTGGAGGCAGGAGGCCAGGAGATGGGAGCCTGTGGATGGAGTCTGGCCTAGGGAAGGATCGTGAGCCCTGAACTGACCATACTCCCAGAGCCCCCAGCTGCCTCTCCCAGCACTGCTTGCCCAGGCCTGGGTGCAGAGAGGAGGCTGCTTAGAACCATGGGTGAGAGGCAGGCACAGGAGGCTGCTGCAAGCCCAGTGAGGAAGGCTGTTCTCACTGATAAAGTTTCCAAGCATGACAGAGAGTGAGCTCCCCATCTCTGGGGTGTGCAAGCCTAGGAGACAGAAACAATCATAATGCAATGCTGTGGAAATGATACAGGCATCCTTCAGAATATGGACTATCTGGGGCTTTCTTTTTTTTTTTTTAACATTTTTTTTATTCAGTTATAGTCATTTTACAATGTTGTGTCAAATTCCAGTGTAGAGCACAATTTTTCAGTTATACATGAACATACATATATTCATTGTCACATTTTTTTTCACTGTGAGCTACCACAAGATCCTGTATATATTTCCCTATGCTATGCAGTATAATCTTGTTTATCTATTCTACATTTTGAAATCCCCATCTGTCCCTTCCCACCCCCCGCCCCCTTGGCAACCACAAGTTTGTATTCTATGTCTATGAGTCTTTTTCTGTTTTGTATTTATGGTTTTTTTTTCAGATTCCACATATGAGCAATCTCATATGGTGTTTTTCTTTTTCTGGCTTACTACACTTAGAATGACATTCTCCAGTAATATCCATGTTGCTGCAAAAGGCATTATGTTGTCGGTTTTTATGGGTGAGTAGTATTCCATTGTAAAAGTATACCACTTCTTTATCCAGTCATCTGTTGATGGACATTTAGGCTGTTTCCATGTCTTGGCTATTGTAAGTAGTGCTGCTATGAACATTGGGGTGCAGGTGTCATTTTGAAGTAGGGTTCCTTCTGGATATATGCCCAGGAGTGGGATTCCTGTGTTATATGGTAAGTCTATTCCTAGTCTTTTGAGGAATCTCCATACGGTTGTCCACCATGGCTGCACCAAACTGCATTCCCACCAGCAGTGTAGGAGGGTTCCCTTTTCTCCACAGCCTCTCCAGCATTTGTCATTTGTGGACTTTTCAATGATGGCCATTCTGACTGGTGTGAGGTGATACCTCATTGTAGTTTTGATTTGCATTTCTCTGATAATTAGTGATATTGAGCATTTTTTCATGTGCCTGTTGATCATTTGTATTTCTTCCTTGGAGAATTGCTTGTTTAGGTCTTCTGCCCATTTTTGGTTGGGTTGTTTGTTTTTTTCTATTAAGTCATATGAGCTGCTTATATATTCCGGAGATCAAACCTTTGTCGGTTTCATTTGCAAAAATTTTCTCCCATTCCGTAGGTTGTTGTTTTGTTTTACTTATGGTTTCCTTTGCTGTGCAGAAGCTTGTAAGTTTAAATAGGTCCCATTTGTTTATTCTTGCTTTTATTTCTACTTCTTGGGTAGACTGCCCTAGGAGAGCATTTCTGAGATGTATGTCAGATAATGTTTTGCCTATATTTTCTTCTAGGAGGTTTATTGTATCTTGTCTTACGTTTAAGTCTTTGATCCATTTTGAGTTTATTTTTGTGTATGGTGTAAGGGAGTGTTCTAGCTTCATTGATTTACATGCTGCTGTCCAGCTTTCCCAACACCATTTGCTGAAGAGACTGTCTTTATTCCATTGTATATTCTTGCCTCCTTTGTCGAAGATTAGTTGATCAAAAGTTTGTGGGTTCATTTCTGGGCTCTCTATTCTGTTCCATTGGTACCTATGTGTGTTTTTGTACCAACACCATGCTGTCTTGATTACTGTAGCTGTATGGTATTGTCTGAAGTCTGGGAGAGTTATTCCTCCAGCCTTTTTCTTTTTCTTCAGTAATGCTTTGGCAATTCTAGGTCTTAAGTGGTTCCATATAAATTTTTTTATGATTTGTTCTAGTTCTGTGAAGTATGTCCTGGGTAGTTTGATAGGGATTGCATTAAATCTGTAGATTGCCTTGGGCAGTGTGACCATTTTAACAATATTGATTCTTCCAATCCAGGAGCATGGGGTATCTTTCCATTTTTTTAAGTCTTCTTTAATTTCCTTCATCAGTGTTTTATAGTTTTCCATGTATAATTCTTTCACCTCCTTGGTTAGATTTACTCCTAGGTATTTTATTACTTTGGGTGCTATTTTAAAGGGGATTGTTTCTTTACTTTCTTTTTCTATTGATTCATCATTAGTATAAAGAAATGCAACTGATTTTTGAACATTAATCTTGTATCCTGCTACTTTGCTGAATTCTTGATTATTTCTAGCAGTTTTTGTGTGGACCTTTTTTAGGGTTTTCTATATATAGTATCATGTCATCTGCATATAGTGACACTTTTACCTCTTCTTTTCCAATTTGGATCCCTTTTATTTCTCTCTCTTGCCTGATTGCTGTGGCTAGGACTTCCAAGACTATGTTGAATAGGAGTGGTGATAGTGGGCAGCCTTGTCTTGTCCCAGATTTTAGTGGGAAGCTTTTGAGTTTTTCACCATTGAGTACTATGCTGGCTGTAAGTTTGTCATATATAGCTTTTATTATGTTGAGATATGTTCCCTCTGTACCCACTGTGGTGAGAGTTTTTATCATAAATGGGTGTTGAATTTTATCAAAAGCTTTTTCTGCATCTATTGAGATGATCATGTGGTTTTTGTCCTTTCTCTTATTGATGTGATGTATTACATTGATTGATTTGCGTGTGTTGAACCATCCTTGTGTCCCTGGGATGAACCCCACTTGATCATGATGTATAATCTTTTTTATGTGCTGTTGGATTCTATTTGCTAGTATTTTGGTAAGGATTTTTGCATCTATGTTCATCAGTGATATTGGTCTGTAATTCTCTTTTTTGGTAGTGTCTTTGCCTGGTTTTGGTATCAGGGTGATGGTGGCTTCATAGAATGAGTTTGGGAGTATTCCCTCTTTTTCAATCTTCTGGAAGAGTTTGAGAAGGACTGGTATGAGTTCTTCTTTGTATGTTTGGTAGAATTCCTTGTGAAGCTGTCCGGTCCCGAACTTTTATTTGTAGGGAGGTTTTTTATTGCTAATTCGATTTCATTTCTAGTGATCGGATTGTTCAAGTGGTCAGTTTCTTCTCGATTCATTCTTGGTGGACAGTATGTTTCCAGAAACTTGTCCATCTCTTCTAGGTTATCTATTTTGGTTCCACATAGTTTTTCATAATATTCTCATATGATATTCTGTATTTCTATGTTATTTGTTGTAATTTCTCCATTTTCCTTTCTTTCTTTTCTTTCTTTTTTTTTTTTTTTTTTTTTTTTTTTTTTTTTTTTTTTTGCTTATTTGTGCTCTCTTTTTTCTTCTTTGTGAGTTTGGCCAGAGGTTTGTCAACTTTATTTACTTCTTCAGAAAACCAGCTTTTGGTTTGATGATTTTTTTTCTATGGTTTTTTTAAAATCTCTTATTTATTTCCTCCCTGATCTTTATAATTTCCTTTCTTCTGCTGACTTTTGGGGTTTTTTGCTCTTCTTTTTCTAATTCTTTTAGCTGGGGGGTTAGATTGAAATTGTTCTTCTTTTTTGAGGAAGACCTGTATCACTATAAACTTCCCTCTTAGCACTGCCTTTGTTGTGTCCCATAAATTTTGTGTGGTTGTGTTTTCATTTTCATTTGTCTCAAGGTATTTTTTAATTTCAACTTTGATTTCATCATTGACCCATTGGTTTTTTTAATAGCATGTTGTTTAATCTCCATGCTTTCCTTTTTCTCTCCTTTGTTTCTTTGTAGTTGATTTCTAGTTTTATGGCATTGTGGTCAATAAAGATGCTTGAGATAATTTCTATCTTCTTAAAATTGTTGAGGCTTCTTTTGTGCCCAAGTACATGATCAGTCCTAGAAAATGTTCCATGTGCACTTGAAAAGAATGTATATCCTATTTTTGGGGGGTGTAATGCTCTGAGAATATCCACCAAATCTAATTTTTCTATTGTATCATTTAATTTCTCTCTTGTCTTATTTATTTTCTGTCTGGAAGACCTGTCTAGTGATGTTAATGTGGTGTTAAAATCTCCGACAATGATTGTATTCCCATCAATTTCCCCCTTTATCTCTGTTAGTAGTTGTTTTATGTACGTAGGTGCTCCTATATTGGGTGCATATATATTAATGATTGTAATATCCTCATCTTGTATTAATCCTTTAATCATTATAAAATGTCCTTCTTTATCTTTCTTTATGACCCTAGTTTCAAAGTCTATTTTGTCTGAAAGCAGTACTGCTACACCTGAGTTTTTGGCTTTTCCATTTGCGTGGAATATCCTTTTCCATCCTTTCACTCTCAATCTATATGTGTCCTTCTCCCTAAGTGGGTCTCTTGTATGCAGCATATTGAAGGTTCTTGCTTTATTATCCAGTCTGCTACTCTATGTCTTTTGACTGGAGCATTTAGTCCATTAACATTTACAGTAATTAATGATAGATGAGTGTTTATTACCATTTTGAACTTATTTTTGCAGTTGACTTGGTATTTCCTCTTTGTTCCTTTCTTCTTCCTTTTGTGGGTTGGTAATTTTCCTCTGTATTATCTTAGATTTTATTTAGTTTTTGTGGCTCACTTGTAAGTTTTGTCTTGTGGTTACCCTTTTTTTTGTAAGTCTATTAACGTATTACTATAACTGTTTGTACTAAACAGATAGTAATATAACCTCAAACCCATCCTAACAAGAACAGAAAATTTTTTTAAAAAAAAAAAGAAAAAAATACTCTATATTTTCTTGCTTCCCTCTCCCACTCTTAATGATTTAGATGTCTTCTTTTACAATTTTGTGTCTATTCTATTTGTAACTCATGATAGTTATCACCTTTCCAGTTATGAGTTTCTCATTTCTGTAGCATCCTGCTTCTTTTCTATGTAGAGTAGACCTTTCAATATTTCTTTTAGCATGGGTTTAGCGTTGCTAAACTCTTTTAGTTTTTGCTTGTCTGTGAAATTCTTTATCTCTCTTTCTATTCTAAAGGATAGCCTTGCTGTATAAAGTATCCTAGGCTGCATCTTTTTTTCATTCAGGACTTTGAATATATCTTGCCACTCCCTTCTGGCCTGTAGTGTCTGTGTAGAGAAGTCAGCTGAGAGCCTTATGGGGGTTCCCTTGTAACTCACTCTGTTTTTCTCTTGCTGCCTTGAGGATCATTTCTTTATCCTTGACTCTGGCCATCTTGATTATGATATGTCTTGGTGTGGGTTTGTTTGGGTTCTTCCTGTTTGGGACCCTCTGAGCCTCCTGTACTTGGATATCTGATTCCTTCTTTAGGTTTGGAAAGTTTTCAGTCATGATTTCTTCAAATACCTTTTCAATCCCCTTTGTTCTTTCTTCCCCTTCTGGAACCCCTATTATGCATAGATTGGCATGCTTTATATTATCCCATAGGTCCCTTATATTGTTTTCATTGTTTTTTATTTGTTTTTCTTTCAGCTGTCCTGATTGGGTGCTTTCTGTTGTCCTGTCTTCTAGGTCACTTATTCGTTCCTCTGCATTAGCTAGCCTGCTTTGTACAGCCTTTAGATCAGTTCTCATTTCAGCCAGTGAGTTTACCAATTCTACTTGGCTCTTCTTTATAGCTTCAATTTCATTTTTGACATATTTTAGATCTCTAAACACTATCTCTTTTAGTTCCTTCAGTACTTTGATCACTTGTTTTTTGAAATCTTGATCTAGTAGGCCATCAATGTCTATTTCATTGATTGTGCTTTCAGGGGATTTCTCTTATCTTTTAGTTGGGAGTGGTTCCTCTGCTTCTTCATATTGCTCACATCTCTCTGTCACTGTAGCTTAAGGAGTATCAGTTATCTATTGTGGTCCTTAAGGAGTTTATTTATTTATCTATCTAAAGCCTATGCAGGAATAAAACTTTAAAAAAAGAGAGAGAGAATTTTAAAAGAATGGAGGAAAAAGAGGCTTGAAAACAGTGTATAATCAATAATAGAAGAGCAAGTTGAAGCAGAATAGCAATTAGGTTGAGACGTCTTTTAAAAACCTTTAAAAAAGGAGAAAAGATCAGAAAACAGTATTTGAGACCTGTGTATAATCAATAACAGGATATCAAAACCAAAAGAAATAAAAATGAAATGAGGTGGATTTTTTAAAGTAATAAAAATAAAAATATTTTAAAAGAAAAATTTCAAAGGGATTAAAACTGGAGACATACAATTGTTTAAAAAGTAAATTTTTAAAAGGTAATAGAAAATAGAACAGATTTTAACAAAAGATAAAAGAGAGAATTTTTAAAAGGGAGAAAAAAGAGGTTTGAAAACAGTGCATAATCAATAATAGAAGAGCAAGTTGAAGCAGAATAGCAATCGATTTGAGATATCTTTTGAAAACCTTAATAAAAAGGAGAAAAAAATCCAAAAATAATATGTGAATAATCAATAACGGGAGATCAAAACCAAGAGAATTAAAGATGAAATGAGGTGGATTTTTAAAAATAATAATAATAAAAAGATTTTAAAAGAAAAATTTTAAAGGGATTAAAACTGTAAACATACACAACTGTTTAAAAGGTAAAGACTTAAAAAGTAATAGAAAATAAAACAGATATAAAAAAGATTTAAAAAAAAAAAAAAAAGGGATGTGTTCTTCTGGAGACTGTGTGCTCTTAATGGTTTTATCGAGAAGTCTTTCTGTCTTCGCCCTGTTTCGTGAACTCAGCTTGCTGTTTCCAGAGGCCCTTCGTTGGCACCCTCGTCTGTGCTGCTTTCAGCCTCTGTCGGCAAGACGATTGCACCCCCTCCCAGCACTGGGTCAGGTGCTGCTCTCCTTCGCAGTGGGTGCGCGAGTCACTCCCCCTCCCAATGCCGCAGTCAGATGTTGCAGACCGGCCAGGTAGGCGGGCGGATCGCGCCCGCTCCCAGCACCACAGTCAGGTGCTGCGTTCCTGCCAGGAAGGCGGGAGGCCACCCGCCCTCTCCCGCCGCCAGTCGCTCTGCTGGTCTGCGCTGCTGCCCGCGCCGCCTCAGGTCCATAAGTGGGTTCAGGGAACACGGGGTTGGGGGGGAGAGGGGGACGACACCGCCCTGCCCCTGCTCCGTGCCAAAACTCAGCACCTTGTTTGTCTTGGTGGTGCGAGTTCTCTGAGGTGCCAGGGCAGAAAGATCACACCTGCCTCGGGCTGTAAACAAGTCTCAGTCCTGCCTAGGAGGTTGCGGAGCCCCATGGTACGGATTCAGGTCTGGGCCCTGCCCCGGCCAGGGTGCTGCACACAGGAGGACATGGCGGCTGCGGCTGTGCCCCGCCTCTCTTCTCGCCTCTCTTCTCGCGAGAAGCGCCCAGTAATGGTTCCATGGGTCTGAGGCAAAGGTTACAGCGCCCCTCCCCCCAGGGCACACCAGCAGTGTTGCTTTGCCTTTTTTTTTTTTTTTTTTTTTGCTTTTTTTTCCCCCGTAATTTATGGAGGACCCAGGTTGTTCTGCTCCGTATCCCCTCTCAGCCAGGGCGCGCAGCCCCCTGCAGTCCCCCCGCTCAGTGCAGCCGACCCCATCCTCCGCCCCGCCGGGCGGCCTGTCCCAGCCCCAGCTGCCGGCTCGCGTCCCGGGCTGGGTGTCGCAGGGACCCTCTGTGCCCGTTTAACTTGGTTCTGTCAGTCAAGGGGTGCTCAGGGCAGATCTGAGCCTCGGAAGCTCCCCCTCCATCACGCTGGCCTCTCCGTTGGAGAAGGGGAGGTTCAGAGAACGAGCGCCAGTACTCCTTTGCCGCTCCCTCCCCTCAGGACCGGTCCCGCACTGTTTTGCTTTTTCTTTTTTCTTTTTGCCTTTTCTCCTACCAGATTTTTGGTGTCTTTGTCTTTCGAAGAGGGCGATGTTCTGTCAGAGTTTGGCAAGTGCTCCGGTTGGCTGAGTAGGTCCGTGCATGTGAGTTTTGGTGTATTTGTGGGAGAGGGTGAGCTACGAGCATCCTTCTACTCCGCCATCTTGCTTCCTTCCTCTATCCAGGGCTTTCTAATTCTTCCCCACTTCCTCCCCCCACTTCCCACTGATATGAAACATGGTTATTGTATTTTTTTCCGCATATTTTGGTATCTTCATCATTTTTTCTGTTTTCATATGTATACAGTCATCTATTCAAAATTATTTATTACTGAATATGTCAGGCTCTGTGCTAAGCACTGGAGAATACATAGAAAACAAGACAAGTCCCTAACTTAAGGAGTTTACATACTTGCAGCCAAGACAGACATTAACAAATAATTCTACAACTACAAATAAGTCTTACTTGTTAAATTACAATTGTGATAGGTGCCATGAAGGAATTAAGGGGGAAAGGAGGGAATATGATCAATGCCACTGAATTATACACTTAAAGTTTGCCATTTTAACAATTATTATGTTATATATATTTTAATCATAATAAAAATACCTTTAAAATGTTGGTAATTTTAAAAAATACTATAGGCAGAGTGTAACAGAGGTCTGACTCAGTTTTAAGGGTTGGGGAAGGCTTCCTAGGGAAAGCAACATTTGTGTGTGTGTGTATATATATATATATGTATATATATATATATATATATATATATTTTTTTTTTTTTATATTAAGCTAGATGTTCACAAGATTGTTTTGGCTGGGTGGGGTTTTTTGTGTTTCCATACAAATTAAATAATTTTATGTTCTAGTTCTGTGAAAGATGCCATTGGTAACTTGATAGGGATTGCCTTGAATTTGTAGATTGCCTTGGGTAGTACGGTCGTTTTAAGAATATTGATTCCTCCAATCCTAGAACATGTTTTATCTTTTCATCTGTTTGTGTCATCTTCAGTTTCTTTCATCAGCATCTTATAGTTTTCATAGTGTAGGTCTTTTGCCTCCTTAGGTATGTTTATTCCTGGGTACTTTATTCTTTTTGATGTGATAGTGAATGGGATTGTTCCCTTAGTTACTCTTTCCGATATTTTGTTGTTAGTGTATAGAAAAGCAACAAATGTCTGTATGTTAATTTTTTTATCCTGCAACTTTACCAAATTCATTGATGAGCTCTATTATTTCTGGGAGTATCTTTAGGATTTTCTATGTATAGTATCTTGTCATCTGTAAACAGTGACAGCTTTACTTCTTTTCCAGTTTGGATCCATTTTATTATTTTTTTGTGTCTGATTTCTCTGGCTAGGAGTTCTAAAACTATGTTGAATAAAAGTGGTGAGAGTGGGCATCCTTGTCTTGTTCCTGATGTTAGAGTAAATGCTTTCAGCTTTTCACCATTGAGTATGATGTTAGCTGTGGCTTTGTCATATATGGCCTTTATTATGTTGAGGTATGTTCCCTCTATGCCCACTTTCTGGAGAGTTTTTATCATAAATGGATGCTGAACTTTATCAAAAGCTTTTTCTGCATCTATTTTATTTGTTTTTTTTTTTTAAATTGAAGTATAGTCAGTTTATAATCTTGTGTCAATTTCTGGTGTACAGCACAATGCTTCAGTCATACATGAATATACATACATTCATTTTCATATTCTTTTTCACCATAAGCTACTGCAAGATATCAAATATCATTCCCTGTGCTTAACTTGTTTATCTATTTTATATATACCAGTCAGTATTCTGCATCTATTGAGATGATCATATGGTTTTTATTCTTCAGTTTGCTAATGTGGTGTATCACACTGATTGATTTGAAGATATTGAAAAATACTTCCATCCCTGAGGTAAATCCCACTTGATTATGGTGTCTTATCCTTTTAATGTATTGTTGGAGTCAGCTTGCTAGTATTTTGTTGAGGATTTATGCATCTTTTTTCATAAGTGATATGGGCCTGTAATGCTCTTTTTTTTTTTTTTTTTTTTTTTTTGGTGATATCTTTGTTTTTGGTATCAGGATGATGGTGGCCTCAATTAATGAGTTTGAAAGTGTTCCTTCCTCTGAAATTTTTTGGAATAGTTGGAGAAGGATAGGTGTTAACTCTTCTCTAAATGTTTAGTAGAATTCCCCTGTGAAGCCATCTGGTTCTGGACTTTTGTTTGTTGGGAGTTTTTAAATTACTGATTCAGTTTCAATACTGGTAATTGATCTGTTCATGTTTTCTGTTTCTTCATGGTTCAGTCTTGGGAAATTGTACCTTTCTAAGAATTTGTCCAATTCTTCTAGGTTGTCCATTTTATTGATATATAGCCTCTTATGATCCTTTGTATTTCTGTGGTGTCAGTTGTAACTTCTCCTTTTTCATTTCTGGTTTTATTGATTTGAGCCCTCTCCCTTTTTTCTTGATGAGTCTGGCTAAAAGTTTATCACTTTCTTTTAGCTTTTCAAAGAATCAGTTTTTAGTTTCATTGATTTTTTTTTTTTTTTTTGGTCTCTATTTCACTTATATCTGCTCTGATCTTTATGATTTCTTTCCTTCTACTAACTTTGGGTTTTATTCTTTCTCGAGTTGCTTTATAAGTAGGTTGCTTGATATTTTTCTTGCTCCCTGTGGTATGCTTGTATTGCTATACAATTCTGTCTTAGAACTGCTTTTGCTGCGTCCCATAGGTTTTGGGTTCTCATGTTTTTGTTTTGATTTGTCTCTAGGTATTTTTTTTATTTCCTCTTTGATTTTTTTCAGTGATCCATTGATTGTTTAGTAGCATGTTAGACTCCACGTGTTTGTGGCTTTTGCAGTTTTTTTCTTGTTGATTTCTAATCTCATAGTGTTGTGGCTGGAAAAGATGCTTGATATGATTTTGATTTTCTTAAATTTACTGAGGCTTGCTTTGTGAACCAGCATGTGATATATCCTGAAGAATGTTCCATGTGTATCTGAAAAGAATGTGTATTCTGCTGCTTTTGGACAGAACGTTCTATAGATATCAATTGAACCCATCTGGTCTAATGAGTCACTTGAGGCCTGTTTCCTTATTGATTTCCTGTCTGGATGATCTGTTCATTGATGTAAGAGGGGTGTTAAAATCCCCTACTATTATTGTGTTACTGTCCATTTCTCCCTTTATTGTGTTAACATTTGCCTTACATATTGAGGTGCTCCTATGTTGGGTACATAAATATTTACAATTGTTATATCTTCTTCTTGGTTTGATCCTTTGAGCATTATGTAATGTCCTTCTTTGTCTCTTGTAGCAGTCTTTATTTTAAAGTCTATTTTATCCAGTTTTTAAATATGTAGCTTTATTAAGATATAAATCATATACCATATAATTTACTCAAAAGTATAAAATCCAGTAGTCTTTTGTATATTCCCAGAGTTGTTTAGCCATCACCATAGTCAACTATAGAATATTTTCATCACCCAAAAAGAAACCCTAGACCCATTAGTAGGGACTTTCCATTTCTTCTCAAGCCCCCAGCCCTAGGCAGCCACTAATCTACTTTTTGTCTCTACAGATTTGCTTCTTCTGGACATTTTGCTTAAATGAACTGATACCTACTGTGAATGGCTTCTTCCACTTAGCATAATGTTTTCATGATTCATCCATGTTGTCTCATGTATCAGTACTTCATTCTTTTTATGGCCAAATAATATTCCAGGGTATGGACATCCTACATTTTGTCTATCCTTTCATCAGTTGATGGACATTTGAATTTTTATTTTCTGGCTATTATGAATAATGCTGTGATGAACATTTGTGTACAAGTTTTTGTATGGACATACATTTTCAGTTCTTTGGTGTATAAACCTAGAAGAGGAGTTGTTCAGTCATATAATAACTCTATGCATAACCTTTTGAGGAGCTGCCAGAGTGTTTTCCAAAGCAGCTGCTTTACCACCAGCAGTGTACAAGAGTTCCAGTTTCTCCACATCCTCACCAATGCTGTTAGTATCCATCTTTTTTCTTTACAGCCATTCTAGCAGGTATGAAGTATTATGTTCACGGTTGCCTCTCATGTGTACAGGCCACGTACGGGCCTCTCTCTTTCACCCTCCTCTTTCGATTGTGGGCTTCTCCAGGGCACGGACCACATCTGGGAGCCAATATCCACATGCTGCAGGGTATGGTGCCTCTTTTGGTGGAAGTCTAACCCCCAGCTTTGCCCCTACCCCTCCACCATGAAATTCCTCTGGCTAAGAGAACTGATCCAGAGCCTAGGAATAAGCAGTGTTCTTCCTTCCTCTCATCCCCTTAGAAGAAATATGGAAAATCAGCGATCATCAGAGCTAGGACTTGGAGACCATCCCTTTCACCCCTTCATTTGACAGCTGGAATAACTGAAGCACTAACAGAAGTGTACCAAACATTATATTTGTGGCAAGCGATGGGAGACGGTCATTCTTTTTTTTTTTTCTTTAGTGAATGTAGATTTATTCAGAGAGATACACTGAAAGGCAAGAGAAAGGCCACAAGGTGTGGGGGTAGGGTGCTCAGATTAAAAGTAGGTACACATTCTATAGACAGAATGCGGGCTGTCTCTGAAGAGGGAGAGAGAGAGTGGCAGCCAGAGATGGTAATTCTTTAGGAGTCTTTGCTTTGTGTTGGATTTATGTCAACACCAAGCTTCATACTGCCCTCCCAATGATGATTCAGAAGACCAGTTGACACTTACCTGTGTCTGTCATCAATACAACATAAGAAAATGAGTTAATTATGATTTAATACGTGTACCTTGCTTATGCACAAAATGTTTCAAAACATTAGTTGGAGGAAGGGTGTAATAAAAGGATCTCATAGTGAATGATTGGAAGCAGGAGTTTAGAGGACCACGGGATGCTCATCCTTCTACACCTCCCCCCCCTTGCCGCTGCCCCACCCCACTCCAATCGCCCAGTAGGCCTGAGACTATTGAGAATAGCCTGTTGGTTAAGAGCATCAACATTGAAACCCACCTGCCCAAATCTGTATCCTACTCTGCTCACTAAAAGACCTTGGGCAAGTTATATGACCTATTTCCTCATATGGAAAGTGTGGGTAGTGGTAGGAATTACCTCATTGGGCTGTTGTGAGGATTGAGTGTGTTCATCTGTGTGTGACACGCATAGAACATTGCCCGGCGCACACTAAGTGTTGCGTTAGTGTTGGCTACTAGCTATTACTATTATTATTCTTGTCTCTTTGCCCCCTGCCCCCTCAGGCCTGGGAGCCTGGCAACACCCAACCTCGTAGCCTTGTCCCCATCTGATGCAGGAGGAGTCCAGCACAGGCACCCAGATCACCATCACAGACAGAAAATCTGAAGGCCCTCGGTGATGTATCTGAGGAAACTGAGTCCTAGAGAGGAGCAGGGACTTGCCAAAGGTTACCCAATCAAGGCAGAACCTGGGCTAGAATCTAGATGCCGGGGCATGGCTTGGGCATGACAAGACTCCTTCCAGGGGAAGCTTTGTAGGGGAGCTTTGTGACCAACGATGTGTTCATTTCCACGCCAACGGTGCAAATGGGTTTACAGTGTTAAACACCCTGGCTGCTGCCAATTGGGTTAAAGGTGAGCTGGCTGGCTGGGCGGCTTCACCCACCATGGTGGGAGCCAAGGTGAAGCCTTTGGGGCTGAGGCCTCTCAGCAAACACTATCCTGTTGGGGCCTCACAGTCAAGGGCCCCAGGGTGCCTGCTGTCGACTGAAATAAATGTGCAGCCTAAAAGTTAAGAGTTATGTTTTATTTGGTGGCAGGACTCGAGCCGGGATGACAGCCTCTCAGATCGCTCTGAGGGACTGCTGCCAAGAGGTAGGGGAGGAGCTAGGGTATATAGGAGCTTTACAACAAAGACCAGGTATTTGGAACAATAAAAGATTGCTTGTTATCTAAAGAAAACCAGGCATCTTAAGTTAAAGAATTTAGTGCTTTTCTATGTATGGGAGGAAGCAAACATTTGGGCTCACTGAACTCATTCCTTTGACAAGCACCTAGCTATCTAGGGCCAGTATCCTGTCCTTTCTTATTCTGAGTCCCCTCAGAGGGCACCACTGTGAGTGGCGGCAGAGGCTGGGCTGCAGGCCTGTCCTCACTGGGGGGTGGCAGCAGCTGCTGATGACTTGATTTCAGCATTCTTTGTTTACTGATATGGTTGCAGTATTTTCGTTCACACTGCCTTGAATGTGTGCCTTCTGGTGGATCAAGTGAGATATGTCTTAGACCACCATCTGCCCTGCTCTGCCCTCACTCTTTCTGAGAGACCATCAGTCCCCGGAAAACCCCTGCCTTGGCCAAGCTCCCCCTGTGAGCTGGGGGACTAAGGCTGGGACAGGCCTACAGCCTGGGTCTGTGTCTAGGGCCTTGGACCCCTTCCTCTCCGTGCTGGCCTCCCTGCTGTACCGTTGCCTGGGATGCTTGCCTTCTGCCTCACCTGAGGTAATCAAACCTTCACCCTGTCCAACTTTCTCCCTTTAATTTCCTTATACCCCCATCCCAGCCTGGGTCTGGTGACCCCACAATGACCTTGAATGCATCTTTCTTTACTGACCTATCAATCTTTTCATCTCTAAGCCTTTGAGGCTGGGACTAGGCTCACTTGGCTCTCCTCTGTCCCCACGCCCCTGCAAGGTCTGCAGAAGTGGTGTTCAATCAATAGTCGTAGTAGGAAGGAGAGGCCTCATGGAGCTGTCAGTCAGGGGACAGGGAGAGATCATTTCCAACTCTGGAAATGTGGACTTACTAAGAGTTTTTATTTTGTGGTAGACAATTATGTCTTAAAAAGCAACACCCAGCCTCTAAATGCTAAGTACAGTGGGAAGGGCTCAGCCAGGGTAGCTCCAGGAAGAAGCATGGGAGCTGGGGTCCCTCCCAGAGGGCTTCCTGGAGGAGGGGGTGTCTGAAGAACAGTAGGAGGCCTCTGCCAAGGGATGCCAGCTTGTGGGTTTTGTGAGGGGGTAGAAAGGGAAGATGACGCATTTGCCAAGCCCCCTGATCCTGGAGTAAAGCCCATTTGCCCAACCTTTTCATCAGTTTGGAAACTCTACATTCAGAGTGGTCGCCGAGCTGCTCAGGAGGGGCTGAGGGATCTTGGTGCAGGGAAAAAGGATGTGGGCCATGAGAAGGGCTGTGTCCCAGGCTTCAGTTGAACCCTTGGGACGTGCCCCGCCAAGTGTGGGTCCTTGGTTTTGTGGAGGAAAGAATTCAAGAGTGGGCCACGGTTGAGTAAAGGTAGATTTATTCAGAGAGATACATTGGAAGGCAAGAGAAAGGCCACAAAGTGTGGGGGTTGGGTGCTCAGATTAAAAGTAGGTACACACTCCAGAGACAGAGTGTGGGCCATTTCCAAAGAGGGAGAGAGAGCGCAAGGCACCTTGTTGCCAGTTTTTATGGGCTTGGTAGATTATATGCTAGTAAGTGGAAGGACCAGTCTAACTAGCCTGGAGAAGGGGCTGGGATTCCCAGGAAGTTGGCTGCTTCCCACTCTTTGACCTTTTGTGTCTAGCCTTGGGACTGTCATGGCACCTGTGGGCCTGTTATTCACCATGCTAATATATTACTGTGGGCATATAATGAAGCTCAAGTTCTGCTAGAAGTCAAATCTCCCACCATCTTGAGCCTCAAGGCCTCCTGGGGGTTGAATCCTCCACCATTTTGATATTAATTGCTGCATCATTCCTTGAATGGCTGTGCCCTGTCCCCTTCCTGTCTCAATCTGGCATGCGTTTCTGCTAGACCTTGAAGTGAGGATATTTCTACCACCACCCCCGACCCACATCAACCCCTAGTGCCAACTCTAATCGTTGACCTCACTGCTCTGTCCTCACCCGGAAAGCGGGAGGAGGAGAAGAGGAACAATGCTTATCCTCTTCAGGACAGAGGAAGCCTTGCTGCATTCCTTTCTGGGATTCACTGGGGTGGGTGGTTAATACAGCATGAGCTTCCAAAGCCCCCTGGGAGCCCTGAAACTGCGACAGAGCATCTGGGTGCATTGATCAGGGGTGAGGTTCTCCAAGGGGCTCATAACCCAGGGGTAGCTCAAGGCCAGCATCCCAGAGCCGGATTGTCAGTGTGCCCTGAGGTGGCAGTGGACAAGAATTGCTGGGGAAGGAAGCCTTTAAGAAGCTGGAAATTTGGAAGAGCAGAGTTCTCGTGAGGTTGGTGTGCTGGTATTGACACTCCTGCTTAGTGTAGCAATCAGAGGGTTGTCTGCCATGTGGGTGGAGGGCCTTGGAACCATCCCTGCCCCATCCCGCCACTGTGCCCTGCCCTTTGGCCTTCAAATCAGGACTTAAATTTCCCCCTAATGCCCAGTTGGGCTGCCTCCATTTTTTTCACCTCATCCAAGCCTCACTCACCCCAGAGGCAGTTGCAAGTGATAACTCAGTTGGGGAGGGGACCCTAGGGTGAGGGGATGGGGAGGCACAGTGGTTGGGAGTGGTGTTTCCAGAGAGCAGGGCCCAGGTTTTAGAGGATGCAGGTGAATCTCTGGAATGAGGAGGAAGTAGAAGGGTTATTAGAGGACAAAAGGCCAACGCACAGGGATAGTTACCATGGATGAGGGCTTTCCAGAGGCAACAGGAGATGGAGCAGTGGGCTGAGTTTTACGGTGCAAATAATGGTTAGATCTAGCTTATGTGGTGCCCTGGTTGCAGAGCAAGTCGTGGAAGCCTGGGTTTCAGATGCCGTCTCCGCCCCTAGCTGGCCTTGTGACACTGAGCTAGTCTAAAGGTCCTCTGGGCCTCTGTCACCACACCTGCAAAATAGGATAATTACTAAAACCCACAGTAGGCTGTTGGCAGGACGCGGAGGGTCAAGGCGCATGAATGCTTGGCACAGTGTGTGCGTTTAGTAAAGAAAAGTGAAAAAAAAAAAGGCCAAAAAACCCAGTCAAGCTTCCTGCCCAGCTCCTCAGGCCAAGGGCTGTCTTCAGGTGGAGGCCCAGGTGACAGAAATAGTGTCTTCCTGCAGCTGTGACAAGCTAACACACACTCTCCTACCTGCTTTGGCAGCTCCTGCCTCTCTGTGTAAATTTTGCAGGTGGGCAGCTGGGCCCTGTGCCAGCTGGGTCAGAGGTATCTGGAGCCACACCTCACCCACAGCCCTAGGGCAGGCTGGGGCGGGCCCCCACTCATGCCCGGCCCCACTGCCTCATCACCTGGAACCAGGGGACCAGCAGCACTGGCTCCCACACTCACAACACCTGAGTTGAAGGAGCTCAGGGGATGTTGAGTCCTGTGCCTGCCAGGCCCAAGAAGGAAGGTGAGCGCCCCGTGGCAGCCGGACGTCCCAGGCACGCCCTCCACTGTAAGTCCTCAGTGGGGTTCTCTGGGCTGGGAGTCAGGAACCTCGAGAGAGATGCCAGGGGCCTGATGTTTGAGGTGAGCAGTAAGGGGTGGGGGTCGGCCGTGCAGGGGAGTGGGAAGGCCAGTGAGCGAGCAGCGCTGTAGACCAGTTCACTGCTGTTAAGAGTCCCGGGCTGCACAGAGGGACCAGCCCATGCAGCCAGGACCGTGGGGTGTGGAGGAGGCACTGCTCTTCTCCCTGCTTGGAGGTTTCAGATTTGGGGATGTATTGGGGCAATTCCTTCCACTGAAAATGACCTACAGTGTGTAGAAGAGTTCTCCCTTTCCCCCAGGGCAGAGAGAGGGGAGAACCAGAACAAGTAACAGGGAGGGTTATCAGTAAAGATCAGGAGTCTTTGCAAAGGAATCTGACTTATTTGCTCATCCTGATAATCGATTGGCCCTGGAGACTAGAGAGCCCGGAGCCCACAGGCAGCCACCTCCTGCGAGGCCGTGTTGTTCTTGATGCGATCAGAGCATGTGGGCTTAGGAGGCAGTAAATTACAGGTACCCAGGCCAGGAGCTGTGAGTCATGCCCAGGAAGGATGGAAGCTGCCCTCACGCCCAGCCAGGTGTGACTCACGCTGTGTCTCTGTTGCAGGGCAGATTGGTGGCACTGGGCATCTCTGGGGCGGATGCCGCTCCACCAGGGGACATTGGGACACGCTGTCTGAGGTTCTCATTCTCTCCCAGGCGAGCTCGTGGGGTGTGGCTGCCCCTCAAGGACCATGCTGGAGTTGCTTCTGCTCAGGTCTGCCAGCTCCATCCTGAGGACCGTGTAAGGAACCAGGATCCCACACTCCTCCCACCTCCTGGCCCCCACGCTGCCTCGCAGGGAGAGTACCTGGGCTTGGCAGGGCACCTGGACCCCCACACTTGGGACTGGGACTTGTCACCCTGCTTAGTCACCCTCCTAATCTCATCAGAGAATTTTCTTCTGCTTATTCTCCAAAAGCTCCATGACAGTCCACCAGTAACAGTGATGAGAGCGGACTATGTACTAAGCACTTTATATATATCATCTTATCCTCATAACATCCATAGGATTTAGGCAGAAAACTGAGGCTCAGAGAGGTACAGTGGCTTGTCCACGGTAACACAGCTAGTAAAGTAAGTTGAACCAGGCAGGCCAACTCTGGTGAATCTTGATATGCTACTGTTTCAGGGAGGCATTTATTTTTATTGAAGTCTAGTTGTTTTACAAAGAAAATATTTATTGAGCACCTACTGCATTCAGTGGCCTGGCTGCTGAGGGCTGAATGGGAAGAAAGTTCAACAGAAATAAATAGGAGTTTTATCCCCATCCATGAGGGGTTCACATGAAAAACAAAGTCTCCCGCTTAACTTATGCATCACACACAGTGACAACTTGAGAAGAATTAGATCCAGTCAACATTTACTGAGCTCCAACTGTCTGCTAGCCAGTACTCAGGGCCAGAGGACAGAGTTGAATCAGGTGTGACCCCTGCTTTCAAGAAATCTTCCCAGGCTACCATCAAAGCCCAAACCTGAGTGTCTGAGGGCCACAAAGGGTGAGAGGGTGTTTGGGGATAATCCAGAAGGACTTCCTGAAGGAGGAGCTGAAGGAGGCTTTTGGCAGGCTCTGTCTTCCAAAGGCTCCCATCAGCTCCTCTGGCAAGATGAGAAGTGGAAGGAGAGACAGTTAAGAGAAAGGGGGCGTGCAGGCTCTCCCAGACTCCTCTGCCTGCACCCTACACACCTCACAATATATTCACTCATACATGCCCTTCAGGTATCTCCTTGCTCCCCATGCTGCTGGTCAGGTGCTGAAGAAGTTTGTTGTTTATAGCACGCGCGCGCGCGTGTGTGTGTGTGTGTGTATGAGCTGGGGGTGAGAGCAGACACTGTCCTCATCAAGAGATCCTTTCCAATCTTCCTCCTTGGAGTTGAGGAAAGCAGACAGAGGCAAGTCAGCCTCCGAGGGCCAGTCTCCCAGCATTACTGTCATTCTGCTGCTTAGGAACTTCTGCCATGGGCTCTGAGCCAGCTTCCAGACTGCTGGTTCCAGGAGGAGGCTAAAATTCCAGAATGACGGGGATACTGTTTTAATCACTTTGGACAGGCTCACTGTGTTCAGGACAGGAGTTGCACCTCACCTGCTGAGGTCATTTACAAACCCTTTGTGCCTTCTGGAAAAGCAGCAAGAATCAGAAGGGGCCCAAAGTGCTTTTGAGGAGTAAGAACAGAAGGGATTTCTCACCCAGATCTCAGGTGCTTTTCTTTGAGGAAATCGTTATAAATTCCACCTTGGAAGCCGTCTCCTCTGATTTTTATCGACAATTCTAACACGCTTGGTTGTCTAGCTTGATTATCTTATTTCTTAACCTGCTACCAAAAAATCCTGTGAAGTAGGAGGGAGATGAGTTGCTGGAGGCCAGCACAGTGGCAGCAGCAAGAAGGAACGGCTAGTAACGCAGGTGAGAATTGAAAGCTAAAACCAACCACTACCAGGAGCAATGATGTATGAGGCAGTGGCCACACTGGGACGGGACAGGCGGCCCTCGACATGATGCACGCTGGCTCCCTTTTGTGTTACAAGCCCGGCCAGTAGAGTCTGTTACTAGTGTGACCCTGAGTGAGCAGGAAAAAGTTATAGGGAGGTCCAGTGAATTCTGTTTCAGATGATGGGCATGGGGGCCATCCCCCTAAAAGGACTAAATCTCGAAAGTTCTAGCAAGGGAAAGAGCACACTTCACTCTTTTGGAAAATTAGGTTATGGCATTCTCTTAATCAGGCATCCAATATTTGGCAGGCACAGGGCATAGAAGGTTGGATAAGACCCTCTGTGGGCCATCTACAAGGGTCAGGAATCCATCCTCTCGCTGAAGGAGGGAAAGGACAGAACAGGGGAGTGGACACACCCAATGTCCCAGCCACAAGAGACTTGCTACTGCAGTGGGTGCCAGATGCTTGGGAAAACGCCCCCACGGGGAATTGCTTCCAACAGCTTCTCCTCCCCATAAACAGAAGGTTCTGATCACGATGAGCACGCTTGGCCCTTGGCTTCCTGAGTCATCTTTTCATTTAGTCTTTGTTTAGCTGTTTTAAAGCCAGAACCAGTTTATGCCAATTTTATTAGGTGGCAGAAATGCGGCCCCTACCTTATGATGGTGAGGATTTAAAAACAGGCTTGTTTGTGAGGAAGCAGTGAAGATGGTGGGAGTGTACAACCAAGGATGGCCTCGGCTAATTCGGGGGTGGCTGCCCAGCTGGTGATTTCAAAGGCTGATCAGCTGTAAGTCCTGGGTTGAACCTGCGGGCCACCCCGTCTTTTGAGGACAGGGGCCAAGACAGAGCGTGGACATTACACCAAGTTCACAGTCCTCCCCCGGATGCTCACCGCGTGGGACCCTCAGCCTAGTTGTGTGCGTGTCCTCTTGTTTGCCCTGTAATTGTCTGAGCCCAGAGTTCAGGGGCCATTGGTAACATGGCAGTCTTCTTTGTCCCAAAGTGGAGGCAGCTTTTACTCAATGACTCAAGAGAGCAGTGGCAATAACCAATGATCCAAAGTTAGCAGGACAAGTTCCACGGTGTTTGGAACCCTGTGTTTCCCTCTGCCTAGCACAGCAGGCCTCACCCCAGAAGCATGCTTTGTCATTTTTCTGTCCTTCTGTCAGCTCCCCAGAGCAGGTCACCATAGCAACAGAGGGGCTTGCTCCAGCCCTGTGGCCAGGCCTTGTTCACAAAGTTCCCAAGAAGGGGACCAGCCAGCACCCCGCTCATCCCTCTTTTCCCCCTCTCCCTCCCTTCATAACCTCCTGATCTCTTTTGCTTTAAAACCTATCCCAGTTTCTTAAACAGACTGCCGCCAGGTGGGCCTGGGTGCGCTCGCAAACTTAGTTTGAACCTGCGGAACCAGCAAGGAACAAGGCGGAATGTGAAAAGCAGGTAACTGAGGCAGCTGCCTAGGAACTGGGCAGGGGTGGGACCAGCCCCACCCTGACAGACAGGCGGGACTCCCTGGAGCCAGGGTCCTGCTCTCAGGGCTGCCATGACCAGCTGCGCAGGCTGCACAATGCACAACTCCAGTAGGCTCTGTTTATAGAGCCTATGACTGAAATGTGTCCCTGGAGTTGAGTAAGGCTGCTCGGTCCTGATGTGCATACTGCACTCCATCTGCTCATCCACCCGGGAAGTTGAGGTCTGGCCAGTTGAGTCCTGAGGAGGAATCATGCCGAGGAGCAGTGAGGCTGAGTTAATAATGGAGGCCTAATAACCCCTTGGACTGGGTTGGCCAGAGGAGGAGATTCATTGTCCAGGGCCACCGTGCCTAGGAGACAAGGGGGTCTGAGCCAGGGGTGCAGGCAGATGACATGAGTCCTGGGTCTCCCTGGTCCCATGCCTGTTCTCTCCACGGGGAAATAGATACAGGACACACTCACAGGTACCACTGAAGAGGAGAGGTCCTCACTTGGGGACTGCCTAGGACCCTTAAGAGCCGTAGGAATGACCTCCACTCTGAGTTTCTAAGCACAGCCATTCTCAGTACCTAAGGGCTGGTAGGTGTGGGGAGTGAGGGGGTGGGGGCACTTCCCAACCCTTAGAGCCTGCATGCTGCTGGAGTGGTGCTCAGAATCCTCCCATGCCAGACCCCAAGCCTTTCCTTGTCCAGAGGAGGACACTGAGCCCAGAGAGAGGCATGCACTTGCCCAGAGTCACACAGCAAATTACAGCAGAGCAGGACTTGCTTTTTCTTTCTACTGAGCCTTTAGAACCTGCAAGGAGAGGCTGGGGTAGGGGTGAGTTTAGCTCCTGCAACTACTGAGGTCTTCCCCCTGGGTATCCCACACCCTGCCCTGAGAGGGAGGCAGAGATGTCAGGGTCACCCCCAGGGTTCCGGGCCAGCATGGGGAGCCCAGGTCAGTCTACCATGTTCTGACAATTGTTTTCCCCCTCCGCTGCCAGCTTCCTGACTGACGGGCAGACACGCTCCAAAGAGCCCCTAAGCCGTGCTCTCAAGCTCTTGTCCCCAGAGAAGGTGAAGGATCCCCAGCTGGATTCTCCAGGTGAGCCAGCCGGAGACTGCCAGGCAGGACGGGGTGGGGCAGGGCTTGAACGGAGCACTGAGCTGTGCTGGGTGTGCTTGAGGCGGTTGAGGGGACACTGCAAGTCCAGGCTGACACAAGCCCGGGACACACAGAGCAGAACTTTGGGACGGGGAGGGTAGAAATCTCCATGCGCCCAGGGACCCCACCACACCTCTTCTCTCATTGCTGCTATCAGGCCAAGGGTGATGGAAGGTAGTGGGAGGAAGATTTCTTCTTCAGGAAGTTTGCAAAGGAAAGAGGTCAAAGATAGGGAGACCTTGGGGCCTCATCCAGGGCCAGGCTGTGGGTACGAGGGATTCTGCCCAGGGTTGCTAAGGGACAGGAGGCCTAGATAAGCAAGGCCTTGGAGTTTACAAGCGGGTTAACTGGGCTAGGAGGCAGGCAGAGTTCATTTTAAAGGCTTAGGAGGTCACATGCTCTTCTAATGATACTCAGCCCCAGATAAATTGCACCTTAAGGGAAGCAGAGTTATTTACCCTGAAGAGTCATCAGAACAATAATAATAACATAGTTGTGGTTGATTATCATTGGCTGTACAACAATACTGTAGCAACGACTGAAGTTAAAAAAAAAAAAAGTGGAAGCCATAGGTGCCGGGCACAGAGGATGGCTGCCTCCCGTGTTCTGTGCTGTCCTTGGGAAGGTACATTGTAGCCGTCTGGTCGCTGATCTGTGTCACTTCTCAGGGATGAAGAGCTTCCTCTGAGGTGCTGGTTGTCCTGGTTGTGAAGTTTCCCAGCTGCAGCTCCTCAGAGAGGCCAGGCGGTGATGTTGAGACCACCCCCCAACTCCCTCAGGTGTGTGGGTGGGGGCTGGTGGCAGAGATGGCACGCTGACCGCGGGTGGTAGTGTTTGAGCTGGTTGTATGTTCTTTGATTTGGGTGTGCCTCCTCGTGTCCTCCTCGTAACTAGACAGGGATTACGGATTTGGGGAGTGGGTGGCAGCGTTTGAAGTGGGACCAGCCAGGGAGGCCAGTTCCAAGGGTCCCTGGTGGGACAGAAATGAGGGCGGACGTGGGGACAGGAGGAAGGAGGAGAGGCTGGGGCCTTTGTCCTGAGGCCCCTTCCTTCAGAGTTTCTTCTGACTTGGTTTCCTGGTTGGCAGACAGGCCTGGCATGAGGGCAGGAGCAGACTCAGGACCTCTCTGCTCCGTCACAAGCATGCCCTGAGTGGCAGGAGGCAGGGCAAAGGTCACTACGCCCATTGTCCAAGAGGAAGCTGAGGCATAAAGAGGCGTAACTCGGGGAGACACCCGACCAGGGCTCTGGGTGCCCTGCTTCCCAGGCTGCCTGGCTCGTTGGAGACCGAATGCCCGTCCCCTCACCCCGTGGGGTGGGGCTCACCATTGCTGCCAGACAAGCTGCCTCTCTCCCGGGCTGGGTAACTCGGGGTGGCCCTGGCAGGGATCGGGCCTAAGGTGCTGGGGTGCACTTTCCTAGAGTGGACTCTGCCTCTCTGCCCCTGCTCAGAGATAAAGGGACCTGGACCAAGGAGAGGATCTACTGGTTTCTAAGGAGAAGGGTTAGAAAGGCACCAAGCCAGCCAGGAAGGGGGCCAGCTGGGCCCAGGCAGCCTCTCACGTGCTTCCCTGGGAGCAGGGCGCCTCACAGGTGTGCTGTGTTGCCGTGACACCTCTGGCGGGTCCCACCCACTTGCTCAGGCTCACCTTCCTCAGACTGGCTGGTTCCTTCTCCGCAGTGCTCAAAGAGCAGCTGTCAGCACCCAGACATTGTGCACAGCGAGGACCTGGAGGTCACAAGTCCCAGCTGTGGGTGATGGCATTGATGTTTTGTGACTCAGGGGCAGGAAGGGAGCCAGCGTGGGCAAGTTCGGTGTCCTCTGGAGCGGTCGGTGTCCAGAGTGTTTCTGAGGAGGAACAATTAGTCTCCAGCCCTGTGGGCCTCATTGCTTAACCTGAATAGGCATCTGGCAGCCCTACGGCAGTGCGGCACAGAGAGTAGGCAGGTTTCAAACACGCGGGTAGGGAATCCCATGGAGGGTCCCATCAGAGAAGGCTGGCGGCCATGGGCCAGGCCAGGGGCACGGGATGGGGGGGGGGGTGGACACTGGCTTTAATGGAGGGGTGGGGAATGGTAAGCAAACGTAGGGAGGCAGCAAGGCCCTTCTGGTTTACCAGGATTTCGGGAAGCTGGTGGGCACAGCCAGGCTGGGGCTGGGGCTTCACCTGGACTCTCCAGCCTATGTGCAGAGTTGGGGCTGCTGGGGACAGTGAGATGGACAGGCTTCTTTTCTGCCCTCAATGAACTCGCAGTCTGAGTGCAGACAGGCTCTGAGGGAAGGGCACACGGAGGCTGAGGGAAGAAGGCCTGCGACCAGGGAGCTGCGTGATCAGGGTGGGCTTCCTGGAAGAGGAGGGCCTCTAGCTGGCCTCAGACTTTTAAGATCCCTCTGGGCTTAGACCTGAGTGGAGCGGTCTGCCCTTGGGAGTTTAACATCTAGAAAGAGTGATCAGGATAAAAGGACAGTCTGGGAGGGGCCGAGGGTACTTCTTGGCACCATCGCTGTCAGTAAACACCCAGAGCAGATGCCACAAGGGACCCCAGGCACTGCCCTGGACAGTGCCAAGCAGGCCTCACTGGCTCCCACAAGCCTGGCTAGTGGGTCACACTCTGCCCAGCCCCACCTCAAGCAGCCTCCAGTGTCCTGAGAGTGGAGGGAGAGGCTCTGGGATGCAGCTGCTGTAAGATCCAGCTTCAGCGTGGCCTGAGTGCCCACTCTGTGCCAGCCTGGCACAGGGGCTTATTTCCATAATTCCCCAGCTGCCACAAGAACCCAAGCTCCAGGCTGTATGGGAGGGGCCTTGAAGCTGCTGTTTCACAAGGCACTTTCCATAAAATTGAGGAAAGGTGACTATCTGTATCAAAGCCTGTTGGGGAGGGGCGATTTGGCGATATATGAAAGGGGTTAAATCCTTCCCTGCACAGCTGCCCCCTTAAAAAGAGCAACTATCACTGAACATTCACCATATGCCAGGCTCTGTGCTAATGGACTGACTTGCATTCCTTCCTTTTATCTTCATAGCAGCAGTAGGGTAGGCACTTTTCTCATTCTCATTCGTTGAAGGAAGCTGAGCCCAGAGAGGTTCAGTGACTTTCTCAGAGTCACACAGCTTGTAAGATGTGGGACTCTTAACTGGCCACACTGCCTCTCTGGGACCTAGATAGCATGTAGGTATAGTCCTCTCTCTTCCAGCCCTGGCCAGCCCCTGCCTTCTAACTGCTGATCTGCAGCCCATCCGGGGAGCTCTTAGAGACTTGCCTTCAGGAATTAGGGTTCACCTGGGTCTCCCTGAGTTCTCAAGAAGCTGGTCCTCAAGCACTTTAAGCTCCCAGATGGCTGCTCTCTCAGGAGGCAGCCCTGCTGAGTCAGGCCACAGAGCTGCCGGGATCTGATCTCCACATAAAGGCAGCCTTGTGCTGGGCTTGGAGATGCATTTCTTTCTAGCCCTTTCTTAGTTGAGCGTGAACCCCAACTGGAGTAAGGCAACATCGAGACCACAAGGAAAGGGAGGGGATCCAGGGAGAGTGGCTGCCAGGGATGGGGCTGGAGGAGGTGCTGGCTGGGCCAGGTCCCCACACCCACTTTCCCTGGGAAATTCTCACACCCAATGGGACGCTTTGAGCTGGAGGTCAGGAGGCTGGGAACTGAGCGCTGCTTGCTCTCCAGCCCAAGGAGGCACCAGGCCTCCTTCTGTCCCACGCTCCTACCCTTCCAAATGTTTCAAGGGCATGCGTGGTGCTTCGACTAGAAGGAGATGGATATGACCCTTGTCCTCCGGGATCTCAGAGCCTGCAGCTAGAGGGTGAGGATAGGCCCTTGGAACACTGGGAGTCAGAGGAACCAATGTCATTTCAGTGTCTGGCAGGAGTGGGGGTCGGGGAAGGTAGGAAGGGCTTCCCAGAAGTCAGATGAAGTTAGTGTTGGGGGGGTCCTCATCTGAGATATGGGAACAGGTGGTAATCCCAGCCCCACCAGTAAAAAAAAAAAAAAAAAAAAGCAGAGTAGGAAAAGTTTCCTGCCCAGTTCTATCAAATCCCAGGTGCGCCACGGGCTGGACAAACTGTTCTGGCCCAGGCAGGCCTTGTCCCTGCCCTTCATCGTGTCCTGAGGCCCCTTAGACACCCCCAGAGTGCCTGGCATGGGGCTGAGCAGGTTCCAAGGACCCTTGTATGAAGAGGGACCCTCCTAGAACTCGTCCTTTCGCAGGGACGACTGACTGTACTGGGCTTTGCAGCAGGGGCTGTGCCCCAAAGAAGAGGGCTCCGTCGCAGGCCTGAGGACGACTTTGCCCAGAACCAGTGTCTCCCTCCGTCTGCATAATAAGCTTCGTTCTGAAGCTGTTCCCACAGATCACAGAAAGCACCCTAGGCTTCTCCTCTCTGCTCTCCGGTTTTTCCCTTTTCCAGCTAATTGAGAGTGACTTCCTCTGCTGTTTAGATGCCTTTATTCCAGAGCCCCAGAGAACACAGCTCCCTGGCTGCCCAGCCATCCCAGCATAATGGGTGATTGATAAGACACAGGCCAGGGTCAGGCCAAGACCAGCTGGGGCAGCGTAAGAGAGGGCGGGGAGGGGGAGCAGAGCTAACCTCCAAGACTCAGTGCTTCGTGGACAAGGGACCCCTCTGCTCTGCCCACCCCACTGATAGCTAAGACTGGCTCTTCTCAGTCACTGTCCAGAGATTTCCCTTCCGGCAGAGATAAGGGTGAGAGAGGGAGCCGCGTAGTAAGGAGCCAGAGGCGGGAATACATGGAGGTGAGAAGGCGAAGACGAGGTGCTGCGGCAGGGAGGCTCCTCTGCCTTCCCTGCTGTCGGTTCCTAAGCCTGAGGTTTGGCTCAGCCGCTGGCACCAGAGGCCAAGGCCACTGAGCTGTGCTGGACTCAGGCCAGAAGGACGCTGAGTGAGGCAAGGTCTTGCCAGGCCCTGCCTGGGGCTCTCAGTGTGCAGGATGGAAGTTCAGCCTGGCATGGCCTACTTGGGCAGACACCTGCTCTGTAGGCCCGTCTCTCTCTGTACTTGGACAGTGATGTGTCCTGCATCACCTTCAGGCCATCCTGGGGGGCAGGAGGGAGGGGAAGGTCCAGGCCCCCTAGATACCCAGTCATTCAGTCCAGGCCTCCTGGGACTGGGATGGGACAGAGGCTGACTGGTGCTTCCTCGAAGGCCCCCTGACCTCTGCTCTGGGCCGGGCTTCTGTGCTCAGGCCCCAGGGAGGAGTCATACCTGCCTTCGAGAGCCTCCAGCCTGGTGGGAGAGGCAGCCCCAACCAGGACTCGGCCCGCAGTGAGGCTCAGGTGCTAAAGTCTTTGATGAGGGGGTAGCACTTGGGACGTGAAGTGCGGGAGAGGTGGGTGTGTGACGGGGAAGGGTGTTCTGGGCAGAAGCACCAGCGGGGGGTGGGGAACTGGGCAGAGCTCAGGCTGGCTGTGAGGAAGGCTGTGTATTGAGGTTGGCAGAGGTTGGGGAGGGCCTTCCTTAGAGGCCATGGTGGGGTCATCACCCTATGGTCAATGGGTGATGTGGGAGGCTTTTCAACAGGTCAAGTCTGGGTTCAGAAAGGTGGCTCCAGAAGCCTCTAGAATGTGGGAAGAGGCAGTGGCCAGGTGTCATGGCTGCCCAAGGTCACCGAGCCTGAGCCCCAGCACAGGACTTGGGCAGGAGGCATGACAGTCCTTTCCCAGAGGAGATGTGTATGTTGGGGTTGGCCTAGAACTCCACCGGGACCCCAGGTGGCCACCTGGAGACGTGTGGAGTTGGGAGTCAGACACTGAGTTGGAATCCCAGCTTTGCCAGCAGCGACTTAGCCTCTGTGAGTCTCAAAGGGTTAGCTAGGTTGTAACATGGACGGCTGTGGGCGTAAAACAAGACAGCACACAGCCGCCCTTGCACAAGGAGAGGCTCAGCGAATGGGAGCTGTGACTATTTTCAATCCCTCACTGAAAGGAGGACAGTTGGGCCTCTAGGAAGGCGGGGACCAAGGGTGGGCCTCTTTCCAGCAAAGTGGCCCACTTCTCTTCTGGCTGGTTTGGGGGCTCAGACAGCTGAGCCTGTGCAGAGAATGTGGAGAGGAAGGGCCGGGCAGGAGCCACACTGCCTGGTCACCTTTCCCGAAGGTCGTGGGTCCTCTGGGGGCCAGGCTCTCATCACTGTCACAAGGCGGCTGGGCTTAGAGGAGACTGAACTCGCAGACCAACTGACTTTCCTTCCCTTGTCAATTCCTTCTTTCCTCCTTTCAAGAAGATTTGAGTTGACAGAATACAGAAGGGTAGACACCATGAGATGAGAATCTAACGGCAGGAAAAGGCAGAGTAGCGAGTGGGAGAGAAGAAATCAGGAGGAAGAACTCTGTCCAAAATATCCCTCCAAATGTTAGAGGCTTTTTTCCTTTGGATGAAGTAAACCCACTTCTAGAAATCTATCCTTTGGAAAGCCTAGAACAGGGCTGAAAGCTGGAAATCATCTGAGTGTCTTTCAGTGGGGCAGTGGTTATGATGTGTACATCATGATGTGGCCAAACAATGGAGTAGTACTCAGCCACATACACACACACACACACATCACACACCCCCACATGCACACATACACACACAGGCACATGCAACGAGAGAGACATGTTAATGTCACAAAAGTTAAAGACAGATGATTTGGCGAAGGAGGGCATAGCTTATTGGTAGATTGCATGCCCAGCATGCATGAGGTCCAGGATTCAATCCCCAGTACCTCCATGAAAAAATTAATAAACTAACCTAATTACTCCCCCCCAAAAAAAACAAGAACAAAAAAATAAATAAAGACGGATGATTTGGCTATTGGCTGTTTGATTTGGTACACTACTACTTTTTTAAAGTGTGAGTCAACATTTAAAAATCAAGTGATTACACATCAACACTCAGATTTCAGGGAACTCTTAGTTTCCATCCCTACTGGGCCCAAATCCTAGAGCGCAGAGCCCTCTTTAGATGAGGCATGCACTCGCCCACCTCCATGGTCCCAGCCACTCCCCGTTGCCTCCCTGACACAGAAGCCGGGGTTGGCACAGTGATCGTTGCCCCTGTAGCATAGCTTTCCTTAGTGAAATATTGCACTGTTCCTTGTCTCTGTCAAAACAGAGACACAGAAGTTGGCCTGCGAGAGCCATGTGTCTCAAGGCAAGTGAGAGAGAGCCTATTTCTTTGTGGGAATGAAGGCTGTGCCTGTGTGTTTCACATGCAAGTCCTGGGGCACGTCATTCATCCATGATTTACTATTACACATCATTTATCATGATGCTGATACAGAACTACCTGGCCCCTGTGGGTGTTTTGGGTTTGCCACCCTTGATTAATAGAACAGTAACGTGATTCTTTTTTTTCTTTTTTAACTTTGGATAAAAAAATAACAGCAACAAAATAAAACCAAACTCCTTGTGCCTGTATTTGTACAAGCATGACAGACACACACCAAATGTCAACAGTGGCCACCTAGACAGGCAGACTGAGGACGGCCTGTCCCTTTTTATATCATGTCCTTCTAAATCGTTTTCTATTTCTTAGGACAAGTATGTATTGTTTTCTCAGGTTTTTTTGTAAAAAGATGACAGCTTAAAAGATGATAGGTTAAAGTTAGAACTCTTGGCTGAGTGAAGATTTGACAACAGATCATAAGACTTACGTCTGATTTTCTTGGCAATGCTGGGGGGACAGGTGACTGCAGTGGAGCCTGAGCCTCTAAAAATGCGCACAGGAGAAATTTCCCTTTTCTGGTCTAAGCACAAGAGTAATCTGTGCCAGGGGAGGGGCAGGAGCTACCAGGTCCTGGGCAGTGGTGACTCTGCCAGGCTCTGGGCACACTGGCTGGGTAGCCTCACCGAATCCTTGCACCAGTTTGAGGGGAGAGGGGGGCCAGCACTGTTCCTCCCATTTTGAAAGCAGTTTTATTGAGGTGTAATCTATATGCCATCAAATGTACCCATTCTAAGCATAATAACTTTTCACTTTTTCATTGGAAAAAAAACCCACTTTCCCAATGATTTTTAGCAAATTTACAGTTGCACAAACATCACTACAGTCCAATTTTAGGTCATTCCCATCACATCCTAAAGATCCTTAGTGCCTGTCTGTGGTCACACCCCATTCCCACCTCCACCCCCAGCCCCAGGCAACCACTAATCTGCTTTAGCTCATTTCTGCCTTTTCTGGACATTTCGTGCAAACAGAATCAGACAATACGTGGTCCTGGGCTTCTGGCTTCTTTCACCAAACATGGTTCTGAGGTTCATCCATGTTGTTGCTTGTATCAGCACTTTGTTCCTTTTTAGAGCCAAACAGCATTCCATTGTGGGGAGAGCCGCGTGGAGCTTTCAGTCATCAGTTGATGGGTACCTGGCTGTGCCTGCTTTTGGACCACTAGAAATCACGCCGCTATGAACTTTCACATACAAGTCTTTGTGGAGACGTGTGTTTTCATTTCTCTCGGCTGTCTACCAAAGAGTGGCGTTGCTGGGTTGTACAATAGATTTATATTTAACTTTTTAAAAAGCTGCCAAACTATTTTCCAGTATGGCTGCGCCATCTCAATGCTGCCACCCATGTGAGGGCTCCCGTCTCTCCACAGCCTCGCCAACCCATCACACTTTAAGATGATTAGAATGGAGCTGGGAGGAGGAGAACTTGCCCAGGCCGTGCAGCGCGGAGTGGCAGAGCTGAATTTGAGCCCAGGTTGCCCTGGCTCCACAGCCTCTGTCTTTGCCCCCTGTCTCTGCTCGTGGGAATGAGCTTTCACAAAGTGCAGAGGTGGGAGGCTCTAAAGAGGCTGGTCACTGGGCTCTGCCAGGCTGCAGTCCCAGGATATGGGGAAGGGGCTTGAAGGAGTCTGAGGGGTGATCAGAGAGGGGTCCTTGGTGGCCCCAGCTCACACCTCCACATAAGGGCGCAGGGCTCTGGCAGTGGCTGGTGGCGGGCCTCAGTCTGGGGAGGTGGTGGTGGGAGCCAGCCCGCGTGGCCTTGGCCTCTGTCGGCACACGAGGCCCAGCGCTGGGTAGCCCACTCTCTGCCCGAGCCCACATTCCCTTGGCTGCTGTTCCCTTGCCTTGTACACCCCTTCTCCTGTTGGAGACTAGATCTGCCCCCTCGTCCCTCATCCTTGGCCTCCAGAGGAGGAAAGCTGGGCTCTCTTGTCCCAGCCCCAGGACCTTTACTTCTTTCTGCCAACCTTGGGGTCCACATGAAACCTTAGAGTGTTGGAGGCAGGGAAGAAGCTCACCCAGTCCGTCTGCCTGCCTCGGGGAAGGGCCCATCACAGGGCCCCCTCCTGGTCCTGCCTCAAGATGGACATTTAAGGAGGCGGGGCCTCCCCGCCTCAGCCTGGGCCAAGCCAGCAGGTGCAGGGCACCCCTGTGGTCCTAGTCAGCCCCCACTCCCCCGCCCATGGGCCAGCTTCTTACGATGACTGCCCTGGCCCCAAAAGGCAGCCTCGTAGACAAAAGTTTCCAGAGCAAAGGAAAAGGTTTCCACCCAAACCTCCTTTGCAAACATTCTGGACAACTTGGGAAAAGGAGGTGCATTTATTGAGCACCAACTATATGCCAAGGCTCTTTCACATACACCTTTTTTTGGGACCTTCATATCATGCCTGAGAACTGAACCCTTTACCGTTCCCCTGAGAAAACAGACTCAGAGATTAAACAGCTCACCCCAAATCTCACATATTAAATGGTAAATCTCTGCTTCCACCCACCACAGTAACCTCAAAGGCTAGGTGGTGCCGGGACAGTGTAGCAAGTGTGAGCAGTGGCAGCACGTACCCTTTCCCGCTGTGTGACCTTGGGAAAATGGCTGAGCCTCTCGGAACTGCAGCTGCCCCACCTGTAAAGCAGGGCTACCAGGTCCGTGTTGTGCAGACTAGATGAGATCCCTATGTGAAGGATTCACGTGGGGCCTAGCACTAGACAGGAATGAGCAAAGAGATGGTTTGATTATTTCCTGAGGCTGGGAAACTTTCCAGGCTTGTGATCACTGCCTGCCGGCTTTCAGTCTCCTCCAGCCCCTTGGAAGGGTTGCTCTTTTTGATGCTTTGACCTTCTGTCCAGTTGGGTCTGTCCCCAACCCATTCTCAGGAGGCAGAGGAAAGGTGGAAACCCCAGAGGATGTGACAGTCCTGCTCCCCTGAGGCAGCCCCAAATCCACTGCCAACTGCCCAGCCACTGGGGGCAAACCCCAGCTGTCACAGAGGCAGGAAAAGGTCTAGGGGCCACGGCATCCCCCAGGCCTCCTCCTCCCCTCCAGCCATTCCCTCTCGTCCTTGCTGCATCCCTAAAGCCTTGCCTATCCTTCAAGACTGTTGGGACTCCCTTTCCAGGCAACCTGCATCTACCTCAGTCCTGAGCTTGTCTGCCAGCCCCCATGGCCCAGTGCCCATGGCATTGTAGGGACCAGAGGTCTGGGAGCTCTGCCCAGGGAAGGACCGGGGTTCCCTGGGGACAACCTTGGGCTGGCATGACCCAAGCTGTGGTCTCCTCCACCCTGCAGAGGAGATACTATGGACAACTCGGACCGATGGGCGGGTCCGCCTGCGCAAAGACCCCAGCTGCTCAGAGGTTCCCTACACTGTGCATCAGATGTTCTGCAAGACTCTGGACAAGTACGGGAACCTGAGTGCTATGGTCTACAAGCGCCAGGGCATGTGGGAGCGTATCTCCTATTTCCAGTACTACCTGCTGTCCCGCAAAGTCGCCAAGGGCTTCCTGAAGGTGAGGAGCCCCTTTAAGGTGCGGCCTCTGCTCTCCCTAGTTCTGCCTCCCAGCTCTGGGCCTTCACAGGCCTCCTGATGCCCCACTGGGCAAGCCCTCAGAAAAGATAATGAAAAACCAGCTCATTTACTGAGCTAATGATACGTTCTGGCGTGGTGCTGAGGGTTTATATTCACTGGGCCCTTGCCATGTGCCAGGACTTGCTACAAGCTTTTCCTCTGTCATCCCGTCCAACGTGGGTTGGGAAGCCTGGTGCACTGGGCTGAGGGCCAGACTCCCCAGGAAGGCCCTGGGAGGGTAGCAAGGGCTGTTGAAGGTCTGATCCCCAGGGCACTGTCTGACAAGGGACCTTGGGAGGGTGGTCTCTGAGGTGGGCTGGCAGGGTCCCCCGTGGTCTAGAAGAGGGGCTTGGTGAGAACCAGAGGCCCCTTCCCTGCCGGCTGACCGGCCTGTCTGCCTTTGGCCTGGAGCTCGGACTGGAGCGGGCCCACAGCGTGGCCATCCTCGGCTTCAACTCCCCGGAGTGGTTCTTCTCGGCAGTGGGCACAGTGTTCGCAGGGTGAGTGGCTGAGGGTGGGGCTGAGTCTCCAGGGGGCTGGAGGTGGGCAGAGAGTGGAGAGAGGGCCGTTATCTTTTTTGAGAGGCCCCCACCCCTTCCCCAGCACCCCACCTCTTCCCCGGGGCCCTCTCCAGACCCTCCTTTGGCCCTTCCCTGCCTGGGGTGGCTGTGATGAGCAGGTGTGGGAGCTCTGCCTGCCCAGTCACAGGAGCTCTCTGGGCCCGGGCACTTTGGGTGTGTCAGGGAGGGGGCTGGGCCGAGGGGGTGGCCGCTGCACCTGCCCACACACGAATCCTCCCGGGTCTCCTGTAGTGGCATCGTCACCGGCCTCTATACCACCAGCTCCCCCAAGGCCTGCCAGTACATCGCCTATGACTCTCGAGCCAACATCATCGTGGTCGACACACAGAAGCAGCTGGAAAAGATCCTCAAGGTTTGGGGGAAAGAGGCAGCGAGCACAGGGGTCAGAGGCTGGGCGTCCTCATAGGTCTCCAGCTTACAAAGGACTTTTCTACCCTCCCTGCCAGAGTCCCCCATCACCCTCAACAGCAGCCCTCCCCCACCACACACACACATAGATCAAGCAGGGCAGTGACCACCAACCCATTTGCCAGGTCTGAAAACTGAGGCCCAGAAAATCCAAGGGACATTCCCCACATCCCCCAGGAAGTAGAGCTTTAAAAAGCCCCCCAACAGATTTTGCCCTGTCCCTCAGGGGGACAACCCCCTCTGCATATAGATGGTTGATCTGATCCAAATGCCCTCCCCCAGCCTCATTTTGCCACTGAAGAAACTGAGGCCCAGACCTACTGAATCAGAAATGTCCACCCTAGGTAATTACTTTAAATTTGTGTAAGGAAACTTTCCAGGCAAACAAAAATAGAAGAGTAGAGTGGACCCTCATATGATGATCATCCAGATTCAATAATCATCCATGTTTTTTCATCACACTCATTTTGTCAGTTTACCTTGTTTTACACTTGAAGGCAAATCTCTGACATCACATCATTTCCTCCCCTGAATATTTCAATGTGCTCCTCTAAAACGTGACATTTTTCTTTAACAGTCACAGTCACTTTGTCACCTCTAACACAAGTCAAATAATTCTCTGATAGCTGCAGTGTCTTTTTACCGTTGGTTCGTTTGAATCAGGATCTAAACCAGGCCCATATGTTGCAATTCGTGGTGTCTCTTAAGAGTCTTTTAATCCAGAACAAAGCCCCCATCTTTTGTTTCCCATGCCATAGGCCAGTGTGGTCCCAGATCAGCAGCCTCACCTGGGTACTTGGTTGCAGAACCCACCCAGACCTCCGATTCCAAACTTCAGGGTGTGGGGCCCAGCACTCTGTTTAACAGGCCTCCTGGTGATTCTAAGACAGGCTCAAGTGTGAGAACCCCTGCCATCAGCGTGCTGCAGAAGCTGGGTCAGCTTGTTTCTGTATCCTCTGCGCCTTCCTATTAGGTCTCGAGGCTTGATACGTTTCAGGTTAAACACTGACTGGCAAGAATGCCCCATAGGTGGCGCTGTGTGCTTCACATTGCACAGCCTGAAGAGGCGCATGTTGGGTGGGACCTCTCGTGGTGATGCAGAGCTTGTCGGTGGATTCCTGTGGCAGCCACCGGCTCGTCCACTGCAATGTTCCCCATCAACCTTTCTCTACTGATGGTCTGTACCTGAATTAATTATTTCATGAGCCGTGGCAAAATGTTGGTTTTCTAATTCATCAGCTGGAATTCTTCTCCAGAGGAAGGATTTTCTCTCATCACCTGGGGCTCTTTGCTACCTGAAGCATCCTATTTATGCAGAGTCTATGTTGGTGAATGTTCCACGCATACTTGAAAGAATGTTCATTCTGCAGTTGCTGGGGAGAATCTTCTACAAATGTTAATAATGCCAACTTGATTGATGGTGTTCCAATGTTTGTCATCTATTTCCCTGTTGATTTTCTGTCTGCTTATTCTAACAAATCCTGAGAAAGGGAGTGATGAAATCTCTGATTATTATTCTGGATTTATCTACTTCTCATTTCATATCAACCAGTTTTTGCTTCGTGTGTTTGAAGCTCTGTTTTATATATATACGTATTTAGATTGTTGGATCTCTGGATGAATTAAGCCCTTTATCATTAAGAAATGTCCCTCTTTATCTCTGGTCACAGTTCTTGTTCCAAAGCAACTTTGTATTAAGTTAATATAGCCACTCCAGGTTTCTAACGATCAGTGTTTGTACGGTCCACACTTCTGCATTGTTTCACTTTTAACCTGTGTCCTTGTATTTAAAGCAAGTCTTTTATAAACAGCATATAGTTGGGTCTTGCCTTTTATCCAGTCTGACAAAATTGTCTATAAAACTACCAGTTGGCTGTTTCCTGTTTGTCCCATCCATTCTTTGATCCTTTTCTCCTCTTTCCTGGCTTCTTTTGGATGGAGTTTTGTGTTTTTATTTTGTTCTGTTTTTGAGTTTTCCATTCTATCCACAGGCTTATTAGTTCTCCTCTCATGCTTGCCCTGTGGCTTACAATACGCGTCTTTAACTCACCACAGTCTACTTTCGAATAACATTAAAATGTAATATTGTACTAATTCACATATAAATGTAGAAATCTTCCAACAGTGTACTTCCATCCCCCTCCCAGCCTTTGTGCTGTCATTCATACTTAAACTAATTTCTGTGTGAGTTATAACCCCTGGGATGCACTATTTTAAACAGTCAGGTATCATTCAAAGAAATTGTAAAAGAAGGAAAAGATGTCTTTTATATTTACCCACATATTTGCCTTCATCTATTTACATAGATCCCAAGTTTTCATCTGGTTCATCTTCTGCCTTAAGCATTTTCTTCAGGAGGGAGGTGCATAGCTCAGTGGTAGAGCACATGACTTGCAAGCATGAGGTCCTGGGTTCAATTCCCAATACCTCCATTAAGAACAAACAAACAAAACAAAAAGATCCCCAAATATAAGAATTTTCTTCAACATGTCTTGCAATACAAAGCAGGAGGGCAAGGCATTCTGTCAGCTTCTCTTTGCCTTAACACATGTTCATTTTTACCTTCATGTTTCAAAAGATATTTTCATTTGGTTTAGAATTCTGGGTTGACAGGGTTTCTTTCTTTCTTTCTTTTTTTTTTCTTTCAGCCCTTTAAAGATTCCATCCCTATGTTTTCTACTTTGCCTTGTCTCTGAGAAGAAGTCTATAATTTCTTATCTTTTCCTCCCCACGTGCTGTATCTCATCTCTCTGGCTGCTTTTAAGATTTTTTTCTTTGATCACTGGTGTTCAGCTGTTTGATTCTGCTGTGTCTTGGTGTGGTTTTTCTTTATGAAATCTTGCTTGGGGTTCATTGGGAGTCTTGAATTTGTGGATTTATAGTTTTAATCAAACTTAGAACTTTCTCAGACTTTTTTCCAGTTAAAAAAAAAAATGTCCTGGGATGCGAATTACATGTATGTTAGGCTTCTTAGTTTTCTCCTGCCAGTTAATTTTTTTTCCAGTTTTTATTTTCTCTCTCTCTCTCTCTCTCTCTCAATTTCATTTTGAGACGTGTTTAATTAAGCCTATTCGGGGCAAGTTTAGAGAGCCTTTCCTTTATGCCTAATTTAGCCCCACAACTACCCTGACCCTTCTGGGTCCTCTGCTTAATGCCTCCTCAGGTCCCTCCACTCTGGCTAATGGAAACACAAACAGTTCTGGCCATGCACACGCTCTTGTTAGGCTTCTGGCCCCAGTCATTGTTCTTCTGCTGGCTTCATGGGGTTCCCCCTGTACCTGTGCAGATTGGTATTCGGCCAAAGAGATTTCTAGAACCCTTTCTCTGCATAGTTCTCTCCTATCTGGTGTTCTGTCCCACAAACTCTCGGTACCCCAGCTTTCCTGAACTCTGACCTCTATCCCCTCAACTCAGTGAGACACCTGAGTCCTGGTTTCCCTCTGCCCCTCCCTTGCCTCTCTCCTCCACAGGGGCACAGCCCTCTGTTGTGGGGCTAGATCATAGTCCATTCAGCCAGGCCCCAGGTTGTCTGGTTTTCCTTTAATAATAGAGAGTCATCCCCTATCCCCTGCTTATCCCACCTTTGCTGCTACAAAGTTCTCATGATGGGAAACCATGCATGAAGAGTGGCAAGTGTCCTGCTGAGTCAAAGGTCAGAGCTCGGGACCAGCAACCTTTGCCACAAGGTGTTTGCCCAGCCAACTAATACCTGGAGGTGGGGCTCTTCTCAAGGGGTGACTGTTTTTTTAATGAGACCCCTGTATTCTTCCCATCAATACAGATCTGGAAAAACCTGCCACATCTGAAGGCAGTAGTGACATATCGAGAACCTCCTTCCAAGAAGATGCCCAATGTGTACACGGTATGGGTGGAGAGCCTGGGGACAGGTGGGGCCTGTGGGGGCCTGCCCAGCTCACCTGGACTGCCCACGCCCTCCCACCCGGCCACAGATGGAGGAGGTCATGGAACTGGGGAATGAGGTGCCTGAGGAGGCCCTGGACAGCATCATCGAGGCCCAGGAGCCTAACCAGTGCTGCGTGCTGATCTACACATCGGGCACCACTGGGAACCCCAAGGGTGTGATGCTGAGTCAAGACAATGTAGGACAGATGCCCAGATAGGTGGGGGGGTGGGCTGAGGGTGGATCTGGGGAATGGCCCTGCCCCAACAGTCCTAGGAAGGCTCTGTCAGCCCCCCAGCTCAGGACTCTGGGACAAGTAGGACTGCCCTTCAGTCTGGTCCTGGACTGAGCCCAGCAAAGTGGAGGGGGACAGGCGGGGAAGACCTGTCCCACGGGGGTTCCTGTAGATTCCCAGGAGGGTGAGCAACCTCGAGGGTATTCAAAGAACACTGCAAAGAAGTAGCCCAAGCCCTGGGTGGCCACAGCGGTGAGCACTCCCAGGGCCGGCCTGTAGCGCTGCTGGGGCTCCTCTGCCTGCCCTCCAGATCACGTGGACAGCACATCACAGCAGCCAGGCTGGTGGCATCAGACCCTCAGAGGTCCAGCAGGAAGTGGTGGTCAGCTACCTGGCCCTCAGCCACATTGCCGCCCAGTTCTATGACTTGTGGACGGGCCTCCAGTGGGGGGCCCAGATCTGCTTTGCCGAGCCTGATGCCCTGAAGGTCAGTCTGCCTCTCTGCCCTTGTCTGTGTCCGAGCAGGTGTGCACGGGCCTGCCCAAGTGTGTGTTCATGTCTGTGGGCCCCAGGTGTGCATTTGGGAGTACATTGATTCCCCGTGCAGTTAGCAGTCAGAATTCTTTCAGCTTCTTTGAGCCCAGCCTGATTCAGATGACCAAACAAGAAAGGAAAGGAAAATCAAGTCAGTGGTTCCATGGGTCCACAGTCCATCAAGGATGGGCCATACTCAGAGAAAGATCACGAGATGGTCACCGATGGCCACAGCCCCGCCCTGCATCCCAGTCTCATAAACTACACCTGTTCTTTGGATCCTTCTTTTAAGCATGAGGAGAGCATCCCCAGAAGCCCCCTTGCAGACCTCCCCCTCCCCCACATTGGCCTGACTGGTGTCCCGTGTCCATTCCTCGACCAGTCACTGTGCAGGGGAATGAGATGACCGTGTTTGAGTTAGACTGATAAAGAGTCCCTGCCCCCAGGACTGGGATGGGACAGAGGTACTTCTGGAGCCTCTGGCCACCCTGGTACCTGAGCAACATCAGATTCCATTAGCAAAGAAGAGCAGGGAGGGGATGGCTGTTGAGGTGCAGCCAACAGCGTGTGACAAGAGTTGCATGCACATGTGTGTGTGCCCCTGAGCAAGCATCTGTGTGCAGGATGCCTGCCGCTTGTGCACGCTGATTCTGGTGACAGGGGCCTCCTGGCCCCCGGCTGGAGCTGAACCACAGGCCTGTCTCTCACTGGTGGCAAACAGGGGAGCCTGCTGGACACACTGCGGGAGGTGGAGCCCACGGCCCACTTCGGGGTGCCTCGGATATGGGAGAAGATCATGGAGCGTATCCAGGAGGTGGTGGCACAGTCTGGCTTCATCCGGCGCAAGATGCTGCTGTGGGCCATGTCGGTGACCTTGGAGCAGAACCTCACCTGCCCGAACAGGTACAGGGGGCGGGGTGGGGGAGGGAGCAGGCCTGGGTCATAACCCAGGACGCAACCTAGGGTCTGATAGGCCAGGCTTGTCTGGGCCCCATAGGCCTGGCAGTTTTGGGGACCCCTATGTGGAGGCCCCATCAGTGGCTGGCCTGAGCCCCTGTGTTCTTCCCAGACCCCACAGGAGAAAGTCACCCATCTTTGGGTTCTGACTGCGAGGACTGACTTGCTCCCTCTGAGGTGGCTTTCGCCTCCCTGGGAGTGGCTCTTGACAGTCTCTTGAGGGGTCTCCTGACCTCAGTATGTGGCTAGAGAAGGGGCCGCAGTGACCGGGGCTTTTCTAGCCTTCCCAGCATCCCAAGGGAGCACTCACCGCTCCCCCAAAGCCTTTTGATTGCTGTGGGAGGGTCAATGGCACAAGTCCGGCCTGTTCCCATGTAGAAATATTTTCCAGTACTAGTGTGTCTGTGAAACTGAATCATGTGTCATGAGACGTGTACCTACGCCTTCATTTGCACAGATATGAATGACCCATTCATGGGCTTCTAATGGGCTCAGACACATGCATGTCCACGCGTGTATACTTCAAGTCTCTGCTCATGTGTATTATGGTGTGTGCAGACTTGCGTGCATTTGTGTTGTTGTCCAGGTACCTGTACACAGCTGAATCTGTCTGATTTCCTGGCTCAAGACATTATTGCACACAACAGCATGTACACCCCTACACATGGGTGCATGTTCATAGGGCTGATATTAAAAATATTTAGCAACGGATTCAGTGTGGGCGCTAACCAATCAGAACAGATAACTGGAATAGCCATTCAGGGCAGGCACTGAACACCCACCCTGTTAATGAGAATGTGTGTGTGTGGTCTTCTGTGAGCCATTCTGCCTCTCCCACCAGCGATCTGAAGCCCTTCACAACACGACTGGCGGATTACCTGGTGCTCGCCAAGGTCCGCCAGGCCCTGGGCTTTGCCAAGTGTCAGAAGTACTTCTACGGAGGCGCGCCCATGACCACAGAATCACAGCACTTCTTCCTGGGCCTCAACATCCGCCTGCTTCCAGCGTACGGCCTCAGCGAGACCTCAGGCCCCCACTTCATAAGCAGCACCTACAACTACCAGCTCTACAGGTGTGCCTCGGTCTCAGTGCCCACCTGCTGATTAGGTCCCTGAGCCTGGGCCACTGGACTATGGATCCCTGAGTTCCACCAGTTCAATCTTGGGCCAAGACCCTTGGCCGGGCCCGATTCTCATGGGTTTGGTCTCTGCTACAGTGTCACATGGGTCCGTGGTTGCAAACAGCCTTGATGCCCAGGGACCACCTCCCCACCCCGGCACCGAGCAGGGTTCTGATGGAGGAATTTCCCTTTGTCTCCTCCCTCCAGTAGGGGGAGCATGTTGGAGAGTGTCCCACCATTGCTGATAGCCTAGGCTCCATTTTGGATGAAAGTTAGGGGCATTGGACCAGTCCTCTGGTGGGTGGGGAGGGCATTCAGTTCTGGGGGGTGAGTTGAGGGATGACCTGCTGTGCTTAAACACTTCCCCTCCTTGCCTGCCTATCACAGTGCTTGAAGTTGTCCCATTAGGACTTCGCCCATTCATTCATTCACTCATTCATTCATTCACCTAAAAACCTTTAATTGGCCCTCCCTCTCAGCTCTGAGTACCCTATTGAAATAGAAAAACCCTGGGAGGGGACATTCCAGCCATCAGTGAAGACTGAGGGTTGGGGACCCCAAGGCTCCCTGTGGGGGCTGATCCAGGTCTTGGAGGAACCTGCACCGTCTGACGACACCTCCCGGCCCCTCTACCCCCAGTGCCGGCAGGTTGGTGCCAGGCTGCCGGGTGAAGCTGGTGAATGAGGACTCAGAGGGCATCGGAGAGATCTGCCTGTGGGGCCGCAACATCTTCATGGGCTACCTGAACATGGAGGACAAGACGCGTGAGGCCGTTGACTCTGACGGCTGGCTGCACACGGGCGACATGGGCCGCATGGATGCCAACGGCTTCCTCTACATCACCGGGCGTCTCAAAGGTGAGCCCCACCAGCTGGGTTCAAGGCTATGGTGAGATGTGGGAGGAATTATACTGCCACCACTATTTATACCCACTGCAAGTGTTGAGCCCTTATTAAGGGCCACGCACCTTGAATGACATCATTTCGCTTGCTATTGTCTCCCATGAGGAAGATACTCTTATTACCCCGACTTACTGATGAGGACACCCAGAGAGTTCAGTAACTCGCCCAAGGTCACCCAGCTAGTAAATGATGGAACTGGGATTCAAACTCCCTAGAAAAACAAGGCAAGTCTTTCCAGAAAATTCAAGGACATATATATGTACTTTTATCCGCCAACGTGGATATGATGTGGAATATGATGTCCACAGATTGGACATAAAATTTAAAATGAAACATGATGTTTCAAAGAAATTTCCCACGAACAACTTGGCTCTCCCAGGGGAGTAAGCTGTGGACACCTCTGTGGAAGAGGAGCTTTGCTGTGTTTGCTTGAGTGGACATAATGCCCACAGCATCCATGTGGGAATCCCACACCCCAGATTCCCAGGGGAAACTGAAGCTCAGTGAGTGAGTACTTTCTGTAAATCATGCAGGCAGGTGTGTGACAGAGCCTGGATTCCACTGGCCACAGAGGGTCAGCTCTCCAGGCAGAGTCTGGGCACACTTGGCCTCAGCACCCAGACTAAAGTCTGTGCTGGGGGGCTGTCCATGCCTCCCCAGAACTGATCATCACGGCCGGCGGGGAGAACGTGCCCCCTGTGCCCATTGAGGATGCTGTGAAGATGGAGCTGCCCATCATCAGCTTCGCCATGCTGATTGGGGACCAAAGGAAGTTCCTGTCCATGCTGCTCACCTTGAAGGTGTGTCTAGGGGGTCTCGCTCGGGAGGAACAGCCGGTGGGTGGTCTGTGGGTCTGGCCCCAGCAGAAGCCATGTTCAGGCAGGACACATCTGGCTCTCATGACTGTTCTGAAATTACTAGTCAGTGCTGCCAGCACTAAGGGGCAGCTGCAGCACATGGAAATTCCTTCTGCGCCCAGTGGTACAATTACTGATATGCTGCTGTGCTGATCTGTTGTGTGTTCCAGCACAGTCCAGGTTACAAAGCGCTGCCCACCTCAGTCCCCTCGGCAGATACTCAGTCTGGTATCTGGTACCAAGATAGTAGACGGGGCTGCAGTTATGGTCCCTGTTTAAATTATGATTTCATTGGCTGAACTCATCTAACTCTCAGGCTGTTGTTCCTTCCACCACACCACGGGGCTTAATACAGTTGGAGGAACGCCCTGCTTATTCCAGAATCGTCCCTTTGAAACAGAGCTCACAGTGATCCACATCCTTAGTGATCAGCAGTGAGACCTCCTCCAAGACCAGGGTGCAGGTCTTGGTGCTGATCTGTCGCTGGCTTTTCAGTGCACTCTGGATCCAGACACCTCTGACCCAACCGACAACCTGACGGAGCAAGCTGTGGAGTTCTGCCAGAGGGTGGGCAGCAGAGCTACCACAGTCTCTGAGATCGTGGACAAGAAGGATGAGGCCGTGTATCAGGCCATCGAAGAGGGGATCCAGAGGGTCAACATGAAGGCAGCAGCCCGACCCTACCACATCCAGAAGTGGACCATTCTCAAGAGGGACTTCTCCATCTCCGGTGAAGAGTTGGGTAGGTGCTTTCTTTCCACTCTTGCAGGAGCTGTGTGGGAGGGCAGAGGCCATGGCAGAGCCTGGGGAGTGCTCATTAGGAAGAAGCCACGGCAAGAAGGGCCCTGATGGATGACACCCACCTCCTTCCTGTGGGAGGATGTTGATTGCTCAGTGCCTGGCCTTAAGGTTGGGTAGAGCCTGTTCAATGTACAAGGTATGTGCTGGAACTCATTAATTTGAATATATAACATTTAACTTTGCTTTGACTAAGGATCTGTTTTCCCTTGAAATCACAACGGGACTGCCAGACACACACCAAGGCCCTGTTAGTGTTTGGGCTGGAGTCACCTGGCTCTAGGGAGTGAGATCACCATAATCTTCTGTAAAGTCAGCTCATGCAACAGGTAAAGGGATGAAGCCCTTCTGGACCATGGTCCACAGAACCAGAAGAGGCATGGCCTCAGTTGGATGGATGCAGCTGCTCTCGGCTGTAGCATCTTGAGGTGTTCATGGCACAGGGGGAGGTGGAAATGGCTTCTTCATTTCAATGAGACTCCCTCCAACCCATCAAGGCTGAACCCAGGTGCAAGTGTCCATAGTAATGCTGAGATGCAGCCTGAAACACTGAGCCTGTCTGGTTGTCTGGTGCTAACAGACTGAATGCAAGGTCATCCAGTTAGAAGATGTCCTCTCTAAGCACTTTATATAAATGACTTTGATTTTGAAGTTTCCAATTACACAGTCAAGTGTGAGTTAGCACCAAACAGAGTTTACACTTCCCAAACCAGAGCCCTTTCAACCTGGCATTAGACGAGGGAACTGAGGCCAGGAAGTGACTTGTGGAAACCTCTCATAAAGACCATGGCAGAGCCCTCCTGCCCAGCCAGGGCTTTCCCCTGTCCCATCGCAGGCAATCAAAGCATAACATCCAACATTGTATGAACTTCCACTGAAATGCAGAAATGATTTGCCTATTAATTAGCATTGTGTAACAAATTATCCCACTTCCTGTTTCTGTGGGTCACTTAGAACAACCCCGGTACAGTGCGGGAAGGGGCTGCACAGAGGGGTGTGACTACCAGGAGCAGGGATTGCTGTGGGCCAACCTGGAGGCTGGCTCCTACTTGGTCGGGCTCAATTCCAGTTACAGGACTCACTGAGTCTCCATCTCTACCACATACCTTCTCAGGCATCTCAGAGTCCGGGCCTCACTCACTTCTTCCAATATCTCTTTTAGGTCCCACAATGAAGCTGAAACGGCACACAGTCCTGGAGAAGTACAAAGATCTCATCGATTCCCTTTATCAAGGGCAAAACAAGTAATCAGGGGTTGTCCTTCCCCGGTTTCTCCTGAAGATGGCAGGCTGAGTGCTTTCCTGACCTCCAGGTCCTCTTCAGTCTGGGTGCGCGGACTCCTGGCCAAGCCTGTTAGGTCTTGGGGTCATGTGCGGTCCTGGCATCTATGTTTGCCAGGTTTTATGCCAACAATAGCTGAGAAGCTTCACGTGTGCATAGTTTTAAAAGTACTCCTTTCTGTTCAGGTGACAAATGAGATCAGCTCTCCTTCCAGAACTAAAGGGCTGACAAGTTTTGGCTTCAGTTCCAGGTAGATTTAACAGGCTGCTTGCTCACTTAACAGTCCAGCCAGCAGCAGGCTGAGCGCTGGGGGGAGGAAGGGGAAGGTGGCTCGTAGAACCAGCGCGTGCTGCCGGGCAGGCGCTCTGTTGTAACTCACCTAGCGGCCCGACTTGCTCAGGAATTGTGCTGGACGTGGCCGACCGTCTCCTCCCATCGCCAGGCGCTCCGCCGTGCACACACCAGCTGCCTTTGATGCTTAATAAACTGTGGCTGCCTTCCTGATTGTATTTAATGTGTGACTTGAAACTAAACTTTCTAACAGAACTGTTAACAAGTACTTGATTTGTCAATTGAGCAGCAGACCAGTCCAGAGCTATGGGTATTTAACCCACAGGATGCTGTGTACTATGCATGAGTGAAGTTCAGGAGGGGGCCAAGTGGAACATTCTAGTGAAAGCAGCCAACTTGTGCTAGTCCGTCACCACACCACCCCTCCCACTCTGAATACTTTAAGCAGCCATTCTTAGGAGTAAGCTGAGCCAAAATGACCAGAGGCATCTAAATGGGAAACAGGTAGAGAATGCGTTCGTCTCCATCAGTTTGGGAATTCTTTATTAGTGTAAACCCAAGAAATACTGATAATTAGCACAATCCAATAAAACAGAAGCAGCCATATGAACAAAGTAAAATACATATAAGATTGTAAGTCTGATTACAAGACTAAAAAAGGACCCAGACAGGAATGTTTGTTGTTGTTAAGCCCTTGTGACCAGGGTACGCTATGCAGAGTCACAGGTTTGCAGTGTTACACAAGGGTCAGGGAAGCCAAGAGTCGCCTTTGGTGTGGGGCCAAAGGGTTCATGAAAATAGTGCCTTAGTGTCTGGAGATTAAAGAAAAGACATGCCAGGAGGAGGGAATGGAGGAGGGATGGAGAGGAGATGCCCAAAGGTCAAAAGCTGAGCCAAGCCCCGGTGTGGCAGGATTTTGTGAATCAACTCAGGCTGAATCTGCAACTCATTTCTTACTGGTGCTGAGGCAGAGGGGAGTGACTTGGTGCTTTGGGGAAGGAGTAGCTACTGAAATATAAGATTAATAGCCAGCATCCCAGGTTCCTTAAATGCAGCCAAAATTTATGCGGTCAGGCCTTGTAGCAGTTATCAGCTGGGGTGTGGTCCATTTCCGGACATGCTGCGGAAGTGATCGCACACAGCAGTCAGCTCCCATGTCCAACTCTCTGTCCATACAGGGCTCGAGGGCTGTGTTACACATGATGCTTGATGTACGTCCAGTGAAAAGGAACTACCACCCCTTCACTTCGTTAAAAGCTCTCGCCAAGAATAGTAAATCTCAAGAAAATAATTGAACACCCAATGCATTTGTGTCTTAGTACCCAATATATTGTCCATATCTTATTAACAAAAATTATATCTCTCAGTATATATTCCTCAATTGGGAGTCTTTATTCATACTCAGTAATTCATGTAAAGGACAAATCAGTCTTTACCTTCCATATCACTAAGAAATACACCACATTAACTGTTTTTAATGTAAACTTTCCCAGGAAAGTTGTCTTGTGCCAGTTTAGTTTTATAAGAATATCGTCTTGTGCTATCATGTTAATATTCTGTTTTATTTCCATTATATTTTTCATAAACCAAGGGAATCAAGGTTTTTCTTTAAAAAGTTAGATGTTTTCTCTTATTAACGCTGTATCATGATATTTACAGTTGAAGAAAAACTGTTTTAACTGAAGTGTAAAATGGTTAACAGTGGCAAATGATACAGTCCACATAGAGTTTACAAAAAAAATGTATACCAGATAGATATTTAATAAATAAGCACTTGGAAAAAGTCCTTTGAAAGCAGGTGTTCTAGGGACATTACCTGCATCCTTTGCACAGATTTTGTTAAGAAAAGGCCATGTCTAAAAACGTACTCTGTCAAGAAACAAGCAAAAAATACATACATAATGGGAGGTATCCTAATACAGGCTGATGAGGCGTCCGTTAAAGCGACTGATGCGAATACCGTTTGTAGAAGCCTTAATCTAAATCTTTTACTCGGCGACAGATTTCTTCTGTGAAGTCTGAACATTTTGCATTGCCTCCCAAATCTTTTGTTAAGCTCTAAGAAAAGGAAAAAGCAAAGACAAAAAGGTACCCACGTGTTAAACCCAAGCAAGGATGTTTTTATTTAAAGCCCTCAGTGTGATACCAGCTGAGCGAGTTACCTGGCTGTTCTTTTATTTAGTTTCTCCTTTCAAAGTGAGACCCACCCCACCACCATCTACCCACCCCAGGAGGACCTGGAGAAGCCAGTTCGATCCGTGTACCCAAAGACGCTCGGAAAGAGCAAGATGCTCTCGCTACGAAGGGACGCGAGCAGGGGGCAGGGGGGCTTTCTAAAACCTCCCCTCCGCTCATACGACAGACCTTAAGGAAACATTTGATTATGGACATTTAGATGACAGCAAATCTAAACAAGAGGGTTCCTAAATCCCTTGCGGAATTTTTAAAGTTTAAAAAACTTAAGATTTTGACCTATTTTTGGAAGCTGGGAAACAAATACTAAGGAATTATTTAAATCACTAATACTTTTTTCTTTTTTTTAAATTTTAGTATATTCATATCAATTTTCTTTTTTAATTGAAGTACAGTCAATTTACAATGTTGTATTAATTTCTGGTGTACAGCATAATAGTTCAGTCATATGTACACATACATATATTCCTTTTCATATTCTTTTTCACTATATGTTACTACAAGATATTGAATATAGTTCCCTGTGCTACACAGTATCAACTTGTTGGTTTATCTATTTTATATATAATAGTATCTGTGAATCTAGAACTCCCAATTTATCCCTTCCCACCCACTTCCCCCTGGGTAACCATAAGTTTGTTTTCTATGTCTGTGAGTCTGTTTCTGTTTTGTAAATAAGTTCATTTTGTGGGTTTTTTTTTTTTTTTTTTTTTAGATTCCACATCTAAGTTATATCATATGGTATTTTTCTTTCTGGCTTACTTCACTTAGAATGACGATCTCTAGGTCCATCCATGTTGCTGCAAATGGCATTTAAATCAGTAACTCTTAGACTTCCCTCTTTAGGAAAGAAATTCTCCCATTTAGCCACTCTGTTTTCTACCAGCTTATGCTCTCTTTACTCCCAAACAGAACTCAATATATTTAATTCTTTTGTCCCACTGCATCTGACACAATTTAAAGGGCCTACTGTGTAACTTAGGCACCGCTCTGCTGGGCTCTACAGAGTAGCTTCTCAGATACAGCAACAGAATAAAAAAAAATACATAACCATATGCCCTTCAATATGACTATAAGGTTGTTTAAAAAGCAAGCTTAGATTTCTTGTATTTTGTCCATAAGAATTTCAAATTATAGGATTTTTTAGAAAGGAGCCAACCTTGAAGACATTACGCTAAGTGAAATAAGCCAGTTACAAAAGGATAAATATTACATGATTCCATTTATATGGGGTACCTAGAGGAGTCAAATTCACAGAGAAGGATAGTAGAATGATGGTTGCCAGGGGCTGGGAAAATGGGGAATCCTGAGTGATGGGGACAATTTCAGTTTAGGAAAATGAAAAAGTCTAGGGATGGATGGTGGCGAAGGTTGCATAACAATGTGAAAGTACTGAATACTACTGGACAAGACACTTCCAAATCATTAAAATGGTCGATTTTATATTATGCATTTTACTATAATTTTTTTAAAAAAGGAAGAGACCTCAGATTAGGAATCAGCTTGCAGGCCCAGCCTCATGAAGCCATGACCTCCTCCGATCCCCTCTCACTTTCAGAATAATCCATCACACCCCTTGTGTGGGCCACAACTGCTTATGGTAACAGTGATGCTTGTTGGGTAGGAGCCAGACTGGGTGCGAACCCCAACTTTGCCACTTCGGAGCTGTGAGACCTTGGACAAATTTACTTAATCCCTCTGTGCCTCAACCTCTTCATCTCTAAAGAGGAATTATAGTATCTATTTCACAGAGTAGTAGAGAAGATTTGCTGACATGATATAAAGAACATAAAACCATGTAAGTATTCGATTGCCATCAGTCATTATTGCGTTTATAAAACTCCTGTATTACACCTGTATCACAGATGCACAGTGTCAGCTGTAACACACTGTATGACAGACACATCTGTATCCTCCAGTAGATTCCAAGCTCCTTGAGGCCCGAGGACCTTCCTTTATTCCTCATTATACCCTTCATACCTTATAACATACACAACAGATGTCTGTCGGGAGAAAGAGTAATGGACTCGGCGCAGGTCACACGACTGACAGCAGGACGACGAGGCTGGAACTGGTTCTGACGCCCACAGCACTGCCCTTCCGCCCACACTGCTGTGTCTACATCAGCGCTCTCCAACCCTTTTCTGAATAATGTGGTTCCTCCCTTCAGAAAATGGCCACACGCCCCAAGTTCACTCAGGGAGGCCAAGCTCAGAATGCCTGTTTGACATCCAATGCTTCGGCCCCCTTGAGAAGAACCATCATCTGTTCCTTCATAGATAAAACCCAGGAAGGAGCTGCATTTTACCCCACACAAGTATGGCAAGATTACCGATACCTTCCCATCCTTAATCGTAGCAAAACACGCAGTCTCAATCTTTGCCGCATGATCAAAAAGCCCCATGTGGCGCAGCATCATCACAGCGCTGAGCAGCAGGGCCGTGGGGTTGGCCATGTCCTTGCCAGCGATGTCCGGGGCGGTCCCGTGAACCTGCACGGGCGGAGAGCAGAGCGGTCAGGAGGGAGATGGGAACACAGCCATCTTCCAGGGAAGCTGGGGTCTTAATCAGCTTTCCTCACCAATGGAATATACTTAACTTACTGAATAGCTACTAGACACAGATCTTAGGAAAAAAAGCCTCAGAAAAACAAAGAGCTAAAGTAAAAAATTTTTCAAGTGCAAAAATATGGAATAAATCTTATCCAGTCAACTTTCAGTAAAATACTTAAACTGAGAAAGGATACATAATTAATAGTAAGGATACAAAAGAAATAAGAGGAAAATGATTGATTAAACCAAGCTTATATTAAAAAAAAACTCAAAAAAGCATCATTTTCTTTTGACAACTAGAAAACTCAAGAGTCAAAACACGTATCTGCAGATAACCCCTCCTGGAGTCTCAGGCCGTTCTGACTTGAATTCTGCTTCAGGAGTCACGAGGGTCCTTACCGACTCGAAGATCGCAACCCCGTTGGCTCCGATGTTGCCACTTGGTGTCACACCAAGACCTCCAATCAATCCCGCACATAGGTCACTGGGGGCAGAAAAGCATTTTAAAGGACATTTTGAAAAACAAAACACCTCACCTAGCACCAGACGTTCGTCTTTAAATACCATTCTCCACTAAAAGGAACCAGGGCTCCTTGGAGAAGTGGCTGATTCCAGGACTACAGTTAGGAAAATACACGATGAGCCTGAAGCACCGAACGGTGCCAGACAACAAATAGTGGGCTGCATCAAGAGGACACTGAGACAGCTCAGAGGGACCCCGCTGGCCACCTCAGGACATCAATATAATTGTTACATCAATATAAACAGTGATGGATGTAACCACTGAATAAAATAGAAACCACGAATCCAAACTGATACACATAAATAAGTAAACAAGAGAGAAGGGAAAGCTCTTCCTTATAGTGGAATGCCAACTAATAAATTAGAAGGAATGACAGACTTAGAAAAGCACCATCTGGCCACCACCATGTGTATGTGTGTACAGACAGAGAGGAAGATGGACAAAGAAGGAGGGGGAAGCAGGAAGGGAGTGGAAGGGAGAGAAGAGAAAGCAAAAGGGGAATTAAGTGAGTTTAGTAAAATGACACCATCTGGTGAACGTGGGCGCCGAGGACACAGGAATTCTTTGTACTATTCTTGCAACTTTTCTGTAAGTCTGAAATTATGATAAAAGTTATAAAAAATTTGTAAAAATGACCACCCACCTACCTAGTTATACACAACAAACCAGTGAAATCAATCAACCAACCAGTAAAATGGGAAGAGGGAACTAATGGTCAAGAACCAGAGCCAGGTGGGCAAACAGATGAAGGAATAACCCATCCAACACGCAACCATTGGTATCATCATCTGCATTGTTAGAATTCAACTCATACCTTGTAACAAATGCTATATTTTATAACATTTGATTAAAATTCTTAAGCCACAATTTATTTTAGGACATTTGTAAATAACGGGTGCAGCCAGACTGACCTGAGGATGTCTCCATACAAATTTGGCATCACGAGAACATCAAACTGGGATGGATCTTGGACCATCTACAAAAAAAGGCATTTGTGCATTTAGCAATCCAAACCTGTGCCCCACATGTACACACTATACACCACAAAAAGGAGCAGGTGGGTGTGAATATATACTTACATTCAAACATACTGTATCAAGGTACATCTCATTAAATTTAATATCTTTACAGTTTTCTGCAACTTCCCTGCATTTTTGCAGAAAAAGCCCATCTGACATTCGCCTGTATTTAATCAAATAAAAATTATTGAAAGCAAAGACTTGCAGAAAGAAAGGGATCAAATCAGAGAAGTAAAGTCCAAGAAATGTAAGTTCCAGAAGCCAAGACGTCTGATTTCAATTACAGTAAAATTATTTTTTTGGCAGTTAGTAAAATGCAAGTTGAAAATGTTTTAGGATACTCTGGATGCACAAAAGGGTAAAAAAACATAAATAGTTTGATTATAATAAAGACTATATTTTTATAGTGTTATCCAGCAAGAATTAAGAAATACCTCGTAATAAGAAAATGTTAAAATCGCCTTAGAAGGTTAACTTATTCAATTATTTAAGTGGTTTTACTGTTTCACATGCTCAACATTTCTCCCAGGTTGAGAAACCTGCTTCTTTATACATTGAGTTGGCCTTTAATAGATGAAGGAAGAGGAGAATTTAAATCCAGAGTCTCTGGCTTCCTTCTCTCATAATTCTCAGTCCCTCCTCAGACTTCTGGGACCTGAATTCCTGTTCCCTCCAAATTTGCTCCTCACTCACCCAAGTAAAGCACATTAACTAGGAGAAATGCCTGACCCTCTGACTGGCCACAAGGCCATTTTTCAGACCTACCAGGAAACAGTCATTAAGCTGGAGAGAGGAAAGGAAAGCCCTGTCGTTGCGGGCCCCCTACGAAGCCGGACGGCGCGCGCCCCACAGGGACTCACATGATGTTGGCCTTGTGCACGGCCGTGACGTTGCTCCGGTGATTGTTTCGCGCGTACTCGAAGGCAAACTCCGCGATGCGCTTGCTGGCCGCCTCGGTGATGAGCTTGATACTCTGCACAACTCCATCCACGATCTGAAAGACAGGAGTGCTGCCTCGCTGCAAGGGTGTGGCAGCAGCCCGGTCCTACACTACTGGCGGTGTGTAGGCAAATACCAGGCTAGCATGCATCTGGTATGTCAGTGGGGTTAACAGCGTTCCCCTGGGCCCTATGAGCTAGGGATTATAAGTCCCACTGCACTGACGAGGAAAAGCAGGTGCAGAGATGGTCACCTGCCCAAGAGCACACCTGTGAAGCTGAGGATTCAAACTTCAAACAGAGGGCGTGTTCCCAAGCCCGGGTCCTGAACCACCACACTCCTCCCCCTGGGGCCTCTCCATGAGCACTGGCAGCCAGAGCCCGGGACCAGACCAACACCCACAAGTCCTCAGAGTGAATGGGAGACTATCTTTGGGACACATTTTCAACTGGGAATTTGAAGAACTGTCCAAAGTGCACAGAAGGCAACCCAACTAAGAATGAAAAAAAATCTCCAAAATGAACATACCACATGTTCAATTCCACTGTATTCTCCTTCTGTGTTCTCTCGAATGGTGACAATATTTACATCCGTATAAGGGGTTTTATAGCCTTCAATTGAGACACATGGTCGCACATTTGCATAAAGGTCAAATGTTTTACGCAGCAATAAATTCATAGAGGGGTGACCAGCTGCTATTGGGGTCTTTAAAGGGCCTGTAATAAAGAAGGACACCCAGATGACAACAGGATACATTCTGGCCTTTTTTTTTTCTTTATAAACACAAGTAGATAAGGTTTACAGCTGTGCTGAATTTGAATCTGGCACATGCTAGTATTTGTACGAATTAAAATCATAAAAATGTAAAAACTATGCAGAAGATAAATCTAGGTAAAGATAAATATATACACTTTCATTTGACACTGGCCAGTAATACTTTAATGTTTTTTTACTAGAGAAAATATGTCCCAAGATGTAAAACAAAGTATCCTACTATGAGTAAGCTGCTTCATAAAAGGGTGGCTTTTACTTCCATAGTCAGGCCTCATTAAGCTTAAATGCATAAACCTTCAAAACAGATAACACCTGTAGCAGAAATCAGTAAGAACCACCATGCCCCACTTCAGTGCTACCTTTCAAGCCCATCTTGTTCTTATCCATGGACTCTTTGGCTTCTGGAGGGATCATCCACTTTCCTCCTGGTCCTTGAATGGCAGTGACATTCCGCTCCTCCCACTGAATAGGTGCCTAGATGCCACACCACAGAGCACAGTGAACTGGAAAGACTTACACGTGACTGACATTCACACCACAGTTATAAACAAACTTCTTCAACTTTGGATGCAACTGGTGAAAGCATACACAGCACAGGTCCAGAAGGCTCCTGGCACGCAATAAAGAAAGTCATTCTCTAGCATGCCCAGAGGGATTCTCCACACTACCCTGGTCCTAGCCAACACTCCTAGCTGCCACCTGCCCACTTCTTTTCTTCATGACTCTTCATGTTGCTATAATTAGACTATCATAAGGAGCAGAGAAATATTTACAGAGGTGTTACATAGTACTGATACATGGATGAACCTTGAAAATATTTTGCTAAGTGAAAAGAGCCAATCATAAAAGACCACACCACTATTAGATTCTACTTATATGGAATGTCCAGAATAGGCAAATCTACAGAGACAGAAGGGTTAGTGGGTAGGATGAGAGAGATAAGGGCGATGGGGAATGACTGCTAATGAGTACAGGGTTTTTCTTTGGGTGGTGAAAGTGTTCTAAAATTAGACTGTAGTGACGGTTGCACAATCCTGGGAATGTACTACAAACCACTGATTGAAATGTACTTTACATGGGTGAATTGTACAGTATATGAATTAAATCTCAATAAAGCTGTTAAGAAAAAAGACATACATAGCTTATGAAGACAACAGTTTAAAGGTATAAACCAGTGTCATCCTTTCTTTCCACCTCCACCCTACAATGTGTACACACATGCCTGACAGCTGACTGGGCTCGCACTCGGAACAGGCACACAGAGCAAGACTTGGTCCTTGTTCACAAGGAGCCGACAACTGAGTGGGTGATCATATTTCAGTGCACAGGGCAATGCTACTGTCTAAGCATCATTTCCTCTGTAGGGGTTTTAATTAGAAACTCATATAGAAAAGCAATGTATGTTTCATTTAAATAAATTAAATTCCTTGACTTACAGCTGCTGGTATCATAACCACAGCTGATTTGATCTTATGCATTACTTCACCCAGCAGCTAAAAATAGCAACAATAAAGCATCATGTCAAGCAAAATCCAAGTTTCCTAAATTCTCAAAACAAAAGTATTTTAAAATATCTACCTTCATTGAAGGCTGGGCTGTTTGGAAAATAACACCCCATATTTGATATTACTACACCAGAAAAAAAAAAAAGAGAGAGAATCTTTTAAGGTCTCCTATATCATTTCTTGAAATGTCAATTCTATGCTCTTTTTTTGGCAGGAAGGCAGAATGAGGTAGACAGGTGAATTACAAGGGCTTAAAGACCTTAAAACCAAGCAAAGTTCAAATGTTGCCGAAGATCACAGCACTGTTTGGATGACTTTATATCATAACTGATGCCAACACGGTAGCCTAAAAATAGGTCAGACAACGACAGCAGCAAACAGCGCTGTGAACGTCAGGATCTGTGAAGATTAACACCAGACCTTACCAACTTCATGCAAATGTGAACAATGCATCGTAAGAGCTCACAGACTCCAGCTGGCAAAGAAAACTTTCTACAATGATCACAAGTATTTTTTAAGCCCACTTACTTTGGCAGCATCAAAAATCTTCATAACTGCAGCTGAAATTTCTGGGCCAATACCATCTCCTGGAATTAAAGTTACTGTCTTAACCTGAATACAAGAAACCATCAAAGAAGACAGTAAGGATTGATTTTTGAAGGTTAAAAAAAAACATCATAGACAAAGAAATCCAGTTTATGGGGGGTCTCAAGAAGGCCCCAATTCCTTTAAGAAAACAGACCTACCTCCCAAGGGCTCATCAAAGTGGAGGCAAGAAGCAAGAGCCTCCATAACTCTACTCTTTACCTGAGCTCAGAGGTTTTAAAAAGAACTTAAGTGATGCTCTTTAGATAAAACAAAAATAAACTAAGCTACCAAGTACACTTCTGAACTAGTATTTCTTTTCAGATAAACCACAAAGAGACCAACTGATTCAAGTCTGTAAAACCAAAGAGAGCAAAAACCTTCAATAATGTTTTCTTACTAAAATTTAGAGGGTTTCTCGTGAAGGCAAGTGCTTCCTCTCCACCGGCGTCCTGGAGAGTTCGGTTTCTCATGCAACTTGTTCAGTCTTACAAAACACTTTCAGACACTTTCCAGAGTACCACTGAGGTCCGATTTGACACTCAGAGAAAATTAGACTTCATATCAAGGGAGCCTCCATTTTCCTGAGCTCCTCTATAAAACTAGCTGAGTAATGGCAAAAGCGATTTAAATAAGCTCAGTAAAGTTTATTTGGAACCAATAAAAATAGTATTATGTGATCATACCTGCAAAGTCTGAGTCACAGTTAGAATGACAGTACTTACAATGTAATATCAATGATTTATTTCAAATGTTCAAACAAAATTAAGCCAACATTTCAAACAGAAATGAAATGTATAAAGGGAAATGATGAGAGGATTTAAATGAGGACTTCTGTTTGGAAACTACACATGTAATCATTTGGGGACCCTCCCCTACCTAGAAGTTGGGCCCAGACAATGGTCCCTGCACATTTTTAAAAACTCACTGATTCAAGTTTCCCTGGTCCTTCACCTTCCAGCAGTACTCCCTAAGCAGGTGGACTAATTATTTCTGAATTTTTCTGTATGACTGAAGAAATCTTTTTTTTTTTTTAAATGGAGGTACTGGAGATGGAACCCAGGACTTCGTGCATGCTAAGCATGTACTCCACCACTGAGCTATATCCACCCTTCTGAAGAAATATTTTTTGTTTGTTTGTTTGTTTTGGTGGGAGGAGGCAATTAGGTTTACTTATTTATTTATTCTTAGAGGAGGTACTGGGGATTGAACCCAGGACCTCATGCATGCTAAGCACGCACTCTACTACTTGAGCTATACCCTCCCCCCGAAGAAATCTTTTTTAAAATTAGTTTCTCTCCTTATTTCTTTCAAGTATAACCCCCTCCCCACCAGGCTAATATATATATATATATATTTTTTTTTCTAATGGATAGAAAATTAAATAATAGCAGAGAGCAACGATCATCTTGTTAGCTTTCAGAATGTGTTTGAAATGCTAGCTTAATTGTCTTTGAATTTGAAATGCAAGCCTCATTCTGCATCTTCTGCAGCAAAAGCAGAGCCAGAAGAACCTCGTTTGGCTTATTCTTCCTGTCCTCCCAAAATGTAATAACAAATGTCAATCAAGCCACCAGGAAAATCTACTTTACTTTCACAATATAGAAAGTCAATGAAAAATGATGTACTATAGTCTTATAAATCCCTCATAGAATAAGATGTTACATGGGAGTATAGGAATTTTAAAATCCAAATCAGATTCTGTAAGAAGAGGGTAAAATAAAAACATATAGGAAGTCACTGACCCACAGTCTTAGAATGCTCTAACAGTGTGGTATCAGCTTTTAAAGCACAGAACTCTAATGCTGGGAATTCTAAAAGCAGCAGATTTAATGAGAAACACATGATCCGTTAACGTGCCAGCCTACAGACTACGTAAAGAAGGTACAGATAAGCCTACAAGGCTTATAGATGTTTGAGGCGTTCCTAATCGATGATCAATCTACTGTTTTCAGGGAAGCTCACAAAATAAAAATGCAAAGCAGGTTTTGAAGCTTCTCAACAATTTTCTCTCAACTTGTACTACTTTTGAAAAAAACTGTCTTAACCAAATGAGATTGTGAAATAAAGTAACAGGCTCCAGGGTAGTTTCTATCTATTTTTAACAAGTCTCCTTCAAGATATTAATGTGACTGGCTTACTTAGCCAGCTATAACGCAATTCTTTTAAATGTGCAAGCGACCTGGTAGATTTATGCATGTTCACCAATAATTTGAATATACAGTGTAAGTATGGCCAATTTTCCCTAATTTTAAATAAATCTTGATTCAGTGCTATATAATTAATGTGTCAGAGCATCTTTCTTGAGAAACTTCTAAAAGGAAAAATTAAAAGACGTAATTATACTCACACCACCAGCAAAACCTCTGGTCACCTGGTTTTGGTTGTGGAATGCCCCCAGCAGCCGAGAGACCTACATTTAATATCAACAAAGAAATGTTATGCACAGAATTAAGCCACATGTAGTTAAAAGGTAGAACTGAATCCATTTCTGATGGCTGATAACGCTGCAAGCTTGCACAGATGTATTCAGGAACTTCACAGGAATATTTTTCTCGTGTATTAGCTCCATGTAGCAAGCTCTCTCGGATATGAAAACCAAAATATTCAGTTTACCTTTGCTCTGAGAATTGAAGTACTATATATGTACTTTTAAAGTCAGTTTTATGACATCTTTTGACAACTCAAAAGATGTCAAGGTAGAATAAAACTCTACTTTTTTAGTTCAAACACCAGATTTTTCTGAGATGATCTGGAAGGTTTTATGTCAACATTCTTGACCACTAGGTCAATTTGGAAGTAACATACAGTCTAAGAAAACTATCACTAATTTCTTTTAAACTATCACTAATTTTAAGAGCTGGCAGGGTCCTTATAAATCCCAGAGCCCAACTCACTCATTATACTGTGGAGACAGTGGGTCCAAAGAGTAGGGACTTGCCTAAGGTCCAGGGTGACCACACAGAGACCAGAATCCAGGTCTCCTGACTCCTAGTCCAGTGTTCTACAATTACACAGTATGGCCATTCTTCCCCCATGGATATTAAGAAAATACACTTTATAATAAAAATCTAACGAAATTTATTTAATACCATTTTGACACCTGTGTCGTACAAAATGATTTTAAATACATTATCTATTTCTCCCAATAATAGAGGTAACATGGTCATGATTATTAATTGCTGGGACGGGGAAGAAACGTGACCTACTAATCCCACTGCCCCAAGATGTTACCACTGGTAATGTTTTCTTCCCATTTAACACTATCACACACCAGAAATACAAATTTTAAAAGGTTATTTTGAACTTTAATAATTCAGTCCTTGAAAACTGGTACAAAATCATATTACATTATATATAACAAACAGAACATACCAAAGAAATTGGGTACATAGACCAAAGGAATTAAAATTCATCAAAAGTTTTAAAGGTAACTCTTTTTCATGCTAGATACATGAGCAAAGATATACTTGTTATACCCTGTCTTAGTCCTCCTTTTGGGGGACAGTTCTTATAAGTCCGGAACCATTGCTGTAATGCTGGCATCTACTAAAGAGACATCAACCAACAGCCAAGTAGGTATGAACGAAAAGTATCCTTTAACTTGGCATTTAGTCATCTCTCCAAACTGAAAATAAAAGATAGGGCAAGACCCAAAAAAACACACTATGCCAAAAGCACTGGTGAAAAACTTAATCCTAGAATACGATTTATCCACCAGCAAATGGACTATAGGAAGGGAGACCATTTAAGACCACTTAAAGGCTAAGTTATACCCCCCAAAAAAGGGAGAAAAAACATTCACTCAAAACAGGCCCATATCTTTATGACAGAAGACCCAACCAAAATAACTGATTTAAGAAGTAAATCCACAAGGCAAAGATTTTCATGTTTTGTTCATTGTTCTATCTCCAGTACCTAGAACAGTGCCTGGTTCATAGTAGGTGCTCAGAATATTTCTGGAAAAACTGAGAGCAGCCTCAATCATCTCTCTATCAAAGTTCCCACTCCAGCAAATAGCTTTAATCCTTGCAATGATTTTCTCTAACGATCAGTTTTTCCATGTTTGACATCTCTCCTTTGTGATTTTAGAATAAGGTAGTACTGCATCTCAATCACCGGAATGACCCAGAACTTTAAGATTTTTAAAGCACAGATTGTATTCCCCTTTATAATGTATTTGTACATATACTGCATCATTTTATTTTATAAAACCTGTAGAGGTTGTAATAATAGCCCTTTTCAGATAAGGAGATTAAGGCCAGGCTCAGAGAGTAGGGACTGAACTTCTGACTTCAGGTCCTCGGCTGTCTTCATCTATAGCGCCTCATTTCCTTTTTTACCTTCAGACTCCAACTTAAAAACATATAACTACAGTGGTGAATGCATGGCAGGCCCTCATTCAATAAAAGCTTGCTGATGGGGAATTGCCTTATTATAAATATAGTATTTTACAGCCAGAAAGGTCTTTAGAAACCCACTATTTTCTCTAAATGAAGAAATTTTTTTAGGAATTAAAAATTAAGCTGCAGATTTTTTTTTTTTTCAAATAAACCCTTAAATGGAAACCAACAGAGGACGTGCTGTGACTGAAACCCACAGCCAGCCCAGCATTCCCATCATCCTGGGGCCTCAGCCTCAGAAGCACGTTCTGCTCCAGTCCCTAAAAGGAGAAACTAGCCCAGAAGTCAAATGACTGTCAAAGGTCACACAGGGAGTCCATGTCAGAGGAGAACCTCACCCTCTGAATCTACAACCCAACACCTTCTGAATCCCTGCTCGGTGGTTTTTTTTTTTTCTTGTAGACCACATTAAAGGCAAAGAAAATTTACTGGCACATTTGCGAGCTGTTTAATCTCTCATTCTGAAATCTTAATGTACCTACCAAAGATGATTAGGTGTTAAGTGTAAGTTCAGTGATTAAAGTATTGACTTTTGTTTAGACGGTGACACAGACGTTGCTTTACCTTCAGGGGCAAATGTGAAATAAGTTACCATCACACACAAATCCAGATTTAAAGAAGGTAACAAAGCAGAACCCAGTTACTGAATAAAACCCAGCTACTGATGCCCAATTGTCTACTTGAAAAATGCAAGTTAAGTATACCGACAGCTAGGAAAGCTTCCGATTTTTGAGTTCCCTCTGCACGCATTAGATGCTTTCACATTATGTTATTCAATCCTCAAACAACTCTGTGAAGTAAGTATAGTTTACAGATGGGTTTATTAAGGCTCAGCGATGTTAAGTAATTTGCTCAGGGTCACACAACCCATTAGAGGTACAGCCAGGATTTAAACCTAAGACTCCTAAATGCCAGTGTAGAGCTCTTTCCACTAAATAACAGTACGTGTGGACCTTGCTTTAAACTGAAAACAAAGGAGAAATACAGTATCAAGTTTAATAGAAAAAAATCAAATCGCTTATATTAGGTTTCTAGGGGATCATTCTTTAAGAGCAACAGGAGAGCTGAGGGCCTACTTTCCCCTCCGCCTATAATTTGTTGTTTGACCTTGACCACAGAGCAGATAGAATGGGACCTAGAACTGGGAACATCCAGACACCTGGGTTCCTCTTCAGTTTTGGCACCGACTTCCTGTGTGACCTTGAGCAATTACGTTTTCAGGCACTGTTAGTTCCACTGAGGAACCAAGGAATTGCACAGATGGTCTGAAACCCTTTCCAACTTTGGCATCTGAGCTGTCAAGGAAAGCTAAAGCCCCCCAGATCGCAGGATCCTCACCAATAAAAGGTCAAAGGAAGGCGCTGCTGGTCTACCTCTCGGAGGGTTCAAATAGCAATTCAAGGTGCAAGGGGCCCAGTGTCTTCTGAAGGGGTGACAGCTACAAGAGCAGACTGGGAAGAGCGCCAAGGCGGAAAAAAATCTGGCAGGAAAACGACCTCGGGATTCCCTCACCTGGGTAAACCTCGCAAGCCCAACGCACGTGCCCGACGCCGGGAGGCTTCCCATCCAGGGCCCAAGCTGACCCGGGAGGAGGCGCGGGCCGTGCAGGGGGTACTCTCAGCGCCATCAGCAGGCTGCAGCACCGCAGCCTAGGAAGCGGCCGGGATGGCAGAGCCCGGGCGGCGGCTCCGTGACCTTCCCCAGCTCCGCAAGAGGCCTGGGGTCCGCGGGCGGCAGCACCGAGGTCTCACCGGGAGCAGGACCGGCGCCTGGCGCCTTGACCTTGATGCTATCCCCGCCTCAGGCACGACCTTCCGGGAGCAGGGCTGCCTACACGCAGCACGCGGGCCACGGAGCGAGGCGCACCGGCGGCCAGGACAGGCTCGCTAACTGTCGCAGGCCGGCCGCGCACCGTCGCCTCCCCATCCGGGCCCGCGCGCCTGCCCACCCTCAGCACGCGCGGCCCGCCCGCCACACGCAGGCCTGCGGGGCGCTCACCTTGGAGATCCACGCCGGTCCAGCCATCGCGTCCCCTCCTCTCACCGCGGCGACAGCGACGGCACTAGTGCGCAGCGGCGCGACGGGTGCCCAGAGCCCGCTCCCTCCTGGCCCCGCCCCTCGGAGGCCCCGCCCCGCGGGCCCGCCTAGGGGTTTCTCCCACCTCGCTCCTCCACCGGGCCCTGGACATCCACTGGCTCCGCTGGCCAATCGCCTGGCTCGTCTCGCGGCGGTGGGCGGAGCCCAGCGCAGAGCCGCGACCCGGAAGCCGCCGACCGGGATCTCCGGTAAGGGTCTTTCTTCTCCTCCTTCGTTCATTCATAGAGTCACTGTTCTGGTGGGATGTTTGTCCTGCGCCTACTAGATGTCAATTATTCGTCTGACTTGGGGAACAGAGCTTCTCTCGCGGAGTTTACAGTCTCAGGGCGGGAGATAGGTCATTTACTCGTCCCACAAAGATTTATTTTTTTGAACAGCTTTTTTTATTGAGGTATAACTCATACCATAAAATTAACTCACTAATTTCGATGGTTTAGTTGTACCACCATCACCACAATCCCAGGTCCCAGAGACTACCAATCTGCTTTCCGTCTTTATAGCTCTACAAATATTTTTGAGTGCCAGCTAGGTGCCAGGCACCGTTCTAAGTGCTGGAGCTTACACTCCAGTAGGATAGAAAGGCACCAGTCAAGTATCACATAAACATGTCATTTAAAACTGTGAGAAGTGTCAAGACGCGAAAGTGCAAGGAGCTATGAGAAGGCAAAATCAGGGGACCTGACTCAAATCTAACAGAGAGGCCAGAGAAGGCCTCCCTGAGGAAATAACACCCATTCTCACCTTCCTCCTCATCCTCTCCTCGGCAGCACTGTCCTGAAGCTCTACTGATCACGAGTCCCCTAGCTGAGTTCCAGGGCGATTTAGACCAAGTCTCCCCCACCCCAGCCTGGAAAAGTCTCTGTCCCGAGAGGAGCTATCCCTCCACCCAGAGAGGTGGTGAATTAGGGGCAGAAGTGATGGCTAAGGCTTTCATGAGATAACATAATTAAGTGCAGCTGAGTCTGTGGCCTTGTCAGGATAGAGGGATCTCATCAGTCCCTTCCCCTTGGCCTTTCCTCTCAGTCTCTGGCATTCCCACCCCGAAATGTTCTCCACAGTCCCCCTCCACCCCCTCCCCACTACTGCCCCTTTCCTCCCTCAGGCTTGGCCATTTATTTCGTGCCCAGACATTTGCCTCACCAGCCAACCTGTCCCTTCTAGTCCTTTCTCTACACAGTCCTCTCTGTCACTCACAGCCCTGACCAGGGCCCATCTGGACTCTAAAACCTCCTGGCTCTCTCTTGCATTCATCTCTCACCACTGTCTTTTTTCAGCCATATTTCCTACCTCTCCTTCCAGCCCCAAAGTCCTGGAGCACCAGCCGAATAGGGCTCCTGGCCAGCCCCCAAATGCTCCCCACATGCTGCCCACCCCACACTCATGCCTGAGTGCCCTCTTGCTCCACTTCCACCTGTTGAAATTCCAGCCACTTGTCAAGACTCAGCTCAGATGTTTGTTCCTTTGGGAATCCCCCCAAGACTAATCCTCATGTCCCTTCTCCCTACTCAGAGCCCCCTAGCACCTGGTTCCCACCTCTTCCAGGAACCTTATCATATTTTCTTCTGCTGTGAACCACTGAGATCTCCCTCAAGCCCAGAGACAATCTATTATGTCTTTGTTTCTGGAACATGGACTCATACAACAAGAGTACTTGCTGCTCGGTGATTGCAAAACAAATGCTACGTGGCTTTTTCCAGGGTCCATTTAATCTTCACAAATAACTCCATGAGGAAACTGAGGTACAGCTAGTAAGCAATGATGCCAGCGTTACACTAGGACGCCCCCTAATTACCAGGGCAGTTCTCCCAACTGCTAAGCTTCCCTTGGGGATGGGGGTCAGTCAACTCAAGAAAGGCTTTGCAAGAGGAGTCCCTCTCAGATCCACTGTGCAGATGCACTGTGAGGACAAAGAAATGAGTAAGCCCCAGCCCTGCCCTCCAAGTCTAGTGAGGGAGAAACAAAAGAAAATCAGCCAGTGACAGGTGCTCTAGTTTGGGGTGGGGGTGGTTGGAGGGCACTGATTAGGGAAGATTCCACTATGGAGATGGCATTTGAATCAGTTCTTGAAGAGGTAAAAGAGGGCCATGAGAAGGGACCAGGGCCAGCAAAGACTTTGAGGCAGGGAAGTGTGGAATCCTCAGAAGCTGAAGTTCTTGGGACTGAAAGGATCTCAGAGGTTTCCCAGTCCAACTCCCTCAACAAGGTGCTCCCTGACTCTGGAGCAGCTGGAGGGATGTCAAGGAGAAAGCTACCTTGCCCTCAGCTGGGACCTTTACCCTGAGTCCGTTCACAGGCTCCAGAACCCCCAGGCTCCAGAGTTCCTCCAACATCAGGTCACCCTCCTCTGGAAAGCCTGTTTGTCCTGCCCCTTGCAATTCATAGTGTCCAGAGATCCCATCAGTGAGGGATTTTTGGACCAGATGGTGGGAAGACTTTGCCACTCAGGAGAAGGATCTAGAAGGTAAGCCCTTATTGGTGACTCCAACACTATCCAATCCAGGTGTGCTTCACTCTAAGAAAAAATTTTAATCAAGATGGCAATTTTTAAATTAATGAATCAGCAAAATAGGAATATAATTATTCAGAAACCAAAGGCATTAAAAATTTTTTTACGAAAGAAATACAAATTGATTTCAACAGACGTCCCTTAGTTTATTCCCCTAAATATTAAGACTTTAGTAAATAAATGGGCAAAGGACCTGAACCGTCATTTCACAAAGAAACACAAATACAGAAACTTGTAGAATGTCTAACCTTAACCATTATCAAGTACATGCAAAATTTTTTTAATTATAAGCTTTTACCCCTTTTATTAGAAAGTGTAAATAAAGTGCTAATATCCTATACTATCTAACTTATGGTGAAACTGCCATAGCTTTGACAGACCTTATAAACCGCGACAGTCTTTTTGGAAAGCAGCTTGGCAGCGTTTCTCACAAGCTATTAAACGTTCTTGCTCTTTCACCTAGTAAATCCACTCCTGAGAATCAAATCCCTTGAGAAATCTCCTAAGAAAAATCCACAAAGAAAAAGCCATCCCCACAAAGATATTTATTATAGGATTAGCTATAATTTAAAAAAACAGAAACATAGATAATTAGGAGGAAATGGTTATGTAATTTAGGGTAAATGAATTGAATGGAACACCATAGAATCCTCAAAAGCGATCATGATGAAGACTCTTTAGTATCTTGGTGTTTATGGTTTAATGTTCATGAAACAAATATATCAAAATTTAAAACGTTTTCTATTCTCTGCTATAACTTCTTTCTATATGTGAGCAAAGATTAGCAGGGGAACTACCTCTCGTCATAGTCTTCCTTCACTCAATAAAATCCAGCTCCCATCTCCCAGTTGCTCAGATCACAAGACTTGAAGGTCAGTTTGGTTTTCAAGATAGATAGAGAATTTGAGACTTCTTCCCACCTCCACTGCTTCCACCCTGGTCCAAGCCAGAGGCATCTCTCTGCCTGAATTAATGCAATAACTCTAAACTGGTCTCCCTGCTTCCACCCTTGCCTTCTTACAGTCCACCTCCTCCCTTAGGGATTCTGTTAAAACATAAGACAAATACACCCTCCTTTGCTCAAAATAGTGGTGACATCCCATCTCTCTCCAAGTAAAAGCCAACGTTCTGACACTGGCCCATGAGGCCCTACATCATCTGGTCTTGCTACCCCCTCTCTTTTGCCATCTCTTATCATTGTCCCCTTCATGACTCTCTTCTAGGTACACTTGCCTCCTTGCTGTTCTTTGATCAGACCACACCTGCTCCACCTCAGGGCCTTTGCACTTGCTGTTCCCAATGCTTGGAATGCTCTCCTACATGGCTTTCTCCCTCAGCCACTCCTCTTCCCCCCACCACTCCAGTCCCTGGCAACCACCAATCTACTTTATGTCTCTATGCTTTTGCCTACACTGGGCATTTCATATAAATGGGATTATACAATTTGTGCTCTTTTTGTGACTGGCTTCTTTCACTTCCAAATCAAATGTTTTCAAGATTTATCCATGTGTTTTGGAAAAAGCTCAGTTCTCCTCCTGTGTCTCTCCTTAACTCTCACACTACTACACACTCACAGTACTTCTGACACTTTGGGTCACCAAATTCTCTGTGACATCAGCTAGGGGTCCTACAATTTAACTCAATTCTGATACTATATACGTGGAGATAGCATCAGATCCCACAGGTTAAGGGCTCAGTCCCACAAGACTGCTCCTACCCAACTTGAGATACCAGTCACAAGTCCAGGCGGTCACCTTTGCTTCCGACCCGTGGGCTTTAAATCTCAGGTTCCCACCACCTCCTCCTCAGTTTTAACTAGTTTGCTAGAGCACCTTCTCAGAACTCTGGGAAACACTTCCATACATTTACCACTTTATTAAAGGATACAGGTCCCGAGCACAGGAGATTCTGTCCCTGTGGATTTGGGGTGCTTCATCTTCCTGGTACATGGATGTGGTCACCGACCTGGAAACTGCAAACCCCACACTTTCGGAATTTATATGGAGGCTTCATCACATAGGCATGCTGGATCATAAACTCCTTTTCCAGCCCTTCTCTCTTCCCAAGAGAATGGGGAGCAAGACTGAAAATTCCAAGCTCTAATTTATCATGCCACCAAAATATAAAGTTCAGCTGAGTAAATTTGAAGATCTAGCTGGCTTTCGTCAACGATTCATGAATTGGGCAGCATCCCACCTGGGAAGCAGAAAGGAGTGCCTTGCTGACCACTCTATCAGGTCGGGCCCAGAGATGGGGTCCCATCCCCTACCTCAGAGGAGCCCCACCCTCTGAGCACCCAGGCAGGTACACAAAATCACCCCAAGAGGAGGCACACACTATACTGTGAGGCTCTCGGCCCCTGCTGGTCTGTCCATCCTGCACAGAGACACTTGCAATGTTTACTGACCAAACAGATGAACTGCCACTGACTGTACTTCCCACCCTTCAGTGGCACTGGGAGGGCAGTCTGGGCCTGCAGAGCCACTGCCCCATTCCAGGCCTCTCCAGACTTCCACACTGAAAACCAGACTCATCACTCTCGCCCCTAAACTGCCCTCTCTGCTGTTCCCCACCTTAGCCAAGGGCCCCATCACCTGCCCAGTTGGCTGCCAAAACCTAAACTATGATGTCACCCTCAAAACTCCTTCATCACTCATTCAAAAAAGGTCTTCTGTGCATCTGCTATAGTCCAGGCCCGTGGCTAGGCACAGGGGAGGAAGCAGTGACACAGGGGAGGGGAGGTCCCTGCCCTCTAGGACTTTAGAGTGGTTCTCAACACTGTCAGATAGGAACCGCCCCCCCAACTTTAATAAATATTTTGAATATCCTCTTAGTATTTGAGAGGAAATAATACTCCTCCTTCAAAAAAGATAGACACAGGCTACATATTCATTCATCTACCGAATATTCGTGAAGAATCTATGATACGTAAAATGCTGGAGATATAGGAAAGTTTAAGACAAGCCGTTCAGTGCCAGGACAGAGGCCAGGCCAAATAAGGGGCTGTGAGACATATACATGTGTGTATGAGATGAGGAGACCAGAGTAGAAGCTCCCAGGATATAAACAGCCGCTATGTCAGGGGACAGGCCTAAGATAAGTGCTCTCTAAGCAAAGATAAGACTTCAGGGAGGAATGAGGTTTGAATTGCCCCTAAGATAAGACTCAGATGAGCCAGGAAAGGTAGCAGGTCATACCAGAAGGTGGCCTGAAGCTGAAAAAAAAATAAAGGTAGATTAGCAAAAGATTTGAGGGTGGGACTGGTGAGTGGGCCCGTGGGGCTGCTAGAAGAAAAATTTACTGTAGGAGATGTTCTCGCCCAGGCCTTGGGCCCCGAGCACTACATCTCTACCATCAAGCTTTACTTAGATTCTAAATCCTAGACTAACAACTTGCAGATCAATGACATTTCAGCACAAAGAATAGCAGATAGTGAGGAGGAAGGACCTTGGAAAGAAGGAAAGAAATCAATGTTTTATTATATTTCCTCAGACCCTTTACCTCCTATCCAGTTCACTCCTTGGACATTTTGTAGCATATATCCCTCTTGTTTTCCTTCCAAATTTTGCAAAGTGCCAGGCACCACTGTGGCCTCCTCAAACTACCCCTTGTGATGTTCTGATGTTACATCATTTACAAATCCTGCAACTGACTAGGAGTTGGCCTGCTTTAAACAGTGGTAACCATATGTTCCCTTGCCCCTAGACAGTGTGATCAAAGACAGCCAGGGCCCAGATTTAAATCCGCCCATCACCGTCTGCGTGACGTTGGGCAAGTCACTTTTTCTGAAGCTATTTCTTCATCTGTGAAATGGGACAATAATGTCAAACTCTATTGATATAAGAGGTATTCACGGAATAATCATATTCAGTAAATGTAAAGCATCCCACATAATCCTGGGTGCAGAATGGGTAATCAGTGCTTCTTCTCTGTCTGTCCACTTTCCCCTCAAACAAACACACACCCTGTCTTTCTCAGGGACCACACCCAACATCTGGGAGCAGCAGAAGCATGATTTGGAATCAGAGAATGAAGTGAGAGTCTTGCTTTGCCCCTTCCCAGCTGGGTGGCACTGGGCAAGTCACTTTGCCTCTCTGAGCCCTGGGTTTCTTATCTGAAACTTGGAAATTGCATGCCTATGCTCCTCCTCACAGCACTGTTGTAATAGCGCAAGACAGAAGGCCTCATTTAGGGCAATGACAATAGCGATCAAAGAGGAATTGTTGAGAGAATATTCCAGTCAGGTTGGTTGCTTCTATCTATCACCTGTGAGAGGAGGGACTCCCAGAACTGAAAATCCAGTCCTCTTTGTAGAAGTTCTGGCTTTTCTGCCTGAAACACTTGGCATGCAGATGAGCAGCATGTCAGCATTTGTGAAAGAATGTATCAGAACAGGATCTGAAGGCACAGAACTCTGGCCTGTTCATGGGCAATAGGGGAATCTAAGATGTTTGTTAATAGTGACTATGTGGTTTGGAGAGGATTTCAGTGTCCCCAACTCTAATGTGGGAGAAAGGGGAAGTACACATGGAGAGAATCTTAGAAAGGCCTGTCTCTCCTCTAAAACTCCACATTCTCTGAATTGTCACACATCCTGCATTCTTTCCCATGGCTGTCCACTATAAATGTACAATACAAATGAAGGATGGTGAGGCGGCCTCTGAGGGCTGGTCAGCAGTCCCCTGGGCTTCTGAATTGTTTCCTGCCCATCTGATAGCAATTGATTATGCCTCTGATGACTTGCCGTATCAACAGGGAAGCTTGTCTGTTTAGTTGCTGGCTGCTGTTCTCACCAGAGGGCGGCAGAATGATGTTGGAAAACCCCAGCCAGGAACCTCAGGTACAAAAAAACACCAGGGATCATTTGCCCATTCCTATTGGAACCCCCAACCTCCAGCCTAAGCAACGATTCTCAAAGCATGGCCTGGGGGCCCGCAGCATCAGCATCACTTAGGAACTTGTTGGACATTCACATTCTTGGCCACCCCAAGCCTAAGTCAGAATCTCTGGGGGGTGGAGCCTCCCAAGTGATGGTGATGCACCTCTCAGTGGTTAAATAAACAAACCACCTACTCTAAAGCATGAAGCCCTGGCCTCCTCATCAAAGTCCACGAGTGGGCTGAGCCAGGGCTCAAGTCCAGCTCAGGCTCTTCTCCCTTCCAGCCGTGGAACCCTGGGCAAGTTACTGAAGGACTCTCAGCCTGTTTCCTCCCCCGTAAAATGGAGGTAGTATCTATTGAATCAGCTGTTCTGGGGTTAGAAGCATCAAATGTGTGAGCTGGACCCCTGAGAGGTACTTAGCTGTGGTTCTACTTGCTGCAGTGAATGGCGTTTACTTAAAAGCCCCAGAAAATGCCCTGGCTTTTGTCACAGTTAGTCTCTAGACACAGTGAGTCCTTTAAACCCTCTCAAGTCTCAGTTTGTATCCAAGGGCTCAAAGAAAGGCAAGCAAATCCTGTCCTCCTCCCTAAGAGACCCAGAGGGCTGAGATGCCCTGTCCAGGCCCCAGCCAAAGGCCAGATCATATATAAAACAGATAAGCAAGTTTATACTGTATAGCACAGGCAACTATATTCAGTATCTTGTAGTGATGAAAAAGAATACAAAAAGGAATATGTACGTATATGTATGACTGAACTATTATGTTCTACACCAGAAACTGACACAACACTGTAAACTGACTATACTTCAATTTTTTTTTAAAAAGCAAAGAATGTTGGAGGGGGGAGGCCAGATCAGTTTCCCCGGGGCCTGGCCGGCAGGGGCCTTCAAAGTCATTTCGACTGACCCCACTGCTTGTCCGCCGAGGGACGGGGCCCAACCCAAGGTCCCACGGTGAGAAGCCGGCAGAGCTGGGCACCAGCTGGATCCGCGGTCCAGGGCTCTCCCTCTGCTCCTCGCAGACGTCCCCCGCTCCAAGTCAAGGGGTGCCAATATCACTCCACTCGCCCCGACTACACCCCTCAAATGGATTTGCTCAGGCCCTGAACCCTCACCACCGCGCCACCCGGGCTGCGGGAGGCCGGAAGTTCCTGGGTCCGCCCAGCAGACGCCGGTGCCGGCGCCAGACTGACCGAACAGCGCCTCCCGGGCCAGAGCGCCCCCTGGCGGGCCTGCGGCGCCCTGCAGCTGGGAGCCGAGCGCCCGCCCTCTTCCCGCCATGGGGCGGAGTCGCCGCTGCTCGGAGTCCGTTCCCCGCCTCCCAGGCCCCCGCCCCGCCCCCTCTGGGTGGGCTGCGGGGCGCGGCAGGGCTGGGCGGCAGGGCTGGGCGGGGCTGCGCGGCCGGCGGCCGTCGGATGCTGCCGGCCGCAGGGCTGGCGAGGGCCGCGGGCTCGGGGCTCCGGCGGCCGCTGATGGGAGGCGGCACCCGAGCGGGCGAGCGACGGCGCCGCGGCCACAATGGGGAACAAGCAGACCATCTTCACCGAAGAGCAGCTGGACAACTACCAGGTGAGCCCGGCCGCCCCGGCCCCCGAAGCGGCGCCTCTCGGCCCCTCCCCTCTTTTTTCCCCACGCTTGCCGAGGCCTCCCGAAAGCCGGTTCACCGGGTTCAACCATGCTTCTGCTTTCAATTCGACCGTGACCTTGGGCCGGTGACTTCTCTGAGCCTCAGTTTCCCCACCCCAGGAATGAGAGCGCTTTCCAGTTAGATTCTCACAGGCATGCCTCGCTCCGGCTTCCCCTTCCTCTAGCTCTCTCATTCAGACTTCTTACTCTTGGCCGCAGACCGGACCCGAACCCTTCCCTAACCACACATCCCAGCGCCCCCTTTGGCGCGGAGAGGGAGTCATTAAACGTGGGCTGGAGGAAGTACCCTCCACCCCCCTAAACCCAAGAAGCAGCTCAGGAGAGTGAGTTTCTGCAAAGCGGAAATGAGCTGGGTATGAGTGAGGTGCTTCAGCCCCCGAATGCGATTGTAGGTTGGGGGTGTCTCGTTATCCACTGAGATCTCTCCCTCCTGCCCCAGCATGGAAATAACTGGAGCAAGAAGACAAGCCAGATACTAGTCTTACGTGGTCACCTCTCCAAGCTCCCTCAGGTTCCCAGCAACCACCCCCTTAGACTGTTCTAGGTCCCTCTGCCTCCAGAGCCAGGGAGCTGTCCACATCAGACCCCAGTGCCCTCCCATCCCTGTACAAACTTTTCCGTGGTTGCAGGATGGAACACAGCCTCCTGTCTTGCCCAGAGCCCTGGCCAGCCTGCACAGGTCCCTTCCCTGCCCTGTGCACTGCAACCACCCCAGAACTACCCGTGTTTGCATGACACCAAGCTCTTTGCTCCCTCTCTCTGCCCATGCTCTGGGGTGCCTAGACTCCAGATGATCTGGCTTATCCTCCCAGGCCCAACTCTGATGCCTCTTTCCCATCTCTGCCAGGCAGAGGGGGCTGGACCGTGTTGTTGCCTGTGTGGAGTGTGCTTGGGAGAGGTGAACACCAGCAGGGCCTCCACAGTCTCCTGTTGCCTTCGTGAATATTTGCTTTAGAATTGAACTTGAAGTGTGGGTTCTCTGATGTGGGCAGAGGTAAAATAAAGTCTCCTTTTCCTCCTAAAATCCCTGATTGTCGATGACACAGATTTCTCAGTTCCGCGTGAGGCCCTGAGAAGGACTGGGGGTGCCATGTAACCTCAGATGCCCTGTGTGCATCAACTCATTGGGTCATCACAGCGAGGTGGATTATTAGCCCCATTTTACAGGAGAGTAAACAAAGGCTGAGGAGCCATTCAGTACCCTGCCCAGGAGGGTTCACATAAGAATTTGGGAATTGTGGATCTAAGTGTCACTCCTTTTGTTGGTGATGGGGCTATGTGTGGTCTTGGTCTCAAAGGCACTCACTGTCTGCGGAGACAGAGGATGAGAGGCAGGCTGTGAGTGTGCCGTAAGGGAGAGCACCAGTGGGCAGTGGGAGGCCAGGAGGGAAGGTGGGCTTGGCTTTGATCAGTTTAGAAATAGTGCCGCACTTGCACAGACCCTTGAAAGATAGAATTTTGCCCATCAGGGCCCAGAAGGCGGCATTCCAAGGCAGAGCGACAGCTTGGGTAAAGGCTTGGAGGTGAGCCCATGCTCAAAAGAGTAGCCCCGTGGGGGTGGGGAGCCTGGGTTCCCACTCAGACCAGCCTGGCATTGGGTTACCCTTCGGAGGCCGGCCCACTGCTGGGTTCTGATCCCTTTGCCAGAAGCAGGGCTCAGTGGGAGAAACAAGAGCTGTGAAACCTAAGAGCCCCACATCTCCCTCCCTGGGACTCTCCAGCTGGTCAGGACCAGCTGGGGGTGACCCCTGAGTAGCAGCTGCCCCTCCCCCAACTGATCCCCAGGGATTCCTGTCCCTTTCCCCGGTCCCCAGGTGCCAGTGATTCCCAAAGTTCAGATTTCTTCCCCGACCACTTCTCTGTCTTCCAGATCCATCCCCCAAACCCCTCAAACTCCCAAGTCCATACCCCAGACCCCTCAAACTCCCCAGGACCCACTGCTGCTCCTCCAGCTGGTCTCTTTGCTTTCGCACAGCCCATGTTTTAGTTAAGAACAAGTCCTGTAACCCGGCCTCTTTGGGGCTCACCTGGGGATCCCCTCCTCCATCTCCACAGCCGGGGCCCTGGGCCTGGCCTCTTCAGTCTCCCTGGGACTGCTGCCTTGCCCACCCCTCTCTCTGCGCCCTCTGGCTACCCGCACGCTTCTGCCACAGTCCCTTAGTTTCCCACTCCGCCCCCTTCCTTCCCTTCTTCCCACTTTCCAGTGTGCATCACCGCTGTGAAGCAACTTTTCCTTTAAAAATAATCCCTGGCCCAGGAATCGCATTGTACGTGTATTAACCAATCCCCTGTTGCTGTGGGTGACCCTGGGGAGTTGCTTGTAAGTAGGTCATGAATGCCCAGGGCAGAAGTGCAGGGTCAAGGATGTGAAGGATCTTTCTCAAACACCGATGTGACCCTCTCCTTTTCCTATAATTCCACGGTGTCTTGGGGTAATAGCCCGAGCGGAGTCCAGAGCAGAGCTCACCCCAGCCTGGTCTGGGCTCAGCCAGCCTCCAGCCTCATTCTTACTCCCCTCCCCTGGCTCCCCTAGTTCCAGGCACACTGAAGGGCTTCTAGCCAAGCATGGCCTCACCTGTGGCCTTGTTCTCCTGACACCCTCCCCTCATCTCTTCACCAGCCCAGTCTGGCCCATTTTTCTGTCCAGGCCAGGCCTCACCTCTTTGGGATAGGCTCTCTGATGCCCTCCTCCCATCCTTCTCGTGGTCACAGAATGGCTTATACCCACTCATCACTGTCTGTTTACACTCCATCCTCCTTCCTGTGTGTCCGTTGTCCAGGCGCAGAAGAGGCAGTGGAGAATATTGTATGAATGAATGGATGAATGAGTATTTATTAAAGCACAGCTCTCAGGAGGGGAAAGAACTCCAGGGATTCTGAAGTCCTGAGTTCAAGTCATGGCTGGGCCATAGATGCTGTAGGCCTCGGTAAGCTCCTGTCCTCTTCTGGTCCTCAGTGTCCCCACCTCCACAATGGGAATCATTACTAGCCCTGCTGTGCTCATGTCACAGGGCTGCTGTGGGGATCAGTTGAGCTGTGTGACAGTCAGCTGGGTGGTGCTGAGGCCTGAGCTGGCAGAGCTGGATGGGGAGTTTACTCCAGCTGGGACTGGCTGTGGCTCAGCTCAGGACCCCTGGCACAGGCACGCCAGGCATGTGGAGATGGGAGGCAGGGTGGCTGCCTGGACAAAGTACTCGAGTTGAGCTCTGGAGCATGGAAAGAATTTGGACCAGGTGGGGAAGGCACTCCAGGTGGAGGATAGGAGGAATACAGGCTTGGAGGAGAAACTCCAGCTTCAACTGGCATAAATCTGAGCTTCTGCTATGAAAGCTCAGCCTGCCCTGTTTTCTGCTGCGAGTCCTGAGGGCCCACGTCTTCTGGACTAGGCTCCCTCCTTCCCTTCTGCCTGCCCCTCGTGACCCTAACCTGAGCCGGGATTCTACCCTCAAGATCTATCCCTGTAAACTGTCAGGGGCCAAGCAGTGACGGGGCATTTGTTCTCGGTGGAGTATAAGAATTCCTACAGACCTATGGCTGTAGCTTCCTGTGCAGCTGAGTATGTGGAGGGGGCTGGGGATTTTGTTTGGTATCAGAGTGGGAGCAGACTCCGAGCTTTGGCCTCTAAAGAGATGCCTTTGGGACATGGGGTAGTGGGTGGAGCTATTGCACACAAGGTGGAGAGAACCCTGCAAGCTGTGGCCCGTAGGCTTCCTGGACGTTATCTCATTTGCTCCTCTCACTGCCCTCTTCAGAGAGGCAGTATCCCCATTTTACAGATGTAGAAACTGAGGCTCCGAAAGGCAAATGATTTGCCTAAGGGTCCAAAACAAGATGAGAATTTGAATCTGACTACTAAACCTTTTCCTCTGCCACACTGCCAGGCTACTCAGAACCCTGAGAAGCTTTTAAGGCACCTGCCATACTCATCTCCCATGAGCTGCCTCCCTGGGGTGAATTCCAGGGAAATAAGTCGACAGAAGAAAAAGCAAAACATCGGTCGATAAGCAGGTTCATGGCAGCTTTATTGGTCATGTTGAAAACTGAGAAACAGCTGTGGCTAAATGTTCAGAAAGAGGAGGAAGGTCAGGTTATGCAGGGCCAATGCTTTCCATGAGATATTCCACAGCCAGTGAAGAGATAATGTAACTGCCTTGGAAGATTTATATGGAAAAATCTGATCACTCATCCCACCAGCCTGTACTGAGCAGGCACCCTCTATCAGATACAGGAATACACAGCGGAAGCAGGACGTGGAGTGGTTGGTGTACAATGGTCCTAGGTGGGCTGTGATTCTGTTTACAGTCAGTGGGCACTGGGCAAGAAGCACGTGGGCCTGAGTTCTAGCCTAGCCCTCTGGTCTGCAAGTGCAACTTAGGGCAAGCTATTCAGCTTTGCTGAACCTCAGTTTTCCCATCTATAAAATGAGGAGATATTGCCTCCCCCCGGCATCTCCCCCGTAGTCTAGTGATGAGAATATTCAGAGCCCCAGTGGACCAGCCCAGTGTAATCATGGACTGGTTGTGGTGTGGTTCTCAACCTGGGCTGCACATTGCAGTCACCTGATGGCTTTAAAACTGCTGATGCCTGGATCCACCTCAGGGATTCTGGTGTAACTGATCTGGGGTCATTTGGAAGAGGGCACAGGGAGTTTAAACAGCTCCCCAGGTGATCTGCTCTAGAGCAGGGCCCTCACACTTTAGCAGGATCAGCATCACCAGCAGTACTTTTAAAATGCAGGTTCCTTGGTCCCACCCTGCAGAGTTTCTGCTTCAGTAGGTCTGGAGAGGAGCTTGAGAATCTGAATTTCCACTGAGTCCCAGGTGATGTTGATGCTGCTGGTCCAGGAACCACACCTTGAGGACCAGTGCTATGGACGGATGTAAGTAACTGTGATAAGGGGCCAGGGTCATGTGAGAAGCTTCTGCATCTGTTGCTGATGGAACCCTCAGTCAGAACCCAGATATTGCCTTTCTAACCCAGGGGATGGGAGAGAGGAGGGGAGAGGGAGGGGGAAGAGGATAGGTCAGTGGAAGGAGAGCAGAAGCCAGACCTCTCCCCATTCCCAGTTACATGCTGGTTGGGAGCGCCGTGGCCCTTCTCGCTGGGCAGCTTCATGCTGTAGAACCGGCCGTGGGGCCGAGAGTGGTCTGTACCTAGAAGGCCCCTGCCTGCTCCAGGTTTCTGGGGTCTGCTGAGAAATCAGCCTACCTGGTCTCCAGCCTGTCTGAGTCTTCGGCCTGCGAGGCAGGGAGTTTTCTGTTTGTGCTGGGTTGAGGGGGTGGCGGGGCACTGCTTGAGCCTCTCCTGGCTCCTACAGAGCAGCTCTCACGGAAGGCAAAGCCTTGCAACCCCAGGAGAAGCCTCTGTGTTTCCAGGAAGGGTAAGGCAGCATGGGGGTCCTCGGTCTAACTCCTGCCCAGCAGCATGTGGCTCCGGACAGACTTGTGCGGCTAACTGGGGCCTGGAAATTGCCATCAATTCTCTCTTCAGCTCTCCCTTGGGGGCCCAGTGGAAATACTGGATGTGCATCCTGCCGGCCTCCTTTCTCGGGTCCTCCTCAGTGTGCAGTCCAGTTGCCCCGGTGCTTGGGGCTCCAGGTCTCATCCAGGGCAAGCCCGGCTGTCTGTGAGCCCAGGCGCAGCCACTAGCCCCTCAGCAGAGCCAGCTCTCGTCCGCACACTGCCCTGGGAGGCCCCACCGGCTCTGGGCTCTGCAGAGCCTCAGGGGCCTCCTCCCTCAGGCTGCCTCCTCCCTCAGGCTGCGACACCAGGCAGACCTCAGGGGATGAGCACAAAAGCCCTTCATGCTCGGGCACTTTCCAGAGTGCTGGGTCCTTTTCCCCTCCCTAATTCCCGTGAAGCTCGGCATAGTAGCCATCGTCACTAGGCAGGCCGAGCTGTGGATGGAGGCGTGACTGTGGGAGGCAGATGAGTTTACAATCTGGGTGGCCTCAGGCTGAGTGCTGCCCCCACCCTGAGTCACACCTGCCTGCGGGCCCCAGCAGCCTCCTCGCTGGCCTCTGTCCAGATGCTGCCAGTCCCCCACTACTCACCTTCCTCCTCCCCTCTCCTCCTCATCTCCTTACTTCCCCCAACCCCAGCCTCTCCACTACCTTCCCCAGGTGACCTCATTGATTCCTGTGGCTTCAGATGCCAGTTAGGCACTGGTGCCTCCTTAGTCTGTGTGCCTGGAATGCTCAGTCTCTGAGCATGGGGCTGCTGCCCGCGGCCACCCAGGACACACACAACTCCAGGAGGCCCCGTTCTCAGGGGCTGTAGCGTGGCCAGAGCCCCCTGCAGCTGGGCAGCACCGTGGCTCTGCCAGTCCTCACTCCTGAGTCTGTCCTCAGTTGTCTGCCAGCCACTTGCCCCTGGTGTCAGTGGCATCCCCCTCTGAACTCTCCATCCGCCTCCCAAATGCCCTCCCTGACACATGCCTCCCAGCTACCCAAGCCACACACTCAGTTCCCTAGGTCAGGCCAAAAGCTTCAGGAGGCAATTTCTAGACCCACTAGACTGCTCCCCGCATTGGGCTGGGGCAAGGAGGGGTGGTGGTGACCCTTCTGCCCCCAGCCCGGGGCTGGCTGTTCGTGTGGCTCTGAGGAAGGGAGGAAGGAGCCCAGGCCCCCTACAAACGACTGTATGTGTGTTTTCCCTCCACAGGACTGCACCTTCTTCAATAAGAAGGACATCCTCAAGTAAGTGTGGTTGGTTCTTCCCTTGGAGCTGGGGCGGGGCTGGGGACCCCCAGGGTGGGAGCTGCTCTAGTGGAGGAAGAGCTTTCGCCTCCATCAGCTGCCATGTGCCGGCTGCTACGTGAACTCAAGAACTTCCCACCTCTCCCTGGCCCAGATCCAGAATTCTGCCAGGAACGGACATCTACTCACTGTGTGCCCGGCTCCGTGGTGGGCGGTTTCAGGAACATTTTCATTTAATCCTCACTGTGCCCTTGTAACAGGAGAACCCTTTTATCCCCACTTTACAGATGGGGCTAGCAACTTGGCCAAAGTCCCCCAGCCAGGGGCTGAAGACCTGGCCTCTGACTCCAGGCTTCATGCTATTTCACTACATCCTGGGACCTGTTAGACTCAGGGTCCCTAAGAGCACTCTGGCTCTGATGTCCTCCCACTCCTGGGAGGTCCAAAAGTCAGGGGCATGGCAGGCAATGCCCCCACTGTCCCTGAGCTGTCCACCAGGGGTCTCTTCCCTTTCCAAGACAGTCCCTATCTTTGGGGAGGGGTGGGCCTAGACAGGAGAGATGAAGGGGGGTGGCAGCCTCAGAGCCCCAGGCCCAGACGGTGAGCAGGATTCACAGAATGCCCGGAAAGCTGCCCCACGGGCCTTGCCACGCCCCCTGCTTGGGCTATCGGGTGGCACTAAAAGCCATGGTCTCAGGATCACTTTCTCTGGAGGTCGATGGCAAGCTGGGGCCAGAGCCTGCTACAGCTTCCCAGGGGAGCTGTGGTTTGTCATTGCCCTTACCACTCTGCTCAGACGGTGTCCCTCAGTCCTTCTTCTCTGTCCAGGCTGCTTGTCCAGCCTGGCCCCTGGGTGAGCAGGGATGCCCGCTTCTACCACCTGGAGAGGCAGGGGGAGGGGCCAGGCCCCAGGCCTTGGCATCAGCAGACCTGGGCTTTACTCCCACTTCCCAGCTCGGGCCTAGGACAAGCTTTAAGCCTCGCTGAGCCTCTGTTTCATCTATGAAATGGAGATAATGATACCTACCCTCATTGCACTGCTGAGAGGCAGCAATGCTGGGGTGTGGTAGCTGATAAATGGGATCTGGTCTATAGCTTGAGTGATGGGCGGGGTAGGGTTCCATTTGGTCAGATGGTCCTCAGAACTGTAATAACGGCCGTCGCCCCCGGCATTCCTGTGGCATCTTACCTTCCAGGGTTCTTGGCACAGATCCTCATTTAAGCCTCACCACACTTACCCTCTGTTGTGGGGAGCTCCCACCCTCCTGACCTCCCACCTTTGTAGATGCCAAGCCCAGGCAGCTTATCCTCTGAGGCCCATGACCACTGCTGTTCTGGCAGCAAAAGCCTGCCCGCAGGCCTTTGCACTGGCTGTCCCGCTGCCCGGAGTGCCCTTTCTCGTCTTCCCACTGCATTGCTGCATGTCCTTCGAGACCCACTCCAGAGTCATCTACCCTGTGAGCCCCTGACTATGCCGTGCCCCCAGCTCTCAGGCAGCTGCTTTTGCAGCCTTTTAGGGGGCTCTGTGGGCTCATGGCTCAAGTGGCCAGCTTCCCCAGAATCGGAGTCAGGCAGGGGGCAGGCTCCCCACGCCTGGCATCGGGCGCGGCACCTGTTAGTCACCAGTGAGCACTCGAAGAGTGTGTGGGCCGAGGGGAGAACATTCCAGGCTAGGAGCAGTGGGTCAAGGGCACAGAGGTGCTTCACCCCTGCCGAGTCCCCAGTGGTCTGACTGAGAGCAGCAGGGTTGCCCATGGGGAAGGAGGGTGGCTCAAAGGCCAGGCCAGGAAGTGGACTCAGGGGGTAACCATGGTCTCTTAGCAAATGGTCATCCCCAGGCAGGGGTGGCGGTCTGTGCGGGGGTAGAGTGATTCCAGCCTCTGTAGTTCAACCCAGGCCTGGGTCCAAAAAGGGGAGAAAGGGCCCCTCCTGGCAACTGGACACCTCTCCTGAGTTGCCCACCGCCTGCTCTGTCACTGGTTCCTCCAGGCCCTACCTCTGTGATGGCACCTACTGGGGACCCAAGGGACTTTGCTTTCTATGCAAAGTGGTCATGTGGAGTGGGGGAGGGGATAAAGCCCCACTGAGAGCAAAGCCCTGAGATCTGCTCCCCACTGTGTAGCACCTGCCACGTCTCAGTTGCCACATCTGCAGCGTGGGGTTACAGTGCTCCCTGGAGCTGCTTTCCCACATCCCAACCCCAATGGTTCTGGGTGAGCTGCACCCTGAGCACTGACCAGATGTCAGGCAGGAAACCTGAGCAGCAGGCTCTTCTTTGCAGCTTGGGGCCCAGCTCTCTGGCCGCCTTAGGGCAGTGAAATCGGGTCACAGACACCCCTTGGGCAGTTCCCCCCTCCCCCTATCCAGTTACTCCCTGAGGCACGGCTCTTCCACCCCCCACGCAGCCCCCATTCAGCCACCTTCTTTTCCAGAGGTAACTCCCCCTGGCCCCCAGTTAGCTTGTGCTCTTCAGAGAGGGGGACTGAAGCCCTTGTCCCTCAGACAGCACCCCCAGGGTGATTAGTGTTTGCCTGTTTGTTACTTTATTGTCTATTTTATTTTCTCAACCATTTAAAACTTACGATCTATTTTAATTACTTCTCATTTTTTATTTTACCTGTGACATGTGATGATTGTAGAAAAGTTAGAAAATAAAGCCAGTCAAGAAAAAACAAAAAATTACCTGTAATCCTACCACCTAGAAATAATAAGCATTCATCTTGCAGTATAACCTTTGGGTATATATCGTGCCAGTATTTTCCCTTTGAGTGTGTTTATTGAAAATTTAGGTCATATTGTTCCGTAATTGGCTTTAAATTGCTTTTTCTTAGGCAGCTTGTAAAAATAGACAAGATTAAATAAACGGTCTCATCACCTCCTCAGTTTATTTAGTTGGATATTTCGGCTTTCATTGTTTCAGTGTTACAGTCAGCACTGCACATCCTCATGACACCATGACACAGAACCCATACCTCTGGGATCATTTCCTTAGAATACATTTCTTACAGAGATTTCTGGATAAAAAGTGTGTACATTTTTAAGGCTTTTCATTTTTATTGCTAAATTGCCCTCCAGGGGTGTTGAGCTGTGTATGAGTCCCCAGCTCCCTACTTTCTCAGTCACACTGGCTGTTATGTCTCTCTTGTCTTCTGTCCCCAAATCAGTTATTGAATTTCTCAAGAGTCTCAAACTCAGCTGCCCGCAGGGGCCAGCATGCACTGCAGCTCAGTGAGGCCACCCAGCCTGGTGGGGGCGCCTCAGGACTGGGATCTGCAGAAGTCCCTGCGCCTGAGCGCCAGCTGCCTGTGTTCTTGGGGAAATCCAGGTTTTCCTTGTAAAATCGTTTAATTTGTAAGTGTTGGCAACTACATTTTAAATCATTATTTTAATTATTTTACATGAAAGTTAGACATGACTCTGGACCACCAACCAGTCTGCGACTTCCAGAAGAATCCATCTTTTCCCCAACGACTTCAGATGCTGCTTGTCATGGATGAATTCTCTTTTAGGTCTGGGTCTGCCTCTTTTACGCCAGTGTCTGTTCCGTATGGTGTTACTTAATAGCTTTAAACTATGTTTTGACATCTGATGGGGCAAACATCTCCCCAGTTACTTTTTTTTCAGGATTTTTACCCCATTCTCCTATATTTACTCTTCCAAACAGACTTCTGAATCTGGTTGGCAAGTTCTCAAATCTTTTGCAGATTTCAATTAAGACTATTCATTTTACAGGAAAATGAAGAGAAGATTGTCATCATTATAGTAATAAGCCTTTCCAATCAGGAAAGTCATCTCCCTCCCTAAATATTTTCCATCCTTTGGTAGAGTTTCATAGTTCTCTCTGTACACATTTCATGTTTTTTATTTATACTTCATTGTTCTGGAGGTTTTGAGGGGAAGGGCTGTATGATGAACTAGATTTAGTTGTATATATTTTTGAATTGACAAATGCTGTATTGTGTAGAAGAGCTCTGTGCTCTTTCTCATTCATACAGTTTTAAAATTGATCATTTTTGGTTTTCTAGCAAATAAAAACTTGCCTCCTCCTTTTTAATATTTAAATACACTGTTTTATTTTCCTGACTAATGACATGGACTGGCACTGACCTTGGGGAGGAAATATTATTTAACGATGGTGACAGTAGGACTTTGGGGGAATGTCTGTAGTATTTTTATCATTTAAGTGTAATGTTGAGTGTTGATTCGAGGAAGAGAGTATCCTTTTGTTACTGTTTTACTAAGGATTTTAAGTTTTTATTGTTTTTTTAAGAATTTTAAGTTTTTAATTGACAAAAATTAGTATATACTTTTAAAATACTTTTTTATTAATAAATACTCTAAAACGTCAAACAATTCAGAGGGAGGTAAAGCAGTAAGTGAAAATTGGCCTCCCTTTTATCACCCCAGTCCCGTCTCACAGGGACCAGCAGTGTAAACATGTGGTGTATACTTTTCAGATATTTTTCTCTGTCCATATAACTACCTAGTCATAAATGGAGCTATCAAGTTGATCAAAAGATTTTTTTCTGCCTATTAATGTGATTTATAGTCATCGATTTCCAAACATTGATCCATCTTTGCATTCCTGGAATAAATCCTGATTGATCCCCATGTGTTACTCTTTCAAATACTATTGGACCTGATTTACTGATGTTATTTTATAAGATTTTTGCGTCTGTCTGTGGAAGTACCTCTGGTCCATTTTGGATGCCACCTACTAGGTTCTGGGGTTCTTACTAACTTCCTAAAATAAACTGGGAGGCTTCGACGTTTTTGCCCCTGCTCTGGAACGATTCAGCTAGCATAGGCATTATTTCTGCTCCTGGAACGCATGATAGGACTAATATGTCAATCTTGAATTCAGTAGTGCCCTTTATTGGGAGAAGAGGATGACAAGAATTCAGTTCTTTGACAGTTTTTGGAGTTTCTACCACGCTGATTCATCTTTCCAAATTCTCCTTGAGTTTTCCTTAAAAAAAAAATTCAGTATCACTTTAGTCATAGAGTCAGAACAGATCTGTGTCCCAGGGCAAGAGCTGGCCTTCCCACCTGTGAAGACACCTCCCCAACTCCACCCGCACCCACGGGCCTTCTCCCAAATCCCCCCTTCCAGTGAGCCCCTGGCCCTGCAGGCGGCACGCTGATAGCTCCCAGCTGAGGGCCAGGTGGTTTACTAGCATCATCCTTTTTAATACTCACGTGTGAGGAGGGTGGGGCAGTCCTCATTCTACTGATAGGGAAATCTATTCTCCAGTGGGTTAGCCCCCTTGCCCAAGGCCACGCAGCTAGTGAGAGGTGTAGACAGGGCTCTAACCTCAGTCTGACTTCAAGCTCCTCCTGCAGCCACCCCACATAATTTTGGAAGTGTAAGCCAGCCACCAGAAACATCCCAACATTACATCCCCATATGTCAAGGTCAAGTGGGAAATGTAACCGTCACAGGTATGATGGGCCTGTCAAAAACACATGAAACCAGATGCACAAATGGTGACACATAGTCCTGGTTCCATGTTTGGGGACAGAAATAAGAAAGGCAAATTTTTCCTCAGTGCCAAAAATGACATCAAACAAAGCCCTCGAATGCCCCCTTGTGGAGAGTCCCGGCGTGATCCCGTCACCCTGGTACCTCCTGACCCACTTCCAACCAAAGGACAGGGTTTGGGTTTTCTCCTTCCAGCTCTGTTTCCAAGCCTTGGAGCTTCCTTGTGGTTTCAGGCCCTTTTACAGGAACACATGACTGGCCAAGTGCGCTCGTGGCATTTGCTCGGCATTTGCCCTGGTGCTCTGAACCAGGTGCTGATGTGCTGGCCTGGGTGGCCTGGCTTGCAAGAGGGGGCCAAGGTTGGAATCCAGAGGGCTGGCTCTGGGAGCTGGGAAGGCCCTTAAGCCCTGAGCTTCAGTTTCCTCACCTGAGAAACAGGGGACTAATAGCTACCTCTTGGGGTGGTTTGGGGATTAAATTGAGAATGGTAATCCACATAGGATTAACCCAAAGCCTGGAGCATACACCAAACGGTGGTGGCAGATGTTACCTGTGTGAGCCGGGCAAGCAGTCACGTGCTCTGCTGGGCAGCTGGGCTTGTGTTCCAGGGCCTCCTGAGCAAGGTGGGAGGGTGGGAGGGAGCTGGGGACCTGACCCATCATCAAGGAGGGCCAGGCCCAGGGCAGCGGGCTGCGTCTGCACCGCTCCCATCTGGAGAGAGGTTATGGATGGCCCATTCTCAGGGGCTTCCCAGGACGTGGGGGCCTCTGGAAGCTCTTCCAGAGACCGAACCCTCAGGCCTACTTTGGGGGCAGGGGCAGCACACTGAGCCAGGGCTTCAACAATGTCAGGAGTGGGGAGTGGCCCAAGCGGCACGGGGAAGAGTGGTTAAGAGTTTCTGCCCTGGGTTTCCAGTGCTAGCTTCCAGCCACGATCCCTGATACTTCCTAGTTGTGCGGTGGTAGGCAAATCAGTCTTAACCTCTTCAGGCCTCAGTTTGCTGAGCTGTGAAGTGGGATCGCAGTGCATCTGTCTGCATAGACCTGAGGAGGAGAATTAAAGAGGTGACATGCCTGGCACATAGAAGACTGTTACGAGAGCCCAAGGAACGACAAATAAGATCTGATTGCAGGCCTTGGAGGGGGAGGGGCAGTGGCGGTGGTGGTGGCAGTGGTGATGGTGGTAAGGACCAGGACACAATCTGGTTATCAGCACTGGAGCCTGGGCAGAACCTGCCTCCCTTACATCCCACCATGCCCTGTGGGCAGAGCAGGTGGGCTCCCCAGGCCTCTGGCCAAAGTGGGTCTATAGTATGGGAGGTGGGGAGCAGGCAGGGCGATTCTGGGCCCCTGGGGGCCTGGGGGTTGTACCCCCACCACCACTTTTTCTCTGTTTCCCTTGCAGGCTCCATGCACGGTTCTATGAGCTGGCCCCCAACCTGGTCCCGATGGACTACAGGAAGAGCCCCATCGTCCACGTGCCCATGAGCCTCATCATCCAGATGCCGGAGCTCCGGGTACGTGAGAGGCCACTGCAGCCGGGCAGAGTAGGGGATGGGCAGAGCAGGGGAAGCAGCTGGAGAAGGCTGGGCAGGTGGGCTGGAGGCTTGGGGAGTCCGCTCCTCTGGATGGGCAGGACCACAGAGGCACCAGACCTGAGTTGAACCCCAGCTCCACCCTTTGTGGCTGTGTTGCCCTGAGCGGATTGCTGAACCTCTCTGTGCCTCAGTTTCCTCATCTGCAGCCTATGAATAAATGAACTGAGTGTGTGGGACTCCGTCAGGGTGCTGTGGTGGGTGCTTCCCCACCGTCTGTGGGGCTGTCGGCCTGTACCCATCTGCTCGCCCCTTTGTGAAGCAGCCAGACTGCTGTCCTTGGCAGACCTTGTTTGTGTCTGCTTTATAAGATAATTTTTCACTCTCCTCCTCGTCTGGCTGTGGCCTCTGACGGTACAGTCATCCATAGCATCACCTCACACTTTAACGGCACAGGAATCACCTGGGGATCTTGCCAACATGACAGTCAGTTTCAGTAGGTCTGGGGCGGGGCCCAAAGCCTGTTTTTCTAACAAGCTCCCAGGTGAGGCTGATGCTGCTGGTCCTCAGACCTCAGACCTCAGACCACACGTGTATGTGATGTGAACGGCCCACTTCACAGCTCCTTACCTACCATACACGTCAGGTGCACGCCAACAGTAAGAAAGCACTTGGGCACTTGGGGCGCAGACCCACATTGCTGTGGGACTTTGCAGACAGTCCCTCGCCAGGCCTCCGACGTGGGACTCTGGGGTCATGGTATCCTCTTGGGATCCACGTGGCCTCCACTTGGGGCCTGAGTCCCGGCGGCGACCTCAGTCCTGAGGGAACCTGCACCCTGGTGACTGCTGGGGTTTTCTTCAGGAGAACCCCTTCAAGGAAAGGATCGTGGAGGCTTTTTCTGAGGATGGGGAGGGGAACCTCACCTTCAACGACTTTGTGGACATGTTTTCCGTGCTCTGCGAGTCGGCTCCCCGCGAGCTCAAGGCAAACTACGCCTTCAAGATCTACGGTAACGAGGGCCTGGAGGAGGGGCAGGGGTGCTGCGGGCGGTGGCGGTCCACAGCCCACCTCGTCACTGCTGGGGACACCAGGAACACCCGGAAGGGTGCCTGTCCAGCGCGGTGGCCAGTGTGGACAAACAGTACATGAGAGACATCTGCAGGGTCCTGAGAGTGGAGGGTGGGTGGTTAATGTGAGAATTCACACGTGGTGACATTCCAGCAGGGCCTGGGTGTCACAAGAGATTGTTGACAGGAGAATGGAGGCAGGCGCACCTGTGAAGACCTCAGGGAGGCACGAAGTGTGGGGCTTGGTGAGAAGGTGGGGAGAGGAAGGTGGTGGGATGAGGGTGGCATGAGTCCGGAGAGGTCACAGGGGCTGGGCTGTGAGGAGCCAGCCAAGGAATTTGGGGTCCACTGCGAGGTGGTGAGGCCGGGTTGGGAGGGAGACTCCCAGACCCCAACCCCTCCCCATGGTGCCAGAGGTCGCGTGGCCTTATTTCACCCCAAGCCCAGGGCCCGCAGTCTCACTGGCCACCAGGGGGCGCCAAGCACCCGCGAAGCCCTTGGTTTCGGCTACAGCAATAGGAGAGACCATCACACAGCGGAGCTCGTATGCTGAGCCCACCGTGAGCCAGGCAGCCGACGGGGACTGTGTCAGACCCTGGGACAGTGCTCAGATGGGAACCCTGAGGCCCAGGGAGGGTCTGGAACTTGTCCTGGACCAGAGGAGCCATGGACAAACCTGTCCCCAGCATCTTTGATCAACCAGGGGATCCAAAGGCAAAAGGGCCTATTGGGCTATTTTTTCATCTTGTAGTTGTCATGTTTATTTCAGGGACTTTGGTCTACATGCAGCTGTACACCCACATTGCGTTTGCACACCAGAAACAGTACCTACCTTGTCTACCCTCCACAAACTGCCCTAAGTTTCAAGTAAAAAGCTTCTTGAATTCCACCCATCACCCCTCTAATCTTGGACCCCATGGCACTGGTCCTGGGAAGGGCTGTAGTCTGCCGGAAAGGGGAGTGCAGACCACACAGCTGGGCAGGCCTGGGGACAAGTGAAGGGAGAAGTGGGGCTCCCCTGCTACCCTGGTTGGGGGTGGAATGGAGAAAGGCACCTGGGACCTGGGGTTTGGTGCTGGGGGTACTGGGGCCTGACCTCTAAGCAGGAATCACCTGTTTCCTGGACCTCAGTTTCCTCTTATAAATTGCGCACAGGAGTCATCTTGCCAACCCAACAGGAATGGAGCCAGCCAGCTAGTCAGCCAGCAGGTCTCTCTAGAGAGCATACTGGGTGCCACTGGGAGGGCAGAGATGAATCCCACCTGGCATTTGCCCGGGGACCTTCACAGGCCAGTGTGAGGATGGGCCCTACGGCGCCATTCAAGAGCTTGGGCTCTGGGGTCCGACAATGACCAGGGATGTGACCTCAGGGCACTTGTTCTTTCCAAGCCTCTGTTTCTTCATCTGTATAGTGGGATTCTGACTGTACCTACCCAACCGGCATGCGTTGAAAATTGAGATGGAGCCTGCAACGCTCACGTTGGCAGTTACGCTCTTCATCACTGCCGTTAATGCCAGGGTTTGACCAGTGGGCAGGGGAAGCCCTTATGTCTACGAAGCACCGCCTTTCCCCCAACCAAGAGGAGATGTTTGAGCCAAAACTTGAAGGATGAATGGACTCTGCTAGACAGATAAATGGGAAGGGCCCTCCTGGCACATGCAAAGATCTGATGTTGGGATGAAAAACAGTCGCATTCCCTGTGATGAGCCTGTTTAGGGCTCGGCCCCCGAACGTCTTGCTGTGCTGTGGGCAGTGGCAGTGCCTTTTGCCAAGTAGAAGGAAACCTTGTTCCCCACTCTTCGTGTATAAAAGCCAGCCCCGGGGCCTCTCTCTAAGGGGCTTCTGAGTCTTCTGACCTGTGTGTCTGGCTTGGGCCAGAGATAATGTGGTACGGTTTAGAAAATGTGAGCCTTGGCATCAAACAGGCCCCGGTCAGAATCCCAGCTTCCCCTCCAAACAGCCGTCTGACCTCCATTCAGTCACGTGGCCCTTCTGGGCCTTGGTTACCTTAGCTGTAGAGGGAACTCAGGGTCCGCCGTGGGGCAAGGCCAGAAGGGCCATTTGGCCTGGGCCTGCAGTTCCCAGGAAGGCCCAGGTCTGAACATCTGAAGTATCTCAGGCTAGGGCTGGGCTTGCTCTCACGCTGGGGGTTTGTGCAGATTGTGAATGTGGATTTGTTGAAGGAGGTGTTTAAGAGGTCCTTGTGGGTGAGCCCCCTGGGTCCCTGTCAGCTGAGGACAAGGGTCCAGTGTCCCCAGAGTGTGTGCATGGAGAGGCCGGCAGGGGTACCTGGTGGGACCAGCTCAGAGGACAGTGGCCTGAGCGTCTCCGCCCCCGCCCCACAGACTTCAACACTGACAATTTCATCTGCAAGGAGGACCTGGAGCTGACGCTGGCCCGGCTCACCAAGTCGGAGCTGGACGAGGACGAGGTGGTGCTCGTGTGCGACAAGGTCATCGAGGAGGCTGACCTGGACGGCGATGGCAAGCTGGGCTTCGCCGACTTTGAGGACATGATCGCCAAGGCCCCTGACTTCCTCAGGTGCCGCCCCTGGGGCCAGCTGGGCAGGGCCGACCTGAGCGGGGGCTGCGGCCGGGAGAACCCGTGGGCACTGGGGCTGTCACCACTCGAGAGCAGTGATGCCTGGCCAGCCTCTGCAGGCCAGGAGGCCATAAGTCACATTCCAGGCCCACTCCCCTCAGTGTGTGACTGGGAAGTCCTCTGTCCTCAGCTGGGCTGGCTCTCACATGAAGGTTAAAGACCTGGGGCCCTTCGGTCATGTTGGGGGTTGGATTCCCTAGGTCCAGCCAGTCCGCCAAGCCTCCCTTCCCTCATGTAGATTTTTGGCGTCCTCTGCATCCTATCCAGGGCCCCTCACCTCCTCTTGCTCTTTCTCTTTTTCCAGCACTTTCCACATCCGGATCTGAGGACAGTGCCAAGGTAGCAGAGGCCCAGAAGCCGACCACCCAGCTCTGCTGCCTACACGAGTGTGACCTCCAGGCTCCCCAGGAGAGGAGCTGTGGCCTCCGGGGTTTACACCCAAGAACATTTCCTTGGCCCTTTGAGCAAAAAATCCTTAACCAGGCAAGGGGGGATGTGAGGAGCAGGGCCCTTCCCAGTCCCCCTGTGGTCCCTTCACAGGCCCTCCCTCTGTCCCCTACCACCTTCCCAACACCCCAGTCCTCTCCCCGTCAGACATGGCCCCACTGGGAGGGAAGGCAGGACACCTAACAGGGCCGGGCTGCTGACTTGCTCAAGTGCTGGGCAGGTGCCCTGGCTGCCCAGGGCAAAGTGAAAAAAGAAAAAGAAGACAAGGGTTTAACGAGCTATGCAATCTTTCTCCAAAACCCACAGCTGGAGTACACCCCGGCCCCTCCTGTCCCTTCTCCCCTGACCCTTCCCAATGTGAAGCTGTGTAAGCAGTCAGTCCAAGGGCTCTGTCCCTGTCTCTGTCCAGGTCCTGAGCATGGTTCATACTCCATATGAACCACTCCATCCACCTTCCCCAGCGACATGGAATCCTCACTGGTGTGTGCTGTCCACAGATTTGTGAATTCCTGGTAGTAAAACACTTTCATGTCACCATGTTCTCTGTGTCTGCCAATGTTAGGAAAGGTCACTGGTCCCTTTTCTCCTTGAAATCCCGCCATTAGCCCTTCACCTCTCTGGGTTAAGCACTGCCTTCCCACTTGAGGCACCAACTTTTATTTCAGTGCTTGTGTCTTAGAAAGGAAGACACACTTGTACTCCAAGTCTTTGAGTGAGCCCCACGAAGAGCAGGTGTTCAGTGAAAATTGTTTCCATTTCCCTCATAACGATAGTCATTCCAGTGAACATTTATGGAGTATCAGCTGGGCATCAGGCACAGCTCGGTGCAGGTTGGCCTGGTAGACAGGGATAGCCAGCAAGCGGCCAGCAGTGCCCAGGCTGCCTTAGGAGGGGTGACTGTGCAACTCTAAGCAGGTTGCTGCTCCTGTCTGGGCCTCAACCACCCTCCCCCTCATCTGCAGCTAAAGAGGTCAAACTAGGGTCTGCCCAGCTTGCATTGTGAGGCTGAGATGAAGGCGGGGGCAGAGAGGCTGAGGTGATGGTCCCTGGGAGCCCAGCTGCCCCAGGGTCAGAACCATCGCCTCTGAGGCTGGGGCTTTGCTGCCATTTCCCTGGTTTCTTGCCCTAACTCCACTGGAGCAGGAGCAGGAGCAGGGATGTGGCCCTGGGCCCTCCCCTCCTTTCTGCTGATAGGGTCACGAGAAGGACTGATTCTGGTCTCAAGGGCAACTGCACGATGTCATTCAGCCACTTAGGAAAATGCCAGGCCTGCCCCATGCTCAGTAAGGGTGGGAGGCTGGCTTGATTCATCTGCCCAGGCCCCAGCTCATTTTGGAAATGGGGATGCTGACCCCTGCCTTTGGCCAGTCCCCACTCCTCTCGGGCCGTGATTTCCTCGGCCTGGGTGGGACGCACTGGGGGAGCGGGACACCACCCTGAGCTGCAGGCAACTCTGTCTCAGCCTGGTTACAGAGCAGGCTGGTTGGATTTTAGGGTTCAGGGGTGCCTTCAGGCAGGCTGAGAGCTGCCCAATAAGTAACCTCTGGTGGCAGGTTCCCAGAAACCCGCTGGTGGGCCGCCGGAAGCCAGGACTCCTCAGGGTTTGTGCTTCTTATCCGTGAAGAAGAGCCTCCGGAGCTTGTCAGGCTGCAAAGAGGAAGAAGATGCTGGAGCCTGGGTCCCTGGATAGGGAGGGGAGAGCCAGGCTCAGATGGTCCCTCAGCAGTGACTGTGGGCTGGGGCCCAAGGCTGGGAAGAGACCAGGTTGGAATAATGACGGCTGCTCCACTGCCCCTCACAGTTCTGGGAATTCCACTCTAGCCTCTGGTTTGGGACAAGGCACTTGCCCTCTCTGGCTCAGGAGGCTAAAGGGGAAGTGGAGACGGAAGGCCGAGCCCCTACTTCCCTCACTGGGTCCCCTGGATCTCCAGACCCCCAGCACTCTCTGTCCCAGCCACGCCCTAAGTAGAATGGGGATGGGGTCATACATGGTGCCACCAGGGACCAGAAGGACTTCGCAGCCAGCGGAAGAGCAGACGTGGGATGTGGCTTCTGTGGTTCTTAGAAGGGCTGTCCGCAGGCAGCATCTGTGGTCTGGGGAGTCAGGACCTAGAGGCTGCCTTGCACCAGTCAAGCTCCCTGTCCCCGGTGCGTGGGCACAGCTCTGCCCTGAGGGAGGAGCTGGCAGAACTTTCGGTGAAGGCCTTTCCGCTGGGAGCTTGGGGTTTCACTGTTCAGGCTTGGGGAGGAGGTTCACATGGGCCCCAATCTGAGGGTGTCCCTTTGGGCAGTTGGCTCTCCCGGCTCATCAGTTCCAGGTATGGGCAAGTGTGCTGGGGCCGAGGGCTCAGGAGGGCTCCTCTGCCTCCCTGAGAACCCCTGACCACCTCCTTCCACCCCCCTGCTCCCTGCTCCCCCTTTTCTCCATTCTTAGCAGAAATCTTCAGGAAGAACAGCTGTTCACTGACAGCCGTCTCTGGGCTGTGTCCTGAGCACGTAAGAATGCCCCGTGTAATCTTTTGGGCTGCTGCCCCTGGACACAGCCATGGGACCAGCCCACTTTACAGATGCGGAAATGGAGATCCTGGGTAAGGTGCTAAATGAGAATACAGGATGCCCAGTTAAATTTGAACTTCAGATAAATAAGGAATAATTATAGTATTGGGGACATACTTACACTAAAAAATATTACTCATTGTTTATCAGAAATTCAAATTAGCTGGATATCCGCTGTTTTATTTTGCTAAATCTGGCAATCTTAGTTGCTGGGGAAACTATATTGCCACATGGCTAGGGAGTGGCTGAGCCATGACAAGGGCCAAGGCAAGTCAGACCTGGTGCCAGGGCCCTTGTCCATCATCTCTCTGAGGCTCTGAGACCCCTGCAGTGGTCAAGAGGGAGGGACAGGAGTCCCAGTCTGCCACAGAGAAAGACCTTAGGAGAGCCTGGAAGCCCCCTTCTTATATCCAACTTAACATCTGCCTCTTCCACCATCTCGAAGCAGAAGTTAGGGCTGGAAAGTTCTGGGCAGTGGTGGTGACCTGCTTTGCCCATGCCTGAGAGCCACAGGTCCCTCTTATCACCAGGTGCCCCCTAAGGGCTGGCCACCACCCCACCCCACCCATAGAGCCTACCTTATGTGTCCGTCCAGGCTCCTTGCTCTTGGCTGCTGGGGTCTGTTCATAGGTGTTCCTGGGCTCTGGGAGCTCCGGGGTCCCTGAGATGCTCTCATAGCCACAGTCTGTGGACCCTGAAAGCCTGCTATATGTGGGACTGGCCCCAGGATAGGGGGGCCTGGCTGGGATCTGCTCGTAGGTACTGCTGCCTTCTTGGTGTGGCACATCCTTGGCTTCCTTTGGGAGGCCTGCTGTCTGGACGAGCTCATAGGTATCTGCACAGCTGCCCAGGGAACAGGGCTGAGCCCTGTGGCTCAGCTTTGGAGACCCCTGGCTCCAGGCAGAGGCTGAGGATCCCAAGGCCTCAGAACTGAGGGGCAGGAGGAGGCCCCGAGAAGTGGGAGACACTCTAGGGCCCTGGTCTGGGCCCACCCCAGACAGGGTAGGTCCTGGGCCATCAGGCTTGCTCTGGCTTCCATCTGAGAGTCTCCTTGGGTCCTCCTTGCCTGAGGAGCAGGCCTGGCTGCCGGCTGGAACTGCGACCAGGCCTAGCCGTGCCTGGTTTATCTTTCTCAGGTCTGCATAGACGATGTCGTTGGGGCCTCCGAAAGACTCGTCCAGAAGGGAGGCCCTCCTCTCCGGGAGGGGAGGCACCCTGATGGGGGCCTGGGGAGAGAGGGACAGACGTCTTAAAGGCTACACTGTGACTAAGCTGCCCTCGGGCAAACTGAAGCTCCCTCACAGAAGCTGAGGCTCTGTGTCTTGGGCTCAGTTTACTTGACTCTTCTGTGCAGGGGTTGGTTGATGTTCAGGGTCCCCGCCAGCTTCATACTCTAGAACCACTGTCTTTATGTCGGCATTCAAGGCCATGAGTCACGAGCTCTACCTCCCACCCAGGATCATCCTGCCCTGCTCCTCTCCCCTCCAGAGTGGTCCGCTGGTCCCTCTGAGCCCCCTGAACCCACTCATTCACTGCTCCCTCCCTCTTCAGAATGGCCCGCCCCCCAAGTCCATCAACTGAGTGTTTATTCAACAAGTATTTAGTAAGGACTGTGTAGACACTGTTCTAGGTGCCAGGGGCTTGATGACAAGACCAACTTTTGGAAGTTTGGATTCTAACCTGGCAACACACTGCTCTGTTACATAACTTAATACAGTTGATGTAACATATCACAAGATAATAATCGGCTCATGATCAGTACTGTGAAGGAGAACAAAGCAGGGTACTGGGACAGGGAGAATGGTAGGTGGCTGAGGAAATATTTTCTATAGTTCAGATGGGCCTTTCTGAGGAGATGACTTTTGAGCAGAGAATGGAATGCAGTGAGAGTATATGCATGCAGATATCTGGTGGGAAGAGCATTCCAGGCAGCAGGTACAGCAAGTGCAAAGGCCCTGGGGTGGGAAGAAGGTTGGTGTGTTCAGGGAAGATCCAAAGACCAATGAGGCTAGAGAAAAGTGAAGAGGGAGAGGTGGCAGGACACCTGGTGAGGCTCCTGGGGACCCTGGTGAAGATTTCAGATTCTATGCTAAGCATGAGGAGACACCCTCAACATTTTGTGAACTGATATATATTAAGAAAAATCTGAGTCTCTCCTGTGAGTCGCTGTGGAGGAGGATAAAGTACTGACTCACAGGCACCCCACTCTGCATGTTACAAAGGGAGTTTTCAGACATTTCACATTCATTCCCTCATTCAAGCCCCAGGAGCCTCAGGATTGATCAACAGAGGCTCAGAGAGGTTATGTGACTTGTCCAAAGTCACTCAGTTAGAAAGGTCAAGCCAAGGTTTGAATCGGATCCAGTTGGCCAGAGGCAGGCCACAGCATGGGTGAAGCCCTGGGTGATTGCCTGCTGGGCTGGCTCCTCCCTAGGCCTGGAGCTCACCCTCTGCAACTGGAGGGGCCAGTCAGTGTGGCTTCTCCAGGCCTGACGGTGGGTGTGGCACCCACATTCCTGGTGTAGCAATCCTGACCCTCAGCAGCCCAGAATCCTCCTCACCTCCATGCTTTCTTCCTTGGAGAGGTCCTGGGGACGTGCATTCAGGCTCTTCTTTTTGTGGAGGAAGGAGACCTGAGGCTTTGGAGAGGGGCGGGGGCTGGCCTTGTCTGGCACCGCTGTGGGGGACACTGCAGCAGGTGGGTTTTCCAGGCCCGGATCGGTCTGATGGAGCCCCACGGTGATGGCGTCATACAGATCATTGTCCTCTGGCTGGGAGGGTGGGGACACAGCAAGTGTGTGGTCATACACCCCTGGCCGGCCTCCAGTTGCCTACCAGGGACTGCTAGCAGGGACTGAAACGTTCCCACCACGTCCCTGACCTCAGGTAGAGTGCTGCCTCAGTCTCCTCTTTTCAAATAGGGACCGTGATGCCGCACTGTGTGCCCCTGGGTGTCAGGAAATAGGGAAGTCAGGGAGAGGCATGTGGCCAAGTGGCGGACGCACCAGGCCCGGGCACACTGCCCGCCGCCCGCCCCCAGGGAAGAGGGAGGGGTGCCTACCCGTGGGCAGGCAGCAGCCAGGGTCTCCCCGAAGGGCTCAAACTGCACCTCCTGGTAATGGCGCACGAGCTCGGCCAGGGTGCCATGGGTCTGGGTGTCCCCTGAGATGAGGTAGCGCCGGTTTTGGAGCTGGTTGATGACAAAGTGCCGGCAGCGATCACTGCCCCTGCAACACAAGCACTTGTGGTCCTGGGGCTGCTGACAGCCGGCAGTCCTGCCCTGGCCCAGGGCTGGAGCTGGCCCGGCCACGCTGCCCACTTGGGCCTTGAAGGGTCCCTCTGTAAAGTGGGACCTGACATCCAATAAGCCCAGCCTTGAAGGTGATGGGGAGCTAGGGAGTGGTTTTCAAACCTGCTGGGGGAGGCAGGGGGCCCCCAGCATCAATCAAGAAGGGCAAGGCCAGGACTGGGGTAGGGGGAGCTCCAAGCTCGGATCCAAAATTTAAGGGGATGCCACAAAACTCAGTAATCAAGATAACTAATAATGCTATATTTTAGAAAATCAAAATTAATACTGAGATATCGACGATGAGCAAAATATCTAAGTCTTAAAGATGAGATTCGACCCCACAGTTGCGCGACTCAGCCTCACTTGCCTCACTCACCTCACTTGCCTCACCTGAATCCTGGCCAGGCTGAAAAGATGGAATTCCAGCTCCAACCTCCCCTCCAGCCTGTAATGTCCCACCCTCTTCATTTTCCTTTTTTATAGAAGAATAACGCAAACACAGTGAATTGCACATGTCCTAAGCGTGCAACTCAATGAATTTCCACATGTGAACACTGCCACGTAACCACCACCTAGGGCAAAACAGAAAATATTGCCGGCTCCCCAGAGGAGTCCCTCATGGCCCCTTCCAGTCTGTGCCCCACAAACGTAGCCACCACTCCGACCCCCATTGCCGCAGCTCAGTTTTGCCTGTTACGGAATTTCATGTAAGAGGATTCATACAGCGTTCCTGTTTTGTGCCTGGCTTGTTCACTCCACTTTATGTCTTTGAGATTGATTCATGTCCATGCAGAATTAGTTTCTTTTCCCTCCCATTGACAGGTAGTATTCCATTTAATAAAAAAAAAAAAAAAGTCCACAATTTATCCATTCTGTTGATGGTCATTTAGATTATTTTCAGGTCTGGGTTGTTATAAATAAAGCTGCTGTGAACGTTCTTGTGCGTGGCTTTTGCTGAACGTATGTAGTCATTGCTGTTGAGAATATCCCAAGGAGGAGAATCAGAGGGTCAGGAGCACCCCTATGTTTAGCTTTAGTAGATTATACCAAATAGTTTTCTAAAATTGTTGCCGAGTAGGAGACTTCCCATTGTTCTACGTCCTCACCAACTATTCGGTAGCCACTCGCTAAAGTAGTTTTAGTTTCTATTTCCCTGATTACTAAAGCTACTGAACCCCAACATGCTCACGGTCCTTTTGGACCCTCTTTTATGAAGGGCCTTTATTCTGCCTGTGTCGTCTTTGTCTTATTGATTTGTAGGAGTTCTTTATATATTCTGGAGATGAGTCCTTTATTAGATACATATATTACAGTACAAAACTTATCCAACACTGTGGTTTGTCCATTTAATGGTATCTTTTGATTAACAATTTTTTTTCAAAAATTCTTAATTTTAAGGAAATTCAATTTATCAGTCTTCTCTTTTGTGGTTAGTACTTTTGTGTTTCATTTAAGAAATCTTTGCCTATTTCAAAGTCATGAAAAATGTTTCCTGTGTTTTCTTCGACAAATGTATTGTTTTGCTTTTCTCACTTGGGTCCACGATCCACCTAGAATTAGTGAATTTTTGTGTATAATGTAAGGTGGGGGCTGTTTTTTTCCATTTGAATATCCAATTGCTCCCATACCAGTTATTGAAAAGATCAGCCTTTCTCTCTACTGAATTGCAGTGGCATCTCTGTTGCAAATCTGGTAACCAAATGTGGGGGGCTGTTTCTGGATTCCGTTGGTCTATTTGTGTATCTTTGAGCAGCCCCACTTTGATCTCTTTAATATGCTGGCATTCCACCTAAGATCATGTTTGGGAAAAAAATCTGATGCTGAAAAGACATGAAAACTGCTGAGTTTGTATATTTCAAAGTGCCTAGGACAGTACCTGGCCCATAGACTAACAATACCTTTTAACAACAATAACATTTGTTTAGTCCTTACTATGTTCTGGATACTGTGTCAAGTACTTTTAAAGGTAAAAACTCATCAAAGCCATTCAACAATCATATGAAATAGTCACTGCAGTGTTCCCATTTTACAGATGAGGAAACAGAGGCACAGAGAGGCAAAGTAACTTGCTCAAGGTCAGGATTTGAACTGGGGCAGTCTGAGCAGATGGTCATTTTGAATCTGGCTCTGAGGCCTTTGAGATTTGCCCTGGAGCCCCAACTCCCTCGCTCCCTACCTAACGAGGGGTCAGGGAAACTTCTTCCTTTCTCTGCCTTTCCCCACCCAACCTACTCTGAGGACAGGGCTGACATCACCATCTCTGACTTCACCCTGGCCGTCTTGTCTACACTTCTCTATGCCCACTGCCTTGCCCTGCCCAGACTTCATCATCTAGCCCAGACCTCACCATCTAGCCCAGACCTCACCCCATTGCCTCCATACTCCCAGCATCTGTCTTCCAGTTCCCTCTCCATAGGCTGTCTGAAGGATCCTTGCAAAACCTAAGGCTGACCAGATGACCCTTCACTGTCTGCAGACATAACCAGGCATCCAAGGCCATCCTGAGCTGCTCCCGGCTCTCCTCACCAGGCATTGGAACCGTGGTCCAATGCCTCCAGCAACCTGTGGCTGCCCCAGCACCTTAGTCTGCCAAGCTTCTGTTCCTCTGCACGTGCAGTCCTAACGACTGGAAATACCTTCCTAAACCCCAATCACACCTCCTTTTCTGCCCAGCAAGCTGCTGGTCTTCCTTCTATCCTGGGCTCAAAGTTCACCTCTGTGAAGCCTTCCCCAGCCTCCCATCAGGAGGAGGTTCTCCTCTGCCCCCACTCACCCCTTGAAGGTGGGGGCTTCGTCCTAGCTTACTGATGGTTCTGCCCGGAAAATGTCTGATGGACGTGGACAGATAAGTGAGGGAGTGAGCGAGTCACGGCCCAGGGAAAGCCCAGCAGTGTGGGCTGGTGGGGGTGCCACGTGTATCTGCAAGGCTGGTTTATGGGAGCTGGAGCCTGCCTGCCCTTTGCAGAGGGCTTCCTCTCTTACCTGTAGGACAAGATGTAGCCGGTGGCCCTGTCGCTGAGCCGGATGAGGAAGGAACCAGGAGCTTTGTCCCTGAGCAGCTGCTCTGTCTGCCTGGGCAGAGGACATGCCATTAGCTGGGCCCAGGTCCCCTCAGCAGCAAGAGCAGCCTGACTTAGACCTGCCTCAGAGTCCTGGCCAACCATGCCCTTGGGTGCCAGATCCAGGACGCAGACCTCCAGCCCTTCAGAGAGGACTCCCTCAGACCTTCGGCTGGGTCTGTGCTCTGTCTGGGCCCAGTTAAGCAAGCTCAAGACTCAGTCTGGGGCTGGGTTGGAGTCCTGAGGCCACAGACACCACCCCCCACTACCGCCTCACCAGCAGGCACAACAGCCACTGCCCCTGGTTGCCCACTCCCCACATGAATGGCTCTGTAACAAGAATGAATCCATGTATCTAGAGATTTTTAGGCTTATGGGTTCCTTGCCTCAGGACCACTGTGTACTGTTGTGCAGGATGTGAACTACACAAGAGTGTCTGCAGGGAGAAGTTGCTGTTACGCTTGGAGCCAGACCACAATAGCAACTCATATGTTCTCATCCCCTCCTTGCATATCCCTTTCAGCCCCAGGCAGCCATGAATATTTCTAACTGGTGCCAAGTATTTTGGAGGCATGGTGGAAAACTCCAGCTGTCTTCTGGTTTGGCAGTACATAGATCAGATATTTCCTCACCCATTTCTTCACCAGATACTTACTGGGTGCCTGCTCTATGCAGGATCAACTACAGATTTTGCAGGGCTTGGTACTAAATGAAAACGTGGAGCCCCCTACACAGAAAGTAAGAATTTCAGCATAGTGACAGCAAAGCATTCAGCCAAGAATAGGGCCCTTCTGAGCAGAGGGCCCTGTGTTACAGCACAGGCTGTGGCCCATGAAGCTAGCCTGGGTTCAATGCCAGGTGCTGGGTCAGGAGGACTTAGTGACTGGCTGGGTTTGTCATTCCTTCATCAGTGCTTTGGCAGCTTGGAGATCCAGCCCAGTCAGAGAGCCAACCTCCATATCTTGGCTTTTATTCCTAGAGTAACTGTATATCCAGGTTTGCCTGGGACAGTCCCCACTCAAAACAGTTCTCCCAGCCTATTTACTAACAGCGTTCTGGTTTGGATGACAAATGAAACAGTCCCTCTAGTAATTCATCAAGTTTTTCAGAGCTGGTCTGCACGCATCCTGCTCCTGCCTGCCCCTCACTGTGTTTCTGGCAGCTCAGCAGCCCAGCACCCCCAGCCCTAACCTTAGAGCGGGGGCCGATGCCTTCGCCCACCCTGCCCTCCAAAGCTGCCGCCAGAGAACTTGAACCTTCCCCATCTGTTGCCCTGCCCACCACCTCCCGGGGGCCCTCCCTAGCCCAGGGAGAGGGCAGGAACCAGTCTCGTCCTGGACTGTTTTCCCAGCCTAGGGGGGCTACAGGCCATGCTGGGCATGGGGACAGGAGCAGCCTTACTTGCGGGTGATGAATCCGTGAAACCAGGAGGGCAGGGCTCCATTCTGCAGAATGAGGGGGGCCTGCGTCTCCATGAACCACTTCAGGGCCAGTTCCTGCAACTCAGCCAGGGCCTGGCTGTCCCCAGCCCCCTTGGGCCCCCTGCCCAGGCTGAGCTGCCTTAGGCTGCCCTCCATCCTGGTGAACTCTGAAGTGGAAGCAGCGCCCAGACCACCCGCACGCCTCTATATCTGTGAGCACTCAGGCTCATTTGCCTGAGTTCATGCCCTCTCCAACTGCCCACAGCACACAGGAGCCCTATTGTCACCTCTGAGCTGGTGGCTGGTTCTCCTCTCTGATGCTCTGAGGTGGGGCACCGTGGCTGGCTGGAGACCTCGGGGGAGGGTCACATTAGCAGCCAGAGAGGGACAGGGGAGGGGATCCCTGACTTCCTGGCTGGTAGATGAGCTGCCCCACTGGACTTGGCCCCCCTCCCCCAACCTCCGGTCTTTGTCTCAGCTGAAGAGCAGGATCTGGCTAAAGTCCAGGCACTGCCACTGTTAGCCAAGTGAATTTAAATTCTATTTTTCCTTTCTTTGTGGAGGCCACTTGTATCTTGGTGAAGTTCTGTGCTGATTAGTTCCTCCTTCCACTCAAGATTTATTGAGTGTCGACTGTATGCCATGTACGTCCGAGCCCTGGGAATAAATCAGTGACCAAAACAGCATTTTGCTTCCTGACAAACACAGTCTAGAGGAAGGAGACAGACAATAGACAAATACACGTATAGAATACAGCGTTGGGTGTAATAAGCACTCCAAGAAAAAGGGAGAGGAAGAAGAGTGCGTGGGTTGTGTTGTTGAGATAGGGGTCAGGTCAGAGGTCAGGGCGGGGGAAGCCTTGCCTGGGAGGTGACACTGGAGAAGCAAAGGAGGATGCCAGGCAGGTCCCTGGGGGAAGGGATTCGCTGGCCAGCAGAGGGAACAGCAAGCGCGAGGACCAGGAGGTAGAACTTTGCTGGAGATCCCGAAGAACAACCCGGAAGCTCAAGTGGCTGGAGGAGAGGGCCCTTCGGAGTAGATGGGCTCCCTAGAAAGGCTGCTATAAGGCCTGTGAGAGGAAGTGTTGGGCCAGTTAGGGCCCAGGATATTTGTTCATGCAAACATCCCTGAACCTCTACTGTGTTTCTGAGTTTCAAGCAGAAATCCAGGCTCAACTGACAGTGAGGCAGTGGATGGTGCAGTCAGCCCCCAGGATCTGAGTTAGGATTCCACTTCCATCCCACTGGCATGGGCCTCAGGGAGGTCACCAAGTGGGTGCAGATAGCTCAATTCCTTCATCTGCAAAATAGGAATAATAAGAAAACAGCTACTTTCTAGACCCTAAGGTCATTATGATGACTAAATGAGATAACATAATGGTTGAGAATGAGAAAACAGATATAAACTCAAAAACAGGCAGAACCGATTAATGGCAATAGAAGTTAGGATAATGGTTACCTTGGGGACATAGTGACCAGGGAAGGGTGAGGAGCTCCTGCACGCTGATCACGTTCCATTTCTTGACCTGGGTGGTGGGTTGGATGAGTGCATTCACTTTGTGAAAATTCACTGAGCTCTGCACTCATGATTTACATACGCATTTTTCTATGTATATGTCCCACTTTAACCAAACAGCTCGCTTAAAAAAAAATGAGGAGGCTATTTCCTTGGTACCAATTCCAGCTGACCAGCTATGACCTTGATCAAATGACTTAACTTTTCTGGACTTCACTGACATCATCTTTGAAACAGGGCCAATAACATGACCTGCTGTTTGGAAGATTAAATGGGTTAAGTTTTTAGAACAGAGTTTGGAATAATGTAAGCTATTAGGATTAGCCATGACTCTGATGGTGATGATGATGATAATGATGATGTCATGCCTCTGAAATACAGTGGGTCCTCCCTGGTGGTAACGATTTTTGTTATTATCATTATAATTTCATCATGGTCACCTCAAATCAAGATAAATATACCAATGGTAGGTGTGTGAGGCATGTGATTCAGAGGAAAGGCAAGGGCATGGGGCAAACCTGCACCCTCAACCTGGACAGCTCACTCCCTGTCTCTGAGACTCATCTTCCACGTCTGGAAAAAGGGTGCAGGGCATTCACTTGCCTCATCTGGCTATGGAGTGAACTACTGAAGGTCATGCTTTTCACACAGGGACAGCCCATGGGCACATTGGAAGTGTTCCCCGGAGGGTCAGCTACTGGGAACACCACTTTTACAAACAATTAACTTCCAGCCGAGACAGGGAGGAGTCAGCTCTGGCCAGGGGACATTGGGAGGGATTCACATACTTGTGAAATGGTCTTCTTGCCACAGATACAAGCCAGGGATATACTTGGGTCAGAATGGAAATCCCAGGCCTAAACTGACAAGGACTAGAATTTCCTAAATTGGGGCGGGGGAGGATGGGGTTGTATTACATCTTCATCCTCCGCAATCTCGAAGTGAAACCCAGCAGTTCTTCCACAGTGAGTGCAGGGAAGCAAACCTTATTAGTATTCGTCACACCTGTGACTTTGTCACCAGTAGAAATTGCAGATATTTTCATGTGCAGACATCTTCAGATACCGGTTTTGCTCATCACTTCCTCAGAATTATAATTAGACCCAATGCTGGATCTTGTTATTTAACATGCTAATGAAGAATCACATCGTATTGCTGCATCATAGGTATTTGGATAACCCTATTCCAGTATCACTGATTTCCACTGTAATTCTATGTGTTTTATTTTGTGCTTTTAAAAACACTAGTCTGAGAAGTCCATGAGTTTCACCAGATACCAAGGAGGTCCATGGCCCAAAAAGAGGCCAGAGAAGCCAGGGTCTAACCCAGAGTTGGTTTGCTGCCAGTGTGAAGTCCTGGAAGTATTCAAATACAAAGAAATGTGTTTCATAATTTTCCATGAAGCATTCTTTCTCCACCTCCCTTTTAGGTGGGGTACTTTTATGAGCAGAACCTGGCCATTTGCATAAGAAGACAAAGGCTTTGTGTACTTGAAGGGGGAGCCCAGGAAGGCTGCGTGCCAGGTGTGAAGATTCCGAAGTCAGGCAAATAAAGGGGAGTCTATATTTATCCTCAGAGGAAACGGTGGGGTGGAGGAAGGGTGAGGTCTGGTCTGGGGGGGGGCATCAGGCGTGTTCTGTGAAAGACCTGGGGTGGGCGGTCTCCGACAGTGCTCTACATCCCACTGTCCAGCTCAGCACTTGTGATCACCTCCTGGGGGCTGGGCCCTGGGACAGAGAGAGGATCCTGGAGCTGCCCTGCCCTCCTTCTCCACTCCAAAGGTGCTCAGAGGTGTAGAGAGAGGAGCTAAGGGGATTCGGGCTCTGCAGTCAGATTAAGTGGCTTGGAATCCTGGTTCCCCCATTTGCTGATTTTGTGACTTTGGGGGTGGTACTTAACCTCATTGTGTCTCAGTTTCTTCATCTGTGAAAATGCAAGGGAGAAAAAGTACTCACCTGGTAGGGTTTGGGATTCAGCGAGCTGCTCCAACGCAGCGAAGTGCCTGGGAGGCAAGGTGCACTAATGTCAGCCTCAGCTCCCAGTCATCGCCGGTCTGGGAAGTCCCCAGAATTCTGTCTCTGCCTGTCTCATCAAAACTTCCCTGTCCTGGGTTCTCGTTCAAGGTCATGCTTCTGTAAGACCAAAAGATGGTAGTGGATTAGCCGATAAATTACTCTCTCCTGAGGGTGCTCAGTCTGGCATGACTTCTTAGGATGAAAGCTCTCAGGTTTCTCCAGAAAGATGCTCAGAGGCAGTGTCCTTTCAGTCACTTTGACTGAGGACCACTGAGGATGGCCAGAACCCCAGCACTAACCCTCCCACTCCTTTCTTGAGCCTGTGCAGTGGGAACCTAGTACGGCCAAGTGCTGCTGGCAGCCAGCCTCCCGGGTAGAATGCCAAAGCGAACTTTTCAGTAAATTCTAGTCATGTGTTCGTTTTAGTTTATGAACACCGCATTTTTGTGCCCCTCAGTTATTCCATTAGAATTTGTTCCACAATAGTAGCGGGTGGAGAATGAATGATCCTATTTCTTTTTTCTCAAATTGTCTGCCTTATTCCCCACTGTATCCTGTGCCTAGAACAGTGCTTGGCACAGTTATATGCTCAATAGGTATATTTAAAATTATCATCCAAATTCATGATATATCCACATGGTTCTTAAAAATAAAAAGTATTAAAAGGTATCTGTAAAAATTCTCTCCCTCCAGGCACTAAACCTCATCTTACCCGGTTCCCATCTCACTCCCACAGGGAACCACTATTACTCATTTCTTGAATGTCCATCCTGGGTTTCTTTGCGCCTGTTCAAGCACATGTGTATATTCTTATTTTCTTCCCTTTTTAATGTAAGTGTAGAATCCTATATAGTGTCTTGCACCTTGCCTTGTAAAACTATTTAATAACATATCTTAGAGTTCCTTGTTAGAGTGCGTGTTTAGATTGCATGAGTTCCTGTGTTCAATCCCCAGTACCTCTAAAAATAAATAAATAAACCAAATTACCTCCCCCACCCCCCAAAAATAAAATAAAACTTTTAAAAAGAGTTCCTTTTGTAGGAGTACATAGAGAGATGCCATTCTGTTTGTTATAGCATGGCTGCACCATAATTTTTGTAACCAGTCCCCTGTTGATGATCATTTGGGTTGTTTCCAGTGTTTTTATGCTTCCAACAATGCAACAATGGATAACCTTATATAGATTTGATTAAGCGTAAGAGTGAGGGCATCCATGGAACACATTCCCAGAAGTGGGATTGCTCAATCAAAAGGGTATTTGCATTTGTCATTTTGATAGATGTTGCCAAATGGCCTTCTTTAGAGGTTGTACTCATTTATGCTCAGTAAATATTGAATGAATGAATAGACAAATGGATAACATATTCAAGCTCAGTCATTTGGAGGCCCCCAGCTTGCAAGAAAAACTGCGAGGGGGCTGATGCTGGTTCAGAGAGGTCACCAATTTTACTGTGACTTTTTTGGCCCCTTGATGTCACTGAGTGAGCTCGTCCTTTCATCTGCAGATCACGGCTATTGGGGAAGGAAGGTCGTACCCCAAGATGCTCCTTACAGTCATCCTCCCACCAGACAGGCAGTTCTGTTTATTCATAGGACAATGGCCAGGTACTGAGACCTTACAAGGGCTGATAAAAATGTCTGAGACCTGAAAAAAGAAAAAAAAAAAAAAAACTTACCAGTATTGGCTCCAAAATTCAAAAGGAGAAAACTGCAAAATTATAACATACATATAAGTAAATGTCCATACAATGTAATATTGCATCAGCTTTATTTAGCATTCATGAAAGTATCATATCTGAAAATGGTTTGGAGGTCAAGTTGTCTTATCTCACAAGAATCCCCAAGTGTGCAGGACAACTGCCAACAACTTGTTATCAATTGTCAATGTAAATGAATTCTCAAAGCAAAATCATAACAGTAATCATTTCCAAAAAGTTCAAAGCAAAGAAAAATTATATACCTATAATATTATGTCACATATAATATACATACATAATCTTAACATTATAATTATATAAGTATAGAATATACATGCATAATATTAATACTATAATTAATATTATATATAATTTTAAAATGTAAAATGTGGCTGTGTCATTAAAATTATTATTTTTTAAATACATTTGCTAGGTAGTGAGATGGGGACTCCAAAGGCAAGAGTGCCTCGGACTTACCAAGGTCTTAAAACACTACCAGCCCCACCTGCTCCACAGAGCAGCCCTGCTCTGGGCCTGTGGACTCCTGACAACCCTGAAGGAAAGGGAAACCACCCTCAGATGAGAGGTGCTCCCTCGCTGGTGTACTTCTTAGTTAGCAGCAAGAAGATGACACACATTTATTTCTCTCTAGATTATCCTGCCTCTCCAGTGAGTAGTTCTGAGTCCCATGTTAAAATGAAAATCTAATTGCATGCCATTTGCTAGTGAGAAATGAAGAAGGAACAGGCACTTAGGGCTCAGTTTAGGGCCTGTTGGGAGGATCAGGGACCCAGGACCCTATGTTGGAACCCCTGTTCTATAGCTTCTTGGAGGCCAGATGGCGGCCATGGTGCCCAGCACACCTGACAACTTGGGCAGCCAGGGCCCCTGGGGTTGCTCCTCACTTAGCCCTGTCCTGGTCTTCCCTCCCGTCACTTCACAGCTGGGAAAATGGAGGCCCACCGTAGATTGCTAATGAAGTTGAGCTCCTACCATGTGACAAGCACTTCAAATACATATTTGTGATTTCCTTTCATCTTTATAGCAGGTTGACAAGGTGGTATGACTGTCTCCACTTGTCCCCATTGTACACAGGGGAAACTGAGACTTAGGACTGGAAGTGGCCTGCTCGAGTCAGAGTAAATGACTGGCAGGGCTGGGACCAGACCCAGGTGTCCCATCCCGCTTCCCCGTGTATATGCTGCATCCGACTTCCATGTCTTTGCTCTTGAGATTTCCCCTACCTGGGGCTCCTTTCCTTGCCACTCAAATTCTTTGAGTATCTTAAAAATGCATTGAATCAAGATAAATAAGTTTTTAGTCAATGTATCCAAACTTCACAATACAAAACAAATCTTAAAACACTCCCCTCTTCACTCTAAGAGCAGCTTTTTCTGGGTCTCCTCACTGTCCATTATCACATCCTGACTGCCTCTGGATCTCCTCCAAGGTCTTGTCCTCTTACTGCTTTGCTTGTGCAAGTACCTTTTAAACTCCTTGAAGACCCCCTTACCCAACCAGAATGATGTCTAAACTTCTACCATTAGAATGGCATCTCTTCAAGCTTTCAGTTAAGGTGCACCCACCTCCCAAACTGGGCTACATACGTTGGAGCGGGTGGCAGGGGGAGCTGCAGTCCTACTGCTTCTGTGAGAAGGCGGGAAGAATGTGAGATCAGGTTTGGCTAAGGGATGGGGTGCTAGGAAGATGATGGCAAGAGGGTCCCTGGGAAAGGTGAGCAGGAAAGGCAGAAGGGCTTATGGTGTCCTAAGCATAGTGCCAGGCCCAGAAACAGGACAGTGGCTGGAAAGGTCAAGGCCTCCACAGCTTCAGCCTCCCCTGCAGCCAGGTCCTCACCTGCTCCCCGGGCCATGTGACTCTCCCTAGCTCCTATGCGGGCCTCACCTGCCTAGTATCCAGCCCCTGCAAACCTCCCACCCTCCAGCAGCTCCTGGAGGCACTCAGGCCTCTAGTCATCTGAACTCTGACTCCCTGGTGCTCAGGGCTGGGAGCTTGGCCAGCACCCCAGATGCCTTCCCTCTAGGAAAGAGAACCATGGGTGTGTGTAGATTTGCCTGCTAGTTTGGTAGGGAAATGAGGCTTCCTGGAAGCCCGAGTCTGCAAATCTAGGCTGAGAGGGTCCCCTGGCGGGACTCTTCTCTCTGAAGCTCCCCAACCCGTGTAGGCTGTGAGCTTCCTGCCGCAGGGGACAGGCCCAGTCCTTCTCAGGAGTTTCAGCATCACTCAACACCAGCGGAGGCAAAGAGCAGACTGGGGATGTTTGTTAAACGAATCAACTGCCATTCTGAGGACTTACCGCCCACACGCATCAGGGGCTGTGCCAAAGCTTTGCGTTTGTTATCTTGTTTAAACCTCACAGCAGCTCTAGGAGGTAAATGCTATTATTATGCCGCATTCTACAGATGAAGAAACTGGGGCACAGGGAGGCTGGGGGACCCGCCCGATGTCACATAGCCCCTCCTTTATTTAGGAGCCCCCCCCCCCCACCGGAACCACTGTTCTCAGCAGCCCCGTCAGTGTGGTGCGGGGCTGTGTGGAAACACATGGACGGCCTTCTCCCTGGCGGTGGTGGGGTCCTCCGTGGGAGCTGTTCATCCTGGTCAATGCAGCCTCTGCTCTGAAGTCGGTCCTGCTCTCCCTCCTCCCTGTCCAACCCTCCAGCACTCAGCCCCCACAGCTCTGGTACTAGCCCCTCTCCGCATGAACTCCATTCCCCTCCCCGTCCAGGCTAACAACCTCCAGATACGTACGCTCCAGGTTTAGCGAGGCCCTACCAAGTTTGCCTTGTGTCCTACACTCCCAAATGTTGGAGCCATCTCTGCTAGCACTCTGCCCCAGGCAGCAGGCCTCCATTTGTGCCGTTTATGGTGGCAGAGTTGGTTAGGGTGGCTTCTCTGGCAGGGCTGGGGAAGATAAAAATATGTTACCCTCAAAATGGTAATGCTTGCACTAACCAGAGTGGGCAGTTAAGCCCACAGGTTGAAATAGAGCCCTGAGGGAAGGGTGAGGTCAGCTGTAATGGCTGGAAAAGTCAAGAGATCTTTGAGTATGGAGCCTGAAAAAAGCAGAGCCTCCACTGGCCTGGGAGCTGTAGGAAGAACCACAGGCCCTCTCAGCTGTGCCTCATGCCGCTGATACACTTCAGAGCAGGCCGGGCAGGGCCTTTGTGTAGATCACCCCACCATCCGTTCCTTCATTGTACAGGTAGGAAACTGCAGCCCAGAGAGGGCACAGACGTGCCTAAGGACACACAGCATATCAGGTGGTAAGGTCTACTTTCCTCTCTGGCCGCCCCTCAGGACTGTAAGTGCCCCCTGTGGTAGGCCAGGGTCTTAGCCACCTCTGTCCTTCTGGGGTCTGACAGACACAAAGGCAGAGGGTGGCTGGGTGCTTCATCAGAGGCCTCTCACCCCGTCTCTCTCTGGGGAAACTGGCCTAGGATGAGTTGCTGGCTCTGTGTCCCTGGGGGGTTTGCACAGAGGCTGGCCATGTGGGAGCAAGTTCACTGCCCAAATTTCCTCTTTTTAGTAAACAGCAGCCACTTCCTCCTGGGTTGGCCACTTCCTTCTGGTCACTGGGTTCCTGAGAGGCTCGAGGGGGCAAGGGCTCACATGGGCAGGCAGGGCAGACCCTTGGGCACCAAGCTCACCCATACTGGAAACGAGGAGGCACACTGGCCGGGTAAAGCTGTCCTCTGACCACAGGACGTTGACCTTTAACCTAAGAGACCTTGGGAACTGCAAAATGTCAGTAAGCCATTGAAGAAGGAGGGGTCCAGGGAATTAGGAGCCACCAGAGGCAGCCCCAGAATTTCTGTGAAGGAGGGTCTTGAAGGGGGTGATCTGGTTAGAAAAGTGGGGGAAACTGAAGATTCATTTGTTTAGCATTTTACATAAACTATAAAAATTGAACAAATTGAACATGGAGGGAGGTGCTAAGAGAGACGAGATAAAGGTCCATCGTGTAGCAGGGCAGTGCAGGGCCGGGGGTGGGAGAGGTCTGGAGGGTCGAGAGGGTATTGGGGTTGGTCCTGGAGGCTCTTGGAAGCTTGGAAGGCTTGGGCCATTTCTGCTTGGCTCAGCCCTCCAGGGGCCCCTGCTGAGATGTTGCTGCTGGCTTCAAGGCCTCCACACTTTGCCCCTCTTGTGGGATCTCAGGGCTTGTGGCTGAGCAGTCTCCTCAGTGGGCCACATTCTGGGCCTGGCCAGAGCCTGGCAAGGGCCAGGAAAGCTAGTTATCCCTTAGATACTGCAGGTCCAGCTTTCAAGGGGCCTAGGAAATGTTTATAGCCTAAGAAAAATGTATTGGCCCCAAAACCTAAGAAAAAGAGGAAAATCAAAATTAATAAACATTTCATTAAAACATCTACAAAGTGTAACATCATGCCAACTTCATAGTCACCATAAAAATGTCCCTCCCTTAGAAAACAATTTACAAGTTGAGTTTTTCTTACTCAGCCAGGCCCCACTCTTGAAGTTGTTGTGAGTTCAAATGAGTTAATATATAAAGCAGGGGTAAGTAATATGTGCTATTTAAGTGGTGATCCTTTTAAAATTTCATCATAGCTTGTACGCAACACAGTATACATTTACCTGATTTTTTCTGTGTGTATTTTCGCTCTCCCTTACTAGACTAGTATCTCCATGAGGGCAGGGAAATGATTGGCTTGTTCACTGCTGTATCCTCCAGTGTCTGGAACTGTACCTGGCACATAGAAGGCGCTCAGTAAATATTTGTTGAATTCAGAGAACAAACCAAAGTCTAGAGAGGTGGGAAATGCTTTGGCTTTCATTCATGCATTCTATAAATATTTACTGAGCACCCACTCAGCTCCAAGCAATAGGCTCTCTCATTTTTGCAATACTAGTCTGTGACTCTGGCAGGGCAGAGATTTAAAAATACAGTTTTGTAATAACTTACATAGACTAAAAATGCACAGTTTTAAGGGGACACTCGATGGGTTTTGAGAAGTGCATTCTCTCGTGTAACCCACACTCCCACAAAGAAAAAGAACGTTTCAGCCCAGCAGCGCAGGGTTTTGAGCCCCTCGTCACAGCAAGGCATTGATAGCATGTGTGACTCGCCCAGGTCTCCTCCGGGGTGTTTTGCGGGGACCCTGGGCCGGGGCGGGAGCTCCCGGGGGCGGGCGGGGGCGGGACTACAAGTCCCAGGCTGCTTTGCGCGTCCGCACAGCCGTGCGGAGCGGGCGGGGCTGAGGGGAGGGGGCGCAGCGGCGGCAGCGCGGAGGCGCGCGGGGCCCGGGCGCCGGCGGTTGGCGTGCGGGCTGGCGATGCCGGGGCCCGGGGCCCGGGCGGAGGAGGGCAGCGGCGGCGAGGGTGCGGCCCCGGGGTCAGCGGCGGAGCCTGGGGCAGGGCCCGGGCGGGAGCCAGCGCGGCTGTGCGGCTACCTGCAGAAGCTGTCGGGCAAGGGCCCGCTGCGCGGCTACCGCAGCCGTTGGTTCGTGTTCGACGCGCGCCGCTGCTACCTCTACTACTTCAAGAGCCCGCAGGACGCTGTGCCTCTCGGCCACCTGGACATCGCGGACGCCTGCTTTAGCTACACGGGCCCCGACGAGGCGGCGGAGACCGGCGCCGAGCCGCCCGCGCACTTCCAGGTGCACAGCGCGGGAGCCGTCACGGTGCTCAAGGTGGGACCCGCCGCCCCTCACCTGCCTCCTACCCGCGGAACCCGCCCACACGTCCCTCCCCGGCTCCCCTCCTTGGCCTCCCGGGATACCCCCGCCGCCAGCTAAGCCTACCTCCTTTGCCCATCGGACTTTCTCCATCCACCCTCCTCTCTCTAAAGCCAATCTGCTCTCCTTTCCCTACTTCCTCGTACTCTGTCCCCGTGTCTCCATCTCAAGCCCTTTACCTGGACTTAGGCTGGAGGGGCTGGGGGCTACTCAGTCCCCTAACCCGTTAACTCCCTCTGCGCCTTCCCTCGGGCCCTTCTCTGCCCTCCCACCCCCATCTCCTGGACGTCCTGTGTACCCCTCCCAGGCATTCATGACTGTAGGCTTCTTGCCCTTGGGTGAGTCATTAACCTCTCTGTGCTTCATCTGCCTCTTCTGTAAAATGCGGATAACAGTAGTATATACTTAATGGGGGTGTTGGAATTACATGAATTATATTCTTATCACTCGTAAATGTTGTTGCATTCAGTGCTATAGTGAGAGAGGCAGAGATGGCAGGGCTCTTAGAGATAATGCGGGGCAACCCCCGCCCAAGTAGGCAGGAACGCCCCAGCTAAGGTCACACAGCCATTAAGTGGCAGAGCCTGTTTGCTTGCTCCGTATTTTGGCTGGGAGAGATGGGAAAGGGTGGCTTCAGCAGCTGTGCCTTGCCCACTGAGGCTTCCTTAATCTTCTAGTGGAGAAACACACTATGTAGAAGCATGGGACTAAAGTCAGGAGTCCTGGCCCTGGTGCTGAGAAGCCTCTCCTGCCCTTGGGGGTCCCATCATCTCCTAGGGGCTCTCTGCTTCCATTGAGGGCCTGGGAGTCTGGGCCTTGGCTTCACTCCCTTGCCTGGTTCCTGTGAGCCTCCACCCTCACTCCTCTTTCTCTCTTCTCTTCCGTATTGCAATCTGGGCTTTCTCCAGAGCAGCAGGGCTGGGCTGGGATGTGTGAAAGCTCTCTGCAGAGCTGGCCAAGTGGAGAGCAGAGTGGGCTGTGCCTAGCGCCCTTGGCCTTGCGAGCAAACGGCTGTTCCCAGCATCTCTGAAGCCAGCAGCAGTTGGAGCTGCTCCCTGAGGTTGTTCTTAGACCTCTGTCAACTCAGCTCTTGCCATTTTGAGCAAAATCTGATTCCTGTGTTCTTTTATGCTCCTCTATCCCTTCTTTAAGTGGGTGCAGACAGCCTGTTTCTCCAAAGGAAGCCAAGGAGAGTTGCAGTTCAACTCGGGCTTACTTAGAAAGCATTTGTATAAACTTGGGAGTGACTCCGGTGAGTGCATAGGGACTTTTGCCAAAGAAAGTCTTGTGCTAACTGTGCACATGGACTGTCCCTGTGTACAGCTGAATTTCCTGTGGAATTGTTTGTTAAAAAAGAAAATGGAGCATCCTGTTTCAGATTTTCTCAGATGGCTTTAGAGCCTTCTATCAGATTTTTAACCTTTTTGAATAATGGAGGTATCTACATAAGTGGGGCTACAAGGTACAGTGTTGGGAATGTGGCTTTAGAACTGGATGGGCTTGAACTTGCAGCCTGAATCTGCCACTCACAAGTGTTGGACAAGTTACACTACCCATCTGTCCCAGTTTCTGCTTTGGTCTAGTGGGAATCCTACCTTCCTCATTAGGTGGTTTTGAGAATTCTGGAATATGTTACGGAAAATGGGTGGCACAGAGTAGGTACTAGGCAGCCATATGAAACACCAAGTAGTGACTTTGGCCAATTATGTAATCCATTCATATAATGGAATATTATGCATCAGTGAACAGAAGGGAATGAGAGCTGTAGGTGTTAACATGGATGACTGTCATAAACATGAAATTGAGCAAGGAAAACAAAGTAATAGATTGGTTGCATTCAAAGTGGTATCACTGATGGAAAGATTAAGAAGATAGTGTAAATGTATATGCTGCGTGGTGCGTGAGAGAGCTGCGTGTGGGTGATGAGCCCTGGATTCAGGAGATTCAGGATTGTGGTTACCACTTGGGAACAGAGGGGAACGTGAGTGGGAGTGGGTGCCCAGGGGCTTCCAGTGTTCTTGCAGTGTTTTATTTCTAGGACTGGGTGGTAGGTACACTGCTGTTTGTTATATTATTTTATCCGTCTTTTTGTATGTTCAGAATATTTCTTTAAAAAAAAAGGAACTCGATCTTCACATGGGTTACTGACTATGGAATATTTTGGCATGTAAAGTTGAATTAGTCACAGAGTAAGACAAAATGCCCGCAGCCAAGGATCTGCTTTATAAAAACAATGGAAATGGAAACACAGGCAAGGCTTTTCCACAGAAAGGAGCAGCCAACGTGTAGGGTTGCAGAGTGGGGGTGCATTTTAAGAAGGTTGGATTTTAGCATATGGTGATTCCTTTCGAACCGTGGGAGTAAATATCGTATGTTGGTAAAAGTGGAAATTAGCAATTTATCTTCCTTTTACACCTTTCAGATCCAAGAATTGATTCACATAAGCTTTAAGGCTGCTCAACGCCCCCACCTCGATTTCTAAGGGGGATTGTAGGTTCGTGAGGATTAAGCCCCCCTCAAGCTTCAGCTAGTTATATATAGCTTTATACGTACCATTTCTTTCGATGGGTTAAAAAGAAAAGAAAAAAAATCAGTGATTTGCTTATTGTATTATCATATGTTTCTTATTTTAAAGCAACTTTCCACCTTCTCTGGAGATGCTGTGGTTTTGTTGAACTTTTCCAAAATGTTTTACTATTTGAGTCTTAATGAAAGCTGATACTGGAATTTCTTGGTAAAGTTCTCTATTCCTAAACTGAGGGATGTGGCCCAGCGCCTTATTTTACAGGAGAGGGGATGGAGGCCAGAGAGGGGATGTGATTTTTCTGAGATCATGAATGTAGTGTCAGACCCTCTTTGGTAGTACAGGCTGGGAACAATGAGTGTCCGAGTATCCGATTTTGTCATCTGTTCTCAAAGTCCACCTTTTTTTGCTTTGGATTCCAGTGGCTTGGAATTAGATAATATGTCATGGTGTTTCGTTTACAGCATTTGATTTCTGTCCTTTTCACACGGAAAAAAAGCACCAGGAACGTTTTACCTACTGATTCTTTACCAGAATGTATGGTACCGAATACTAGACATTGGGAAACTGCTACAACAGTCCGGCAGAGTCTAATACTTCCTGTGTGTGTGGCGGGGGTGGTGCTGGAGGCTTCTCACTGAGCTCAACTGGGATCTGAGGCTCAGGAGACAGTTCTGGAGTGAGCTGGCACTTAGGGAAGGAGAGCATGTGATTGGGGGTAAATCCTGCCCTGCCAGGTCTCTGCAGCCTCCGGAGCAAGGAGTACCATCAGACTGTCAGCAGATGAACCCTGCTCCCTCTGCTCCCTTTCTTGAAGGCATTTGGTGTTCAGATGGACATGTGTGCTGGTTTCTGAGTCACATGTAACTGAACAATCATGTGTCCCTATTCTTAAAACCCACTTTTGTGGGAAGGATGCACATTCTCTGGTGTTGAAACTGCTCTCAGCTTAATGACAAACATTTGTTAGCTTGGCTAATCATAGTGTGTTCAGTACAAAATAGATGTGGTGAACCAGCCTCGCTGGCTAAATGGTTCTGCTAAGCTGTTCTTCCCTGGAGCACCCGCTCAGGGGTCTTGAAGTATTATTTAAATGTTTTATCGAGACATAACTTTTCATTAGTTTGTCATGGCTTCCTAGTGGGTAAGTTCCTTAAAGGCAGGTACAGTCTCTTGTGTGTGATATCCCAGTGACTGTTTCCCACTGCCTGTCACACAGTTCTCATTGTAGTATAAATCTCCACCCTGTTCCCTGCTCTGGAGGACCCCTGCGGACCACTGTTTGTATCCTCAGCTCCAAGAACAGTGCCTGCACAGAGTAGGTACCCAGGTAGACATTTGTTGAATGAATGAGTAGAAGGCTGTTACCTAGCATTGGTTTTGGTGTAAGCGCCGACATTTTAGAAGCAATCAGCCAGAATTCTCAAATGTATTAAATGACAGTCTCACCACATGTCACAGAGTTGGCTGCTCTTCAGTGAATGCTCAAACATAACCGGCATCAGGAGTCCAGGCAGGGATTACTGTCAGTCGTTAACTTCAGATCTCTTGTGTTTCATGCCCATGGTCTAGACTCTGAGGACACTGGTAGCAGAGAGGGAATGTTGAATGTAAAAGGCCGGGTGTGGATGTTTTAGGTCTTGAGCCTGTGCCGTCTCTGCCACTACTCTGCTGTTCTAGAGAAGGAGTGTAGCTGTGGTCCCCAAATTTTTATTTCTGGGCTCTGAAATTTGAACTTCATGTGATTTTCACAAGTCACAAAATACTATTCTTTTGATTTTTTTTTCAACTGTCTGAAAATGTAAAGACGATTCTTGGTTTCTAGCTACGTAAATATAGGCAGCAGGTTGATACGGCCCTTGGGCTGTAGTTCACTGACTCGTGTTTTAGGAGGGGCTGGGCAATTTTCGTTCATTCATTCATTCACTCACTCACTCATTCTGTGTGCTTAGGCACTAGGGGTACAGACCCAACAAGATGAACACAGTTCCTGTCTGGGGAGCTCTCTGTGTAGCCCAGAGACAGGCATTAATAAAAATGAAACAAACACCAACCAGTGCTGTGAAGTTTCAAAGGAGAGCGATGGGGTGCGTGTGTGATGGGGGTGGTCCTAAGCTAATTTGGAGGGAGGAGGGCCAGGGAGACTTTCTGAGGAAGTGACATTTGACCCGAAGGAAGTGTAAACTGGAGGAATGGAGAGGGGAGTAGAGCATTGCAGGGAGAGGAGATGGCAGGGCAGAGGCCCTGAGGTGTGTGGGGGACTCTGGAGAGCCTGATGGCAGGAGGCATACCCTTTAGAAGGGGAAAGCCTTGGGGCCAGAGTTGTAGGAATGAGTAAAGAATTTTCAGCAGAGCTTGATAAATAGTTGTGCTTTTTTTCCCTCCCAAACTGATGGGTGGGTTATGTCCAGTGTTTTCATCTAATTGTGTTGGAGGGTTATCTTGTGTAGTAAGAGTTGAAATATTAATAGGTTATGCATTGGTAAACAGTTTTAAAGTAGATAAATGCGAAGTTGAAGATCTGGTGGTCTGTTGCTTCTTAAGCACTGTTGTCTCTGAGTAGGGGCTGCTGTGGTCTGTGCCATGGGCCCGGGGGCTGTGTGGCCCAGGCCTGCCCCACCTGGTGGACCGCCTTCCCTGAAGCATTCCTTCTGGCCACCTTCACTGGCTCCTCTCACTGGCTTTGTTCACACGCACATTGCCAATTTCCTTCCTCTTTGGAGATAACTGTTGCTTGAGAAATGGAAGGAGGGGGCGCATGCATTCAGGCTGACACCTGAACACCAGCTCTCCCACCTCACCGGGGCGTCTGAGGGCGGGACAGGTCCCCTTGTTCAGGTGCCTTTACTCCTCAGCCTCTGGGCTGCAGCCTTCCCGTCTCTGGTCAGAACAAAATGTGAATAATAACCCTCCCTCCGGAGAAAGAAAAGAACCCTGTTATTATAGAAATGACTGTCCAGTTAGGGGATTGGAAGGAGTTTTGATTAGGAATTTTCAGTTCTGTTAGAGATGTATGTGGTAGCGTCTTAATGACATTGACTGGGTGTTTACCTGCATCCTAGCAGGCCCAGGCCTCAGTGGATTTTGATGCTTTCCCAGAGTGGATGCAATATGGAATAGTGAATTAGGAAGTAGTGGCGCTTCTGACTAGCATTCTGCTAAGTACTCTACCTGGAGAGCTCGATGGTGTGAACACACCAGGCACTTGTGTGTGTGAGGCCTTCTCAGGGGCAAGAAGCTGAAGTGGTCCCGGGAGAGGCGGCAGGTTTCATGATCACCCAGTGAACAGTAGCTCACTAGGCAGTGCAGGAAACCCCGAATCCACAGATTCAGGATAGTGTTGCTCCTTAAAGTGGGTCTAGTCCTGTTCTGGGTTTTGAGCGTCTGATGCCGTGTGCTACTAGAGCATAAGCTCCCCGAGGTCAGAGTTTTGTCCGGGATTCACCACTTCACCCTTAATGCTTAGAGGAGTGTCAGGCACAGACCAGGTGCTCAGTGTATACTGGTTGACTGAGTGAGCACTTCAGACCCTCACGTCCTCCTGGGGTGGGTGTGTGGTGTGCTCTTGTTGCATAAAAGGAGATTTGAGGGGTCCATTTCTTCATTTAGCATATTTTTGAGCATCCACCATGTTGTAAGCATTATGCCTTTTCTGCAGTTACAGCAGTGGAAATTTTCCATTCATTTAAGAAACTACAGTGTTAAGACTTTAAAAATAGGTTAGCCGCTGATAGCTCTGAAAAAACTTTGGGGAGAAACCATATTTGTCTGTAGTATTCAGTGTTGGAAGTAAATATCAAATATCTGTCCGTTTTTTGATTCCGAGGGAGGTCTGGCATCTTTCCATGGTAAATAAAGAGCCAGGCAGAGAATCTTGAAAGTAAAGCACTGATCTGGATTTTGCCCAGAGCTAGAAATAGTGGTTCGTGTAATAATTTCTGTGGGCATTGTGGAATTGGAGATCCCTATGCCTGATTACTGAGAAGGGCTCCCTGGAGAAATGGGCTGGGGAGTTGGTTGGTTTTGGTATAATTGTGTCGCTGTTCAAAGACTTAGTTCCTCTTCGATCAGCAAGAAGTGTTCCTAGTCTGATGGGAATCAGCGTCTTTTCTTGAGTTTGCAAACTTAACTTTTTGCTTAACTTTTCCAGATTGATTGTGTGGGAGAACTGGAATCTGGGGGTGAAGGGGAGAGTCAGGAGCTGAGGTCCTTTGGCCACCTCTCTGTGCCTGTCCAGGGCCAGCCCTGCTGGAGAGAGCAGACTTCCCCCGAGCAGTCTGTCCTCAGGCAAGAGCTTGTCTGAGCGTCCGTGGGCTGGAGGCGGACGGCCAGAGTTACCAGAGATGTTGATCTTGAATGATAGGAATTATTTCTCGGCAGCAAGCCCAGTTTTCATTTCCTTTTCCATCTTCGTGGTCTCCAGGGGAGATTGTACTTGCAGAGAAGGTGGCCTGACTTGAAATCTGATGCAGCCAGCCAGCCACTCACCTAACAGTCTTTGTTGGGTAAGGCCCCGTGGGCATCTAGCAGCCTCAAGGAGCTTGTTCTTTCTTGTCCTGGGGTGTATTAGGGCATTGTCATTAAGTGGCTGTGTGAGGTGGAGGAAGTCATTCAGTGTGTTTGTTCCAAGGGTCATTATCCCTGAGTCAGAATTGAAGACACCCTCAGATCAGCCCGCCCTGTGTCCTGTATGACACAGTGAGAAACTGAGTCCCACATCTAGTTAGTGACAGCTCTGGCGCTAAACCTCCCCCAGACACATGAGCAATATTTAGCTAATTTAAACCCAGCAGTTTGTGCTGTTTGCTTCATATTTCCATCTTAATCCATTAGTAGGAAATTAGGCTTATTCTGTTTTGACTTGTTGTATATAGGTACTAAAATTGTACATTTATCTCTTTGATGTTGCGGCAGAGATGTAAGACATTTGGTCACAGGAGGATTGGAAATTAACAATGTAAATGATAAACTTCCAGGGGGGTCGATTGATAATGGACATGCGTGGTGTTTCCCTGGCAGGGACAGGGCCTGTGCACCCCTGCTCAGGACCTTTCTCCTGGAGGCGTGCAGAGGAAGACCAGCCTCGGAGTGTTTTCTCCTGCTGCTCTGTAAGCCCTGCCCTCTGGCCTCAGAAGTGAACCAGTTTTTTAAGCTTTACAGTTTACACAGCTCTCTCACGTGTAACTGTCCCAGAGGTAACGTGCTGATAGGCCTTTCTTTCATTTCTGTTGTGTCAAGGGAAGCACCTCCTTGAGAGCTGTGGCTCTCAGGTTTGTTTAGTGTAGGGAATGAGCCTCTTGGGACCCTGTTAACATGCAGATTGGGGGGGTTCCCCGTTGGAGATTCTTATTCGGTGGTAGGTCAGGGTGGACCTCAGTGCTCTGCATCCTTACCCATGGTCCGACCCTTCTGCTGCAGACCTCTGCGGCCCTCTCTGAGCAACACCGCTCTCCAAATGACAAATGACTGTTCTCTTTGGCTGTGAAGTGAAGGCTGGCCTTGTCTGAGGATGGTTGTCTAAGTGGACTAGAAATAACTAAACTGCGTAGGTGGAGAGCAGTGAAGCGTGAGCCCTTATTCTGTAGGTTGACACTCTGTGGTTTACGTCCACTACCTTCTTTGCATTCTGAGTTTCTATGCTCCAGAGCAGTGGTTTGGGGCCGGAGACTCTCTACCCCCAATTTCCCGATGGCCCTGAGGTTTCTGTCTCTGTGCCGATCACTTAGTCCCTGGCACACCACCACATGCTAGGTTTCCTCCAGGGCCATTCAGAGGGGACCTCCTGGTGGGCGATACTGTTTGCTTGGCATACTTAAGGTGTTTATGGGAGAGTGAGTTTTAATGATTTCCACCACCAAATAGCTAGTAAGGACTTTTAGAGCCTCCAGCTTTTCACCGAGAGAGGGGTGAATAACAGAATGATGTGAGGACCGTCTGACACTTTCCTGAGACACCAGCTCTATCTTAAAAGACTGTTAGAAGTCAACATGCTTCCCAGACACCCCTGTAAACTCACTGAAAGTTCAGGCAGACTTCTAGTACCAGGCTCCCTTGTTCCCCGGTCTCTGGTGGGTGGAGCCCGGGAATCTGCCCCTCCCCAACCCCAGTGTGTAAAACTTCATACTAAGTCAGTCATTCCTGTGTCCTACTTTTAAGTTAGAAAACATCAAGTTAGAACATTGCAGTGGTGCACGGCAGAGGGAGCGCCTGCAGGCCAAGGTGGCGGGGGCTGTCCGCCAGTCTGCTGGTTGTCGCTGCAGGAGTTTTCTTTACTCTGAGCTCGTGAAACCCTGGCGCTGCCTAATTGTGCAATGGCAGAGCTGATAGGGAACCACAGGAATGTAGCTTGTGGTCACTCAGAGGCCACGTGCTCTCCTTCTGTCTGAAACAGAAAGCATTTTAACAGGCTTCCACATTGCCTCCAGGGAAGAGCAGGCCCACAGAGTGGCCTGTCCCTGCCCTTGTCTTGGTGAAATCTGTCATTCAGGCCAGGCCCCTCACAAGCCCAGTTATCTTTATTGTCCTCTTTTCTAGAGCACACATTTGCTTGTCTGTGTTCTGCTGGGCTCTTTTCTCTTAGCCGATTGCCCTGAGTTTGTAATCTCCATTAGTTTAAGAGTGGCTAAAGGAATGTCTGTTCTATCCAGGTGTTTGCTTTTTTTGTGGAGGGGCGGGTAATTAGGTTTGTTTGTTTGTTTGTTTGTTTATTTAAATAGAGGGACTGGGGATTGAACCCACTTGAACTAGCCTCTCCCCTCCTCCAGGTGTTTGCTTTTTAAAAGAAGATGCTTGAGTATTAGAGATGGCAGAACTCATCTTCCGGAATGGATGAGAAGTAGGGCACCTCCCCAGGGAAAGGCTGCCCGCCTCCCGCTCAGACTGTCTGGGGAAAATGATTGGCAGGGGGAGCGGTAATGGGGTCTGAGTTCTTACTCAGCTTTTGAAAAGGATTTAGATTATAATTCATGTAATTATTTTGCATAATAAGATATATGAAAATGCTGATGTCAAGATAGCAGTTTAAAAAGATTAAAAACTAAGAACTTGTCATGTTCATTAGAGGCATGGAGGTCCCTGCAGCTGACCTCCATGCTCCAAGGAGCCAGGATGTCCCATGTTATTTCTCTCTCAGCATCTGTTGCTGGGATGAAACAGATTTCAAAACCCTTCCAGGGAAAAATTACTTTTTTTTTTCATTCATTGGTACTGGGCCAGATCCCTTGAGATTGTTTCCAGGCTCATGATTTTGAAATGTTCAGAAGAAAATTTGGAACCAGTGGTTATCAGATATGGGGTTGTAGTCTGTTTTTCATCCGAGTTTTGTTTTGTATTATCAGGCTGTTTACAGTATTCTTGTGCTTTTTATTGCTTATGAAAGAATTACCTTGGAAATCCAGATATCCTTCTTTAGATTTAAGAAGCAAAAATTCCTTCATGATGAACAGGCATTGCATCCTTTTAAGAAATAATGGCTGAGTCAAACTATCCCTGCAGTTTAAGTTGCTTTTTATGATGTGTACAAACTTAACCCGTCTGTATTCTCCTTTTTGTGGCTCTGTTGTAACCGCTGGTTATGCTGTTCTTCTGGCTTATAAACATGGTAGACCTGACCTTTTGGGGAAGAGCCCAGAGTTTCATACTAAGTGGGTGACTGAAGTGCTGTGTCATCACATACAGCATGACTGGTTCTGTAAGGGACATCAGATGGCCTCGTAGATAGGATATTTGAATTGGGTTTTGAGGAGCGAGTGGGATTTTGCAAGTGGGGGTTAGAGCAGTAGGAGCAGGGATCATTGAAGCTGAACTGGCTCCTGTGTGCCTGTTGTGTGGGGGGAAAGGCTATGGTCTTGGAGTGTGGGGCCATGTGGGCCAGATTACCGTGCCAGATTGCTCAGTACTTGGAAGCCATCAGAGAGTTTTAAGCATGGGATATGTATGACTTCACTGGGTAGGTGTAAGAAGAGGGTTTGGACCAGTTAGGATGCTCTTGCCTAGGCCCAAGGCCGATGAACCAGGAGAATGTCAGGGAGCATGAACCTGAGAGACTGACAGGGGGTTCTTTGGACTTGGAGACCTGATGATCCTATTATGCTGGAGAACAGTTTCTCTCTTCTCTGTGTTTGTTTGTATGTGGCCGCCTTACTGGTCACTGCAGTCTACTTTTTAAGAAATGTCCTTAGAGCAGAATTGTGGCTCAGAGCATACAGTGGGAGCACTTTAGAGGCTGATGGACAGTCACGCTTTCTCCTACCCAGTGAAGCTGTGCTGACACCCCTTTGATGTCCAGAGGACCTTCTGTACTGTTGGGGAGACCAGCCTCTGATATGGGAGTTGTCCTTACCAGTGAAGCCAACACACTTATAGGATTTTAAAAATGAACTTGGCTCTTTGTTGGGGTCATCAACATTTCAGTATCTGAGAAAGACCATAGAGGAACTTGTGATTCCTGCTGAAATGCTGAGAGGATGGATTTTGTCTCGGACATGTCCTTCTCATTCTCCCCCTTGAAAACAAATAACACAGACCCAAGTTTGAATTTTGACTGTGCCAAATGGCTGTGAGATCTTGGGGGTGATCATGATAATATGGATAGTTGATGCCTAATGAGTAGTTACTGTGGGCCAAGCACTGTTCTGAGCTTAACACGCATTAACTCACTTAATCCTCATAACAACAGGACACGAAGTAGGTTCCTGTTACTCGCATCTTCCCAACGAGGAATCCAAGGCCCCGACAGGTTAGGTGACTTGCCTAATACAGCCAGCAAGTGGCAGAGCTGGGATTTGAACCCAGACAGTTAGGCTCCAGAGTCCAAGTAGGTAATACTTTGGGTAAATAAATAATACTATTTTGTGAGATTGTTATGAACTTTAAATGATGGTATGTATAAAGTGTTTAACACAATGTCCAGCACACAGTAAGTCAAGACCATCCCTTGCATATCTTCAAAATTTGGCAGAAATCTATGCATCTATTGTCACAAGCTGCAGAAAGAGACAAAATTTTAATTACAAAGGCATCTTCTTTTATTAATTTAAATGGTTCTTATTTTGCATTCAAATTTTGAATCAAATTTGAATTTATTTTCTTTGATATTGTGACCTAGATTTCACACCTAGGTCATAGTTTGTAAATACCTTCTTTCCAAATTTTTAGCCAGTTGCCCTAATGCCGTTGTTTAATAATTAATACCTTTCTCACTGATTTGATTTGAAATGCTACATTTTTTTTATCTACTTAGCCCTGTGTTTTGATTCTCTAGCAGTAGAGCGCTGGTTTAATTATTGTGGCTTTATAATGTGCTTACTTATTTGGTAGGGCAAAGCCTCATCCCTTATTTATTTTTTCAGAATTCTCAAAGGTTAGGCTTAAAATGAAGATTATAATCTCTTTGCCATGCTTTGAAGAACTTCTTAGAATTTTGGCTGGATTTGTTGTTGTTGTTTCTATAATGTATAAGGACTTCTTAAATGTATACCTATGCCTTTTATGCTTTGATTTTAATTGTGAACATGTTTCTAGTTGTCTATTGCTGGTGTAAAGGAAACTGCTCACTGGGAGTGTCTCAGAGGTAAGAATTGACCAGGTCTCACCTAGTTCTGTACCTCTTGCGTTGACTGCTGTGTTGGCCTAGGTCAGGCTCTAAATAAATATTTGCTAAGTGAATGAACAAACGTTTTTATGTACGTGGTGTTTTTCTCTCTTCCTTCTTTTGGGTTTCTTTAGATAAATTCCCAGGAATGGAATTTTGGGTCAAAGGAGATGAGCAGTATTACAACTTATACAATGTGCTGTCTTGATAGATGGAGATTCTTTACCCAAGGGCTGGAGACCCAGGGAGTAAGAGAGCTTGGATCAGTCAGTAGTAGTGAGAGTAGTCAGCAGACGAGGCCTGACTCCCTGTGTATGCTGCTAGATTGCTACTCCAGCCCTTTGCCCCATTAATTCACTTGCCTGCAAGAGTATGCCCTTAATAAATGTATGTTAAGATAAATTAACTTTATTTGGGGAGTTTTCAGAGCACCAAGGAAAGAGCTGGGCTTGGAAGGAAGGAAGTCCCTGGGGTCCAAGAGAAGGGTCAGGTGTCTGGGGCCCATTTTCCCATAAGCAGGCTTCTGGGTTTTGGGCTATTGGAGGTCTGGACACAAAAAGGGTTGTGGAAACAGCTGGGGCATCACATGTTTCTAATCAGCCAGCTGTCAAGGACTGAATTCCACCTCAAGCTGGATGAGCCATGGCCTGGTTTTCATTCTCTGAACTGGCACTTCGTGTCATTGCACCTGAATGCAGCAGATGTCTGCCATATCAAGACTGTGCCCACCTGGTCCTTGTCTGCCCCTAACTCCCCAGAACATCCATGCAGCTGTGTAGGGGAACAACCAGAATGGCTTTCCAAGATGTCTGGCTTGTTCTCTCATGTTGGGATTGGTGCTGTATTTGAACTAGAGTGTTAGCAGTCTTGAGGAAGTAGCAGGAGCTGAACGCAGGAGAGAATGAATCAGATACTTGATGCTTAATTAACTATTCGAGGCACTGTGCTGGGCATCTTGGACCTTATTGAGGCCAGCAGGTCTTGCCTGTGCCTTCAAGGAACTTAGACTAGCAAAGAACATGCAGGGAGATCCCCCTCTGCCGTGAGACGCTGTTTTGGGCTACATGGTGCTGTGAGCTCCCCATTCCACAGGTGGATAAGACATGCAGGCTCAGGTCAGGGAGACTTTATTTGGAGGTGGTATTTGCATTGGGCTTTGAAGAATGAATAGGAGTTAGAGAGACAGGTGTTATGGGAGACTCAGGATATGGCCCCAGTGAGCCTTTGGACAGCAGGATACTGACACCTGGCCTGCTGGATGCTTGCCTGTCATTGGCGCTCACTCTCTGCTGAGCTTTGAAGCTTTGCCCCGTCTCTGTCCCTTCCAGCATGATTGGAATGTCTGTGTGGCTCTCCAGAATGTGGGACTAAAGCATTTAAAATGGTCATTTAGGGTAGGGTAGGGCAGATACTGGTTCTCTCCTGGTCATGCTGGTGGTGGTGATAAGCTTCAGCACTGACTAGCTAATTTGTCAGCAGCTGGGCTGCAGCTCAGTGGGAGAAGCTCTGGTGATAGATTCCTTGAGGTGCCGTCTATGAAGCCAGATCCTTCGAAGGTCCTACTTGTTCTCCTTTGGGAGCGAGCAGTAATGGTACTGAAACTGTGAGCCATCAGCCACAGCAGCCAGACCCTTTTGGGTCCCTAAAGAATGTTGGCATCTCCATGGACATTCACAGAGCATGAGGTGGTTGGAGATACGGAGGTGCCTAGTTAAAGAAGAAAGATATCTTGAGTCCTAGAGTCCTGTAGTGGGTGAATAATGTTGGCTGCCCCACACTCCCAAGAACCCCACGCCCTTGACCATTCCTAAAGCCATTTCCCACCCAGCCAGATCTCCCACCAACCTTGGCACTCCAAATGAAATTGGTTTGCCATCATGATTGAACAGTGCTAGATACAAATACAGTGTAAGCCAGATATATACTTTTAGGTTTTTGGATAACCCCATTAAACAGGTGAAAGTAATTTTAATATGTTTTGTTTCACCCAGTGCATCTATAGTATTTCATCATGTGGTTCTAAGCCGCACCTCACGTGCTCACAAGCCACGTGTGGCTGGTGGCTACTGTATTGGACGGGGCAGATCTAGACTAGCTTTACGTGACTCACTGAGACTCGGGCGATGAAGGGACTTGTTTGTGATTCTACATCTAATTAGGACTGAACAAGGCCGAATCCCAATTCAGTCTCTATTTAAAACATATCAAATGGAAAACACAGAGGCTTCGTGGATTTCTGCTGATTTTGCTGTGTTTTACTTCGAATCCTGCCCTGCCTTATAGCCTGTGTGTGCTTCTGTCTTTGAGTTTTCAGCTCCCAGAGGGCGATGCCTTTGGGGGCTTTCCTGCCACCTTGATGGTGGCATGTGCCCCAGAGCCATGCCCTTCCAGCAGCCTTTCACAGCTGCTTGGGGATTGAAGTCGTGATGCTTTCAATGATGGCTGTTTTTTTTAAAAGGAAGCGAACCCCAGTTAATCATTGTCTCGAGGCAGTTTTGCCTGCCTTATTGACCAGATTTCTGTAACATGAATAATTTGTCAGACACTGAAAGCATGTGATGTAAAAGTTTTTTTGCCCCAGGAATTTAGTGAGAGATGATTAAGAGGTTACTAATTGTTCCCCAGTTAGATTTAAGACTCAGAGATTTAAAGGGAAAGGGCTTTCTTGTAAAAAGCAGATTTTTCATGTTGCCTGTTTTGCAGGAACAGCTGGAGAGGTTAGTGAAGGATCTGACCCAGTGTGGCCTTCTCCCTGGGACAGGGATGGGGGCCAGGTAGGGGAGCCAGTAGGAGGACCAGAGCACATGCACACGTCTGCACACAGATGCACACACTGCCCAGACACACACTTTCCTCTGAGCTGGAGGTTGGGGGACTGGGGGCTCAGTGTGGACTCTGAAAGGTGGAAGGACGGACCATGTGGGCTTTGGGCTCTGATTTGGCTGTGTCTCCCAGCCTCTTGCTTTTCCAGTCCCCTCTCAGAGTGCTGGGTTCTCTCTGTCCTGCCTGAGAGCTAGGCCAGGCCCCCACCATCCACCCTGCAACCAAACCGCTACTCAGACTCCAGCTGCACTCGAGGGTTCCTGGGCCTGAGTGAATCTCCTCCCCTACCTGAACCCTGCCCCGACCTACCTCTGCCCTCCCTGCTCTTTCAAGAGCGTTGATTTTGCCTAATCTCATCATTGCCCTGCCAAGAATCCAAGAAGGCACATGAGTCCCTTTGGGCGTGGCCCCTGCGTATCTCAGCCCTGCCCCCTTCCATCCCCACCCCTCCTCTGGCCCCTACTTGCTTCTCCTTTAAGATCAAGCTTCTGCATCACTTCATGATTATTTGTTCATTTATTTCTTCACTTATTTATTCAACAAATATGTGTCTGGTACTGAGCTTGATGCTAGAAAAATGGAGACATCTCAGAGTTTATGCTTCTTGGAGAAGACAAACGTTAAGCCAATACTGTGAACCTTTTGAATCTATAGATAGCAGTTTTCCTAAACTCTCAGTACTTTGGCCCTTGCCCCACCTCCTCTGCTTGGTTAGATATCTTTCCTCAGTGCTTTCCAGTCACACCAGCCCCACCTCACACACTCTGGTCCCTGTCATCGCATTTAACACACTCTTGAAACTACTGATTTATTTTTCCAGTCTTTCCCACAAGCCCCGATTCCAGGTACCTGATAGATAAATGTTGATAGTAAACGTTGGTTGATTGGATGAATGGAATGACGGCTTCCTGATGTTTAGAAGAATTTTTTGTAGGATACCCAGAGACCCTGTAGGGAACGGTTATCCTTACCTGGGGCTATGTGTGCAGGTGTTACTAAGAAGACCCTAAGTTGTAGCCAGAGCACCTGGAGGTTGCCCTTTGCTTGTGGACAGTAGAGGATTGGTCTCTGGCTTATCCCTTGCTGTGGGGCCTGCAGAGCAGTTTTCCAGATTGCCTCTGACCCTGGGATTCATTGTGTGTGATGTCTGCACACCTCACTGGATGGCGCTGGTGATGAGATTCCTGTAATTGTGCCATGGCATCCTTCTCCTTGGGACTCCTTTGTGGGGGCAGCCTGGAGACCTGTGACCCACATCTGCCATCTGGTTTCTTTCTTTACAGCTAGGTTCATTGTTTTGGGTTCCCTCCGCGTCGTGGTTGATTTTTTTTTTTTTTAATGGATATGGTGAAACACACTCTTTGTGGTATATAGTTCTTTGAGTTTGGGCAGATGCATAGAATCATGTACCCACCACCACAGTCGTGATGCAGGATAGGTCAGTTACTCAAAAGTCCTCTTGTGTTATCCTTTTGTGGTCAACCACTCCGTTCACCCAAGTCGTGGCCACCACAGATTTGTTTTCTGTCCGTATAATTTTGCCTTTTCAGAATGTCACATACATGGAATTGTATAGTATGTCGCCTTTTGGGACTAGCTTCTTTCGCACGTGCATGTAACGTTCATCCATGTTGTAGGAATCAATGGTTTTCTCCATCTGATTGCTGAATTCCATTGTATGGATGTGCCACATTTTATTTGTTCACCAGATGAAGGACATTTGGCTTGTTTTCAGTTTGGGGCGATTATATAAAGCCTCTGAACATTTGCATGCAGGTTTTTGTGTGACTGTGTTCTTCTTCCTCTTGGGTGAATACCTAGGAGTAAGGTTGCTGGGTCACTTGATAAGTGTATGTTTCTAAGGAACTGCTGAACTGTTTTCCAAAGAGCTGCAGAATTTTACATTCCCACAGCAATGAATGAAAGTTCTAGTTGCTCTGTACCCTTTCCAGCACTTGGTATTATCAATTTTAAAAAGTTTCAGCCATTGCTGTAGATGTTCTATCTAGTTGTTTTTTTTTGTTGTTTTTGTTTTTTTTAATTAAAGTATAGTCAGTTTACAATGTTGTGTTAATTTCTGGTGTCCAGCATATTGATTCAGTAATACATATAGGTATTCCTTTTCATATTATTTTTCATTATAGGGTATTACAAGGTACTGAATATAGTTCCCTGTGCTATACAGTAGGACCTAGTTGTTTCTCTATTTTGTGTATAGTAGGTAGTATCTGCAAATCCCAGACTGCCAATTTATCCCTCCACTCTGCCCCTCTTTGCCTCCTGGTAACCATAAGTTTATTTTCTGTGTGAATCTGTTTTTGCTTGCTTTGTAAGTAAGTTCATTTGTGTCATTTTTTATGATTACCCATATAAGTGATATCATATGGTATTTTTCTTTCTGGCTTACTTCACTTAGTATGGCAACCTCCAGGTCCACCCATGTTGCTGCTGCAAATGCATTATTTTTATTCTTTTTCATGGCTGAGTAGTATTCCATTGTATATATACCACAACTTTATCCAGTCATCCGTCAGTGGCCATTTAGGTTGCTTCCATGTCTTGGCTCTTCAGTCTAATCTCTAATCTGCAGTTTTCTTTGTGCACTCTCCCAGATGCTGACAGAATTTAAACACCATTGATTTGATTTGGCAAGGATGTCATCCATATCCATGTGAGATTGGATTTCTTAGGATAGAGTTTATAGGTGCTCAGAGTGAAAGGGCATAGGAATAACAAGCCTTCCTGAAGCCTTTTGAGAAAAGTGTTATATTGTATCATCCTATAATTTTAGAATTTTAAAAGGTTTCTTATTAGTAAGATTTTCTTTATGTTAAAATTCCTGTTTGCTTGACCAACTCGTAGCAAGCAAAAGCTGCTGATGTTGAAACTGAAATTTCTTTGACCTATTCTTCTTAACTCTCCCTTTCATGTGACAAGGTGTCTACACACAACATAACTTTCTTAAGCTCTTCATCTTGTTGGTGGCAGTAACACTTTTTACCCTTCCCTCTTTTTAGGCTCCTAACCGTCAACTCATGACTTACTGGTTACAAGAGCTTCAGCAGAAGAGATGGGAATATTGCAACAGCCTGGATGTGGTTAAATGGGACAGCAGGACCTCCCCAACTCCTGGGGACTTTTCTAAGGGTCTCGTGGCCAGAGACAACACAGGTAGGACAGAAGTGGAGGGGACCTGTGTCAGTGCTCTGCGTGTCGCTGTTTGACGTAGCAAGTCAGCTTCGCAGAGAAATTGAGAATGAAAATAAAGGCGATGATCCCTTAAGAGTGGGCAGCATTCCATAGTTACTGAGGGCTTCTGCTTCCGTATAGAGAATTGTGCTCAAGCCTAATGACGGCCTTAGGAGTCGGGCAAGGCCAGTGCCAAGCCCCTGGGGAGATGGCACGGCGGAGGTCAGTGGGCCGTCAGTGGTGGTGCTGTCACCACAGTCCCACAGCCCTGCTCGGGCAGGGCTGCTGGTGTCACAGATGTTTGCACACGTGGGCTAGGTGTTCTCAGAGCACTCGCTGTGACTCAGTGATGCTTCCTGGGACGACGTTAACTCTCAGACGTGGATTCCACTTTATCCTGGGTCTATGGCATTTCTACAGCCCTGACCAGTTGCAGTGTGGAGATAATGTGGTTTTAAGTTTGAATATCAAAAGTTAAAACCCCATGATCTTCTCATGTTTGGTTGTGCTGAGCCCTGTTAAGTGGAAGAACAGGACAACAGTTATTCACAGACCACCCTCCTTCCCTGCTCCCTGCAAAGACTACGGAGGTGGCCCTTTTCTTCATACAGGAAGAAGAGCAGGCCCTGAAAAGGCAGACCCTTGAGCCCTGAAGTAAGGTGTGAAAAGGCCAGGCCATCACACTCAGGGGTCAAAGGAGTGCACGCTGGGATTTAGCTGGCACAGGCTAGCTCTCACGCCTGTGAAGAGGGCTGGTCCGAGCTTCATAACCCCTGCGGGAGCTCTGCTTAAGAGAACACAGGCTCCAGTCGAACTTCTTGTAAATCAGCGGTGGCATTGGCACGTGTGCGGCCAACTTCTTTTGGAAATGAATGTCTTCTTGGACTTAAAATTTTTTTTTTCCTCCAAATCTGTTTTCCTGCCAACCTTGTTTTTACCAATCACAATATTTTTCAGCAGGTTAACTCTCTGGTCAGTGAGAAACGACCTGCCAGTGTGTTGTGCTGGGACGGTTCTCACGTCATTGTCATGGGTGTCTTAACCCTCCAGGGACACAAGCCCAGACCCCCTCTATGTTTAGTTCACACGTCTGCTCACTGACGCCTGCGTTTTAAAAAAAGCTGCTGTGATAGTGCTTTTGATCAAAAGAAGCTCTGTAACTTAGTACCAGTCGTTTGGAAGGTTTGGAAACCCTGCAGGGAACCCGGCGGTATTCAAGACGGTAGCTCAGCCGGTGCCTTTGGCACAGAGGACACTCAGTTTGCCTCGACTCCTTCGTTCTGAGGAGGCCACGTGCTTCTCTCTAATGGAGACTCAGGCCTTAGACCAAAAGGAGAGCCAAAGTGGCGCCTAGCCCTATGGTTTCTTTATAATGTGGATCCTTCCTTCTTTTAAAGTCAGAGACAACACCTGCAGCCCACGTCTGGTTCGGGGACTCCAGTGTGGGGGTGAGAGTTTGTGCCCTCTGGCATTTACTCATTCATTCAGCCAGGAGACGCCCATAATGGGCCTGGTTCCTCCCCTCACGGAGCTTCTGGTCAAGCGGAGTGTGAAGTGAGATCCACATGGGAGGAGGGTACAGGGTTCCAGGAGCCCGCGACCGGGCTGAGCACAGCTTTGGGGTGGTTGGGGACCCTCCCTGAGACCCAAAGGCTGAGCAGGAGTCGGGCTGGGTAAGGGGAGTGGAGTGCCCTCCAGGAGCTGAAAGGAGGCTGTGGCTGTGGAGGACGGTGTGCAGTGAGCTGAGCCTGGAGGTTCACCCAGGGCCAGGGCGGACAGGGCCTGGGCCTCTAGGCTTGGGATTTGGGGCTATCCTGAGAGCAGTGGGATGTCTTTGAAGATTTTATGTGCAGAAATGACTGTAATTTTGAACTGCCGCCAATTTTTAGATGGCGTTTAAGAACGAATAATGAAACCCTGGACTAGCAGGCAATTTGCAAGACTTACTGTTTAGGAGGTCAGAACGCCTAAAGGAGGAAGTCGAGACGAAAAGGCTAGATTTTAGCCTCTTTCATTTTTATCATTTTAGATAAAAATCGGTTAACAGATAGTGTGTGAAGGTGTGTGATGGACTCTGTGACGCTCCTGAAGCCATGCTTGTAGTTACCTGCTCAGCTTAGCCTAAGCCCTGCTAACTCTGGCTAGGATTGAAGACAGACGTTTTTGTAACTCTGATTTGCATTAAAAAATAAAACTTTTCCTACTGTTCTCTCCTTGTTATCCAGTATTTGGTAGCAGTTTCATTTGTTGCCTAATGGTGTCACCCATCAGGACCCTCCTAGCACCTAAAGTCAGCCTGGTGAGGGATGTAGGGAATTGGCAACTCCCGCTGACAGGCAGCCCAGTGTGCCGGGAGGAGCCCTGTGGGCCTGGGTCTGAGTCTTAGCTCTGATCTTTACTGTTTGTCAGACTCCGAGTGAGTCATTTTCTCTCTAGTAAAGGGTAGCAAACTGCAGCCTGTAGAATTGAGCTTTTATTGGAGTAAAGTACCACTCATTTATTTGTGTATCATCTGTGGCTGCTTCTGCACACCAGTGGCAGAGTTGAATAGTTGTGACAGAGACATTTGGTTCACAGGTCTGATATCTCCTACTGTGTGGCCCTTTAAGAAGAAGTTTGCTGACCCTTGCTGTAGTGTCTTGAGGGTACCTCTCTTTTTGAGCCTCAGTTTCTTCATCTGTAAGATGGAGCTTGTTCATTTAGTCTTTCACTCCGGGCATTCTTGTATTCTAGGCATTGTGCCAGATGCCTGGGTATAAAGATGAATAAGTCATGGTTCATGTTCTCAAGTAGTGTGTGGTCTAATGAGGGACCCAGACAGGTAAAGAGACCTGTCCAGCACAGTGTGTAAGCACGGGCCGGAGGTGAGCACAGGAACCTTACCTGCGCTTGGATGTGGAAGGAAGCTGGTGCTGTCTGAGAAGGCTTCCTGGACTAGGAGACAGCTGAACTGAGTCCTGAAGGTCAGGTAACAGCTGGCCTTGCGAAGCAGGGAAGCAAAAGGCCTGGAGGCCCTAGAGACCAGGGCCTGGCTCGAAGGTAGCGTGGGTGGGCAGGAGTGACAAAGAGAAAGCTGGAAGGATGATCAGGGACCAGACCTGGAAGGGCTTATAGGATAAGCAAAGGGGTGACTGAGTGATAGGGTCAGATGTGCATTTGAGATGATTAGCCGTAGCCGAGTAGGAGAGAACAGATTCCTCGGCAGGATGAGAAGCAGGGAGACCAGTTATAAGGCTGCTATGGTCATCCAGCCTAGAAGTCATAGTAGCCTTGACTAGGGCTGTGGCAGAGAGGATAGAAAAAAGTGGGCAGAGTTGGGAGAGTGTATGGTAGAAACACTGGAAGATTAAAAGATGGGATTAGCTTTGAGGGAGAGGGATGGCTGAAGGTACCATCCATGCCCCAGGCCCGGGAAGTCATCTGGATGGGAGTAGAAGGAATACTAACAACCTTGTCCACCTGCTGCTGCCCACCCCCCAGTAGTTCTGTTATGAGGATCAGATGGGAAACTGCATCTTTGAGTGTAAAGATATTTATGTATATATAATATACATTATGTATACATACATATGTAATATCATTTTGAATTGGTTAGGATTCTATTCAGCTGCAATTAACAGGAAACTTAATAGGGATTTATGAATAGAGATTTTTCACATGATAGGCAGTTCGTAGCTGGCAAAGATACTCCCCAGTGCCATTGAGGGACCATTCTGTTCTTCATCCTTAGAATATTAGCTTTCCTAATCATGGTAGTTGCCTTTGGGAGTGGCACCTATATGAGAAAGGAGAAAGCTTCCCCAGAAACTCTTGATTTATGCCTCATTAGCTAGAACTGTGTCACAGGGCCATCCATAGCTGGAATGGAGTTTGAGGAGGCAAGTATCTTAAGCTGAGCATGTGGCCACCATCAAAACGAAGGTCTATAAGGAGGAGCTGGAGTGAGTATTGGATAGGCAGCTGGCACTATAGTGTAATTGCCTACATTAAATTTACTTTCTAAACTATAATTTGAAAAGATACATGTACCCCAACTATGTATTCATAGCAGCACTATTTACATTAGCCAAAACAGGAAAGTAACCTAAAGGTCCATCAACGGAAGATTGGATAAAGAAGATGTAGTATATGCACACAATGGAATATTACTCAGCCATAAAAAAGAATAAAATCATGCCATTTACAGCAACATGTATGGACCCAGAGATGATCATACTAAGTGAAGTAAGTCAGAAAAAGAAAAAGACAAATACCGTGTGATATCACTTACATGTGGAATCTAAAATATAGTGCAAATGAATTTATTTATAAAACAGAAATAGACTCACAGACATTGAAAACAAACCTATGGTTACAAAAGGGAAAAGGAGGCGGGGGAGGGATAAATTGGGAGTTTTGGATTAGCAGATAGAAACTACTATATATAAGATGGATAAACAACGTCCTACTGTATAGCACAGGGAACTATATTCAGTAGCCTGCAGTAGGCCATAGTGGAAAAGATAATGGAATAGAATATATATATATATATATATATATATATTGGAATCACTTTACTATATACCAGAAACTAACACAGCATTGTGAATCCATGATACTTCAATTTTAAAATTTTTAAAAAATTAACAAAGCAAAAAAAATTTTGTTTTCTAGAGATAATGTCTCCAGAATAAGAGTCTGCTCATCTGTGTGATTGGAATTCACGGCTTTACATTAGTTGATCAAGTGTTAGAAAGTGGGATGATTTTGTTGCCTCTTTATCTGATCTGTCTGCCTTCTGCCTGCAGCCTGGCCTCTGAAAGCTTGTTGTGCCTCGGACACCACTCTGCACGTCTTCTGTGTTTGGAGAGATAAAGGCCTAGTTCCAACACAAAGGGATAATTTGCCAAGATAAAATCAGGAGTCTGCAGAACTTCATAGCATTTAGGAGTGAGGTAGCCAGAACCCAAAGGAGGCTTGTTAGCCACATTACAAGATGTTATGTCCAGCACATTCTGTTTACTTCATTTCCCGTACAAGCCAGTAAGCAAACAAGCCAGCGATAACAAGGACTTCTTGAGAGTTCAGGAGTACAGAGGCCCTCAGCATCACAGGTGGCCTCAGTGCCTTAGTACCTGTTTGAGTTAGTGGGTGTACCTCGCAGAAAAGGGTATGGTGAAGACGGTTGAGGGATGACCACACATTTCCTCCTCGGAAGCAGCCGTGTGGCGAGGGTAACTGTTGTGCCCTAGCGGCTGGGGTGGGAGCAGGGGGCGGGGAGGGGAAGTGGCTGCTCGTTTCGGTCCTCCCCGGTCCTCCCCTAGTTTGCACAGGGCTCTTTGTGTGAGTGTTGGAACTGGCTGGAAGAAAACCAGAGGCTGGACGCAGACCCAGCATTAGCAAAGCCACGGGAATCCCACATAGTCATTTAATGTCACAATTCCCTAAAGTTATCAAAGAAGCTGAGTTTTTATGTAATCCTGCTTGTAAAACACCACAAAATATCATGTGTTGTTTTTAAGTGTAAGTCATGGCTATCAGCATCCTATCTGAGAGGCAGCCTGACCTGGTGCAGAAAGCTCACGGAAGCTCCGGCACTCACTGCTTCGCTGTCTGAACAAGGTGCTCTGAGGTTCCTACTGAATCGAAGGTTCTGTGACTCCTGATGTCAGGCTGTGAAAGGAAGAGAGACAGTGAGTGGGGTTAGATCCCGGCTGCACGTGGGGGAGCCTGTGGGGGCCTCCTGAGGAAGATCTGAGGAGACTGTCCCCAGCGGGCCAGAGCGCGGTGCCTGTGGGGACAGCCTGGGCCGGCTCTGGGATGGAGCGTGGTGAGGGGGGTGGGTGTTGCTGTGGAGGCGCTGGGGGCACTGAGCCGGTTGCAGGAGGGCAGGGCGGCGTGAGAGGGGAAGAGAGGGAAGAGATCCGAATTCAGGGATCTCTTGGTACGAGGTGGCAGGAGAGGGGGCAGTCAGGAGCGTAGCCCCTTAGGGAACCACGGGGACCTCCTGCCTGGTTTCCTCACCCGAGGGAAGGCCCTCCCTGCCGACCCACAGCAGTCATCTCTTACTCATTCCTTCAGCCATTTTCCCAGTGTTTACTGATCTCTCCTCTGTGGTGTTGGCTGCACAGCTGTTAGCCCATCAGACTGGAGTCCAGTCTGAGTGAGGCAGAGAGAGAACAGATGGACAAGGAGTTAACCCGACATGGGGACTGGCCCGCCCTGGGGACTCGCAGGACCTGGTGGCTTGCGGCCTCTTCTTTTGGGGGCTTAGATGCACTGTGCCCTCACTTGGAAGATAACTATACTGGATTAAACTCACTTTGATAGAGGGGGGAATAAAAGCCTTTTCAGGATAACCCCACCCTGTCTGCCCCCTCCAGTTTCCAGCAAGGACGTGCAGGCTCTCTTTTGCATTGTTCTTTGACGCCCGTGGGAGTGGCCCTTTCCCAGTGCTCTGCCCTCCTCTCGGACACAGCTGTGTCCGGGACTGGGTTTTATGGGGAGTGTCCTGCAGCACTTGGTTCTGCTCTCCGCGAGGTTGCTGGAGGGGGGCCTGGGCCTGACTGAGGCGGCCAGCAGGCAGGCCAGGAGCAGGAGAGACGGGGAAGACTGACGGAGGCGCCCAGATGTGAGCAGGAGCCTCCCCTGTGTGGGTCCCAGCGGGAGACTTCGGGCCCCGCTGTCAGCATGCATCCAGTGGGAAGGGCTCTGGAGATCTGGGAATGGCCACACTGGAATGAAAGAGGCTGTGCTGGAATCAGAACCCAGGAAATACAAAATTTGTAGCCCAGAACTTGCTCAGAGCTGTCATTTAGGCATTTGAAATTTTACAAAATAATGGAGAAGGTTTAAACCCCAAACTTCTTCCCACTGAAGCTGCAAGATAAAGCAGATGTTCGTGAATCCAGTCCGTCCTCTTAAAGACGTCAAGGAAGTACTGCCCTGGCCTAACTTGCGTCCTTCTAGAGGTGGCTCCCTGAATGCTAAGTTACCACATGAATTGAGAAGCCAGCAGCTCCACTTTTAATTAAGGAAATCTCACATGTTCTTTTAAAAACTGAAAACCAGACAAAATAACAATAATAGCTAAACTTGGGGAATGGCTTCTTTCTTACGTGAAATAATGACTTATAGAAATGGTCTGTTTTGCCAACATCCTCCCTGGCCTCCAGTCTCTTCTGCATCCTACCCCCAGGGCCCAAGTTCCTCAGGAAGCATTTCCAGTGTGGGCCCAGCGTTGCTGCAGCACGTGGGCTTCCCGGTAGCAGGCGCTTGGCCACGCGAGAGCGCTTGACAGTGTCACCCGCAGAGGGGCCGCTCCTCACCTTGCTGCCAGCCCACACAGGAAGAGGGGGCTGCACCAGCTCGCAACAGCCACGGGTGCAGTATGTTGGGCTTATTTCAGGCTTGGCTTAGAGTTGTCATGCTTTGCCTGTGAGGGGTCTGCAAAAGACCAGCCTCTGGGAAGCCTGAGTGTCAGCCCTGCCTTTGTTGGAAATAGAAGAGGTGTACTGTGTCCCCACTGACGGACACACACTGTCAGATGTTGGGTGCCCCCTCCACCAGGTGCAGCCACTGCACCTGCCCTGTGATTGTTGTCCACTGCAGGGGCAGGTGGCTGCCTTCTGGCCCCAGCTATGGGCTTTCGTGTTCTGACAAATGAAGTAGGTAGAGGAGACTGGACCCGATTATTGGTCTTCAAACTTCTTTTTTGTTGTTAGCTCTTTTTCCAAATGAAATCTTGAGGGAAACTCCAACATATAAAAGAGTGAAAAGAGGAACCACTGTGGTTGAAGCTGAGAGTGGGACCCCTTCCTTCTCTCCCTCTGAAAATGCCCGAGGCATCTCCTGGACCCTAAGACTCAGAGGAAGGTCTGGATACCTGGGATTTAATGCGTTCAGTGGTGACTTGGAACTTAACATTTTGTTATTCTGTGTCTCTCCTAGACATGTTCTCCTTTAGGGCAAGAACTCTGTCTCACTGTTTGTTGTACCCCCAGCACCTAGTGCTTCATACATGGTGTTGATTTGAACCAAGAATCGGGAATCGGTGTGGTTTGTGACTTCTGCTTTCTTGACTTAATCTTGTAACCTGCCAAGCCCATAGTTCTTCTGTCTCCCAGCCCACGCTCTTGCTTTTCCTGCTCAGGATCCTGCTATGAGCCAGGTGTTGGCGCTCCTGACCAGGACCCCGTTCCCCTGATGCAGTCACTTCTTTGTGTCACACCCAGCATACCGTTCCCAGTGTTTACCTGGAGCCCTTCCCTGCTGTCAAGTTAGTGACCTTCCAACAAAGTTTGAGCCTGTGGTAAAGTGTTCGTATTCAGAACATCAGTTTTCAAGGGCCCTGAGTCCAGGCTTCCCTGTGCTCTTCCTTCTCTGCCAGTGCTCAGTGACCTGTCCTAAGTGACTCAGGTTGTGTGCTCATCTTATTAGAAAATAATTTTATTCGTAGATATTAGTGTTAAGCATTCCGTTCTGATTCTCTTTCCCTTGAAAGAGTGATGATGGTTAATATTGCCAGTGGAGGGGTGCTTTATTAAAGGGAAGCACAGATCAGATTGATTATTGTGAAACAGTGTTAAATTCTGTTTATAAACATGTATATTCTCAGAGAGATATCATTTGGAAGAATACAAAGTATTTATTGTTGGGTACATTTGTCAAAACTTTAGAAAAGTAAGTTTTTCTTATGGGAAATTTGAAGTCTATGCAGAGAGAATAGCATGATATTACTCACATGTTTATCAGGTAGTTTCAGCAGTTAGTATTTCATGAGCCATCTTGTTTCACTGATGCCCCTACCCACTGAATTTTATTTGGAAGCAAATAACATGTTATTTGAAGCAAATATTATTTATTTTAAAGATACCAAAATATTATTGCTTTGAAGCATATCCTTGGCCTCATACGACTGCAGCCTTAAATATTTCAAATGCTTAAATTTAAAAATATATTTTGAAGTTTTTGTATTCCCTTCATGCTGTGTTAGCACTAATTTTAAAAGAAACTGGTGCAGTATGTGTATCTCTATTTTGTGATAGCTATTGTATTCTGAAATTTTAAAGTATTTCAGAGAAAAAAAATACAACATAGAAATATTTACTAAACACTGAATAAATTTTTAATAGGAAAGAAAAATATATATTCTGAAATTTGATCATATTTTAGCATCAGTGTATTTGCCTGTGAGTTTACTGAACTTCTTTGATATGCAAACTTTTTTTCAGTGTCACTATTTGCAGTTAACAAATATGTATATATTCTGTTCCCTGTACTTTCTCACAGGAAAGAGCAGTAGTATAATCTGGTCTGCCCTTGGTTTTTTTTCCAACCTAATACTTTATCCTGGAAATTGTTCCTTATCGGTACAGGTGAGTGGACTGAGCTCAGCTTAATGCCAGTCTTACTGATCTGCAGGAGAGCAAAGGGGAGCCCAAGCCTCTTCTTTCCCTGGGCCATCCTCTTAACACTTGGTGGTATGAAGCATGCACAGCCTTTTGAGAAACGTGGATCTACTTTGGATGAAAATGGTTGCAGAACACCCTAATCATTCACAGATTGTATTTTTATGTAGTATACATTGAAAATATAATATAATATATATTATATCGTTTTTTACATAGTATATCAAGACAGTATTTAATGTCAGATATCAGGTTCCCTGTGGAAGCTTTGAATAACTGATACTTGTTTGTCTTTCTTTCAGATTTAATTAACCCGCACCAAAATGCTTCTGCTGAAAAAGCCAGAAATGTCCTAGCTGTGGAGACTGCCCCTGGAGAGCTGGTGGGAGAGCAAGCCGCGAATCAGCCCGCCCCAGGGCATCCGAATTCCATTAACTTCTCTTTGAAACAGTGGGGCACTGAGCTTAAGTGAGTCTTTGGAAAGTAACCTGTGAAACTGAAAACCAATTATTTCTGATAATATATGTTATAATTTTATGTATGAAATTATGAAACCACCTGACATTTGTGAAGGTATTTGTCACTTCCAAGGTGCTTTTGCGTACTTCATTATTTTTTTTAGCTTGTATGGAACGCCTGTTATGTGCCTGATACTGTGAAACACTTTCACACTCATGGTTTAATTTAATTGCTTGACTCTGTGAGGTCGGTCATGTGGTTGACATTTTACGGAGACAGCAGTTGGCCCAAGAAGAGTCCCTTTCTAAGGTCACAAGGCTCCCAGGCTGCAGAGCTGAATGATCATCCCCACAGTCAGTTTTAGAACATCTTCATCGCCCCCAAAAGAAGCCGCAGTACCTGTTAGCAGTCCCTTCCCATTTCCCCCAAACCCTTCCCATCCAGCCCTCAGTAACCACTAATCTGCTTCCTGTCTCTGTGAGTCTGCCTGTTCTGGATATTTCATATAAATGGCATCATGCAATATGTGGTCCTTTGTGTTTCGCTTCTTTCACTCTGAGTGTAATGTTTTCAAGGTCCATCCATGTTGTAGCGCATATTATTACTTCATTTCTTTTTATTGTGGAGTAATATTCCACTGTATGGGTGTACCGCATTTTGTTTACCCATTCTTCAGTTCACGGACATTTGGGCTCTTTCCACTATCTGGCTACGATGAGTAAAGGTGCTGTAAACATCCATGTGCAGGTTTTATGTGGACATAATTTTTCAGCTTCTTTGGGTAGATGCCAGGGAACACGATTGCTGAATTTTATGGTAAAAGTGTATTTAACTCAGTAAGAAGCTGCCAAATTGCCTTCCAAAGTGGCTGTACTATTTTCCAGCACCATTTGTTGAAGAGATTATCTTTGCTCCATTGTATTGTCTTTGCTTCTTTGTGAAAGATCAGTTGATGGATTTTATATGGGTCTATTTCTGAGTTCTGTATTCTGTTCCATTAATGTATTTGTCTGTTCTTTTGCCAATAGCACACTGTCTTAATTACCGTTGCTTTATAGGAGGTCTCAGAGTAGAATAGTGTCAGTCTTCCAGCTTTGTTCTTCTCCTTCAATATTGTGTTGGCTGTTCTGTGTCTTTTCACTCTCCACGTAAACTGTAGAATCAGTTTGTCAATATCCACAAAATAGCTTGTTGGGATTTTTGACTGGGATTGCATTGAATCTGTAGATCAAATTTCTTCCTCTAGTCCTTTGTATCATTGCTGTCATTCACTTCACTTATATATAAAGCATACATAAGCATATATATATACACACACATATGTATCCATAAGCATACACATGTATACATAAGCATATGTAATATATGCATAATATAAGGTCACACATGTGTAAAGCATACATCAGCATAACACATACATAACATGTATACGTAAGTATATATTGTTGGTATTATTTTGAATGAACTATTATTATCTGTTAGATTAATTAGCATAAGAAAAATAAAAGTTTTCACTTTACTTTTACTTATTCCTTCTTCAATACACTTCTTTATGTTGGATCTGAGTCTCTGACCTGCATTATTTTTCCTCTCTCTAAAGTACTTAATATTTGTTGCAAGGCAGGTCTACTAGCAACATTCTCAAATTTTTTTTTTGTCTGAGAAAGTTTTTATTTTTTTATTCTTAAGTTTTTTTGGTTGTTGATAACAATAAAATATTTATCTTTTAAGAAAAATTTTAAATATATTTTTATTAAAGTATAGTCAGTTTACCATGTGTCAATTTCTGGTGTACAGCACAATACTTCAGTCATATAGGAACATACATATATACGTTTTCATATTCTTTTTCACCGTAAGTTACTACAAGATATTGAATGTAGTTCCCTGTGCTGCACAGTATAAACTTACTGTTTATCTATTTTATACTCCTTAACTTTTGAAGGATAATTTTGCAGGATACAGAATTCTAGATTGGTGGGATTTTTTTCTCTCACCACTTCAAATATTTCACTCTACTTTTATTTGCATGTTTCTTTCTTTTTTTTTAACATTTTTTATTGATTTATAATCATTTTACAATATTGTGTCAAATTCCAGTGTAGAGCACAATTTATTTGCATGGTTTCTGAGGTGAGATCAGATATAATTCTTATCTTTGTTCATCTATAGGTAAGGCTTTTTTTTCCTCTGACTTTTTTCAGAATATCTTATCTTTGATTTTGTGTCATTTGAAAATGGTATGCTCTGATCTGATTTCTGTGGTATTTATCCTGCTGGGTGTTCTCTGAGCTTCCTGGAGCTGTGGTTTGGTGTCCAACATTAATTTGGGGAAATAATCCATCCTTAATCGTTTCAAATGCTTCTTCTTTCCCTTTGTCTCTTTCTCCTACTTCTGTTGTCCCCGTTATGCGTCTGTGACACCTTTTGTGGTTGTCTCAGTGTCCTTGGATATTCTCTTCTCGTTTTTTTTCCCCAGTCTTTGTTCTCTTTGCCTTTTAGTTTGGGAAGAGTCTAGTGAGATATCCTTAAGTGCAGAGATTCGTTCCTCAGCTGTGTCCAGTCTGCTGATAAGCCCATCAAAGGCATTCTTCATTTCTGATGCAGTGTCTTTGATCTCTAGCATTTCTTTTGGTTCTTCCTTAGGATTTCTGTCTCTCTGCTTACATCACCCGTCTGTTCTTGCATGCTGTTTACTTTATCCATTAAAGCCCTGAACATATTGATCATAGATGCTTTAAATTTCCGGTCTGATAATTCCAACATCCCTGCCATCTCTGGTCTGATGCTTGTCTGTCTCTTCATACTGTGGGGGTTTTCCCTTTTGATACGCCTTGTAATTTTTTTCTTGGTAGCTGGACATGATGTTCTAGGTAGAAGGAACTGCTATAAATAGACTTCTGGTAGCATGGTGATGAGGCATGGGGAGCGGGAAGTGTTGTTCAGCCCCCTGACTAGGTCTCAGCCTTTCAGTGAGCCTGTGCCTCTGGAGTCTGAACTTCACAAGTGGTTCTCAGTTTTTTACTCCCCCTTAGATGGGGCAGGATGACTAGAATGGGGTGGAGTTGAGTATTTCCCTTCCCCCAGGTCAATTAGGCTCTGATAATACCCAGGTTAGGCTGTGGTTAACTAGTTTTCCCTGGAGGCAGGCCTTGTTAAGAACAGAGCACTCTGGAGTATTTAAAAATGGTTCTTCTTCCCCTCTCCCTGCCAGAAGCGAGAGGGGATGTTTCTCTGGTATTCACTGTGGGAGCCTGGCTCCCGGAGGTCAGTCTCAACAATACTGTGGGGCTCCCCGGTGAATAGGTTTTTAACTCTCCGACGTGTCTGCACTAGGCCTCCAGCAATTTGTCAGCCACAGTAAGCGTTCCTGCCCTGGCAGTGGTTCTGCAGGTGCGTCTGCTCCAAGAAGCCGCGACTCCCTGTATTGGCCTCTCTCTCCAGTCTTGCGGGTAGTGGTTTGCCGTGGGTCCTCCCGTCTCTTACGGACCCAAGAAGCTGCTTGTTCCTTAGGCCACCATTTCCCCATATTCTCACTCCCTGAGCCACTGTGTTACAGCCATTCTGTACCTTGCTCTTCAACTGTGACCTTCACTCATGGTGTATCCTTCTGCCGGGGAAGGTGGAGGGGAGGAGATTGGTAGGGCTGCCCACCGAGTGACTGCACCTACGGCATTTCTGTCCTCATGGATTTCAGCCTGGCAGGCTTCTCCTTAAAGAAAGAGTTCTGTCCTCTTGAAATTGTTAGAAAGCCACCAAGAGGCTGTCCCTTTATTACACAGGTTAAAAAGTTGATGCTTAAAGAGGTAAGGTGACTTGCCCAAGAGACATGACGTGTGTGTCAGAGCTGAAAGGCACCCTTGGTCCCTTGACTGGAGCCCAGTGCCCCTTCCACTTCCCATCATAAGAACCTATTTGGGAAACTCTTGCTTTGCCAGATTCTCCTTCCTAACTAGTCTCATCTGCCCTCAGAGTTAGTGATGAAACGAGGAGAGACAGACCTGTAACACTGGGGGCTTTCTGACTGTAGAGCACATCCTGCCTAGGAGAGCGAGCGCATGGCACCTCTGCTTGTAACAACTGACAGTTGAAGGTCAGGATTAGCGGTCGCTGGGAGTTATCTTCCATCAGTTGTGCCTTCCCAGTGCAGCCTAGTCGTTAAGAGCCAGACAGTCGAGTTGAGTTCCCAGCTCTGCGGCCGAGTAGCTGGATAACTTGGGCAAATTACTTGACTTTAATTTGTAAAATGGGGTAATGATCACCTATACTTCAGGAGATGACATGATGTTGATGAGTCAATGAGGATAAACTACTTTGAGCAGCACCTGACCCTCAGTAAGTGTCAGTTGTTGCCAGTGTTGGGGGAGACAGCTCATGGCAAAGCCATCCTCTACAGAGGTCCCTGGGGCCTCTTTCTGTGGGAACCCTGATGCGTGTTGACTGCTATATGCATCTTAGTTGTTTACAGGTTTTGTTTTCTTTTTTTCTTTCTTTTTTTTTTAAACTTATGGTATGCTTAATAAAGGTTTAAATGAAATGTGTTAGGTGTGTAGAGAGATTTTAATGACCATAGAAATAGTAAAACAATATTTCTGTATCATAAGTTAATGGCTCAAAGGTTGTTTATATTTTGTATAAATTTTAAATGATGTTTTAATTAGAGTGTAGTCAGGGCTGAAGGGATAATTGAATGCTTGTCTGCTATGCTTTTATTCTGTTTATCAATACAGTTGAAACTCTCTTAACCAGCTTCCACTCCACCGGCATCTCTATTTAACTGGCTTTTTAAATTTCTGATAGAGGTACTGGTTATTGAACCCAGGACCTAGCGTATGCTAAGCATGTGCTCTACCACTGAGCTACCTCCATCCCCAAACTGGCATTTTGAATTCCCTCTATAAAGCCATGGCCCACACTGACTGCACGAGACTGATGGGCTACCTCGGGGCAGCCCACGCCCGTGCTCCCGGCGGCCAGCTGCACACTGACTCACCAGGACCAGCTGGGTTTGCTCCTATCTAGTTAATGCCTGTTGTACTTGTTATTATAATTACGTGATGCAGTGAAATGCGTAGTAAACCTCTGACATTAAAAGAAATTGTTTTTTCTGTGAAAAATAAGTTGAACGCTTGGGGGAAACTTGATAAAGGTGAGTCACTAAAAAATTGCCAGGATGTGGGTGACACAGTGATGAAAGATAGGGAAAAAAAAAGGTTCAAAACCTGTAAAGATTCTGTACTTAGATTGTTTCACAACAGTCCCTAGTCTACTTGTTCGTTTTTTTTAAAAAAAAGCAAAACAAATTTGGAAAAAATTAAATGCCATCTTATCAGTGTGATTTACCCAAGAAAGATACCAGGGAACTGTGGTCAGTAGCCCCGGACTCGAGAAGCCTTGGCTGGTCTGCGTCGCCAGCGCACACTGACCTGTGCCCTTACAGGTACATGTGTTTGTTTTAAGTTACTGTTCAACAGTTTCCTGCCTTAACAATGTTTTCCTTAATCTGCTAACAGTCCACATCACTTTAGGTAAAAGGACTAGCTCTCCTGTGCAATTCTGGCTGGTCTGTGTGAGTGTGCATGCTTGGGGGTGGGGGTGTGAGTGTGTGCCTGGAGTCGGGGCAGAGGTTGTGCGTGGGAGATGTGCTCAGGCTGCAGCAAGTGCTGTGGGTTATGTGACAGCAGTGAGCATTGCCCTGTGGTTCTGTGGGCCTGGACTGTGAGTCCACTGCTGGGTGCTCAGCTGAGCCTGACCCGTGCGCGGCAGCTCCCAGGGTCTAGCTCCACCTCTGTTTTGGCGTGGGGGCACGCCGTGACTGGTGCTCTTTGTAGTCAGCTTCGGTTTTGGAATCACAGCCCTGCTACTCATTAGCTGTGTGATGTTGAGCCAGTTACTTAACTTTTCTGAGCTTTGTATTCTCCGTTAGTAAATTGGGGTGTGTGTGTGAATACCCTTCCCCACTGGATGTGTGTGAGTGTTAAGGTTATAAAAACTGCTTCGCTCAGTGTCTGGCTCATTTCAGGTGCTCCGTAAATAGTGCTCATGTGATCGGGCCCTGCTGGTATTCCTGCCACCGTCATTACCCTGCCTCCACTGGGCCAGCAGCGAGGTGGATCTTTGCTTTATTGTCCGTCAGTGGAGAGGGTGCCTTTCTGGAGGATGGGCGTGAAGAGCCAGCTGGCTGGGAGGGTGTGCTCATCTTTCCGGGCTTCCTTCTGATGGGTCTTCTGCTGTTCCTGCCTCTGGGCCTGCATGTCTCGGGCTGTTGTCTCTTCTGTTTGGCCTCCTAGGAAGGGGTTTCCTTCTAATGAAGTGTTGCTCACCTCTTTGACTGAGAAGCTGCCGTACATAATATACATTCATACATAAGTGTATATTGTTTGTCAGCACATAAAACCAAAACAAATTTTGTAAAGATTTTCGCTGTTACATCCAGTAAAGCGAAGTATTTCCTCTTCCAGTGTATTAAAAAAAGTTCTCATCATGACTGTTGAAATTGATTTCATGACTCCTTAGCGTGACCTCTTGGCCCAGTAATGGGTTGCCACCCACAGTTTGAGAAACACGGCTCTGAAGGCTGCCCCTGGCTGTGGAGCCTGGCATTCCTCCCATCACCTCTGCAGCCTCCCCCCCCCCTCCGTGGCATGGGTGCTGAGGGAGTTCCCTTGGATAAGAAGCGGTCCCCTCCCTGCTTTCAAGGTGCTCGCAGTCCTCAGGGGAGACAGGCAGGCAGGTAAGGAGGCCTGTCACAGGGCAGAGTAGGGTGCGGCTGAGGGCCGAACCCCGTGAATCGCTGCCTCCCTGGGTGCACTGAGGCGGGCGGTGGGGGGGAAGGTTGGAGAGGGCAGTCTTTGATGTGAAGATGAGTTTTAACTTAGGACTTGAAGCGCGAGATGGGAACTGCCAGAGGGGAAGGCAAGTGCAGAGACTCACCTGTGCAAAGGTATGGAAGTTTGTGTGGGTTTCACGAGTTCACAAGTTCATGTGCCAGGTGCTTAGGGTACTGAGTGGAGGTGATGATCCAGGAGTTGCTCAAGAGGCCAGGGAGGCCCAGGGTGCAGGGCTGGAGTAGTGTCTGTCCTTTGGGCAACGAGGAAACCAGTACAGCTGAGCTGTACCTGCCTGAAAATTCTGATAAGATTATTTTTACTTTGATTTTTTTTTTGAGGCAGTGAGCGTTTTATTAGATGTTCGCTTCTAACGTCTTTGGACTTGGAAGGATGGCAGACTTATTATCCACGTTAAATGTATAGGATATTTTGGAGGGGTTCTTGCCGATGATGCTTCTTTCCCAGGTCATTATGTCAACAGTAAATATATTTAAACTTTAGTCTTGATGCTCCAACCTTGACTGCCTCTTGAACTTTGGACTATAACAAAAAGCAGCCCCGCAAAGCCCACAGTTTGAGGGCAGTAGCTTATTGTAGAGTGGTTGTATTCGTTTGCTCTGGCTGCTGCTACAAATGACCATAAACTTAGTGACTTGGAACAACACAAGGGGTGGAGGGTATAACTCAGGGGTAGAGCGCCTGCTTAGCATGCACGAGGTCCTGGGTTCAATCCCCAGTCCCTCCATTAAAAATAAATAAAGGAGCCTAATTACCTCCCCCCTAAAAATAAAAACATTTTTAAAAAAGCCAACTAACCAAACAAAAAAACAACACATATTCATTCTCTTACAGTTCTGGAGGCCAGAAGTCCGAATCAGTCTTGCTGGGCTGGTTCCTTCTGGAGGCTCCAGGGAAGAATGAGTTTCTGTCCTCTTCCACTGTCTGGTGGCCGCCAGCATCCCTTGGCCTGTGGCCACATCACTCTAATCTGCCCCCCAGTCATGTCACCTGTTCCTCTTCTGTAGTGACATCTCCCTCTGTCCTTTCAGAAGGACACTTGTGAGGACGTTTAGGGCCCACTCAGATAAACCAGGATAATCTCACCATCTCAAGATCTTAATCACATTTACTAGTCCCTCTTGGTTGTTTCTGCTTTTTTTTTTTTTTTTAATCATTTCAAATAACATTGTCCTGATATCCTTGTAGGAATATCTCCGTGTCCTGGTGGGAATATATGTGAAGAATTGATTTGTGTCGGAGGAAACATGGCAACATCTTTGTTGAGATAGCTGTTAGCAAGCAGAGCACCCCCCCCCCCCATTTTTGTATCACTCGACAGGGCTTGTGGTCAGGAGGGACGAAGCTGATTGGCCACGATGGAGGTAGCCTGCTTCCTTGTGCCCGTCTTCCCACCGCAGACAAGGTGGTGGCAGAGCCTAGAACGTGGCTGTGCAGGGTGTTTCTGGAGCTGTGAGCTCTTGAAGGATTTGATGGGACATTTCCCAGTAGTTCTATCAACTTCTAAAGTTCTGGGGGATTATCAGAGTTGAAATGAATGTTGAATAAATTATTACTGTTTTAGTTGGACCTCTTAAACTATACGTGGAGAAATTGATCTGAAATATGTAAACCTGGAAACAGGTTTTCTAATTAGTTATATAGACTGCTGGTATGTGTTTTAAAAAGTTCAGGCTGAACACTGAGGCCTCAGGGTGACATCTGGCTGCCTGGTGGTCTCTGACTTTTTATTTCAAATCAGAGTAGCTGAGTATTGAATAGAACAGCAGGCACCTAGCACAGTGCCCTGAAGGACATAGAAGTTCCTCTCAAAGGTTTGTCAAACAACATTGGGTTCTTTAAAGAGCAAGCTCTGTACAGGAACGGCCTCGAGCATCAACCAGGAGAACCCCATTTAAACACAGCAGGATGCCTGGTCAGTGCAGAGGCCTCTGCCAGCCGGAGCGGATAGGGTGAGTGGCTTAAGAAGCGTGTTCTCTAATGACCCTCATGTTGCACAATCACAGAATTGGGTTTCTCCACATAAGATCTGAAGCAGAGATCAGCTCTATAGTGTTTCAGCTTAAAGAGGCTTTCGCTTTGAGTCTGATCCTGTTTCTTCATCACCTAAGTCTTGACAGGTAGTACCTTCCTCAACCAAGGCTTCAGTCCCTCTGCCGCAGGTGGGAGCATGACTTCTGTGCAAGTGGGCCTTGCGACAGAGTAGCAGTGGCAGGTGGGGGGAAGGAGGGCGTGTGGAAGTTCGGAGCCATGTAAATCGCTGTCTTTTCTCCCCTGCTCTCTCATTTGCGCATCCTGCACCCACCCTTCAAGGACCAGACAGAGCCCAGCAGCGCAGCTGGAAGGCCGGGGCGCGCGGCCAGGAGGACTCGGCCCCCAGTCGGCGGTGGCGGCGGTGACCTGCCGCGAGCGTGTGAAGGCTGCCCTGAGGCCCGTGCCGTAAGCAGGGCTGCTGGAACTTTGTACCGCGGTGGGCCCAGCCGTACCCGTACTCGGCCAGTTGTGTCAAAGAAACGAGCAAAAGTGTGTCAGGCATCTGTGAGAGTTTCTTTTTCTTCTGAGCAACTATTTTGAAATAGCTTTTTCTGCAATTCTGTAATTTTTATAAAATCAGACTTCACCACAACATTGCTCATTGTATTATAGTGGGTAACTGACTGGAATTCCTCTGCGCAGTTGTCTGTGGAAATGTGTGGCACTGGTTGCCAGGCACTAGAGGAGACTTAGGAAATACACGGCACGTGTAACATGCCTTACCCTGTTTATTTGCTAACTCACACTTGAGCTCAGGTAAATAAACTGCAAGAAAACATTTATCAGGTATAAATATATAAGCAGGTGCACTTGCTAGATTCCTCGTGACTCCTTGTTAAAACAGTTAGCGAAGGGTTGTGCATTCATTGTGTATTTTGATAGAGTGATGGGAACATAAGGATATTAATTTCTCTACATTCTTCTAAATTTTTAAGGCACTTTAATGAAATTCAAAGAAGGCCAAAAAATCATGCTTTCTAGAACATAAAACATTGAAAAATGATTATTTTACATAATAATGTCATCTGCCTGATTCACACTAGAGGTGAGACTCCCTCTTCCGCCCTTAACCTTTAATCCACCTCAGGAAACACCAGCTGATGCACGTTTCTCCCTCTTCTTTATTTGTTTATTTTAATAACCTTTTTGAAGTATAATTTACGCATGATAAATTCACTTAGGTGTACAGGCTGATAGAGTTTAGAAATTGTACATAGTCATGTAAACACCTCCATAATCAAGATTTAGGGCATTTCTGCTGCCCTGCAAACTTCTCTCACGCCCCTCTGCAATTGATCCCCTCCCCTAACCTCTGGCCCCCGGCAACCTCTGATCTGCTTTCTTTCACTGTAGCTTTGCCTTTTTAAGAATTTCACATAAGTGGAATCACACTGTGTGTAGTCTCTTTGTATTTGTCGTCTTTTACTTTGCATAATCTTTTTGAGACTCATCCATATTGTTGAGTGTTTCCATTCATCTCCTTCCTTTTTTTATTGCTCAGTGGTATGCAGTAAGTACGGTATATCACAATTTGGTTATCCGTTCGCCAGTTGATGGACTTTTGGTTTATATCCAGTTTGGGACTAGTATGAATAATGCTTGCCCTGAATATTGCCCTGAATATCCAAGTCCTATGTGTAGACATGTTTTCATTTCTTTTGGGTAGATATGTGGGGTTGGGATTGCTGGGTGTGTATTTAATTTTATGAGGTACTGCTGCACTGTCTTCCAGTTCATCTGCACCCCTCTGCGTTCCCATTAGCAGCTCAGGACAATTGCAGTTGCTCCATATCCTTCCCACCACTTAGCATTGCCAGTGTTTTTAACTTGAGCTGTTGTATGGGTGTGGTTCATTTTGGTTTTCTGTTGCATTTCCCTGAGGATTTACAACATTGAGTATCTTTTCTTGTGCTTGTCGGCCATCTGTGTATCTTTGGAGAACTGTCTGTTCAGGTCCTTCACCCACTTTTTAACTGACTTGTTTATTCTCTCATTATTGAGTTGTAAGAGTTCTTTATATCTTTTGGATACAAGCCTTTTGTCAGATTATGCAGACATTCAGAGAAGAAAAACTTTTTTTATCTTGATAAAGTTCATTTTACCATTTTAATCTTTTACAGATTGTGCTTTTTGTGTTCTGTTTAGAAAATCTTTGCCTAACCCAATGTCACAAATATTTTCTTCCATGTTTTCTCTTAAAATTTTAATGGTTTCACTCTTACATTTAGGTAATTTGTATATTTTAAGTTAGTTTTTCTGTATGGTGTGAGGTAAGGGTTGAAGTTCACTTTGTGACATTCAGATAACCAGTTCTAGTACAACTTTTTAAAAAGACTATCTTTTCCACGTTGAATTTCTTGGCACCCTTGTTGAACATTGGTTGACTTTTTTATATGCGTAGCATTGTCCCATGGCCCATTGATTCTTCCTTCATTTCTCTCTTTCTTCTTCTCTCTGTTTCATTTTGGATAGTTCCTACTGCACTGTCATCAAGTTCACTGATCTTTCTTCAATGTCTCATCTGTTCTTAATCCCATCTAATGTATTTTTACCAAAAATGTGGTTTTATCTCTAGAAGTTTTGATTTTGATTTTTTTCAACATTTTCCATGTCTCTGTCCAGTGTGTTCAGCCTTTCTTCTAGCTGCTCAAACATGGGAAACAGTTATAATAACTTTCAAAGTTGTCTGCTAATTTCATCCTTTGTCATCTCTGGGTCTGTTTCTGTCTGCTGATCTTCCTCCTCATAGTGAGTTGTATTTTCCTACTTCTTTGCATGCCTGGTGATGTTCTGTTGGATGCCTGATACTATGAGTTTTACTTTCCTGGTGCTAGATTTTTTTTTGTATTCCTCTACATATTCTTGAGCTTTGTTCTGGAATGTAGTTTACTCAGAAACAGTTTGATACTTTCAAAGTGCACTTTTAAGCTTTTTTAGGTGGTAGGAGAGCAGCCTCTAGTCTCGCGATGATGAGTACATACCTAAGGCCCCATGACGTATGAAGTTTTCCACTCTGGCTGGTGGGACCAGACACTATTCCTGCCCCTGTGTGAGCCTCGGGGATTGTTCCCTGTGCTCCTCTCAGGGAGTTCTTTCCCCACTCTTGGAGCTTTCTTATACACAAGCCTGATCGTGCTCAGCTGGAGACTTGGGGAACCCTGACATCTCTGCAGCCCTTCTGAACAGCTCTCTTGCCTCCAGGGCTGTGCCTGGTGAGCTCCACCTGCCGTGGGGTTCCCAGCTCAGTCTTACCAGGGCTGCACCTGGGTTCCCCCTGCCTGCACCGTGGCCTGGAAACTCTCCACGCAGTAAGCTTGGGCTGGGGGAGGCTCACCTCACCTGTTTTCTGTCTCTCAGGGATCGCTGTGCAACCTGATGTCCAGTATCTGAAAACCAGTGTTTCCTAGGTTTTGTTCAGTTTTTTAGTTGTTTCAGATGACTGTAAATCCAGTCCCTGTTGGTCCATCTTCACTGGAAGTAGAAATCTCAGCTGTGTTTTTTAAAAAGTTTTAATGAAATAATTGTAGTGCACAGGCAAGTATAGAGAATGGTAAATTGATTACCTGGGTAGCCACCACCATTATATAATTCTGTCATATTTCTGCTTCATGTTTTGAAAGCAGATTAAAACATTACATACGCATTTTGGAGTCTCTCTTCTCCACGATCCCATTCTTTTCTTGCCTTTCACAGAGGTAACCAGTATTCTGTACTTGATAATTCTCATTCTCATGTGAATTTTTTAGTTTTACTATGTATGTATCTCTAAATAATTTATGTTAATAGTATTATCTTGAAGTTTTAAAATACCATGTTGCACATGTCATTCTTCAATTTTCTTTCTTTTTTCATTCAGCAGTCAAAAAATATCTGTCCATATGATCCATGTAGTGTTAGAGAGAATGTGCATTCCACAAGGACAAGAACATTTGTTCACTGGCATATCCCAAACACCTAGAATGGTTCCTGGCACATAGAAGGCACTTAATTAATATTTATTGAACGAATGAATTCATGTTAAGTTATGCGTAGTATCGGATTGTATGAATATACTACAGTGTCTTTGTCTCTTTTCCTGCCAACGGATGTTTAGATTTTTGGTTTTTTTGCTAACGTGAACAGCGCTGCAGTGGTGTTCTTGTTTGTGTCTCCTTGTGCACATGGCCAAGAATTTCTTAAAGAAATTCTGGGTTGCTGAGTCTTGGGGTAGATACCTCTTCACCTTAACTGTGTGTTGCTGAGCTGTTCTCCACGGTAATAGTTTCAGTTTACACTCCCCTCAGCAGTGTGTGAGAGTTCCCATTTCTCCATATCTTCACCAACATTTGATGTTATCAGATCCTTAAGTTTTTGCCAATTGTATGCATGTGACATTACATTTTGTTTTACCATTAAAAAATAATATAACACTTCATTTTTCCCAATAGAAATTCAATGTCGTCTTTCCGTCCTGGGAGAGGGCATAATGATAGTCGCAAGAGTGTGTTTTACACCAGTGAGGAGTGGGAGCTGTTGGAGGCGAGCCCTCAGGACCTGGAGGAGTCCCTGGTGCAGGAAGAGAGAAAGAAGCAGATCCCCGAAGGAAACAAAGGTACAGATGAGGTTCCTGTTGCCTGGCATTCTCGCCGCTGCCCCCTGCTAACCACCGGTGGCGTGGCAGACCCTTTGGTAGCAGCTCTCCCTAGAAGGGTCTCCCAGTGGGAGTCATGCTCTCTTTGTGGGAGCTAAAACACAAAGGCTTGAAAAATTTGATGTCATAAGAAATAAATAACTGTCCAGTCCTGTGGTTCTTCAACTTTTTCAGGGGATAGAATATCCACAAGTCATGGTGCTCTTTAAGGAATTACTGATTTTTTTTTAAATAAGACTTTTAATTTATAGACATTTGTTACTGCACACAGAAGTAAAATACGTCATATTCCACAGTTTTGGACTTATAGCCTCTCTTACCTCCTCTGAGCTCCTGCCCCTCCCTGCACCCACCGTCAGCTGGATTATTTTAAGTTGCATTCTAGACATTAATCCACTGCATCTGTAGACATTCTAGTATGTATCTCTAAGAGATGACTCTTTTTAAAAAATCATAACCACAGCTTCATTATTTTAGCTAAAAGCAGTTACGGTAAATCCTTATTTTCTACTTCCCCAGTTATTTCACAAACATCTGCTTGCAGGCAGTCTGCTCAGATGAGGCGCTAACACCCCAGGGGGTTTAGTTGTGCGTCTTTTTAGGTCTCTTTTAGTCTGAGCAGCTCTGTCTATTTTTTTGTCTTCTGTTCTATGCTTGATGGAAAAAACAGGGTCTTTGTATCAAGGAATTTCCCGCATTCTGAATTTTGCAGAATTGCATTTCTCTGGGGTCACTTAACATGCTCCTCTGTCCCCGTATTTTCCGCATACTGGTCGCTGGAGCAGAGGCCTGCCCAGATTCAGGGTCGACTGCTAATTACGACAAGAGTGTTTTGGTGGGGGCGGGGGCAGGGGTGCTGTGTATTTCCTGCTGCACCACATGGGGAGCCATGTCGTGTCTGCTTTTCCCTCCTTGTGTGATGTTAAGGTTGATCAGGATTTGCTTTAGGGTGTCAGCCTGACCCTTCGTACTTGTCTCCCCTGGCCTTTTGCCTGATGCATGAAGCAGCCCTTCATGATCCTACACCTGTCGATCCACTGAGGGAACACTGATGTTTTAAATGTAAAATAACAATAAATAATTTTGAATTTCTGCCTTATGCTTAATTCTAGCATGAGCTAGGAGGACCAGGAGGCAGGACTTTAGGAAGTCTTTACCGAGAGCGAGTATTTACCAAAGGAGGTATTTTTTTCTGTCGCCTGGGAAGGGCCCACCATGACTTGCCTTGGTGGGGAGTTTACCTGTGATCCACAGGATGGTAGCGTGGGACCCTGTGGTCCAGTGTGTCGTGGTGAAGATGTGGCCAAGCTGAGCGGGCCTCGTGACCCAGCACGTGGCACAGCTGGTGGGGTCACCCAGGAGAGGGGCTCGTTGTGAACTGGGTGTGCTTTCCGGAGGAACAGGGATTTAGATTGTTTGAGATAAACGGTGTTGGCTCTGATTGCCCGTGGAGACTAGGAACGCAAGGGTGAGTTGGAGTAAGAGTGGGAGGGAAAAATTGGTAAGGCTTAGTGCCGGGCTGGTCAGGAAGCTCCTCACACCCTTGGGGAGCAGCTTCTTGTGGGGAGCAGCCCTCTCGGCCTCTGCCCAGCCCCTGCTCCCTTTGGGAGGGAGCCTGTGTGAAAGGCATGGAGGGACAGAGATGGATCTGGATTTTTATCTTCCTGATTCACAGGTATTTTCTGTAATAGCTCCAAGAATCAGCCCACCAGCTTCTTGTCCATGATACTCATGGGGAGGAAGCTGTTCTTCCTTGTGTTTTCCCCTCTATTTTTAAGTAAAATTTTTAATCAAAGTATTAATAGTAACATGCAGAAAAGTCCCCAATCAGAAATGTGTAGCGTTATTCGTCTCCACCAAGTGAACATACCCATGTAGCCAGCACTTGCTTGAAGAAACAGGACAGAACCAGGAGCCGACCCCTATCCCCAGACCCCTTCCAGTCCCACCGTGCCTGCCCCGCCGCCCCTAGAGCCACTGGCCTGACTGCTGACGACGTAGATTTGTTTCGCCTGTTTTCTAGATTTGTATAAATGAAATCTATAGAGCATGTGTGTCTCCTCTCTATTTTGTATGTGGGTATGTGTGTGTGTGTTTAAAATGCTGCTTCTTAGCACTTGCCCTCCAGAGATCTTTATTCAGTAACGTCTTTATATTTTGAATGTATGTCTGAATCCACTTACGCTGAAGTTTATTTGGATCCATCAACATTTTTAAGTACTCACTTTTAAGGAAGAGAATAAAACGTGTTTACAGTTAAGAAAAGATACATTTGGGGTTTTTTGTTTTGTTTTGTTTTTACTAAGGACAGATTAACAAAAAATAAGAAGCCAAGGATCCCTCGTATGTTTCTGAGTCCTACCCTTGGAACCAACTATCTCATTTGTAGGTGGGGACCCATCTCTGGGGAAGGGACACCTTGTTTTCAGGGTGCTGTAGGAACTCGGAGCAACCATGTTCTTCCGTGGCCTGTGTCTCTGTTCTCATTGGTCCTGAAAGTACCCAAAATGGGAAAATAGTGATGTGAACATAGAGGCTTGGAGCTGATCTTTTGGAAAATTAAACTTAGCATTACAGAAGAATCTTGAGAGGGGTGTAGTACAGTTTTGTCATAAATTCCTCATTAGTGCTGGTATACAGTCTGCCTTTTTCCATCTGTTTTAAGGCAAAGACTGAGCGATCACATAGAGAAAGCTTTCTTTAAAAGCAATCACATGAAGGATCCAGTGGGGGAATCATCTTTGGTTTTAAGCCTAGTTATTATTGAGAATGAGGCGGGGCAGAGAGTGATGAATGCACAACTTCCTGGAAGACGATAGGTGAGATGCTAATGTGTTTTGTTCGAATTTCAGAAAGGAAGATTTGGCCTGCACTTAAAAAAACAAGTTTTGTTTTTACGTAGGGGTAACTGGCTCAGGATTTCCCTTTGATTTTGGACGTATTCCCTACAAAGGAAAGCGTCCTTTGAAAGACATGATTGGATCATACAAAAATCGACACAGTAGTGGTGACCCTTCAGCCGAGGGGACATCGGGCAGTGGTGGCGCCAGCAAGCCGGCCTCTGAGATGCAGTTGCAGGTGCAGAACCAGCAGGAAGAGCTGGAGCGGTTAAAGAAGGACTTATCCAGTCAGAAGGTAATTCTCCCTCCTCACATTTCTATCTCCTGTCACATCAGCAGTCCAGAAACCAGAGGAGCAAAGCCTGGCTTTCATTTTTCTGACTTTTATTTCCCAGAGGTGCTTTCCCCTAAGAGTTGTATGTTGCCAGGGCCGCTGTCCTAGACTCTGCTGCTCTGCTTGATCGTTTGTTCAGAGACATTTGAATTTCCGAGGAAAGTGAAGACCCACCTCAGGGTGGGTCGGGGAGGGTATTGCCTGCCCCTCGCCCACTCCTGCCCTGACGTCCAGTCTCTGAGCCCAGCTTCAGCCCAGGGCCCATGAACAGTTGTTAAAAGAGTTTCCACATCCTGTTAAACAGTTTCCTTCTGAGCTGATCAAACCTAATTATACCAATTCCTCCGCAGATCAGTGAGTTTAGAGCTCAGATTTTTTAATACGGATTTACTGGGAACCATTGCTCATTGCAGTCTGCCTGTCCACTGTTTCCTGTTTCCTATTATTGTTCTCTGCAGACAGCCTTTATGGAATAAGTATTTTTCCTTCTCTATTTTTGAGATCCTTCAAGAGGAAGTTCGATATTCAAATATTTCCAGTAAAGTTTCTGCATTTGCTCAAATTCCAGTGGGGGCTCCGTGTAGGGTTGTCACGATTTCTGCTTTTCCTCCCGTCCCTGCTCCTCACTCCATCCTCCTCGGTTTCCCAGGAGCTGGTGCGGCTGCTGCAGCAGACGGTGCGGTCCTCCCAGTATGACAAGTACTTCACGAGCAGCCGCCTCTGTGAGGGGGTCCCGCAGGACACACTGGGGCTTCTGCACCAGAAGGATGACCAGATTCTGGGCCTCACCAGCCAGCTTGAGAAGTTCAACCTGGAAAAAGAGAGCCTTCAGCAGGAAGTGAGGACGCTGAAGAGCAAAGTGGGCGAGCTCAGCGAGCGGCTGGGGATGCTGATGGAGACCATCCAGGCCAAGGACGAGGTCATCATCAAGCTCTCGCGGCAGCTGAGCGAGTGTGAGGGCAGCGTGTCTTCTCCCACCACCTCGCCCGGCTCGCCCACCGCCGCTCTCGCCAGCAGGGAGCAGCTGGAACTGGACAGGCTGAAAGTAAGAGCAGGATGTGGGCTCCCATCATGAGACAAGAAATCCAAAACCCATTAACAGTCTGTCGATGTCACTCTAGAGCTGCTGGCCTCAGCGAGCTCATTTGATGTGACAGAGCAGCTGTGCTTTTTCTTTTTTCCAAACAAATGTCACAGGACTTACAGTCAGATAACTGTTTTCTAAGAAGCTTCCTTGGAAAATGAAAGTCTGAGTCCACCGATGTCACCATAGCTCAGAACAGTTTCACGTCTTCCCTCCCTTGCTCTCAGGCAGCCGAGACTTCTCTATTTATACACCCTTAGAACTTCATTGTTCCTCGTAATGTCTGGAGGCTTTCTTGCCCCCTCTGTGCACAGATGCTCATACCAGCATCATTGCACAGCCTTCCCCAGGACCTGGTAGAGGCCAGATGAGGGAGCGTTGTTCCCAGCAGCTAGTGTGGGTCTGCTGGGGAAGTGGACCCTGGCTCCCAAGCCCCCCTGGAAAGAGGGTCTGCTCAGAGTTGGTGCTCCCACCCTGCGCCTAAAGCAGGCAGATCCTGACACTCAAGAGGGAAGGCAGAGCTCTCCTCCCTGTGTCCCTCTCTAGGCTGATCCCAGGGATGGGACGCTGGTTCCTGAACACAGGTGACTCTCCCAGTCACACCCAGCGTGGTGACCAGCTGATGAGGTAGGAAGAACACACGGCATCTTGGTTAGAGTTGCCAGTGAAAGTGTTTTTGTTTATATCCACAACCTAGACTGTACCTGACCCTACGTACACACCCCATTGGTAACACACATTTTATGACTGCTTATTTAATGTCAGCTGAATGTTCTGTTTTGCAAGCATGTCTATTTTTATAATATTTAGAGAATAACGCCAGGGTGTTTGGTGTCCGGGTTGCAGTGAGCGGTGTGGGGCAGTGGGGGAAGGCGGGAGCACGCTTTCCAGGGGAGCCAAGCCAGGGTGCACGGGGGAGGGGGGGGGTGGGGAGCGGGCGCTTTGTTGCTGTGGCTCCACGCACTCCTGTTAGAGAAGCTGACAGCTGATCAGAGTTCGACTTCTCGCCCTTTTCTTTGTGCAGCATAGTGGGTGACATTTTTCCTCCCACGTTTCTCAACTTAGTTTATAAAGCCTGTGGCTCCAGAATTCTACAACAGTCAGGTGAAGTGGTGACCTAGCTTGAAAGGAGGCAGGCTGGTTGTGGAGGGACCTCGCTGTGGCCCATGCCTTCTGAGTGAGTCCTGCCTGGCTCAGCCTCCCCCGGTTTTCTGCCACTGCTCTGCCTGGCCGGTTATCGCCAGGCATCTGCATGCCACGCAGACACTCACACCCCCGCTTCCCCTGTGTGGCTCTGGAAGAACGGAAGTGGGGAGTCTCATCGTCCTTCACGTCTGGACACTGTGTGGTTTCCATGTGCTTGCTCCCTTTGTCTAGGTAGGGAAGAAATTGTATGTGTGTATCTGTGGGGGGAAGCCCTCTTTTTTGTTGTTACTGTTACTCTCTGTTTCTTGCTTTAGAGTCAGTGTGTGTGGCCTGTAATGATTTCTGCTTTTTAGGATATTCTAACATTTCTTTTTTGGTCTAATTCATGGTCAGTTTCTGTTCCTGTAGCATGATGAGGCAGGAACAAATATTGGGCTCAGGATTTTACCACCCTAATGATCTAAAGACTTTATTTTTCTCATATTTTCTTCCAGGCCTTTTTCATGTTTACTTAATTCGTTCACTTTTGTGGTAGACAGATTTTTGTCATTCGGCCTTAGAGCCCAGGCACTTTCTATGTTGCTGTCATTAATGATTCCAGAATTGTCCATCTTTTGACTCTGTTATTTACTTAATCAACCTTTGTCATCTTTGCTGCGATTTGCTATTTCATGAACATCTCCATGCACACAGCTTTTCCTTCTTCGGACTCTTTCATTCACTCAGTCAGCCATGCGCCAGGCTTTGTACTCTGCACAAAGTACACGGCCTCTGTCCTCCTGGAGCCCGCAGTTTAGTTTAGAAAGCACAAAGATAAAAGCATAATCACAACTGTAATAAGCACCAGTGTGGAAGGGGATGGAGCCCGTATGGGATGGTGGTTTAGACTGAGCACAGGCTGTGGAGCCAGACCTGGCTGGGTTCAAACCCAGCTTCACCTCTTAGGAACTCTAACATCGGGTGGGCTAGTTCCCCTCTCTGCCTCAGTGTTCATCCATGAAACAGCGCTCACCTCTTAGGGTCTTGTAAGGATTAAAAGAGGTACTCCAGGTAAAGCCCCCACTCAGCACCGGGCACCTCAGAGTCTTCGCTTGCTGTGATCATCATCATCATTCTAGAGAAAGAATCCTTAAGATAAATGATCAGGACTTCCTTAGACGATGACACAAATTTTAACTTAAAGACACAGATGGCAGACTGTGATGTCCTGTCCTCCTGACCCACGTCGTACCGCTGTGTCTCTGGATGCCTCTCCGGGGCGTGGCCGTGGTCTCTGTCCTGGGACAGCCCAGGACTCAGTGCTTCTCTTGACCACCCCTGGTCTGCCTTGGAGCTGTCGTGAGCAGAGTTTCTCCTATGATTGAGGGATCAGAAATTCCTAGGGAACTTCAAACAGAGTAGGGGAAAAACACATCTGTAAATGACTGAATTTGGTAGGGAGGATTCAGAAATCAGTGCCCTAATTGTCTCAGAGATTTCCTTTCACTTTCCTTGTTTGGAGTTTTACGGGCTGAAGCTGACATATGACACCCGCTTCTACCAGACCTGGACTTTTAGTCAGACTTGGCAGAACTTGTCACCAGCTCGTGATGTTCTCTTAAAAACATAAAGCAAATGTGGCAGAAGTTAACATTTGGCAAATGTAGGTGACGGGTGTATTGTGTTTTTTGTACTTTTCTTTCGGTTTTTTCATAAGTTTGAATTTTTTCAACGTAAAAGAGTTGAGGAACATGTCCTTGAAAGTGCCTTATGCACTGTAGGTTATGGGTATTCATTATTAAGTGTCATTCTTTAGTTAAGGGCATTGTTTATGTGTGCAGCCTTTTCTGCATAAACTGGACAAGTGAAAATGAGAATCTACAGGAAACTTGTTTAGTTTCTGTAGTTAAAAAGAAAATGAATGGAGGGTATTGCCTTTTACCACATTAATGAATGTAGATAGATAAAATATTTGCATAGATTTAGGGCATAAGTCCTACTTACATTTCCTAAGATCGGTTGAGAAAAATCACTACCATTAAGTAAATTTATTTCCCCATCTCCTTCATCACAGAAGTAGCCCTGGCCTTCCTTCTGCTGCCAAGGGCGGCCACAGAATTTAATCGGAAAGTGCCCAGTAGTCAGCTTTCAGCTCCTTAGACTCGCTCCAAGTTAGCAGAGTGATTTGATTGATGAGGCAGCAAAATATCGATTATATAGAATAATTAGTCAGCACTCAGCCGATGTGAATTGAGGGACTCCTTTTTTTCTCCAACAGGATAATCTACAGGGGTACAAAACCCAAAATAAATTTCTAAATAAGGAAATCTTGGAACTGTCAGCTCTACGGAGAAATGCAGAAAGAAGAGAGAGGGATCTAATGGCAAAGGTGGGTGAGGATGGGTATATTCTATTACCTGAAACCGTTTAAAAATGGATGTTTTAAAATCAGTTCAGTCCCCATGCTTGGAGGGATGTGGTCGCTGATACCAAAATATATTTAAAATACATATAATCCATAGCTCTGTGTGCTTAGTCTCACTTTCTCTGTGATGAAAACAAATAGAAATGCCCCGAGATGTGGCTTTTATTCACACACGTAGTAAAATTTACAGAAAAACAATTAAATACAGTTCTAAGATCCCCCAGATTATTTGGGGGTATTTGGATTTTGATTTACACGATTGAGTTGTGTGAATCAGTTTCATATCTATAAATGGGGATGGTGAGGATGGCGCTGCCTCTGTGGACCCCATGGTATGAGAGTCAAATGTGATTGTGGCTGGAAGAGGCTTTGCAAAGTGTAAAGACATCACAGGCGTTACAGTTATATCAAATGAAATTCATTGACTCTGTGTCCACAGCTGTTATATCTTGTATAGCTTTTGAACAGTCCTTGAAGCATCTTCCCAAACCTGTTCCTGCATGTTTCCCAGGGTTGTATTGACTTGTCTGATGTAAGGTGGCAGATGGGAGCTAGTCCTGGGTCACAGCATCCTAAGATGGTATTGATGTAACATGGGGTGGCTGCTTCGGGCCCAGGTGCCAAGTGGCACTCAGCTTGACCCCTCAGTAATTGGCGTGTGGCCTGGTTTCTGCTGGTCATCTCAACCCTGCCGAGAGCTGACACATGCATTGACATCCGGAGGCCTTATTATCAGTATTTCTCCTGTACCAGGCCCCCTTGAAGGAAGAGGGGGGCCCACGCAGGCCATTTTAAACAAAGCAGGGGGCCTGTGGCATGAATTCATCTCTGGTCTTTGATACAGCCTCTTCTGGCTCACTTCCTAGTAGTTTTGGGCTTGTCGTTCACTGGTTGCTTGGGGTACTTAAGGACTGCCTTTCCTGTGTCTCTGTCTGGATGGAGGTAACCACCACGTTCTCTGCAGTATTCTAGCCTGGAAGCCAAGCTCTGCCAGATAGAAAGCAAATACTTGATATTGCTCCAAGAAATGAAGACCCCAGTTTGCTCAGAAGAACAGGGGCCTGCTCGGGATGTCATAGCCCAGCTGCTGGAGGACGCTCTGCAGGTCGAGAGCCAGGAGCACTCGGAGCAGGCATTCGTTAAGCCTCATCTTGTCAGGTAAAGGTGTTAGCAACGGTTGGGGACAGCGCGACCCACTTCTCAAGCTCCTCTTTCAACAGCAGTAGCCGTTCAGAGAGAACTTTACATAGATAGTTGTCTGTGTCTCATTTGATGCTCATGACAAGCACTGCACAGACATCAGAACAGATAATCTCATCATTCTTGCTATAATAATCAAGTAACAGAGCTGGCATTCAGCCCAGGTCTTTGATTCCAAGACCTGTCTCCCGTGGGCCATGCCAGCATGGACGGTAGCCTTGGTTCCAGTCCTGCTGTAAGAGGAGCCAGTCTTCTAGGAGTAGACCCCTCCTGTGAGACACAGCTGCACCCACGGGTAGTGAGAAAGCAGAGGGTCCCCTAAGTGGGGACCCTTCTCCATTTGCGGGAGACACTAGGGTAACCTGATCAGTGGTTCTTAACTCACTGAGGGTCTGATGAGAGCCATGGACACACTTGGCCCCAAAATGCTCTTGGGCACATGCACAGTATTGCTATATTTTTCAGAAAATCATGGAGCCTCTGACTGCTCTTGAATTAAGAACCTTCACATCCTAGTTTCGGAAAAATGAGATTTGTGAAATATTGGAGCGAGGAGAAATCTGCAGGTTCACGCAGCCCAGTCTCCTGTTTCCGCCCCTTTGTGGCTCCCCATAGCCCAGTGTCGAGGGCCCACTTGCTGCTGTGGCCCCGCGTCTGCTCCATCCCGGTCCTGGCAGAGCCTTGTTTCTGCTTGACCCACTCCTTCCCTTCTCCGTGCCTCCAGCACTGGCCTCTTGTTCAGGCTGCTCAGGTGACAGAACTACGCTGTCAGAATACAGCCAACAGCAGCGTTACAGAACTCTGAGGTCTGTGTGCCGGGACTGCGCCCAGGGCTTTACACGTGGGCTCGTATTTCATGCTCAGTGAGGTGGCTGTTGGTATCCTCACTCCGCAAATACAGAAGCTGCGGTTAGAGAGGTGATGTAACTTGCCCAGGGTCGCACGGCCGGTGAGTGGCAAGGACAGGACCCCAGTCTGGGCGGCCAGGTTCCCGGGCACAGAGCGCCCTCTCCACACCGTGCACTCCTGCTTTGTTCACGGAGGCGGGGAGCTGCCGTGAGGGCGGTCTGGCAGTCTGCCCCGAGGCACCTCACCGTCTTCCCAGGTGCGGTGTGGGCTCTCACTGTTTCTGTTCTGTGCTTTCAGACTTCATGTAGAAGTAGACCAATAGATGTGTGTATGGATTTAACTTTTCATTATGGAAAATTCCAAACATACAAAGTAATAGAATCACATAACAACTCCCACATGCAGCTGTTACCCAGTAATTTAGCAATTATTAATGTTTTGCCAATCTTGTTTATTCTTACCCTCTCTCCTCCAAAGTTTTTTTTTTTTTTCCTGGAATGTTTTAGAGCAAGTGTCAGACATATCACTTCACCTTTAAACACTTCAATATGTACTTCTATTTGAAGACATCTTTTAAAATATAGTTATTTTTTAAGCTGCTTTTGGGGGGAGGGGTGGTAATTACATTTATTAAAAAAAAATTTCTTTTTAAATGAAAGTACCATGGATTCAACCCAGGACCTCGTGCACACTAAGCACACACTCTACCACTGAGCTATGCCCTCCCCTCCAAAAACACTTTAATATGCTAATCCTACCATATTCGGTTTTTTGCAACTTACTTCTTTCAGTATTATTTTCTGAAATTACACGTTAGTACATGTAGCTCCTGAGTATTCTTTTTTACCTGCCTCACACCACTTCATTATATGAGTGTATCACATCTTTATTCCTTTCTCTTGTGGTGGACACTTAGAATAGTTCCATTTTCCCTTCTTACAACCCGCGATGCAGTAAACATCGTGGTACATGTTTCCTTGTTTCCCTGTGTCCACGTGAGAGAGTTTCTCCAGGATGTAGGCTAGAGGTGGAATTCCTGACCTAGAGGGAGTGTGTATCTTCAGCTCTGCTGGATCCAATTTCCAAAGTGTTCAAGTTTACACACTCAGCGGCAGTGTGTGAAAGGCCTTTGTATTGGTTTTCTGTGACTGCCATGACAAATCATCACAAACTTAGTGGCTTATGCGTATTTATTATCTAATAGTTCCATAGGTCAGCAGTCCAACACGGCCTCGCTGGCTGACAGTCAGGGTATCAGCAGTGTTGTGTTCTTTCTGGAGGCTCTAGGAGACAATTTGTGTCCTTGCTCATTCAGGCTGTTGACAGAATACAGTTCCTTCTGGTTGTAGGACTCGGCCTCTGTTTCCTTGCTGGCTGTCAGGTGTGGCCATTCCCAGCTTCAGGAGGCCACCTGCATTCCTTGGCTTGTGGCCCCCTTCTTCCATCCTCAAAGCCAGCAACAGTGGCACCAGGCCCTCTCACACCTCATAACCCCTCTGCCTCTTCTTCCATTGTTGCATCTCTCTGGTCAGATCTTCCGCTTTTAAGGGCTCCTGCGATTAGTGTGGTCCCACCCAGGGAACCCAGGGTAATCTGCCTGTCTTAAGTTCTGTAACCATAATCCATAATTCCACATGCAGCGTTCCTTTTGCCGTGTAACGTCACATATTCACAGGTTCCAGGGATGTCTTTGGGGGCCATTGTTCTGCCTACCACAGCCTTAATTCTTTTTCATCCCTAATATCTTATAAATATTTGTGTTTGCAATACTGCTTGTATTTTCTTCTGTGCTTTTCACATTTAGCCCCTCAGCCATCAAGAATTGACTTTTTTTCTGTATAATATCAAAAAGAGATCTAACATAATTTTTTTCTATATGGATAGCCAGTTATCCTCACCCTGTTTGTTAAGAAGTTTATTATTTCCTCACTGAGTTTCCTCGTATATCAAAGTGCCGTTACACGTGGGTGGATTTCTAGGTTCTCTTTTCTGTTTCATTGGCCTTTTTGCCCAGATTGCATCATTTAACTTTTGCTTTTGTTTTTCTCAACAGTGAATATGACATTTATGGGTTTAGGACTGTCCCAGAGGATGACGAGGAGGAGAAGTTGGTCGCCAAAGTCCGGGCATTGGACCTGAAGACCCTCTACCTCACAGAAAACCAGGAGGTTTCCACAGGGGTCAAGTGGGAAAACTATTTTGCGAGCACGATGAACAGGGAGATGATGTGCTCGCCGGAGTTAAAGAACCTGATCCGGGCGGGCATTCCACACGAGCACCGTTCCAAGGTGTGGAAGTGGTGTGTGGACCTTCACACCAGGAAATTCAAGGACGGCACAAAGCCTGGTTACTTCCAGACCTTGCTTCAGAAGGCGCTGGAAAAGCAGAACCCGGCCTCCAAGCAGATCGAGCTGGACCTGCTGCGGACTCTGCCCAACAACAAGCATTACTCGTGCCCCACCTCGGAAGGCATACAGAAGTTGCGCAACGTCCTGCTCGCCTTCTCCTGGCGGAACCCAGACATCGGCTACTGCCAAGGTCTAAATAGGTGGGTGCTCGGCCCACAGAACGTTCCTGTTTGCTGGTAAGATAGCTTGTAACACCTGACACTGCCCTCCCCTCCTGGAGAGCCAAGAAAGCATGTCTTTTAAGAAAAAGAAGTAGCTGCGGTAAGTGAGTTTTAATTATGCAACATCCCCAATTCTAAAATAACTAAGAGAAACAGACATGCTTTCAGAAAGTATTAAAAACACCACAGTCAAACTGCTTGAAGCAACTAGGCTTCTCATTCTGATTCCTTGTTGTTCCCGCGACCCTCGGGTTTTCATCAGCAGTTTGGTTTCATTAGTTTGTAATGCATGACGTAGAAAGGAGGCTGCTCCTTGTCTGTACAGGAGCTTTGTGACTCAGGACGCTGCCCCAAACACTCCTTCAGCTGGTTGAAACCTAGCCCTTGAAGAGGCCAAACTTGTTTTCTTTTGGACTAGAGCCTCCTGCAGGTCCGCATCCTTCCCCGCTTCCACAGTCAGAAGACGCAGAAAAGCCTCCCACATCCATCCCCTTAATGGCCCAAGCTCCTCACTGTGAGCTGAGTTACACCAGGACGAGCCCGCAGAGGTGCTGAGGGCTCCATCACTGACATGGGGCGCTTGTGGCGGCTTCTTCCTCCGGGTGTCTCTTCCTGGCTAACGTGCTTCTCCCCGCTCACTGCTCACTGCAGTCATGACAGTGTCCGTTTCTGTTCTTCTGTGTAGTCAGAGCAGGTAACCAAGCTTGTTAGGAACAAGGACAGAGTAAGACTGAAGAGGCTCTGTGTGCGTTCTTTAGTGGCTCTCCTGTAAGTCAAGTGCACGCGTGGAGTTTTGAATGCTCACTTGTTCTGGCTGCTCACAGGCCTTTTTAATCCTCATCAGTGTGGGTTACTGACCTCCAGATGAGGGCTGTCTCTTTGCGTCTGCAATGAGAGGATGGCAGGAAGAAAGGTTTTTAAACTGGAATGTTATTTGGTTAAGACCTGAAGGCAGTGGTTTCTGGAAGTCATTGCCTCTCTGGTGGTCAGGACAGGGTGGCCTCTCTGAGCCCTTGAAGTAAAAGGGTCTTTGGCTACTCCTTGGTGGTCCCCATTTAAAAAAAAAGGAAAAAGGCCTGTAAATAAGATATTGCCTAACAAAACTGTTTTGTTTTGCTTAAATCCACAATTTACACTGTATACTCAGTCTAAAAATTCCTGGAAGCCGAAAACCTCTGAAACGTACAGGGTTCTGACAAGGACTGGAGCGCGCGCCCCATTTATCTGACCTTGTCACAGCCCCAGTTTTCCGCACAAAAGTACAATTTCCAGAAAGTCAAAGCCTTCTCTGCACCTCCACCCCATCACCATTAGGGCCTCTGAATTTTAACCATTTTATTGGATTGGATTGTTTTCTTCAAAATACTCCATCCACGTATTCTGAGAACCCAAAACTTTAGCAGAACTCTAGCCATTTCTCATTGATTCAGGCCTGTCGCCTTGAACATCGGTTAGTCTAACGTGATGTCCTCAAGGGCTCTGCTGATTTCAGACCCATTACCCCTTCTCCTGGCGTCTCCAGGTTCGGCGCGTGTCCTGGTTTTCTGTGTCCATCTTTCTCCTCTCCATCCCACTCGTGCCTACTCAAGGCATCCCTTCCCACCTACCCCAGGTCTTTTTTTTTAACCTTTTAATTTGAGATTTCACAATAGTTTTATTTAAGGAAAAAAAAAACAAAGACAAACTGAGAAGCAGCTTTAGGGTTTTCCCGTAAGTGATGCGCAGGAACTTCATGTCCCAAGCCAAGGTCTTGGATTTCGGATGTGTAGAGAGTGTCTTTTCTCTCCCCTCTTCCTTTCCATCCTTCTGCCCTGAATGTCTTTGCATAACCTGGGGTTACTGGATCAGTAATGACAATGTAAGTATCCAGACCTAACGTAACAGTTAATACGTAGGTCCCCTTTCCCACCCCACGTGCCTGCTGTAGCTGCAGTTCTTTCAGAAAGCCCCTCATGGTGGTTCATTTGTCTGAAGCCTCATTTCAAGCAGAATGGTATCAGGAAAGAGGTTTTTAAACTGTCATCTGTTCTCTGCCCCTTACATTCACCCCTGAATGTTTTGTGCATAAAAGGATTAATTGGAACTTCTTGAACAATAAACTCAAAGAATTAGCTTCATTAGCAAAAATCTTACAGTGAAAACATTTTTTTGAATGAGGCTGGCTAATCATTGGGAAACTATTTTGTCATCTTTAGACAAAAACCAAATGAAGGAGAGGCTGGATGCAGCTTTGCTTCTCAAACTAGGAAATACCTCCCTCCCCATGGAACACTTACTTCGTCTTCTTTCTTGGAGAACTATAAGTGGCCATGGCCGTGGCCGTGAGGGAGCCCGGCACACTGCGGAGGCCTCTGTGGAGACAGACCGCACTGCCTGTGTCTGGGCGGGGGGCTGGGCAGGGGCTGGAGCTCACCTTGTTCTCCATTTGCAGATTGGTGGCAGTGGCCCTCCTGTACCTGGAACAAGAAGATGCTTTCTGGTGTCTAGTCACCATCGTGGAAGTTTTCATGCCTCGAGACTATTACACAAAGACTCTTTTAGGATCCCAGGTACTTCTAAAAATATTGTGCTTCAGTCAGCAACTTGAGAATTAGAGCTGAAATGTGACCTGAATTAAGCCTTGGTTGGGGAGGTTCCATGTGCGTGGCTTCAGCGACTGACCCCTGAAGAAGGCGCCCACCAAGGCCAGGCTGAGCTGTCTGCAAGCGAGCAAGTGCCGGGTGGGGGTCACCTGGGGCCCTGGGAGCCAGCAGAGCAGTTACTACATCCAGACAAACAGACCAGGGAGGTGGGCCTGCTCTTGGGTCACTGCTCTCTCCGCACTCTGCCCCTGGGCTCGGCAGCCTGCCTGGCCGGCTAGGCTACCATCCAGAGTGTGTGAGCTCAGGGTCTCCGAGAAGCAGAGGCCAAGGCAGAAGCAGACGTGCCAGAGATTTCTAAGGGGAAACATCTGTGAAGGACTGAGGGGTGGGCCCAGGGAAGACTCCGAAAACCCCAAGACCAGGAGAAGGAAGGAGTTCTGGGTGGGGGGTGGGGGAGAAGATCTCAGACTGCTGTGCGGCTCTGAGGAAGCTTTGGCCAGGCTAATGCAGAGTCCTCAAGCCAAGGTCACCTGTTAAAGGCGCACATGTCTCATGGGAAAGGGCTGTGTTAGTACCCCTGCCCTGCTCACTGGCTGAAAGCAGCTGGGGACAAGACGGCTTCTGTAAATGAATGCGGTGGTGAGTCCCCAGGGGCAGCTCTGGGGCCCTCAGTCACCGCCCACAGCAGGAGGCCTGGCACTTCCCTGCCTTCCCAAGGCCTGGCCTCACGGCCCCTCCCATTCCTGCTGCTCTGGCGCAGCAGGGACCCCAGTGACAGCAGTTACCTTACCGGATTATCCTTGAGTGTCTTCTCGTCTTCCAGCTGCTCAGCTGTGCCTTAAGGGCTGCAGCCCTGTCTTTCATTTGAGCATCCCTCTCGCCCAGCAGAGAGTGTCTGAGCTTACGTGAGCTTCTTTCTGCCCAGGGCCGAGGAGCCCCAGCCTCACGCCAGCAGCTGCACAGCTGCGCAAAGCCGTACGCGTGGAGGTATCGTTACTCCCACTTTTCTTGGGAGAAAACTGAGGATCAAAGCCACTAAGCATCTTCCTGAGGTGCCACTGCTGAGCGCCCGAGTTGGGGTTTGGAGTCAGACCTCTACAGCTCCAGGCCCAAGCTTGTCCCCCGCCCTGCCACTGCCTCTGCCTCTTAGAGCGAGTGCTGAGAGAGGATGGTGGGAGGGTGAGCTCTGCCTTCTGCAGAGCGGCTTTCCTCCTCCGGGTCCCTGTCCCAGCTTCATGGTGTCAGTTGATCCTGGGAGAAGCGCACACATCGGCCTCCCTGTGATCACTTCCCTTTGCTCATTAAACTAGAGATTATTTTTTGTTAAAATAGTGTGTAAACTGGTAGGAAATGAACAGTGATGGGAAGAGGAGGCAGCAGTCACAGTCAGGTGCAAATGAAGAGGCCAGTGAAGAAAGTTTTATGTGTTCTTAGACACCTGGAAGCTCATAGCTTCAAAATCTCAGATGCCTCAATGTTTCAGAATAGAAAAATGAAGCATTGCTCTTTCTCAGTTCCACTGAGGATGGTTGAGCACATTGGTGAGGATCTTGGGTGAGGGGTCACAAGGCTGGGTCACAAGCCACAGCTCTCTCCTGTGAGCAAGCTTGACCACGTCACATAACATCCCCATGCCTCAGTTTCCCCAGGTGCAGGAAAGTGCCATACTCCCTCGAATGGAGTGTTTGAGGTTGAATTCAGGTGATGCATTAAAAAGTATAATATGCTTACATTTGAAAAAACCCAGTAAAATTATTATTGTTATTATAGGCAGAAGGGGAAGACCTATTTTAAGTATGTGAATCTAAGATAAAGTTTGCTTCACATTATTACATAAAGATAAATGTAAACTCTAAGGAGACTTTTCCCCTAACTAAAACAACAGGTGGTCACTGAAGAGAAGTTAGGTAACACAGAAATACATATTCAGAAAATGAAAAATCACCTGTTACCCTACCAGCTCGAGAACCCACAGGTAGAATTTTGATACATCTCCTTCTTACTTTCCCCCTCCAACACATTTAGGTATCCAAACTGAGAACATGGTCATCCTCGCTGGGTCACGCGATAGCACAGCATTTTCCCATGTCATTATGCAGTTTTCAGCCATTACGTCTGGTGGCTATAATAATCCATCGGGTGAATGGAAGTGATGTATTTGACCATTCTCCTCTGATGAATGTTGTGTAGGGCTCCTGTTAAAGTGGAGATAGCTTTGTGTGCACAGTCATTCTCAGCGCTGTGCTTTGCAAAACGCCGTCAGCCGCCTCCTGCCAGAGCCGAGCGCCCGGGCCCCTGGCACACTGCACTGCAGCCCAGATGCTCCACGGCTTTTCCGTCCTTCCCTCGGCTGAATGCACATTGCGCACCAGGACCTCACTAGGCGCTGAGGACACAGAGACTGAAACAGTCATTCCATGTCCTCTTGAGCTCAGAGTGGCTGAACAGAGGCCCGAGCAAGCATCCCCTGGCAGCCTGCTCCACGCCAGCCCTCTGCCAAGCAGTGGGCAGCCTCAAGAACCAGCACCATCTGCAGTCCGATGGGGAGGAGAGGTGTGCGCCTGGGTCTCCTCAGCTTCAAGGCCAGCTGGCCTGCCCCTTCCCCTTAGGCGTCTTCACCCCGGACCCTCCAGGCAGAGTGGGTCACATCGCCATCACTTGGCCTGATGATCAGCTGTCCGTCCCGTCTCCCTGGCCTGTTTATAGCCCTAAAGGCAGCTCATGGTCCCTGTCGTCTCTCATCGCCAGGACTGGCCAGCATCAGGCGTGCCGTGTGTGCAGACGTGTAGTCGTTGCTGGAATGCTGAGGGTGGAGAGGCCCCAGCGCTCACTAGTGCGCGGCGCTGACCCTGCCTTGTGGGGGGCCGGGCCTTCAGGAAAACTGACCTAAGCGGGCATCCAGGAGCGGCTGGCCGCCACGGCTACCTCGCGTGCGATGGGTGCTGCTCTTGCACCTTGCCTCTCGGTGGTTGGTCCTCCTGTCAGAATTTTATGGGTGGGGGGAGTGGATGTGCGTGAGAAGGGGAGAGGCTGATACTTTTTGCGCACTGTCTGCACACCGTGGGATGGTTTTATAACTTTTTATCTACTTCTGTTTTTTAACTTTTCTAAGAAAAATTAATTATTCATTTCAGCCGATTTAGATCTTTGAAATTTTGTTTCTTTTAGTCAGAAAGCAAACTAGTCAAAATTGTATGTTTCCAACCATGATTCCTATATTTTGTTATCCTCTGTGCACCCTAGGGTGACTTTACAGTGCTTTAGAATAATTTCTGTAAAAACAAAAAAAAAGTTTTTTTAGTTTTTTAAACTTTACTTTGCCCTTTAAAGTTTTAAATTTTAACTAATAATACCTATTTAAACCTAGGGTTTTTTTAAATTTTTAACTGTCAAGTCTTCTAGGTTTAAAAAGAAAAAAAACTTTCCAAAGGATAAACAATTGAGTTTTCCAAAGTTTTGGATTGTCCCAAATAAGGACATTTAAAAATGTCATTTGAACATTATTTATTTATTTATTTAAAACATTTAAAATGTATTTGTTTATTGTGGGGGAGGTAATTAGGTTTATTCGTTTACTTTAAAGGAGGTTCTGGGGATTGAACCCAGGACGAGGTGTTCATGCTAGGCACATACTGTACCACTGAGCTATACCCTCCCCCTGAACATTTATTTAGATTGTTTCTAGTTATTTTAGTGTCCCAGTAATCCCAAGAGTTACCACACGTGTATTTTAACGTGACTGATATGCAGGTGGAAGTTTTGCAAGTTTTTCTGGGATTCTTTCCTAGGAGGAGACTTGCTGTAGGGTGTGAGTGTCTTCATCTTCCAGGTGTTGCCGAATTGCTCTCCCAAATGGTTGTACCAGTTCATACTCCCACGACGGCACAGTTCCGAGAACATGGATGAGGTGGACACACCTCATGGGCACTCGGTTCTTGCTCACCGCTGCCCCTGTTCCTGGGCGGCCTGGCTTTGGCTTGTTGTGCATCTGTGGCTTGCTCTCCTCAGCTGGTCTCTTTCTTTCAGTTTCATTATTCATCTGTGGTGGCCTCTCCCTCCACCCTGGTCTCCCATAGAGCCTCGGCCTCGGTTCTCTGGCGGGCAGCAGTTATCCTGGTAGAGATGCCCTCGGGTACCAGCATGTTCCAGTTCCCCCTAGCCCAGCCCTCATGGCTGTGATCTGGCCCTAAGGGACCACGCTGCCCCCTCCGTGCCCCAGGTGGGAGGCATGTGTATTCTGAGCACCCCTCTTCCTTACCTCTAACACCTGAGGGGTCCGTAGTTTCAACAGACGTTACCTCCACGTAATTCTGATCCATGAGCTCCTCTCCTCCCCACCGCGTTTCCTTGTCAGCTCTTCGTCACCTCTGCCCTGGGTGGGATGGGGTTTCCCCTCCAGCTCAGCCCCCTCCACTGAGGGATGGATCCAAAGTACAAGTCCAACCGCATTGTTCTCCTGCTTAAAGCCTCTAAATGCTTCTCATTCATTGCCTGCTGAGTTCTTCACACATGGGTAGAGAAATTGGTATAGAGGGCTGGCACTAGCTTTTCTTTTTTCCATCAAATTAAATTGAATAGAGTAGAACTGAAGCATCAAAGAGTTTTCTCTGTGAGGTTAAGCATTGTTTGTGAAGCATTTGTTTCTGACTTACGCACACAGACCAGGTGCCCGTTGACGTGTATTTTCTTGTGGGTCACAAAGGCTAGAAAAGCCCTTGGCCTGTGGATGAGATCTCCTGTCAGTGACGTGGTGGCTTCTGCCAGGCAAGGCTGCCTCCCTCATTACCCTCCTGCCTGGAACCCCGGGTTCCCGCCGCAGGTGCTGTTTCCCTCCAGGCTTGGCCGGGACCCACCCGGGGGCCTCTCTAGCGCTCTGTGAACTCATCTTTGCCAAGGCCTGACCACAGCTAGTGGAACAGTCCAGATGTCTGGCTTCCCCCCTCGTCTTTCAGCTCCTCGAGGTCAGGGCAGAGCCTGACTCACCTCTCCGCCCAGCACTGGCCCCAGCCTGACACGGAGTGTGGAGGGCTAACAGCCACCTGTGTTGACAAGTAGTTTACCCACGTCTCATGTAGTCTTCCCGGTAGGCCTGGGAGAGAGTTCACTATTTTCCAAATGAGGCACAGAGCTGCCTGGAACATAATCTGCCCAAGGCCACCCAGCTAGAAAGAGGTAGAGCTGGGATTCAACCTCAGGTCCGTCCAACTCTGGAGTCCTTGCTCCCCTCGCTGCCCCCGCAGCCCAGTAAGTATCTGTTGAATGGATGTGGTGATGTTCCACTTCCTCTACGGCCTGGGACTCGTCCGGGTTTACGGCCCTTTGTTGCAGCCCCCCGGGTTTACGTGCAGGGGGAGCGAGGCTGACGTTTGCTGGCCCTGCAGCAGCCTGTTCTCACTGAGTACAGGCGTGGCTTCCAGGCCGTAGACCACCCCCCTCGTCCAATGGCCTGGGGAAAGAATGACAGTCAGCAGACACTGGAGGGGCCCCTGCGATGTGCACGGAGCCATCCGCTCTGGGGTGAGCCCCCCACCAGAGCATTTGGAACAGCTGCCCTGGGGCCCCAGGTTGCCTGCTGGCTGCTCAGCGGACCCCATGTACTTCTCCCCTCTGCTGCCTCTCCAGGTGGACCAGCGGGTGTTCAGAGACCTCATGAGCGAGAAGCTGCCGCGGCTGCACGCCCACTTTGAGCAGTACAGAGTCGACTACACCCTCATCACATTCAACTGGTTTCTGGTGGTGTTCGTGGACAGCGTCGTCAGTGACATACTCTTTAAAATATGGGACTCTTTCCTTTACGAGGGACCAAAGGTGGGTCTGCTCACTGGATGACTCTGTGGGTAGTGGCAGTGGCAGCGGAGTGGCCAGCTCACCTGGGACGTGTGAGGTTTACCACGGGGCAGAGCGATCCCAGCACCGGGTGCCGCTGGAGGCCACTCTGGGGTCGCAGGAAACAGCAGTCGTTGCTCGTTCATCAGAGACATTTGAGTCCGTGCCAGGCATGGGGGCTTCGGTGGTTTGCAGTCTGAGCCTCAGCCCCTGTCAGGCAGATGGTGGTCTTATCCCCATTGTGTGGGTGAGGAGGGCGAGGCCCAGAGTAAGCAGGGGCTCAGATCCAGGGCCAGCTTCAGAGCCCGACTGACCACAGGCCTCCCACCCAGTCTGTTTTATGTTTGTTTGTTTTTTTTTAAGTTTGTGAATAAGTGCTATGTGATAAACTCAAGTCATAGAACTGAGAGTGCAGCAGAACTGAAGGTGGGCAGTAGAAAGGGGTCCCCCAGTCTCCTAGTTGCTCTTTTCAACATACACCTCTCTCTCAAGGTGTCTTACATGTATATAAAATACTGTTTCTCTAACGTGTTATTTCTCAAAGATAGTTCCATATCAGGACATATGTAGACCTGGCTTTTTTTTTTATTCTGCATAGTATCTCCTTCTACAGATGAACCAGAAATACATACAGCAGTCCTCTGATGATGGCCACTTCAGACGGCTGCAGGGATTCCTTATAATAATGTCTTTCTACACGTGTGCAAGTGCGTCTGTTGGTTCAGTCCTGGAGATGGAAGTGCTGGGTCAAGGGCAAACTCAGAATCAGAAGGCTAGTTTCCATCGAGAATGTCAAATTCCCCTGCAGAAGGGCCTTACCAATGTCTCCTCCCACCAGCAAAGTGTGTGTATTACCCCACACCCTAACATGGTAGTACGTTATTTTTTTTAAATCTAGTCTGTCATTATTAAAAAGAATTCTCAGGGCTTAAACAGTGCTTCCTCTTGGGCCATAGGTAGGGATGTTAAGAGAAAGAACCCTATTTAAAACTGTAAACACTGCTTTCTAAATAAGAGAAGGTGCAGATCGAGGCAGGCCAGCCAGACGCCCTTAGATGCAGGCAAAGCAGTTTGTTTCAAAACTGCTTGAACTTGCAGGACCACCAGGAGTCCATTCCCTCTGGCCTCAAAACAGTACCCCCAAAAACAAATCAGTAAAAAAAAAAACTTTATTTTCTTCCACCATATTCAGAAGTCAGTAACTCAGACAGACCCTCGTTTCAAGTAGCTGAGATAAAAAATGTGTCTGGAGGTGGAGCATTTAAGAGTTTCAGAGTCAGAGCAGAGGACACTGGTTTTGATTTCATTTGAAAATTATTTTTGGTTCTGTATAATTATTGGCTAGAAATGTGAGCTGAATGTGGAAGGATTCAACAGAAGTTCTCCTCCATCAAGAAAATTTTGGTTTGGGCTGAAGTGTTGTTGAAAACCACCGGAGAGTTGAAAACGTTTCTCTATAAGAAAGGCGCCAGTGTAAACTGCATCTGAGGTCCAGCGTCTGCCCGGGGCAGGCCGTGCAGGCTGCTCCCCAGGCCCTGGAGGCCTGTGCACCCCTGGAGCTGGCGCCTAGAGCCATAGGGCTTCTCTCCTTACCGATTTCCCTGTCCTTTCCATAGGTTATCTTCCGCTTCGCCCTGGCACTTTTTAAATACAAGGAAGAGGAGATCCTGAAATTGCAGGATTCGATGTCCATATTCAAGTATCTCCGCTACTTCACTCGCACTATCCTTGACGCTAGGTGAGTCCTTGCTGGAATTCCCAGATGTCAAGGAGAGCAGGAATCCTGACCTCTGCCTCCTTGAGAACAGCTTGTCCCGGCTAGCTGCAACCCAGAGCCCTCCCAGGTGTGCAGCAGTGAGAGAGGGCGCTTCCTTCCAGGGACAAGGGGGAGAGGAGCGGGAGCAGCTGGTGGCCTCCAGAGACTAGGGAGGAACTAAGGTGAAGGATGCTTTTGTCCTTCATCCAACAAACATAAGTCCCAGCAACCAAAGCAACATTCTTATTTGTCTAATAGGCACTTTATTTATTTATGAGTTTGTTTTATTTATTTGTTTGTTTATCTATGTATTTATTTATGAGTATTAACCATGTGGCAAGCCCTCTGCCAGGCCCTCTGCCAGGCATTGAGGAACGGGCCCTGTCCTTGAAGAACTTGTGGGGAATTGCTACAGCATGATATGCTCAGAGCTGTGGTGGAGGATGCCCAGGGGTGGGGCAAGTACAGGAGAAAGGCTGGGGGAGTGGGCTGGGCAGGGGCGGCACGGAGCACGCATCCTGGGCAGAGGGAACTTCAGGAGCTACGTGCAGACGTGGGAGCACAGCATGTTCCGGGAGCTGCTGGAGGGGCACAGCCAGGGTGGGGCCGGCATGACAAGGATGGAGGCCAGGCCAGGGCAGAGCTGGACTGTCAAGACCCTTGTAGATTCTGCCCAAGACTTTGGGCTTCAAGAGTGGTGGGAGGTCCCTGCAGGGTTAAACACAAGAAAGCCACGTCAGGTTGGAGCAAGACTGGCAGCAGGAGACCGGGGTGTCTGGGTGAGAGGTGGCAGCCTGCAGTGAGGTGCCTCCAGAGATAGAAAAGAGGGGGCAGACTGAGGAGAGTGGAGGAGGAATTTGAACTTGGAAGACCCCTGGCTTTCTGGCCCGGGCAGCCGAGTGTTCAGGGGTCGTATTGCCCCCCGCTCCCCAGCCACACAGTTACTGCCTGCTGTGGGCCCTTCATTGTCCATGTGTCCCCAGGACCACTGTTGGCGGCTGCCTCTTGGCCTGACAGCTGAGACCGCGTTGTCCAGGGGGGTTTCTATGGCCTTGCTGCTGGTCGGGCAAGGACAGTGATGCTTCCCTCTGAATCAGTGAGGCAGCACTAACATTTGCTGTGCCGAGGTGCTGTGAGCCGCCTTTCCTGCAGGGAGTGGATTCCTGCGTCAGCCTCGTGTGCCTTGTGAAAACCACAGGTGTCCTCTTGCTGAGAAACATTTGGAGCTTATTAATGTTTTTCAAACTGTTGACCGCCACCCATCATAAGAACATTTTATCTCACAATACAGGCCACATACTGGAGCATGTATAACTGAAACAAAGGAATTTGTGTGTTGAAATATTTGCATTTTATGCTAAAAATCTGTGCCGTACACTCTGCTGTTTTCAGTTACACTGCATATTGCATGTTTAAAATGCCCAACGTGACTCACTAAATTGATTCCTCGATCCACTGGTGGATCACAACCTACCTGACAAACACCAGTTGCCCCCCTTCATGCTCACTTGACAGGGAGGGCTCCTCATCTTGGCTGATGAAGTGAGAAGCATTTGGGCCACATCCAGACCTCTAGTCAGCCAGGGGGAGCTCCAGGGCCCTGGTGCTGCAGGGGTCTTAGGGCAGGAGAGCTCGTGGGGCCCGAGAGAGGGGAGTGAGGACCACATTGAGATGCCACGCCCCATGGTTCTCTGGAGTGAGAGAGAACTACCAGGCCACCTGGGAGGAGGTGCTGGTGAGGCCATACCTGGCCTCCTTACAAGTCACCACTGTGGTCAGGAGCCTTGGCTGGGGAAGTGGATTTTTAAGATATCTTCAGGCTCATTACTGTATCAGTAATAGTAGGGTCTCCAAGAAGAATGTTTGCCTGTGAAAGGTTGATTCTGTCCTGGTGTGACCCTTGAGAGAGTCCAGTAACTCACACTGGTTCAGGAGGATAAGAACGGCTTGAAGTGAACTTCACTCTGACAGCTGATGCGTGTGGAGGCCCCTGACAGTTTTGTGTGGACTGTCAGAGCTGCCGAGGGGCACAGATTCGAGGGGAGGCGGGCGAGCATCCTCTCCAGTCACCAGCAGAGCTGGGCCGCAGGCAGTCCTGCGTGCTCCTGCAGCGCCACCTGGTGAGTGGCTCCCAGGCAGCTTCCCCGTCAGTTTACGGGAGGAAGTCAAGGCCCACTGGAGGCAGCAGGACCACCTGTGGGTGTTGTTCGGACTGCGATGCCCTGGCTCCACCTCTGGACTGGGGCCCCAGTATTTTAATGAGCTCCCCAGACTAGCGGTTCCAAGGAGCATCAATTCTGCAGCACATTGATTGGTTCTGCAAAGAAGGAGGCAGAGGATTCTGAGTCAGATGTGGTCAGTGGATGTGGGTGAAATAGGATTAGATTGGTCTCTGAATCAGGACTCCTGGGAATCTTGAATGTGCCAAGCACTGTCTTCTGAACTCAGCTGGCCACAGGGCACCTTGACTGGCCACAGGCATCTCTTGGCTGGACCTCCCAGGCCCGAGGCGGAGGCAGTGTGTATCCTGGGCTGACGGGCCTCGGTCAGCAGAGCCTGCCCGAAGGAAGCAGTCAACAACATCATGGTAATTCAGTGCTTCGTCATAGAGAAGAGCTTGGACACTTAGGTTTCAGGTGTATGTGGCCTGTGACTAACAGCTGTCAGAGAAAAGGGGCTGGTCCCCAGGCAGCATTTTGTTCCACAGAGACGCCCCCTGAGTGATGGCTGTGCTCGGGCCTCCTGCTCACGAGCCCTAGAACACGCTCTGGGGAGCTCGGCTTTTAAAGCCTGCCTTTCTGGCCCTTTACTTCACTGCAGGAGCATCCTCTGTTTGGGGTGAGGCCTGTCTGACGACTCCACGTTTAAAACTATGAGAGGAAGGAATGCTGAGGGCGTGTGTGTTCTTTGCAGAGTACACCTTACAGACCAGTAGCCCAAGCGACTGAGGAGTCGCAGGAGCAAATGCTTTGCTTTCTGACAGATGGGGAGGAGGTCCCTGTGACATTTCTGTTTCATCACAGCCTCCCCTGGGGTTTGTAAGTGTATTGAGCCTTTGGTCCCTGCTGCTGGGGCCTGCAGAGGAAGGGGTGGTGGCCTTAGTGTAGGAGGAACCAGAGACAGCTGTGGCCCACGTGATTAGCGCTGCAAGTCCATAGTCAGGCCTCAGCACTTTTTAGTTCTATGTTAATTAAACTGCTGGCCAGTTGTTAGGGGCAAGTTACCATGATTTTTAAATGTTTATTGTAGGTGGGTGCCTTGACCTGGGGATAGTACAAAACCCATAAACTGCACATTTCTCCATATACTGTGTGTCGACACCCAACTGGGTCTAACAGTTTCCACCAAGTTGGCTCGGGTATCCGTACTTCTGTTCATCCCCCGTCAGTCTTCCTGAGCACTCCCCGTGCCAGGCCACGTGCTGGTTCCAAGGCCTCAGAGGCACATGCCCCCCCACCACCACTGAGCAAGTGCTCCTGGGTGGCAAGTCAAGTAACCCAGTGCCTCGGAGGCGGCCCTGCTCTTACCTCAATATACAGAAGTGGAATTGGAGGCGGAAAGGTGGTGACTTAAGCTGTTCCATATCACACAGCAGAGTGCTCGATAGAGCTGGGTCTGAATCCAGGCCGTTGTTCAGGGCCTGCCCCTGCAGCCCCTACATGAGGACTGGCCTCCGAAGGACATACCTGCATCCGGCCCTCAGCCCGGCACCTGCAGGCCTGTGGGCTCAGCCGGAGCGAGGGCTGTGCGTGAGCGCTTGCCTGAGCCCTGCTGATGCTCTGTCTCTGTCCTGTGTCCGGCCAGGAAGCTGATCAGTATCTCCTTTGGAGACCTGAACCCATTCCCCCTGCGACAGATCCGGAACCGGCGCACCTACCACTTGGAGAAGGTCCGGCTGGAGCTGACAGAGCTGGAGGCCATCCGGGAGGACTTCCTGCGTGAACGGGACACCAGCCCCGACAAGGGTGAGCTGGTCAGTGATGAGGAGGAGGACACCTGAATGCCACCCACCCCGTCCCCACCCCTGCCCCCTGACGCTGCTCTTCTTGCCTTCACAACCAAAGTGTGCCAAAGGGTGAACTGCAGAGAAGTCTCTGCTTGCTTCAGAGCCAGAATGTAACCTGCATGGCCTCCGGGAGTCTGCTGGGCAGATGTCCGAAGCCACTCTGCACTTTCTCTTTTCCACTCGGGGTGGGGGTCTGATCTGTTTATAGCCATCTTCGTGCCGTGGCATTTGGTTACTCGTATCCCATCATGCTTTCTGCCTGATCGGTGCATCACCAGGCTTACAGGTGGCTATTTTCAGGAACCTGTTTACAGCATCTGTTGGTTGTGTTGGTGTCATTGCACTTAGAAAACCTTACATGGGCCCTCTCCCCACGTGGTGTCTCCTGTCCGTGTGGGCAGTCGTGGGCATCTTTTGAACAGCTGCCGTGGAGGACGCCCACTGTGCTTCAGATACGCCCAGGCCAGAGTCTGACTGCTTTGGGCAGCATAAGGTTGGTGTGGGAAAAAGGAATTTCCTTACAAAAGTAAGCACATCCCTTGTTAAGAAACAGCCTATAGAAAGGCCACAGACCTTCTGCTGGTGGCATCAAGCTGCTGGCTGTGCCCCATTTCTGGAATAGCTTTTGCCCTTTCATGCAGTCTTTCAAACTGTGGCTCCCAACCTGCTTGGGGAGAGCCTGCCTCTCCAGATATCCCACACTCACTCCTCTGCCTGCGCGGCTCCGTGAGGTTCTGTGCAAAGTTATTTCCAAATGAGAATTGGCCAAGGTTCTGCATGTGTGGATGGGAGTCCAAGGAAACTGGATCAGCATCCTACAAAGCAGGCCCACCCCTGGGCAGGCCTTGGTAGAGGGGATAGAGGCAGCTTTTCTGGGGGTGCTTTGCAAGGCAGCGGTGCAGCTGCAGAGTGAGGGCTGTCGGACAGCCGGAAACCATGGCTTCTCGGGAGCAGCCAGTGCCCCTGGTCTCCTCTGCCTGCTGGGGCGGCCAGGAGCCTGGCTGCCAGGGCCTGGAGCTGGAAGTGCCTTTGCCTGGGGTCAGAGCTTTGAGCCCTCCCAGACCTGTCCCCTCCCCACTGCCACACAGAAGCTTCCCTGTTCTGGGCAGCGGTCCTCCCTGCGGGGTCACCGTTGCTCTCAGTGTGTCAGGATGCCCAGGGAGTTCTGGGTCTTAGAAGGCCCGGTCTTTTTGAAGGCCTGGAAAGAGGCTCTGCGCAAGGAACATGGTTTTTGCTTAATCACCCTGTGGACCATCGCTGATGTGTAGATGTGAGAGATGTTTCCTGGACAGTATTACTCAAGTATGGAAGGAAACAATTTTAAGCGGATTTTTTACACTACCTGGAAAAAATTGGAAATAATCCTTAGTTGATAGCTATTATTAAACACACTCAGACTATTGAAGCAGTATAATTTGAAAAAGTGCTTTTTTCCGTAAGCCTGGTTTTTCTGTTCATTACTGTCAACCTTCTGGCAGGATCCTAGCTAGGATGGCATTTCAGCAGACCGGACTGAGCTCGGCTTTTGTCTTTGGTTAAGTTGGTTAATTTGATTTTTCACCGTGTAGAGGGAGCTGTCTCTAGTATGTAGCCAAAAGCCTTCGTCTCTTTTCAGGTATCAGAAATATGTTTTCTCTTTTCTGGTCTTTGGGAGCGGCTGTTTGAGGTCTGCCTTCTTCAGGAAGCTGCCTGTGAGCTAGGTCCCTGCAAGGCAGCTGTTGCGGCCTCACAGCCCTGCAGACTCCGCAGGACCAGTGGGGCTGCTGGAGCCCACCTCCCCGCCCCCCACTTTCCACATCTGCTGTCAGCTGACGGGGTCCACAACCCAGGCGGTGCAGCAGGAATGGGGCTGGGGCCCCTGGATCAGCTCCAGCTTCCTTGAGGCTTTAGATTCCAAGTGGGTTTCCCCCTGGAACTGCTACATCCTGGGGGCCTAAAATGCTGCCTTTAGGAATGGGCTTGTTGTGTCTGTTTTGCCTTGAAAAGACTCATCTTAAAAGCACCTGAATTGGGCCCAGGAGGCCTGTGTATCCACAGCCCATGGCGTGGGCCATTCTCTGAGTGGCAGTGTGTTACCAGTGGCCAGGTGGTGGGCGTCGGAGAGCAGAGAGATCGTGGAGGAGCTGGACTGGGGACACTTCCTTGGAGGTTCCCCTCTCTGGGTGTCTGGAGGGTGGGAAAGGGAACGCTTGGCCTGACTCCAGGCTGGGGACAGGACGGAGCCTCCTCCTCCCTCCACAACTGTAGGGTCTGGTCCCACTCACTATTTTGAGCCAGCACTTCCCCTCTCTTGTGCCGCTGAGGAAAGAGCAGCTCTGAACCCTCCGGTGCCTCCCCCAGTGGCTCCCACGGGGAGGGCCCTTCTGACAGGTGCTGCCTCCGCACCCAGCCTGGGGCCCCTGCAGGATGGGCCTTGGGCTGACGCTGGAGGCCCTGGGGGCGGGGCAGCCTCCAGTCTGCTTCCCAAACGCACACACCACGGCCAGGAGAGCTGCCCTCCTCATGCCAGGTGGGAACGGCCAGCTTTCATGTTGGTGGGGTTTTGTTTTTTATGGGTTGAACATTTGTTAATACTTTTGTATATTTTCACTACAGTTTATATTTTTATAGGCTATTTTTATCAAGGTTTTTTAGATATGTACATCTATTTTATATAACAAGTCCTTCTGTGTGTGCGACTCTGTTGTATTTATGTAAACCTGAGCCTCTGGAACTACTCTTCACTTCTGTGCCCTCTTTGACCTTGACCATCACTGCCCTGCCATCTGTATGCATGGGCCTGCTTCTTACCCCAGGTGGCCTCGGGGCTACTTGTCGTCGTGCTGACAGCTGTCTGACAGCAGCAAGACTGGATTTCTGGGAACAATTCTGGTTTCAGCTACATTATATCGATAGAGGAAGTACTCCAGGCAAACAGCCAGTCCTTTTTCTTTTTTAACTAAGTGTTTATATTGTTGCACAAATCCCTCCGCCTCGCCGTGCCCGGCGCTGCCTTCCTGCACGTGTTCTGGGCAGCTGGGCCCGCCGCCGGCCGCCCTCACCGGTGGGCGGGAGGCCGGAGGCCGGCACTGGAGGCCTCGGGGTGTTGCCAAGTGACTCTTTCCTTCTGTGTCACAGCGGCTTCTGTGCTTCTCTTCATTTAAGTTGTGGAATTGTCATACTAAAAGGCAAAATAAACTACTAATCTGTATAACATTCTGGCTTGAAAGGAAGTTCTAGTTACTTGTGACAGGACTCAGCCCTAAGGGCTTGGATGGTGGGGCAGGACTTATGGGAGCATCTCAGCCTTCCAGCTGGGTACTTCTGGGTCCCTGTCCTTGGCTTGCCATGGGGCGAGTGGGACAGAATGCCCTTGTCAGCAGTGGTAGCCCTAGGAGGTCCTTGAAGCCACAGCCAGCCTGCAGGTGAGGGCTGGGGGCCCTGGGGTGGGCCAGGAGCCAGGAGCTGGAGTTCCCTGTGTCCGGAGCAGCCCCCAGCCACAGGGTGGCAGGCACCCCTCCTTCCCCCAGCGATGACGTGCCCTGCCTGAGTCATGGGTTGTTTGCCTCCTGCTCCGGCTCACAGCTCAGGCCCAGCTGCCACTGCGGACACCACTCCCCTCACCCTCATCGTTGGAAAAACACACGAGAATGATTAAGACTAAATGTCTTCCGGCGGTGGTGGGGGCTCCAGTGAGGATTCCCAGACAGCAGGCGAGGAGCTGGTGAGCCTGTCTCCTCCTGGGACACGGATTCAATGAGCCTGGGGTTTCCTGAGGTCACACAGCACAACAGCAGTGGCACAGCTGGGACTGGGACCCCAGTGCTAGCCCCTGCTCAGTCTCTGAGTCAGTGTGTGTGCTGTAAGCAGAGGCCCTGCTCCCTGTCCCTTGTAAAGGGTTGCCCTTGCGACAGTGGAAAGCCTTGGGAAACCATTACTCAAGTCGTGGGTCCCCAGGGCCTCCTTGGGCCAACTGGGCTGCTGCAAACACAGACAGGAAGCAAGGCTGACACCCCTCCACCCTCAGACGGTGTAGTGATGCCTGGACTCACGCAAGCCCCAGACGGCTCTTTGTGCACAGCTACCGTGGGGCCTGCTCAGAGCCGTCTTCCTCCCTGGTCAGAGGGGTCAGCTGCTGGGGGTGGCCCAAATCTCCGAGCAGGAGATGGGAGCTTGAGGCCTGCATGGTCAGGGCATATGCCCTTGGACTCCTCATCTGAAAATGGGGTACTTACTTGATCCCTACAGAGTGTAGAGAACAGGAAGTTGGAGAGCTGGGCACCCCAGCACCCTAACCACTAGAGCAGCCGGCCAGTCCTAGGATAGACACTTGCTGATTGCTTCAGCCCTCTATACTGTTTCTCGCTCTCAATTCCCCATGGAGTGATTTTCATTGTCCCCTCCACTTGCTTCCAACATACACACCAAGCCACCAGTGGCCATGTGGCCCAGGGCAAGTGCCTTCAGACCAAGATGTACACAGCTCCAGGGCCACCATTCATATCACAGTCTGTGAATGGCATCCACCGTAGAACAGAACTGAGTGGTGTTCCCCCGTTTGGAGAAGGGGGACAAACCCCTTCCAGGAGTAGGACTTGTGAGCAGGTTGTAAAACCATCAAGTCCAAGGCCATGGCTAGAGGTAAGGGCTGGGGCCTGCACAGGTCACGTCCTGGAGACAGTGTCTGGCCTTCCCCAGCCTCCCCACCCCTCGCCAGGGCCCAGGACACACTTCAAAGCACCTCACGCCCATCTGCTCCCTGGTGAGTTCAAGTCTGACTCCATGGAACTAGGTTTGGCAGGCAGGGAGGGGCCATGGTGGGCAGGTGCTAGGTAGCGGGACCACAGGTCAACATAGCAAGAGCCAGCACCTGGGATTGGCAGTGAGGAAGGAGTCAGCCTGCCCGGCCCCAGCCATGAGCACAGAGAAGATGAAAGGAAGGGACAGGTGGGGGCTGAGAAGGGTGTGGCTGGCCAGTCTGCTTCTCCCTCCACCCCCATCACCCTCCTGGGGTGGGCACCAACCCCAGGGGTTTACAAAGCCCAGATGGTGCTACCCACTCCACCCCCTTAGTGCAAATGAGTTAGCAGATGAAGCAGAGGTCCAGGCATGTGCCTGTGGGGTTCCCAGACCCCATCACCATCACTCCAGGGAATAGTCCCTGCTGGTGACAGGGTGGGCCTTGCTCCTTAAGGAGGTGTGGCTCAATCCCTGGGAAACATAGGTCTCTGAAGACCCCAGAGTGGGGATGTGGGACAAAGGGCTGGGGGATGACATGAAGGAAGGGGTGTGGAAGGATCGTGAGTAGGGGACCACCACCACGTGGGCCTCTGCCAAGCTGTACCTGGTGCCTAGAAAACCTTCCCTACATGGGTTATCCAGCCCTGTGAGGCCCTGCACACACCTCCTGCAGGAAGCTGTCCTCCGCCCTGACTCCCTCGGCCTTCCTGCCTAGTGGGTTGTCCTCTGCGTGCACTCGTTTGCTCCTCGCGCCCCCGCGGACCTCCCAGAGGAGCAGGTGAAAGGTGCTGTCCGCTGCGGCGGAGGTGGAGTTTCAGACTTGAAATTCCCTCAATCCAAGAGGAAGCCAAGCTGCACTTAGAAACAGCAGATGTTCGTTTATGTATAATAATAATAATAATAATGTTACACAAACTTAGAATAAAAAAATACCTTTTCTCAGGGGGAGAGGTCCCCAGCCTGCCGCTGGCGGGGGCGAGGTTAGCACCATTAGGGCACGAGGGGCGGGGCTCCATCGCAGCCCCGGGTGGGCGCTGAGGTCCGTGCGTCGGTCTGTCTGTGCGTCCTGGCCGGCCAGGGCCGGGCGCGGGTCAGCGGCGGGCGACCCGCTGATGGCCGCGGGAGGGGGCGCCATGGCCGGGAGGGGGACAGGAGCGGCAGCACTGGGTGCGGACGGTGGGCAGCTGGCAGCGGCCCAGGAGGCGCAGCGTCTCGCAGAAACCGAAGGACAGGCGGTCGCGCTCGCAGCCTGGAGGTGGAGGGAGCGGGTCAGGACCCGGGGGACACGGGGAACCAACCCCCTCTTCCTGCCTGCACCCAGGGTGGAGGGTCTTCCCAGAGATTTCATCTGCGCCATCTCTTTGCCCCCAACAGCCTTAAGGAGACCTGCAGCCACCCCCAGAGCACCAGCCTCCTGTTTCTGGAGGTTCCCTGGGCCTCCGTCACAGAACCCCAGCTGTTGTCCTGGCCCACCTGCCCCTGGCCCAGGCCCCCACCCCCAGAACTGGAGACCTGGCACTGCTGGACTCAGGTTTCCTCAGGAAGGGCTCTGACGCTCCAGCCCTGACCACCTCACGTGCTCACGAGAAGCCAAGGTACCTGCCACCCATCTCCATGCCTGCTGACTCTGGGTGACACGACAGGTCCAGGCATACAGTTTTAGTCCCAGGTACCTCTTGCCACTTATAGTGACCTCCGCCGTCCAGCCCTGCCACCTCCCTCTGATCAAATGCACCTGTCCTGCCAGGCCTCCCTGAACCTGTACTCAGCCTCAGCTTCCAGGTCACACACCAGAACAGAGTCCTGTCAGCCAGGCCAAGTATTGAGGCCCAGAGAGAGCAGGTATGACTGGAGCCACACAGCCTGGCGGCAGAACCCAGGGCTCCCGAGGAGGGACGCAGGGACGCTGCAGGCTGTGCTTGTCCGGGGCTGAGGCTTGGCAGGCCCTCCTGTCCTGTGCTTATCGGAGCTATTTTGGGAAGCGGCTTGCTTCCAACCTCCTGGCCTTGCTCCCGCTGCCTCCGACAGCCCCCAGCTGCCGCCTAGCTTTGCTCACTGCAGCAGACATCCCAGGGGAGGAGAAGCTGGAAGGCAGCTGGCAGCCCTGGCCCTGGGACACCCCTGGGGCCTGGCAGAGGGCACGAGGCAGGTGGCGGGCTCTTCCACCCCCGCTCTGGGCAGAGCTCTGACCTACACATCTGTTCCCACTGTGTGACCTCAGGCAAGTTTCCTGGTCTCTCAGGGGGCCCCAGTTCCCTCCTCTGCCAATAGCCCCCACCTCCACAGGAGAACGGATGTGGCTGTGCTATGTCAGCTGCCTCACTGCGGTGACCACACACCGTGGAGTTTCCAGGCTTTCCAAACGTCCTGCCACATAACCCCACAGATCATCAAAACATCCTGGGGACTCCTGGGTCTCAGCATCCTTGGCTGGCCTGCAGGAGGTACTGAGGTGCTTGCTGGATGAATGCCAAGGGCAGGGCATCGGGGTGGGTGGCATTTCTATTGGGCCTCGAGGTAATGGGATTTGGGGCAAGAAGACCATCCTTGCCCATGGCACGGGCAGCAAGGCAGGGCAGTGGCTGGTCTGGGGCTGGCCAAGGGCTGCCAAGGAGCGAGCCGCTGGCATGGAAGGCAGATTGGGGCAGGTCCCTGGAGGCCCTGAATGCCAGTTGAGGGCCAAGGATTCTGTGCTAAGGGGACTCTGTCCTTAAGGCAGGACTCAGACCGCTGATAGGCAGAAGAGCTGCTGGGTTCTCTCGACTGTCACAGGCAGGCAGCTCTAGGCACTCTTCTTGACCTCACCAAGGGGCATGACCGTGGTCACGAGGAAAAGGGAGAAGCCCAGCTTCCCTGAGCACCTCCTGCGCCCTTCACCCTGAGACCTCATTGTGAGGATGGAGGTGGTCTGTCCTTTTATCCATGAGCGGAGGCCCAGACAAGGAAATGGAGCCCAAGGCCACCCAGCTGGAGAGGGGAGGCCAGGTGTGACTCCAGGGCCGTAGTTTCCTGTGCTCAGCACTGCTGGGGGTGGCTGGGCTGCAGGAAGGAAGTGAGTATGTGTTTGTGTGTCCAGCTGCTAGGAGCCTGCAGGACCCCAGGAGGGAAGCCCCTCCTGCAGTTCCATTGCTCACTCTGGGCAGTGCTCCTCTGGCCAGGAAATGGACAGGCGAGAGCCGGGGATAGGGGCTCACCCAGGCCTGTCTCAGGGACATACCTGGCCTCACTCAGGGTGTCGGGGAGGGAGTAGCTGAGACCCAGAGGGAAAAAGAGCTTGGCCAAGGTCACACAGCAGCCTGGGGGCCAAGGCAGCTACCCCAACTCCTCCCTTGAATAGAGACAGCTGCCTGAGGATGACTGCAGGGCTGGACCCCTCCTTGGCCATGACCCCAGCACAGCCTCAGCTTTTGCGAGGCACCCACTCCATCAGCCAGTGCTGTGGGGGCCATGGTTTGCTGATTCTCCATCTCCCACTACCGCCCCCCACCCCCAGCAGAGAGCCAGGTGGGGCACTCACGTGGCGGCTCGGTGAGCTCACAGTCCTGGGCCCCACACGGCCGGGAGCTCTCAGGCCAGGCCTCGTGGTCGCACTGGTCGCTGTCTTCCTCGGGCAGCCCGGTCTGGGTGTTGACGCACTTGACCAGGCGCCGCTGGACACCACCACCACAGGGGGCTGAGCACTGCGGGGAGCAGGGGAGGGGTGAGCATCCCCTTAGCCAGCCCTGCAGGGGGCATCGGGGGATGGGGGCAGCCGCTGCCTTGGCCAGGAAGCCGAGCTCCTCACTCCCAGGCCCACCTCTCATGCCTCCTCAGAAGGTCGGCCCCAAGGCCACTAGGTGTTCACTGGCGCGAGATGCGCCTGCGGAGCAGAGGGGCCGAGGGGGCCTGAGCGGCCTGGGCAGGGGCTCCGGGGCTGGAGGACCTGCTGCAGCCTGTGGGCAGCGGAAGGGATGGCGGGGGGAGCTTCCTGAGCAGGGCCCATCGTCCTGAGCCAGATTTTGTTCTCATCAGGTGGGGTCTGGTGTTTTTATAAAGCTCTAAAAATAGACTTAATCTGTGCCAACTTTGTGCCAGGCCCTGGGCTAAGTTCTCATTGTGACCTCACTGAATCCCCACAACCTCATTTTACAGACAAGACAGAGGCCAGCAAGCCGTAGCAACCTGCCCAGGGTCCCTCAGCAGCCAGGGGGACAAGCAGGCCTGGCAGGAAGGTGTCCTGCTCACCTGAGGCCACACTGGCCACTCCCATACCCCTCCTGCCAGTCTGGCATTTGCTTAGTCCCCTGGACACCCCGAGTCTGTCACTTCTGCCCCAGGACTTTGCACTTGCTGTTCCCTGTATGCCTCTCCACATCACTGACTCCTGTGGGTCTCACTCTAAAGACCCTGAGGTCTCCCTCCTCAGAAGGCCTTCCCTGACATCACAGCGCATGTCTGTTTTTTTCAGTCTGTCTCCCTGGGAGGCCTAAGCTTCAGCAGGGTGGGGACCTCGTCTGGCCACCACTGTATCTGCAGGACCGCAGAGATCCTGGTGCACGGGACACAGTGAACTCCTTAATGTGAACGAAGGACTGATTGGTGCCCACTGAGCACTGGTCCTCCCCAACGCCTGCTTGCTCACCTGGCCCCAGGGCCCCACCACCCACTGCGTACAGGGGTGGGTGTTGCAGGGCCGCGTGCTGTTGGGTCTCAGTGCCTCCTCGCAGAGGCCGGGCTCTGGACAGGTCACCAGACGCTGCTGCTCACCCCCGCCGCAGGCCTCGGAGCACTGTGAGGGCAGGGAAAGGGGTCTGGGCACTGCCAGGGTCTGAGGACAACCCCACTCCCATCCCAGTTCCCCAGGCCTCACCTCCCTCCAGGAAGAGATGTACCAGCTGAGGCAGGGCTGGGCCCCGCAGGGCCGGCGGGCGGGCGGCTTGGGAGGCCCCGGCTGGCAGTGGAAGGGCCGCAGGGGCCGGAGGTCCCGTGTGTCCACACACTGCACGTCCCGCACGGAGGAACCGCCGCCACAGCTGCGGGAGCACTGGAAGCCGAGGGTCGTGTTTGTGGACACAGCGCCCCACGCGCGTGCACATGCAGGACCCGTGAGGAGTGTGACCGGGCAAGCACTGGACCACCCCCCGCCCAGGGCCAGTCCCTTCAGAGTCCCAGGAGAGGCCATGGCTGATGAGCCTCGGGCAGCATGGCCAGGGGCCGCCCCAGGATGGGACAGATGGAGAAAGAAGAACAAAGGAGAAAGTGAAAGCCGGAGGGCAATGGAAAGAACAGAGGAAAGGATACAGCCAACAAGAGAGGGGGCTTGGGGCAGGCCGAACCACACAAAGATGAAACGATTCGAAAGAGACAGAAATTACAGTACAAAGATGTGCAGCACGGAGCCTGTCCCGACCCCCACTGGTGGCTGTGGCTGACCCCAAACACCAGCCGTGGGCCCCGGGGCTCCGCCCGTGCCCCGAGGCTGCCCGCCTCCTCGGTCCTCACGCACCTTACTCCAGTTACCCGTGTGCCAGGCAGCACAGGGCCGCAGGTGGCAGCGGCGGGCGGGCTGGGGCCGGCCAGCGGGGGCGCAGTCCTCCTCCCGGCCGGAGCTGCAGCGCACGGGCCTCCAGACGGCACCCAGGCCGCAGGTGGTGGAGCACTGGGGGCAGGGGGTCACGGGCCATGAGGGTGGGCAGATGCCTACACCTTCCAGGCCCACCGTGAGAGGACTGCTCATCAAGGTGGGTGGGACCTCAGTGGAGTCAGTGCCTCATTTCCTCATCTGCAAAATGGGCTCCTCTACCCACCTCCCAAGGGGACCATGAGGATGAAAAATCAACTCCTCTAGCAATCAGCTGTCCCTACTCACAAGAGACACAGGTGAGGTGGCCCAGCTGTCCTGACAAGGCTTACTGCTTCCCAGGATCACTTGGGAAGGGTTTCTCACTGGGCCTCAGCCTGAACCTCCCGCACCAAAACTAGGGATCTGAACAGAAGCAGTTCACTTCCCCAACAGAGACAACATGGAGATGCTGGGGTGGGGATGGGGGGCACAGGCCAGCATCTTTCCACGCAGTTCAGATCCTCACAGGCCCCTGACAAAGCAGGTGGGGCCACTGAGGGGAGAGCCAGGTGGCAAGAACTGAGCTGCACCTGCTGGAGCCTTGGCTAACCCTGGTGGGCCTTGCTGGGCGGGGCCGGGCCTGGGGGGCATGGAGGGGGCCCTTCCCTGACACAGCTATTTGGAGTAAGCTCCCTGTCCCTGGGAGCACTCAAGCCAGAGAACGAAAGGGCCGTTGTTCCTGGCTGCCCCTCATCTGCGCCTGCCCTGGCTCCCCGGTGGCCCCCTGTGCTACTCAGGAAGGGCCTTCGGGGACTCCAGGGACCCAGGCCCCTGGCTCTACCCTATTGCTCAGAAGAGAGGCTGAGGCCCGATGGGGCAGCCTGGCCCGAGGAGCACATGAGGACAGTATGACTGAGCGGGACCACGCTCCTCCCACCTCAGAGCCTCCACCCACCACGGGCTGTCAGTTTCCAAACCCCAGAATCCCCATCCCCCCGGGAGGCAGGACAGACAAGGCCTGTATACCGCTCTGCTCATTTTCAGATGCGTCTGAGTCAGCGAGGTCCTGCTGGACCCCCAGCCGCCCGACCCCCTCCCAACCACCCCCACCCGCACCACTTGCCTTGCTCCAGTTTCCCACTTCCCAACTGGCATTCTTGGCAGGCGGCAGGTTTGCGGGGGGCCCTTCCTCGGCCAATCTGGGGTCTGGAGGCCCAGGGGCTCTGCTGCTGTTGGCTGGATTGTCCTCGGCTGGTGTGGACAGCCACACAGGGCGTGGGGGTGCCTCAGGACTCGGGGACCCAGGCTGGCCCAAGGGGCCCGGGCTCAGGGTGGTCACCCAAGGCGTGTGCCCTAGGTTGATTGGGGCCCCCAGAAGGAAAGTTCCCGGCACTGCCAGGGTCTGCAGGTCCTGAGGAGCCAGTCCTGGGGTTGAAAGGGTGGGAGTCCCCGGCTCCAGGGGGCTGTCCATGCCCCGAGTGTCTGGCAGAGCGGCTGTGGAAGGAGGAGGGGGAGGAGCGCCCCCCACTGTGGGCCACAGCTCACCGTCCACAGGCACCAGGCTGCCCTCCAGAGCTGGTTCCCAGGCCACAGTCCTGCTTGTCCACAGCTCTATGGGGTCGGGACTAGGAGAGGGGTGGGTGGGGCTGATGGTGGACCCAGCAGGCGACGTGGGGCTGGGTCTTTGGGGGAGGTGAGGCGCTCTGCGGCCTAAGGCTTCCTCGTTGTCCTCGGAAACCTCATTGGTCCTCTCCCACCAGGGAGGGGGTGGCTGGCTCTGGCTGTCCTCCCCTCCCAGGAACTTATTTTGGTCCCCAGGGGCAGCAGGCGTCTCCATGCCGACTGAAGTCGGGGGCCAGGGCAAGCTGGGCAGCCCAAGGTCTGGGGCTCCAATGGGGGCCTCATCCTCAGATAAGAAGTTGGCCCAGGGGTTCCCAGGGGTCTGCTCCGAGGGTGGGGGTGTGGAATGGCCAGTCTGGGTGGGCTGAGGGGCAGGGGACCAATCTCCCAGCGCCCCCTCCTCCTTAGTCCCAGGAGGCTCTGTGGCAGGCATGGGAATGCCCATGGAGGGCTCAGCAGGACTGCTCGGAGGTGGGGGCATCCAATCCCCTGTGCCCGCCAGGTCTGTGTTGGGCTCCTCGAAGGGCCCGTAGGACAGGTCCTCGTGGAAGTTAATGAAATTGTAGTCATAGTAGAAGTCATCAACGAACACAGGCCCCGGCAGGCCCAGCTCGGGGTCCTCCTCCCCGATGGCATTGCCCATGCCAGCCGGCTTGGGTGAGGAGGCAGGTGGAGGGCGTGGGGCCAGGCGGCGGGGGATGAAATCGATCTCATTGAAGAGTTCATGGCTGGAGGAGCCGCTGCCTGAGCCTTCAGGGCCCAGCGTGTCCAGGGCCCATGGGCAGGGGGGCAGAAGGCAGGTGGCCTCGCTTGTTGGCCTCTGGGCTTCATCGCAGGGGACACCAGTGTCATTGGTGCAGAGGATGCTCCGGTGCTGAGTGCCTGGCCCACACGTCACCGAGCACTGAAGGGAAGGCCCGGGTGAGGGACTCAGGCCAGGAGAAGCTGGGGCCCAGCAAGGCACCTTGCCCACAGCTCAGTGTCAGCGTGCGGGGCCTCGGCCAGTCCCCTCTGGCCCTGACCAGAGACCATGGCATGTGGCTGTGGCTCACTAGAACATCCTAGCCCAAGGTTTGGGGTTTGGGGCGGGGCTGGACTTAGAATGCCCCAGCCTCCCTCCCACCATGGTGCCTAGCAGTAAGGGCTCCCTGAAGGCTGTCTGCCTCCCTGTAGCCCAAGACCAATGGGAGAACCAGGGACAGGCCTCCTCCCATTCTGATGCTCACCCGAGACCAGTTCCCCACGGCCCAGGTGGCTGGACAGGGCACATCACGATTGCAAGGGGTTTCAGCAGAGGGCCGGGGCAGGTGCTCACAGGCAGGCAGCTCCAGGGCGCTCTGTTCGTCCAGCCCCACACTGCGGATGCAGAGCACAGCCCGGCGGGAGAGTCCCCCAGGGCCACAGGAGCTGGAGCACGGCTGCCACTCACCTGCCCACCACCTGTGGGGAGCATGCGGGTGGCATCAGCGTGGGGCCGAGGGACTCCCAGGCACTCACGGTTCAGTCAGGGTCAGGTCTAAGCCCAGGGGATGATCTCCGGCCCCCAAAGCCCAGTGACAGGGCATAGCCCCCTTTGCTCCTGCCACATTCACCCCTGGGGTACCTGGGCAAGACCTGAGGCCTGTGTCCACATCCAGGGACCCAAACACAAGTGAACAGGGATGCCCCTGGCTGGTGCTGGCTGCCGAGGGGGATCCCAGGCCCAGGCTGAGGTTGGCAGCAACCAGGGGCTGAGGCTTCAGCCTTGGGAAGAGAGGCCAAGGGCCCAGCTCCTTCTGCTTCTCTCAGGGACCCCAGATGAGGGACAGCTAGGAACCAGGCACCCGGTGGGAGCAGCAGTAGGGGCAGGGGGGCGAAGCTCACCGGGCTGGGCAGGGCTCCTCGCTGCACTTCCTCTGGCGGTCATCCGGCCGGCCCAGGGGGTCACAGTGTCTCTCATCCACAGGCCCCGCCTGCCGTTCAGTGCAGTGCACGCTTTGTCTCTGCATGCCTGGGAGGCCACGGGGGTTTAGCCTAGGCCTGGCACCCAGGGTGCTCCTGCCCAAGCCTTCCTGCACCCAAAGACCCACTCTGCTCAGAACCCTTCCAGAACCGGGCCTCACTGCCTGTCAGGATGAAGGCAGGCCCTGCTGCCCTCTCCTCATTGTCCTCCTGGCCATCACCCCAGCCTGAGAGAGGCAGCCCAGTGTGGAGGTTCAGTAGGACCACAGGGTCCTAGCCGGGAGGTACTGGGCTGCTCCCTTGGCCTCTCTGAACCTCAGTGTCTTCATCTGTAATTGGGTGTAACAATAATACCTGTCATGAAGCCCGGGTGTGAGGACAACACGCGGCCACAGATGTGCAGGCTCAGCCACGATTTGGCAACTAGTGCCAAACCCAACCACGGCCTCACGCCACCGCCACATACAAGGCGGGGCTATTGCTGGCCCCATTTTATAGATGGGGAAACTGAGGCCCAGAAGCAGCATTCCAAGCTCATAGTGGCCCAGCAAATAAGCAATGAACCAGAGGCTGAAGCCGTGCACTGCTGCCCAGAGACAAAGGCCCTGCTGGGCAGCAGCTGTGCCCAACCCTCGCCTTACCTGTGCCACAGGTGACTGTGCACTTGGTCCAGGGCCCATAGTGCCAGGAGAACTCAGGCGGCTGGATCTGGCCGTGGCCATCTGCCTCCCTGTGGATGGTGTACTCGTAGCGCACCCCAGGGTTGCTCTCCTGAAACAGGAGCTGGGGCAGGTGGATAGGGCCCTGTGAGCACAAGGTGTCCTCTTCCTCCGCCTAGGACCTGCTGCCCAGGGTAACCACCCTAAAGGACTGACCCCAGCCACCTCTTGGACCATGGGGCCATTTTAGAGATGAGGAAACAGAGGCAGAGGTGCCAACAGTAGGACCGGGCTCCGTGACTGCCGCGGGGCTCACTCCTGCCATAGGGCAGGGTCCCACGGACTCCACCTCTGCTCCTCCCCTACCTGGGCCCTGGGAAGCAGTCACCTGGATCCAGACAGGCTCGTCGGTGGGACCGGGGGACGTGAGGTTCTCCCAGTTGCCTGTGCGTGCGTATGTGAAGGTGGTGCCTGCCACCTGGTAGTCCCCGTTCCACTGGATGGTCCACCCACCGTTGAGGAAGTACTTATCCGGGTCCTCGCTGCGCAGGGCCAGGAAGTTGGCGGCCTCGGCCACCTCCTCAATGTGGATCTCGCGAGCGCCAGCTGGGATCAGCCCCACGTCCACGTAACCTATTGGCCAGGGGTGGTGGGTAGGTTGGGAACAGAGATAAGAGGTAGCTGTGCCCTGCCCTCACCTCTCTTTCCACTTGCCCCCACCTGCTGATGCCAAAGGTCCCACATTAACTGAAGATTCTGAGTTCCCCACTTAGATCTGTCCTAGGTCACCAAAGCCTCAGAAGGGCCCCTCAGATCCTGCCCTGGTCACTCCTCTCTGGGTGACCCACGCCCCATCACTCCTCTCTGCAAGACCTTAGCTGGTGTTGGCACAAGGTGGGCCTATGTCCTATCTTGGGCCACCACGACCTTTCTAAAAACCCAGTTGACGGGGCCTTTCCCCTGGCCTGTCGTCCTCATGCCTACACGGCCTGTTTCTGTTCACTGAGTGGCACCCATCATGTGTGTGGCATTACCCTGAGGACTTTACACATGTAATGACCCTGTGACATAGGTACTACAGTTAGCCCCATTTTACAGATGAGGAAACTGAGGCAGAGAGGTTAAGTAACTTTCATGAGGGTTCTGCTGGGATGTGAACCAAGCTCTCAGATCAGAGTTTTAACCACCACGCAGGACTGTGTGCATCTCTGGATTATGAAATCTAAGCTTGCTGGCCTAGATTTCAAAGCCCCATGACAGCGCCCCCTTCCTTACAGACAGGTCCCTAGACAGAGCAGGATTCTTCTCGCCTCCTGGCTTTGCTGGGCACAAGCTCTTTCCTCCAAGTATAATGCCTCTCCCTGTCTCTCCTGAGTCTTTTATGATTCAGCTCAACTTCCACCTCCTACAGAAAGTCTTCCCTGACCTCTCCAGGTCAGGACCTCTTCCCCAGCGCTCTCACAGCCCTCTGGGCCTCCCTCCACTGCATCTGCTACAAAAAAAGATCAGACTGTGAGCGCTTCACCTCCAGATCTCCCTCACCTAGCGCAGTTGGCACTTAAGCAATGTGTGCAAAACAGGCCCTGAGGTGAGACAGTGGAGCTGGGGGAGTGTCTGAAGCTTCATAGCCCAGCCTGGGATCCCTGAGGCAGGAGGACTCCCTGTGAGGGCAGGTCTCTGCACCTGGGCCTGGGTGCCCCGGCTCCTGCCAGGATCCGGGGCAAAGCAAGGCAGCTTCCCTGCTTCCCATCTCTAGCCTAGGTGAGGACCGTGGTGGCCACGGGCAGGGGCTCATGGGAGACAAGGAAGGGCCACAGGTCAAGAGCACGCTGCCCCCCACCAGCAGTCCCACTCCATACCCAGGCCCTCGGCCTCCTCGAAGGTCCCGCTCACGGTGTGACAGGTGGAGCCATTGCCATGACACACGCCGCAGCGGTCCTCGACAGCACCCGAGTCAATCTCGAAGTCACAGCCCACATTCTGCAACATATGGGGAGGGGAGGCCCCTGGTGCTGGGCCCCAGCCTCGGGGGCCTGCCGGGGTGGGGAGTGGGGGCACCACCACAGTCATGCCCTCTGACCCCAGGTAAACCCCTCCACCTCCCTGAGCCTCAGCTTCCTCAGGTGTGAAACAGGGAGAACTCGGACCATGAAGGTGTGTTGTGAGATCTCATGAGACACGAGACAGGAGAAGTGTTCTAAGAGGCCACAGCGGCAGCGAGCTGGCACAGACTGGGCTCCTGACCAGTGCGGACTGGAATCTCCCCAAAAAGGGAATCAATGTCAAAGGCACGGGCTTAGCGCCTCCTGCTGGTCCTCCTAGGAGCCCAGGCCTCTACACCCAGGGGCTTCCCTTCCCAGGAGCAGGAAAAGACAGTGGCTGAGAATCCGGGCAGGGGGAGCGGCCGCACCCGCCGCCGCCGCCACTGCTGCTGGAAGTCATTGTCAGCGAACACTGACGCTTTCCCTACCCAGCCCTGAGCCCTCGTGGCCCTACGATGACCTGTTAGATGACCGCATTCAACCCTGTGACGTGGATACAGGGACGGTCTCCTCTCTATCACAGAGGAGCCGCTGCCTGTGTCATCCAGCCAGCAGGTTGAGCCACCGCCCAAGCTCTGGTTTCTGGGCTGGGGCTGGGCCGGTGCAGGCCAGCACTCAGAAGCCGTGGGCAGCCAGCAGGGATGAAGAGGGAAGGCCGTGGTGGAGAGGCTTGGGGGGCAACGCCCGATGGTGTGGGGGCTCCATCCCCAGGAGGAGTGGTGGGGGCTTTGCAGAGAGGTGATGGAAGACCAAAGAGCTTCACTGGCAGAGCTGGGATGCCCCATGGTACAGCCTGGGGAGGGTGGCCTGAGGAGAGGGTTGGGGTGGGCAAGGCCAGAGAACCTCCTCCCAGCCAGACACACCTTGCAGATGCCGTTGATGCAGAGGTCACGGCTGGCCTGGCCCTGGTAGCACGGGGTGCCGTCGACCACAGCGTCCCGCAGCTTCTCGGCAAAGTACTCATTCGAGGGCCGGCAGTGCAGCTCGCAGGGGTTCACTGGGGGCCCGAGCAGAGGAGCCATGAGAGACAACCCAGGCAGGAGTCACGGAGGCCACTGGGAAGACCGCCTCCACGACACGCATCAGCGGCAGGCCGGAGGCTCGGCCGGGCTGGTAGTCTCCGCAGGGCTGCAGACGGGAGCTAAGGGGGAGCGGCAGCCCCGGCAGACAGTGGCTGTATCCCTGGGCAACCCTGGGCCCTCCAGTCCCTACCCCTCCGGACCTTAGTGTCCCCATGGGCAGCCGGACTCACCGTCATTGACCACAGGCACCCACGTGTGCAGCTGGCCCTTGTACAGCATAGCATCGAAGTGGCTGCACTGGACTTGGCGGAAGGAGGGGCGGCCGGTAGGGCAGGCCTGCAGGTTGCACAGGCGGAAGCGCTTCCGCTCGCCCACGCAGTATTTGCCCCTGTATTTGGGCCTGTGGGGAGGGCCGAGGTGGGGGCAGTCAGTGTGCGGTGACAGTGACCGCATACCTGGATCCAGAAGTAGGTGCTCGGAGCGAGCAGCTCCGCCTGCATCCCTAGCACCCGGAGATTCCTGCTGCCCACCCTCTGGCCCAGACACATTCTCCCTGCTTGAAAGGCTCTCAGAGAAGGTGACAGCAGAAAGCCTGGGCTCTGCCCCCAGCCTGCTGCGTGACCTTGGCCAAGTCTTTGCATCCTCTGGGCCTCGGTTTCCTCATCTATCAAATGGGATAGGGGCTGCCTCTACAGAGGGCTGTTGAGAGGCTAGGCCAAGCTGCAGACGTGACTGGCACTCGCCAGAGGGGCTACTCCAAGTGTCCAGCCCATGAAGCCCGGCGTCCTGACAGCCTACATGTCAGCAGACGCTTTCCTGATGGTAGCCCAGGTCAAAAGGAAGCCCACCAGGCCTGGCCCAGCCCAGAGGTCTGTCCCCGAGTAGAGGCTGAACCCCAACCCCACCCCATCTGGGTAGCTGCCCCCAACCCAGCTCAGACCTGGTGGCTGAGAGGCAGGGAGGGGCACAAGCACACAGCCCTAGAAGGACCCAGCTCTGAGTCCCACACCCACCTTAGGGAAGCCTAGTGAAGGGGGCTCATCCAAAGGTGCCGGGCGGCCCCTCAGTCTAGCGCACAGCTGGCCCCCGCATCTCCCTGAATCTTCACATCACCCCTCTTAGATGGGGAACTGAGGCCCAGAGGGATGAAGTCACTCGCCCCAGGTCACAGAGCAACCCTCCCAGGCTGACCAATTCTCCCAGCTACCTCCAGTCTCGTCTTGGACCCACGTGTAGCACTAAGTGGCTCTGTTTACTGAGCACATGCTACAGACTAGCTGCAGGGTGACAGCTTTCCCTGCACGTACTGCATTTAGCCTTGACAACTCCCGGATGGGTACTGCTGTTGCCTCACCACACACTTTGTCTGGAAATTGAGGCCCAGAGAAGGGGTGGAGAGGGGATTTGAACCCTGATCCATCTAAGGTTAAGGGTCTAAGCTCTTAGCCACTGCCCTCTCTTGCCTCCCTCCTGCAGCCATAGCTTGTGTGGCCTCGGAGGAGTCCCTCTAGTCTCTGGGCCTTAGTGTCCCCCTCTCTGCAATGGCAACTCAGTCAGCCTTGGGGGCACTCCTAGAAATGACCAAGGTGGGTCTGAATACTCCAGGCTTGGCTTCCATGGGGACTCTTCTGAGAGTGGGAGGCTGGGACAAAGCCAGGGTCCCGGCAATCGGCTGCTCAGGGTGCTGGACTCCACCTGCCCCAGGCCCCACACTCACACAGGTTGCGTGCACTGCCGCTCGGCGCTCTGCACGCCCACGCCGCAGCTCCGCGAGCAGACGGACCAGGCGCTCCAGCCAGACCAGCCACCGTCCACGGCCTCGGGCCGGAAGCCCACAGGAACGCACTCCCCATTCAGACACCACTATCGAGACAGACAAAGGTAGCACCACCCCACCCCAAGCTCCTCATTCTGGTGAGAATGAGGTGGGTGGAAGGCCTAGGAAGACCCAGAGGGGAAGGACCTAAGGGGTGCGGGAGTCCCCTTCCAGTCACCCAAGACCGAGACCCCACAGTGGAGCCGAGCAAGGAATAAAACAGAGCCCACGTGCTCTCTGGGCTGCAGGTGTCTTGAAGAATCACCCAATCAAGCTCTGGCCCAAAGCCTCCATTCTGCAGATGGGCACTCGGGCCAGAGGGCGCTGAGGGTCTGCTAAGAGCACGGGCAAGCCTGCGAGCCAAGGCCGACCCCAGGCACGAACACAGCAGGGAGGCTCACCTCTCACCCCCTCCACAGCTGGACTGCGGGGCCCCTACCTTGCTCTCCCCACACCTGGTACCGTCCACAGCTGCATCCAGCTTGGAATGACAGGTGGTCCCCACGGAGCACCAGAGTGTGTGGCAGACATTCTGCAAGGAGGACGGCAAGGGCCACAGCCTCACCTCCTCCCCAGCACCGCCGCCTGCCCTGCCCCCTCGCTATTCCCCTCTTTGGGTCTGGCACATGTTGGGGTCTATAGATGGAACCCCCAGAGGTCCCCTCTTGTCTTCTTTTGACCAGGTGGTGTGGGGGACCCTGGGTTGGGCCCCAAGGCTTGGGTTTGCGTCCCCAGCCTGCTGATCCTTCTGGTTGGAAGCTGCAGGGTCCCTGACATGCCTGTGGCCATTGCTTTGGGCCATCCTCCCCAGGACCCTGTGGTAGATTTCCTTTTACCTCTTACGATCCAGATCCAGTAGGTGAGGGGCTTGCCCAAAGTCCCACAGTTGGTAAATGGTCCACCCAGAATTCGACCTGGGTCTGTGGCCACCCAACCCCGCGGCCTCTCCCATGGGCCACTTTATGTCTCATGGGCATCACGTGTGGGCCAAGCACAGGCCAGGTGGGGTCTGCAGGCAGCTGAGGGCTCTCCAACTCTCCCCTGCCCACACGTGCCCCACACTCACGTCCATGTCATCACAGAAGACAGAGTAGGCCCCGTACTGGAGGCGGCACTGGTGGCCCACGTCATAGAGGATGCCAGGTGGCACCGAGGGGAAGTCGATGACATCCTTGGCAGGAGAATCGTCCAGGCAGAGGCCCCACCCACGGCTGCAGAGATGGGACAGGAGTACGGAGTGAGGGGAACCAACAGGGAGGCCTCAGCCTGGCCAGGAGGGCAGGGGAGGTGGGAAGGGACTTAAAGCCCTAAACTTACAAAAGAACACGAGCCTCCTTGCTCATCTGACCTATTCTCTAACCCAAGCTAGCGTGAAAGGCCTCCCCAGCCCCTCCCACCCATCTCCAGGGCCCTCCAGCTGGCTGAACCACTATCCCTGCCCTCCAGTGCCAGGACTCTCCACGGACTGCTCCCTGCACCCACAACACTCTCCCCAGGATCCTGCCCAGAGGCCCCTCCCTCTAAAGCCTCCTGGACCACTAAGCCCTCACATAACCCTGCTCTGAGTTCCTGCAGCTTCCACCCCTCAGCCCGGGATCTGGAGACCATCACGTCACAGCTGATACAGCAGCAGGCCTCTGGTGGCCCTGCTCCGGGCTGAGACCTAGGGTCACCTGTGGGAAGACCAAGGCCTGAAGGCTGCCCCCTGCTCAGCCACCAACCTGGGAGAGAGCCCAGAGGCAGCCCTGCCTGTCAGGCTGTCTGCCTCCATCACTCCCTTATTTACTCCTGCCTTCCTCCTGCCAGGATTCCCCGGCAGTAGAACTTGGGGTCCCAGGCTAAGCAGGGTAGATGGAGGAAGAAATCCCTAAGTTTTCCAGTCTTGGACACTTGAGGGTGACTGGTGCCATGACGAGCCAGGACAAGCAGGGGGTCCTGGTTAGGACTGAGGGACACATGGGAAAGAAGGGCAGAGGCTATGGATGCTGGGTCTGGCTGGGAGGGAACGAGGAGACACCGCGGACTGTGGAGGAGCCGGAGAAAACGGAGGGGCCAAGAAACAGGCCAATGTACAGCCCGTGTGGGGAGAGGCTGGGGGGCAGCCAGCCACTGGGATCCTGGAGTCCAGATTTCAGAGGCAGAGGTCTGGGAGCTGTGACCCCAGGCCAGGTTGGGTGGCTTGTGTGGTCTCCTAAGTCCCCTGGCTGGTGGCAGGGCCCTGCATCCTTGAGAGCTGCAGGGAGCAAAGCCTCAGTGACTAGACTCCTGCTGAGGATCCTGGGGACCCTTCTCCAGCCTGGACCCCCTGTGCTAGCTGGAAATGGACCCTCTAAAACGGGCTTCAGCAAATGAGCAGGCGTGGGACCCAGCCCGCTGCCCTGGGTGAGTGCAGGCCGGGCTGGCCCTGGGCGCTGAGCAAGCTCTCTCACCTGCCCCTCACAGCCCCCTAGGCAGAAAACCCACCTCGGCATCTCCTGACACACCCAGGGCCGGGGCAACCTACCTCTTGCTCCCAATCACTCGTGATGGTCAGGATCTGATGCCAGGCCAGGCTGCCAGTGCCCACATGTGTCTACTCGCCTGGCTGCTCTCGGTGCAGGGCTCCTGCCATCCGACCTCAAGCCTGGCCTCAAATACTTCACCCCAAAAGTAAGTTCAAAATCATGGCAGCTGAGGCCTGACAGGGATAAAGGAGTTTTCTGATTGCTGGCCTCAGCCTGGGGGCACCCTGGGCCTGTACCCCGGGGCAGAGCAGCAGCTGAAGGAAGCTGTCGGGGGTGAGCTGCAGGGTCAGCCTGACCCTGGGGCTCCTTTCCCTCTGGCAGGACACAACTCAAGATGTGGCTGGGGGGCTGGCCCACTCCTCTTACTCAGACCTAGCCAGGGGGCTCTTCCGACTGGAGGTCCAACATGCCTCAGCCCTGCACCGACCGTCCCAGGCCACATCCAGCCCTCCAGTTTCCTAGATAGGACCCAGCGCTGATGTGCTGTGCTGTCAAGCTCTCGTGGGTCTGCTGCTGGGTGGCCAGAGCAACAATCACCTACCAAGGCCGTCAACGGGCATGAGACGCTGCAGGCCTGAAGGGCCCTCGCAGGATAAGGGCCAGGTTCAGGCCCAGATGCTGACTGTGGAGTCAGACCCCAAGTTCCGCTCTGCCCAGCTACGGGTGCTGTGTGGCCTTGGGCCATCCTTCACCCACTCTGGGCCTTCACATCCTTATCTGTAAGGCACTAAGGCAGCCTCTGTGATCCCAAGCAACAGAGGTATAAATAGCAGCATCTACTTGGGAAAAGTCACACGGCCGGCCGGCCGGCAGCCGGCCCTTCCTTCCTACGGTCGGCGCACCGCCAGGCCCCCCTTGCTGCTGGCACATGTCAGCCCTTCCCCTCGGGGCCCGTCCTCGCTCTAATTATAGCGGGGCTGGGCAGCCCCACATGGGGTCAGAGAAGACAACGGTGGCTCCGGTCAGAAGTGTCACTCCCACCTCAAGGACTGCAAAGAGCTTCCCATCGTCTGAGAGGGACCTGTGTGCCCCCTCCCCTCCCACCCCAGGGCCCGCTCATGGAGTCACCGGATGGTGGGGACGGGGGTGAAATGAAGGGCCTGACACACAATCAGGCCTGCCTCTCTCCTGCAGAAGTCCTGGCTGCGAGGGCATGGAGCGAGCGGGCCTCCCCTCCCTCGCCCCAGGTCCAAGTAGTGGTTCATGAAACGAGAGGTCCCTCAGGAGACAGCAGGGTCCCTTAAAGCACTCTCAGCTCAGAAAGGCCCTTCAAGTTCTTCAGGTTGACCCTCTTGGACTGGCCAATGCCCACAGGCTCCAGAAACTTTCCTCCAGCCCCACCACCACCTCCTGAAGATTCTCCATTCCACCCCACGCTTCTGCACTGCCAGCCCTTGACCACGCCATGCACCCCACCTAGAACATCCTTCTTCCTCAGGATGCTCCATTAGTCCTCACAGGGCAGTGCCAAGGCTCCTTCTAAGAGATGATGTCCCTGACCCTGGGGGTGCTGGTGCCCCCTCTAGATTCCTACAAACCCCCACAGGGCTGTCTGCCACAGCACTTATCACCCAGCACTGTCACACGTCTGCCCCCCTCCAAGATGGTGAGGGCCCTGAGGACAGCTACACTGTCTCCTCTCCCGCTGTCCCCCAGGGCACAGGACACATTAGTATCTTGGCACAGCAAGAGCGCAAGTTTGAGACCAAGTGGCAGTCACTAATGTCTGGATCTGTGCAGCCCGACAAACATCTATTTGCAGGGAGCAGAGGAGCGCTGGGTCCAGTGGGGAGAGAGGACAGTCTGAATGTCTCTGAGACTTACCTCTCTGAGCCCCAGAAACACTGCCTGAGCCCACCTGACACCTTCCTTCTATGAATCTTGCTCATTCTAGCCCCCCACCCTGCCTAGGTAGGGCCTGACCTCTGTCTTCTGCCCCACCCCCAGCAAGGAGACGGAGGGCGCAGGAGTTAGAGGACAGGCTGGTACCACGCTCCCCCTCTGAGCACTCCCCCCGCACCTGTCCTAGGCCTTGTCATCCCCTCCTGCCAGACCCTCCAGGATGGCAAGGTGAGAGTGTGACCACCCTTGGGAAGATGAACTCCCCTCCCTCCCCAGCCCCCTCTGTCGGCCTCACGCATGTGTCTATCTTCCTTCTCCTCTCGGGCCAAGGCTCTGGGAGGCCCTGGCCGGCTCAGGCTCTCACCCTCTCCTCCCACCCTCGCCCCAGGCCTCCAGCCAAGTCCCTCACACATTCCAGCAGCTGAATGAAGACAGAGACGCATCTGTCTGTCTGTCCTGAGGCCAGGGTGCTGGGTGGCACCCTGGGTGGAGGCAGCCTCGAACAAGCCCTGAGCATGTTGCATGGGCGGCTACTCTCCTGATTTCCCAGCCATTCTCTCACTCTCAGCCCCCACATCAGGAAGGAAATAGACCCTGGGGACTATTTCAACCCTGCTCTCCCTGACCGGGCCACTTCCCTGGTTCAGGTCCTTATCACTTATCACTTGGTAGCAGTGATAAGAGTCATGAAGCATTGAATGCTAACCACGTCTCCAGTGCTGTGCTACACACTTCACATGTCTGCTCATTTAATCCTCAGAGCAACCCAGGAGGCACTCCCATCATTATCCCCAGTCTCCCAGGCTTAAGGGCTAATGTAACTTGTCTGTCAACACGGGTAGAAGCCTGGGCGAGAGTCCAGGGTCCTAACTATCAAACTGAACTCCTCTCTGCTTCTAGTCCCATTCTCCACCCAGTAATCCCTCCTCTATTGGAGCCCAGAATCCTTGGTCTCACATCCATAACAGACCTGGTCACATCCTGGCTTCAAACCCAATGAATGAACTCCTAGAAAATACGGCCCATTGAGCAGACACAGATTTATTTCCATTCCCTTCCAGAACCCTACTAAGATGACAGTAAAGGAATAAACAAAGCATAAATCGACAAGGACAAAGGGCAAGGGAGAGGTGATGACGGCAGATGAAAGATGTCAGCAAAATTCTAGAAGCTGAAAAGCAGATGATTGAGCAGCAGCTAACTTAGCAGTGCAGTGAAAGCCAGGAGCCAGTCCTGCAGGGAGAAAACACCCAGAAGTGGGACACTGGAAGGGCTCAGGAATTAGGGCCCCAGGGATCCCTGGAGGCCTGGGTGCCAGTAGACTGAGGACAAGAGCTTGGCTGAAAGTCTGTTAAGACCCCATCAGACCCTAGACCCCCCCCTCCCCCAACTCTGTGTGGCCAGGCGATGGCCACCACCTGGCCTGGTAGAGGGCCGGGGTCGCTCTCTGGCAAGGGTGAGTCAGGAGATCTGGCCCAGGAGCACCTGACGCAGCAGAAAGCCTGAGGAAGAGGGACCTACAGAGAAAAGGGGACAAGTGAACACCTACACAAGGAAGCTGAGATAATGGCCAAGCTCCTTCCCCATTTAGAGGCCAGAATGCTGGAGCCAGACTTATATCTTCCCAGGAAAAGACTAGAGAGTGCCTCTCTGGGAAAACAATCACTCAGAAAAATGACTCGAGATACCAACATCTGACAATCTCCCAAAGAGACAGCCCCGTCCCAGCCAGCCTCAGCAGAGACTTGGAAAAGTGCTGCCCAGTCCACAGACCTCCTGACCGCCATCCCAGAGCCTCCTTCCACAGAGGGAATACAGCCACCATTTTAAGAAAACCTTTAACGTGAAAGAAAGATTCTTTAAAAAAAATAACTCAAAGGAAAGAAAGACACTACAGAGAGCAAAAGAAAAACATTAAATCTCCATAAATAATACCTTCAGAAAGATAAGATGCTGCACCCATGAAACTAGGACAGGATAATAAAAAGGAGTATTTAGCGAATAAGAAAGTTCAGGAAATTAAAAGTACAATTTTAAAAATTTAAAAATTTAATAGAGGGTTGTAAGGTAAAAATCAAGATGTCTTCCAGAAAACAGAATGAGACAAAAAGTTAAAAGTATAAAAATAAGAATGTGAGAGAGAACAGCTGAATATGAACAGTTCCATAAGGAGAAAATAAAAGAAAGATGATTGTCAAATAACTAATATAAGAACAATATGCCACCAAAAAGCTACTACAGCTCAATGAATTCAGTAAAGTTACAAGATACAACATTAATATACGGACATCTGTTGCATTTCTATACACTAACAATGAACTATCAGAAAGAGAAATTAAGGAAGCAATTAGCATTGCATCAAAAAGAATAAAATACCTAGGAATAAACCTGACTGAGAAGGTAAAAGACCTGTACCTGGAAAACTAGAAAACACTGATGAAAGAAACTGAAGATGACACAAACAGATGGAAGCATATACCTTGTCCATGGACTGGAAGAACTAACATTGTTAAAATGATCATACTACCCAAAGCAATCTACAGATTCAATGCAATCCCTATCAGAATATCAATGGCATTTTTCACAGAACCAGAACAGATAATTTAAAAATTTACATGGAAACACAAAAGACCTTGAATAGCCAAAACAATCTTGAGAAAACAGAAAAGAGCTGGCGGTATCATGTTCCCTGGCTTCAGACTATACTACAAAGCTACAGTAATCAAAACAGCATGGTACTGGCACAGAAACAGACACATAGATCAGTAGAACAGAATAGAGAGCCCAGATATAAACACACTTATGGTCAATCTATGACAAAAGAGGCAAGAATAGATTATGGAGAAAAGACAGTCTCTTCAATAAGTGGCACTAGGAAAACTGGACAGCTACATGTAAAAGAATGAAATTAGAATATTTTCTCACACCATGTACAAAAATAAACTCAGAATGGATTAAAGACCTAAACGTAAGACTGGAAACCATAAAACTCCTAGAAAAAAATACATAGGCAGAAAACTCTGACATAAATCGTAGCAATATTTTTTTGGATCTGTCTCCTAAAGCACAGGAAATAAAAGTAAAAATAAACAAATGGGACCTAATTAAACTTAAAATTTTTGCATGGCAAAGGAAACCATCAACAAAACAAAAAGACAACCTACTGAATAGAAGATATTTGTAAATGATATGATCAATAAGGGACTAATATCCAACATATATAAACAGTTTGTACAACTTAACATCAAAAAAACAAACAATCCAGAGGGGAGGGGATAGCTCAAGTGGCAGAGCGCATGCTTAGCACACATAAGGTCCTAGGTTCAATCCCCAGTACCTCCTCTAAAAATAAAGAAATAAACCTAATTACCTCCTCCTCCAACAAACAAAAAAAATCTTCTAACTGAAAAAAAAATGGTTCTGCCAATTAAAAAATAGGCAGAAGACCTAAATAGATATTTTTCCAAAGAAGACATACAGATGGCCAACAGGCACATGAAAATGTACCCAACATTGTTAATCATCAGAGAACTGCGAATCAGGAGATACCACCTCACACCTGTCAGAATGGCTATCGTCCAAAAGAGCACAAATAAAAAATGTTGGCAAGGATGTGGAGAAAAGGGAATCCTTGTACACTGCTGATGGGAATGTAAATTGGTACAGCCACTGTGGAAAAAGCACAGAGGCTCCTCAAAAAACTAAAAATAGAACTACCATATGACCCAGCAACTCCTCTCCTAGGTATGTATTCGAAAAAAACAAAAACACTAATTTGAAAAGATACATGCACCCCAATGTTCATAGCAGTATTATTTACAATAGCCAAGATATGGAAGCAACCTAAGTATCCATCAATAGATGAATGGATAAAAAAGATGTGATACATACATACAATGGAATGCTACTCAGCCATTAAAAAAGAATGAAATTTTGCCATTTGCAACAACATGGATGGACTTGGAGGATAGTATGCTAAGTGAAACAAGCCAAAGAAAGACAAATACTATAATCACTTTTACGTAGAATCTGAAAAATAGAAGTAGTTAATATAACAAAAAAGAAAAAGACCCATAGATATAATAGAGAACAAACCACTGGTTACCAGTGGGAAGAGGAAAGAGGGGACAAGATAGGGGTAGAGGATTAAGAGGTACAAAGTACTATGCACAAAACAAACAAACTACAGGGGTATACTGTACAACACAGGGAATATAGCCAATATTGTATAACTGTAAGTGGAGTATAACCTTTGAAAATTGTGAATCACTATTTCCTACATCTAAAACTTCTATAATATTGTACATCAATAATACTTTGATTAAAAACAAAACTTGTGCCAATCATTTAAATGTTTAATTTGTTTTCACTTAGATTGAACAGCAAATAAAAAATACCACTGGCAAATCAAGGGGACATGAAAGAAAAGATTTTTTTTTCAGTAACTTTAATGGCACGTCTTCCCTGCTTTTCACTGGACCCTGCGGCCATGTGGCCAGCCGGGCACCGCTTCCGGCTTCCTTTCCTATCCTGTCTAGCTCCCGTAGCCTCACTCAGTATCCCGCTGTTCCCAGAAAATGATCCCACCCCTCACGTCCCGGGCCTTATCCCAGTGCCGCCTCTACCAGGAACACCACTCCTCTCCCGCCTGTACGCTATGAACTCCTGCACATCCTCCAAGGTGTAGCTCAGGTGGCCCTTAGAAGCGGGCATTCGGGACCCCGCCCCATCTTTATGTGGTGCCCCCGTGCTTCCCTCTGCCCTGGCACTGAGGGCTGCTGTCTGCATCTCCCCATCGGACCTTGGCCTCTGGGGCTTGGACAAGGCCCCGGGCTGGGGGCAGGACTTACTCGAGGAACCTGGTGATGTACTCGCGGCTGCAGCGGGACCAGGTGAGCGGAGCGGCGTCGTACAGGAGCTGTGGAGACATGATGAAAGGCCGTTTCCCAACGGGCTCACAGTCATTGCCGCTTCCGTCATGCTGAATGCCAAAACTGCGTGAGAGCACAGGCCCCAGGGGCGGGTGAGCTGCGGGAAGCCGCCGGCCCTCCCCGCCCTCGGACTTCTGCGAGGTGCCGAAAACCTGGCTCCCAGGCCTGGCTCTGCCCCCAAACCAGTCTGTGGCCTTGGGAAAATCACGGCCCATCTCGGAGCCTCAGTTTCCTTAAGGTAAAATGTGGGTGTGACAACTAGGATCCCACGGGGCCCTCCTGCAGGTGCGCCAGCCTGAGCCTGAACTGAGTACCGGGGCCGTGGAGCAGCCCTGCCCCTGCAGTGGGCTGGCCAAAAAGGCCACTGTGGCCCCTGCAACCTCACTGGTACCAGGAAAGCAGAGGTCCTCCCACCCCTCAGGTCCTGTCCCAAGGCTGTGCACTGGAGTTAGGGAGTCTGAGCTGCTGTATTCCCCCAGGAAAGGTCTCAGGAGACCATCCTTGGGACAGACATGAGAGAAAGAGCATATCTGCTGAGCACTTGCTACTGTGCCAGGTGCCTCACTAAGCACTTTCAGAAACTCTGCCTCGTTCAGTCCTCAGTGATGACCCAACACTGCTGGCCATGGAGCTCTCTGCGAGCCTGCCTTCGTTGGTTCCCAGACCATCTAAGATGCTGCCTTATTCACAGCTAAACAGCCTGGGCACGTGGCTGAGGGCACGGGCCAAGCTTAGGCATAACAGCCACATGTAAAGGTGTCCAATGGAGGGAGCCTTGGACATCACTGAATCCAACCTCCTCGATCAACAGGGAGCACATAGAGGCCCAGAGAGGGTGTGGAACTTGCCTAGGGTCACAGAGCAATTAGGAATAGGGGGGTGGTAGGGACCAAGAGTCAAAAATATAAGCAGTGAGGGCAACAGGAAGGGACAAAGACTATGGTGACTTTCTGACCCATCTCAACTCCACTTCAGATAAGACCCACTCCAGGCCAGGTGGGCCCCTCTCCTATCTAACAGGAAAGCAGCCTGGCTGTGGGGTAGGGACACTTTAGGGACAGCACGTGGTCAGGCTGGGCTCATTCCGCCAAGGCAGGGCTCCCTTCCCTGGGATTTTGCGGGCCATCGGCTTGGCTGTCTGGTGCCCGCAGGTTTGGAGGTGAAACTGGGTTCTTAGTGTGGGGGCAGTGGGGGCAGGGGGTGGGGTACCTGTGCCCGAGCTCGTGGGCCACGGTGAAGGCCAGGGGCAGGCCCGTGTCCTCGTTGATGTTGCAACTGCGGTGCGGCTGGCACATGCCCGCCACGTGGGACAGGCCCAGGGTCTCGCAGGGCCGGTTCATGGCTGCACACAGGTCCTTCCTGCACAGACAGAGAGAAGGGGCCTTTAGGCTGACCTGGCCCGGAGCCAGGCCCATCCAAGCTGAGGGGGGCAGGGAAGGGCCCATGCTGACTCCGAGGAAGCGAGGGAGAGAGATGCGCCTCCCTTTGCTCTGAGACCAGAGCAGGAGCCACTTGGGAAGCAAGTGCCCTCGTTCACACAGGACACCTGTCTGGGCCTGGGAAGCAGACCCACACACATACAATTTGGGTTCCTACCCCAGCGAGGATGCTGACAGAAGCTGCCAGAGCCCAGTAGAGGGAAATAACTACACCTGGAGTTAAAAAATACTGCCTCCTCTGAACAGATCAGTGGTTGTCAGAGGTTGGGGTCGTGCTGGAGGGGCGTGGTACGAGAGTGAGACTTTCCAGTCGTGGGTCAAAGGTGTGCAAACTCTCCTCAAAATACGGCTCCCTGAGAGCAGGGCCGTGTCTCCCCCAATCCCGGGGCTCCTCCCTGAGTCTCAAGGGGCACCTCCCTCCAAGGCAGGCTCTCCCGGCCGCACCCCCGGCCCAGCCCCTCCCAGCTGGCGGCACCTGGTGAGCAGGATGGCGGCGTCGTGGTGCAGCGGGTGGGCGTCCCCCTTCATGTTGATGCTCTTCTGCCACTTGCAGAAGCTCTTCAGGGTGTTGTCTGCGTGGTGAGTGATCTTTAGGTCTTCCTGGGGGCAGAGAGAACGGCCACTCAACCTCCCCCTGAGCTCTGAAGGGCTAAGCCAAATTCTCCTCCACATGAAAGCAGGAGACAGAGACCCAGAGGTGGCAGCGGCGGACAAGCAGCCAAGGTCTGTGGGTCCCAGTCCAGCCTCCAGTCTGACCACCCCTCCCACAGGCACCCCCCAGAGGGGACCTAAAAGAGGGTCAGCCAGGGGCTGGGGGTGACAGATGACACTTGTTGGGCCAAGGAGGCCCTCACTGTGCCCTTCCACACAAGACAGCTCAGGTAAATGGCAGAAGGGCTCTGGCAGACGATGCCTATCCCAGGGGACAGTGTGAGGCCATGTGACTTACCTCCTCATCTTCCAGCAGGATCAGGCGCACAATGGTGATGTGGATGGGGTTCCCAATGCTAGGGTCATGAAACAAGCCGGCCACCTGCACGAGAGATAAGGGTCAGGCTGTCACCCTGGATACAAGATATGAGCAGCTTCTGCCCACCTCCAACCCACCTGGAGGGAGGCACAGCCAAGTTCACAGGCAGGGGAGCTCAGCCAGTACATGCATCCCATACGTGGAAGTGCCCACACCTGTACATACACTTCCTTAACCCTGCATCAGGGGGGACAAGAGGGCCTCCCCGGCCCCTCCCAGGCCCAGGGCAGTCCTGAGCACCAGTTTGGGATCCTATTCCCCAGCTCACACTTCCAAATGCTGGCTTGTTGGCTCATCCTAGGGCCCTGCAGCCCCTTCCTGTCCTGGGAGTGCTGGGTCAGCATTCCAGGAGTGAGCCCTCGCACAAGGGATGACCTGTACAGAGCCTGGGGGAGGGACGGAGGCAGGCACAGGTGCATCTTCCCTGGGGCTGAGAGCCACAGGGCCAAGAGGGCAGGTGTGCACGCTTCTCAGAGGCTCCCACTCAGCTACATAGGTGGCTCCCCACTCAGCCCCAAGACAGAAAGCCACCCCTAAAGATGGACAGTGCTCCAAGGTGCAAGGAAATGGGGGAAAGCGATCTTGTCTTTCAGAGCTCCCTCAGAACGAGGAAGAGGCCAGTCCATGACTAGGGAAGGGTGCTGGGTTCCCAGCAGGCAGAGATGTCCAGACACACCAGCTGAGAGTTGGCTTCTAGCAATTCCATCAAGAAAAATATTATTCAAATAGGAATGGAGAAAACACAGGCTGTTAAGAGGGCACAAAAGCCCCTGATAATGGGGATGAATGGCACTTTCAGAAACGGTGAAGACGGTAATGCAATGTGCCTCCGTCGCCTCCACGCACACACTGGAGCCTGGGAGCCCTTCTGCGCCACCTTCCTCCCCCACATCAACCGATTCTGCCTCCTACATTTTGCCCTTGAGCCCACCTGCAGCCTCGCAGCCCTGTCATCTGTCGTTGAAATGTAAACCCAATCACACTATGCCCTTGCTGAAAGCAATGAGTGGGTCTCCGCTGTCCAGAGGGTAAAGACAGTAGTCCTAGGCCTGGCACATTACATGAACAAGCATCTGCTCCGGAGGGAAAAAGGGGGTAAGTTCTCCTCATCTCCACCACCCCGTCCCTCCATCATTCTAGCACATCCTGGTCACCGTAGCTACCTAGCTGTCCCTCTCTGGGCAGGCTGAGGGGCACTGAGGACAGATGACTTTGGAAGCAGACAAATCTGAGCTCTAGTCCCAACTCTGGCACTTACTAGTCGTGTGATCTTGAGCAAGTCCCTTGGCCTCTCTGAACCTTTGTTCCCTCAACTATAAAATGGGGCTGAGGCTTAGATGAGGCAGTGCATGTGGAACCCTGGACAAGTAGCGGGTGTTCACAAGGCTCCCGCCCTAACACACGGTCCAGCCTTCCTCAGAGGCTGGCTGCATGCCATCCCGTATTACCCCTGCCATCTCCTAGAGTCCCCTTACAGGGTGTCTAGCACTGTTAGACTCGGAGGTGCCCCTACTCTGTCCTGACTGATGCTGGAAAACCTAGTATCATCCAGAGCAGGGAAATGTGAGAGCCAGACATAGCCTCCCTCCTCCAGGGTGGGGCTCACAACAAATGCATGCCTCCTGTGATCCCGGACAGGGAGGCAGGAAGAGGCCAGGCTCTGGGGCCAAATCCTTGACCTGTCACCCAGGGGGGCCTGGAGGGTTCAGTACCTGGCCCACACAGAACACTCAGAAAAGATAAAGCAAATGCACCCAGCTAACCATCGGTGGCTCCAGCCAAGGTCTTGGGCCTCTTTCAGGCTAAGCCCCTGAGCGGGGAGAATGAAAGGAGAGGACTTTGTGGCCTGCGAACCTGGCCCTGCCCACTCCCCAGCCCAGCGGCCAGGCCCTGCTGTCCAGCAACAGTTCCCCCTGAACCCTGGCCTTTAGTGGTCACTCTCCATGGGCAGATGAAGCTAAACGGAGGCCTCAAGTGTCAGGCAGAAGGTCATGGCCTTCATTCCATAAGGAGCAGGGAGCCAACAAGGGTGGCCAAGTCAGGCAGAAATTGGCCCAGAGCTAGGCTTGCCAATGCAGGCTCGAGCAGCGGGGGCACGATGGCCGTGGACGGAGCCCCTTCCTTTCTCTGAGCCCAGGCTTCAAGGCTATAAAAGGCATGGCCAGACCTTGGATCATCCAGAGGCACGTCCTTTATTGTTGCAGGGATGAAAAGCTGGCATGGGGGGGAAGTTGTGGAGTATGACACTGGCCACGTCAGCTGCAGAGCACACACCCCTCACCCTGCCCTCAAGCATCTAGACCAGGAGGGAAACAGCATTGTGCAGTGGGTGGCCTGCTAAGAATGCCAGGGGCAGACATCTTTTCTCTCAGGGTCAGGGCCGCAGGAAGCAGCTTGGCTGCCTGAGGCTGCCCACCTGCACGCCCGGGGCAGTGGCAGGGAGAAGTGGCTGGCACTGCAGGCAACTTGGGGAATCACCAGCTCCACTCAGCCACGGTGACCCAGGGGGATTTAGGAGACCTGGGCTCCTATTGGGCTCTGTCCTGCCTTGCTGTGTGACCGGGGCAAGTCACTCACCCTCTCAGGGGCTAGCTATCTCAACTGTGGGGTCAAGAGCAGTATGCCAACCCCGTAAGGCACTAATGTCACCCCCAGATCACAGACGAGCAAGCTGAGGCTAAGACAGGTAACATGGCTTGTCCAAGATCACCAGCTAGTAGACCCCTGAGCTGAACAGACCCTTCTAATTCTAAGGTGTGCTGACATCCTGGCCCAGAGGAAGGAGGTGTTTGTTCAGAGTGATCTGGATGAGCCAACCAGCCTACAAGCTCCCCCGGGCAGGCACAGGGTTCTGGCTGCCTCAGCCTCCCCTCCCCTAGCCCTGGTCCCGGCAGCAGGTGGAGGCTGCTGAGCCAGTGAAGTGACATGACACCCAACAATGTCCCACAGCAGCCCCAAAGGCCCCACCTCTGCCAGGGCTCTCTCCTAGTGATTCCCTGCGGGGCTTCCCATCTTCTCCTGGACTCAAGAGCTTGGAGCCTGTACCTCCTGCTTGGGGCCTGAACCTGGGGTACACACACCCTTTGTACCTCATCAACACCACCCCCTGGCAGCCCTCACCACCCACCACTGCCCACCGCCCGCAGCAGCCTCACCATGTTCATGATGGTCAGCACGTAGTTCTCGACATTTGGCTGCCCGTGGTACTCCACCATTTTGGTATCAGCTACCACCAGGGTCTCCACCCACTTCTCTTTGCTGACTGAGCGCTGGTGTAGACGCCTCGGCCGCTGCCGTCGCCACTGCTGCCGCTGCTCCCAACGCTCCCGCCGGGTCTCCAGATCTGGGGACTCTGTGGGCCCCAGACGGGGTAGGGGTTAGCTGCCAGCAGACTGGGTTCAGGACCCGCAACTCCAGGGCTTCTTCATAGCGAGTTCTCTCTGGGTCAGCGGGAACAGTGCTGGGATCAAAGGCAGGAGGCCTGGCTTCCCATCATGACTTTGCCTCGGACCCATGCCATGTGACCCTGACCTGCTCACTTCCCTTCTCTGGCCCTGGGGATCCCTGACTATAAATAGAAAAGCTGATCAGCCGATGAAATGGTGGCTATGAACACAGTAAATCACTGTGCCCGTGAGCGAGCTCCTGGGACCCTAACTCCCCACGTTGCTCCCTCCCCCACTGTGGTGAGTATGTGCCAGCACATGCAGACCCCCTGGCCTAACCCCCAGCCTGGGGACGCTGGCCAAGACCCAACCCAGCTGACCCCACTGGAGACCCGCCCCACTGGCCGAGGCTGCCCCCAGATCAGAAGAAGCAGCACATCTATGAAGCTGGGGAAACTGAGGCCAAGAAGCGTGCCTCTGTGGGTGTCTGTTCCAGCAAATAGAGTCCCCAAGCTGTTGGCAGCTTGTGAAGCTGGAACAGCTCCCAAACCCCAGTAGCCCTTAGCAAGCAGCTCCTTACCTGGACTGGCCAGGGCTGTGGCCACTCTGCAGAAGAGGCACTGGTGGTACCACACTCTAGGTCCCCAACAATTGAAGTCAGTTACTCTGGGGTGGGACCAGACTGGGGAGGGGAGGGAGGTTCCTGGCTAACTGTCCTGCTGGGGTTGGGTATGACCCGGCCCTGCCTGGACACTTGAGGAAGAATGGTTGGCAGAACTGGAGGTCCACAGACAGTGAGTGGGGAAGGGGGCAGGGATGATGGAGCCCTGAGGTAGAGGGAGTAGATGAGGTAGCAGTGAGAGGGGTCAGTCCAGGGATGAGCTGGGGCAGGCCTGACAGGCAGAGGCCTCAAGCCCGTGACACATATGGAGGGCACAGGCTGTGATGATGTTGTTTCTTGGTCTGTCTGTGTCCCTTTGGTCCAACAGAAGCTGGACATGGGGTTATTGAGAGAAGTTTCTAGAAAGGACCCTCCATGCCCCCAGTCCCATCCCCTTACCCCAGAGCTGGCCACAGAGGAGCATACCTTTCACCCCACAGGTGCCTGCAGCCCTGGATTCCCCCAGCTCTGCCCGCCTGTCAGGGGCTTGGCGCTTGTATACCACGTGGGGCTGGGCACGGCCAGGCCGGGCTAGGACACCATCCAGGGGCTCAATGAAGTAGTCCTCGTGGGAGAGCTGGAACACCCCTTTCTGGGGAAGAAGCACGAGGGGCACACAGCAGGGCTGGCGCTCAGCTGCTCTTCCTGACGATCTGAGGCCCGCCCTGCCCAGCGGAGCCCACAACCCCTGACTGACCCCAGGTACACTGCATTTTCCTCCCTCTGGGCTTTTGTTCACTTTGCACCTTCTGCCTGGAATCTTCCTCCCTGCCATTTCACACAGCCAAGGGCTTCTAGGCTGAGCTCAGAAGCCACCACTCCCAGGAAGCTGCTCCATATACCCACCCCACCCCTTAGTCCATGAGAAGCAAGAAATCCCCGGAGATAAGCAGGAATTACAATTAAAAGCTTAACATCAAAAATGAAAAAAAAAAAAGCCCCGGGGATGTAATGTACAGCATGGTGACCATAGTCAGTAATACTGTACTGTATGTTTGAAAGTTGCTGAGAGATTTTAAAAGTTCTCACCACAAGGAAAAAAGTCTGTAACTCTATGTACACAAAAATTTGTAACTAGACTTATTGTATCATTTCACAATATACACAGCTGTCAAATCATTGCTTGAAACTAATATGTCAATTATATCTCAATAAAAAGAAAAATTTGATAACAGAGAGAAAGGAAGAAAGAAAGGAAGAAAGGAAGAAAGAAAGAAAGAAAGAAAGAAAGAAAGAAAGAAAGAAAGAAAGAAAAGAAAGAAAGAAAGAAAGAAAGAAAGAAAAGAAAGAAAGAAAGAAAGAAAGAAAGAAAGAAAGAAAGAAAGAAAGAAAGAAAGGAAGGAAGGAAGGAAGGAAGGAAGGAAGGAAGGAAGGAAGAGGTCTGCACCCAAATCTAACAAGATGGCCATGGAGATGCCCACTGCCACCAGGACATCCTCTTCCCTGGTCCCAGGGTCTGCCAGAGAAAGAAAGTTGGCAGGGATGTCTTGGGCATGTCCTATGGCACTGAGAGAGGCCAGGGGAGGAAGGGGTCTTGGGAAGTATCTTTGAACAATCCACCATCTCCTAAGGAGGCTCAGGACTCCAACAAAGAAGAAGGAGTAACCTCCCTTGGACCTCCCGCATTGGCTCCAAGTCCACCTGCCAGTTGGGTCATGCAGGGCTGGAGCGTTAGAAAGTGATCATCAGCTCTAGGGGCTGGAAACCTGGGCTGAATGCAGATGCCACCACTAGATAACTGAGCTATCTTGGGCAAGCTCCTCTCTGAGCCTGCTTCTTCATCTGGAAAATGGGAACCATGCCCGTGGGTGCAGCTGTCACACAGGCTCAACAAGATTAACTAACTGTATGGAAAGGGAGGAGGACAGGTTCCTTTCCAAGACAGATGGGCTGTTAAAGGCGCAGATATCCTGCAGCCTGTGATGGGAGCTGTCTGTCATTAGGCCTTGTCCTGCCACCGCCCACAGCTTCTCCTGAGCAATCTGAGCTGAGGCTCCCTCCTGGGAACAGTGGATGGCTGAGAATGTGCACCCATCGCCCCCTAGTCTTCCCATACCCCACCCTCTGCAGCTGGAAGGGCAGGGCCGGTCACCTAATCCAGAGCAGAAAGGAGCCCTACCTGCCTGCAATGGAGCTACTCTAACTCCGCACTCTCGCAGAGGGGGGCAATTAGGGCTGCACGCAGTAACCAGCATCACCTCAGTCCAGAAAAACTCGGGAAAATGAGGCCTGCAGCTGGGAGGTAGCCTCAACACCCCCTGAGGCAAGAAAAAGGCCGGACGCCTGTCCTGGAGAAAAGCAGCCAAAAGGAGTCTGGGGGTGGGGAGAACAAAGTCATAAGTGACCCCTCAAAGAGGGACTCAGCTGCTTTCTGAGTTATTTAGTCTACACACACCACAAAGTAGGGTGTCTGAACCTGCAGCTTCAACACTGAGAAATTGTCAGAAACGCAAGTTTTGCTCCCCGCTACCCCCATGGGACACTCGGTTTTAACAAGACACACGTGATTCTGGCTCTAACATGAAAGTTTGAGAGACGCTGTCGTTGAGAACGAGGCCTGTGTTGTCCACCCATTTTACAGGTGTGACTGCTGAGACTGGGAGAGGAAGAGCAGATGGGTCAGATCCAGCAGGCAGGGCCGTGGCCAGGCCGCGGGGCGGGTGGGGGCAGCCCCGCGTCCCGCCGACTCACCGCGCTGACACTCACCAGGCCGTCGCAGGCGCTGATGGCCGCTAGGCCGCCCTCGAGCTCGGGGTCTTGCACCTCGCCCAGCAGGTGGCAGGCGGGGGCGCGGGCCCGGATTTGCGCGTGGCCCAGGCCTCCGCGCCTCCGCGTCTCGCTCACGAAGCCGGGCGCCAGCAGGTGCGGGTTAGCGGTCAGGTTGAAGCGCAGCTCGCGGCCGCGGTACTGCAGCTCGTAGAAGGCGGGAGCCCCGCGCCGCGCGGACACGTCTCGCTTGCGCAGCGCGCGCGGCCACAGCTCGTAGGACAGGAAGGAGCCCCCTGCGTCCACGCGCACCGGGTGCACGATGTCCAGCGCCGCCCGGCCCTTGGCAGCGTGCCCTGCAGGGAGGAGACCCAGGGACCGGAGTGGGGAGCGGCCAGGCGAGGGCGGCTGAGGTCACAGTGCCGGGATTCAAATCCTCACCGCGCCGCCCGCCACCAGCTCTGCTACTTGACCTCTCGGCGCCTCGGTTGCTCCATCTAGGTTATAGGGATAACTTGTTAACAGGCCCTGCTGCTTCCACTCTTGCCCACCTGGCGTCCCTCTCCCCTGGTCGGCTTTCAACAGAGCACTCACAGGGACTTATTACAGGGATCAGTCAGATCATGGCCCTTGTCTGCTCAAAACTCTGCAGTGGCTCTCAGCTCTCACACAGCCGAAGTCAAGAGTTCTGGCAACGGCCTGTGGGACCCCAGGCAGTGTTACCTCTCCAATCTCATCTCTGCTACACCTGCCGCCCCCTGGCCTCCTTGCTATTCTTCAAACAAGTCAGACATGCTCCTGCCTCAGATTTTGCATCACTGTTCCCTCTACCTGGAACACACTTCCCTCAGTTATCCACGTAACTAAACCCCTCACCTCCCTCAAGTCCTTCCTCAAAGCTCTCCTCACTTTATTTTAAAATTGCAACTCCCGGGGTCTCACTATCCCCCTTCCCTGCTTTATTTTTCCCCATAGCACTTTGGACATACTGTATCACTTAAAATCTTCATTATTTTTTCCATTTTTCTATCTCTATCTCCTCCGAATATGAACTCTAGGAGGGCAAGAATTTTTATAGTCTTTGTTGAAGATTTTAAGTGCCAGAAGAATGGCTGGAAACTGGTAATTTCCCAGTAGATATTTGTGTAAAATTTGTAGGATGGGGATAATATCTTACACTCTTGGAGCTGTTGTGAGGGTTATCCACGTAACAATGCCTGACCCACTGACTGAATGTGATGGCAGTTATGATTATCATGACTATTATTAGCCTGATGGGTTTTTTAAGTGCCTGAAGATTCTGCATGCATCTCCTGGCCTTCTGACATGGGGAGTCAGAGCAGGACCACCCAGGTAGGGCTCCCTGGCCGCTCACCACTACCACTTCAGCAGAGCAGCTCTGGTTTCTTTCTTTCACATGCAAGAGTTCATTTGAAGAAAAGGTTCCAGGGCTGGGAAATTTTTGTGGACTTCTGTTCAGGCCCTTGCCATTTGCTGAATCATTTCCTAGTCATTCTGTCTGCTTGGATTTCCCAGTAAGGCTTGATTCTTACTTTTTTTTTTTTTTTTTTTTTTTGCCCCATGGATTCTGCTCCTCAGAATATTGTTTTAAATGCATAAGAGAAAATATATAGGAATACGAAGAAAATTGATTATATTGAAATACAGTTATCAAAATAATTTAAAAAGTAGATGTGGAATTATGTGCTCCTTTATTAATGCATTAAAGATCTAACAGCAGATTTAACCACTATGGTGATTTTGAAGTACTGATGAGCATCAACCTTATTTCAAGATACCTGCAACTGTATTGAGAGTAAAAAATTTGCTTTTTTTCCTGTTCATAGCAAAATCACAGATGCTGCTAATACTGTTGTGATTTGTTGCTAGTATTTATAATTGAAGGAAATGCTAAATTTCACTTCAAGGTTAGAAAAATTAAAGATGTAATATATTCCCATCCAAGTTCATGGATCCTCTGAATCCTACCCGTGTCCCTGTGGCTGCGGATCCCAGGTTAGGACACCTGCAGTAAAGTCTCCAGATTGCCTCTGGAGAAAGCAAAGGGACATTCAGAGAAGTGCTGAGACTGGACTAAAGCCATGCAGCGAGAGTAGTTAAATCTCCCAAATGGCTTCAGTTTCTTCAGTAACACTGTTCTACATTCTCAGCAGCTGGGCCTGTTTCCCCATCGCCAACATAAAGGAGTTGGACTAGATCAAGTTTTTCAAACTATTTTGGCCACCAGACCTAGTCCTCAAAAGAAATCTCACGTGGACATATACACACATCAGAGCAGCACTGCCAGGGGTGGGCAGGACCCAGGACCCCCAGAGCTGATGCTCTTGTCTCCCCTTTTCCTTCTCTGCAGCTCTCAGGCTCTGAGGAGCAGGAAAGAAAGTGGCCCACCTGCAGTTTCTCCCAGCCCCAGGGCCTGCCCAGACCAACTGGCTTGAAGCTCAGCTCAGATCGTGGCTGCCCATGACAATGACCCCTTGGGCCCACAAGAATGCCTGGGTGCCGTGCAGCTGTCCCACCAGGGCTCTCTGTGTGGCTGCCAAGTCCAGCCTGAAGTTCCGTACGAGCCAGGCTGCACAAACGCAACTCACCCTCCCTGTCTCCTGCCAAGCTATATGTAGAGTGCCCTGCCTGCACCAGTGGTGTGCCCCTCTGCTGAGGACATCCCCTACCACCCACACAGCCCCAGCGGGTGGGCCATCAGAGCATGCTCTGAGAGGCAGAAGGCAGTGTGGCTGGGGTAACTTGCTATGTGGTTCTGGACAAATCTTCCCTGGCTCTGAGTTTCAGGAGGGCACCAGTGCAAGGATTTTCCAGACTTCTCAGATGAGAATTTGTTAAAAAACAAATTCCCAGGCCCTGTCTCAGACCAACTGAATCAGCATCTCCAGGAAATGGGACTGGGAAGCTGTGTTTTTATCAGGAGCCTCAGGGGACTGTGATCATCAGGGAAGTTTGGAAATTACTCATGATGTGAACCTGGCTTAACATCAGCAGTACCTGGAGAGCTCTGAGGAACTGCAGCCGCCCAGGTCTCAGCTCAGAGACTCTGATCCCATAGACCCAGGGCTCTGAAGCCCCAGAATCTGTGTTTTTTCTGTATTTTTCTAAACCTTCTAGGGATTCTGATGTAACCATTTTCCGGGGCTGGCATTTAGAAGCCACTGGGCTGTATAATTTAAGAGCTCTTGCTCTGACATCCTAATAAGGCATTTGGGATAGCAACTTCACAACTTCAGCCTGCAGACTTGTTTCTTGTCAGTTTATTGATTTTTTTGGGGTGGGGGGAGATGTGGTTTGTTGGGTTGGCACAAATATTTAAAATATTTAATCAATTGCCTATTTTAAAAAATCACATGATCAAGTACAAAACCCTTAATTTTCAGCTTTCCTTGAAAAGTTTTATCATCTATCCATGTGAGGCCTAAATTCCCACTTGTCAGAAGCGACCCTTTAGAGAAGGACTGTGCTCCCCCTCCACCTCAGTCTCCACCACTCCCTATGCTGTTCCCAAAGCTTTAGCTAAATATACGTTGCCCTCAGCTTCACACTTGTCTTGTTTTTCATTCAGTAAAGAATTGAATCTCTAACAAAACTGAGAAAACAAGAGATGGGCCAAGAGGCCCTATGTTTTAAGAAAAATGTCTTCTTCCCACCAGCCCTATGTTAACCTACCTGGTCCATGGCATTTGGTGTTGGGAGGGAGAGTTCGGTGCCCCCAAGTCCAGGAAAATGTATAAGACACCATCCTTGCCCTCAGAGAAATGGTGCAAGGCCCTTGTGATCCTTCCCCCAGCACAGTGCTGAGAAGGTCCAAGCAAGGGGAGGGGCTACCCCACAGACAGACAGGGTTGAAGGAAAGCTTTGTCAAAAGGGGCACATGTGAAATGTCCTTGGACATGTGGGCACATGTTTAACTACGAAGATGAAGAGGGCATGTTGGTGGTAGACACCAGATGGTGGGTCCCCAGAGAACCAGGAAGAAGCCAGTAGTGCCGGGAACAAGCAGCAAGAAGTTAAGCTGGGCCCAGGCATGTGTTTTGGGAAATGAGAGACAATGGACTGAGAAAATAATGCACTGTCAAAAGCATGGGCTTTGAACACTGGAAGACCCAGTTGGGGTCCCAACTCAGCCATTTAATAATTGTATGGCCTGGACAGTCATTTCACCTTGATGAGCCTCAGTCTCCTCACCTTCTCAGAGAATATAAGGAGGTCAGAAAACATCAGGAGGATCACAGGGCAAAGAGATGGAGAATAACATCTACACTCCAAGGCTTTGTTTTAACTGAGTATTACCAGCAGTTCCCAGGGCGTGAACAGTCACAGCCAAGGCTGCTAAAGATGAGCTGAAGGTATGGGGGCTGCTGATGCCAACCAGCCCTGAAGTGCTCAGTACACTAGAAAAACTGAAACTACCCAACACACTTCTAGGTGACAGCAGTGTCCTCAAACACAGGTAGGTGGAAGAAGTCAGTATGCGTGTGACTTGGCAATCTGAACCACTGAGGAGAAACGGCTCCAAAAGCTAGAAAGTGTCCCTGGGGAGGGATCCATGATCTCGGGGATGTGCAGTCCTGTTGAGAATCCCTGCTCTAGACCTTGGGAAATTACTGCAAGACAGAAATTAAAGAGAGTTATAAAGAAGCATCTTCTTAAGTTCAAAAATATGATGGGGCCAGGCAGAAACATGCTGCAGGTGAAAGGCATTCGAATTAGTATGCTCCAGAGTCAGAGGGCCTGGGTTTCAGTCTCAGCTCAGCCACCCACAGCTATGAGGCCGTGGGTAAATTACTCTACCACTCAGTCTCAGTCTCTCTGTCTGTAAAATGGATCTGACGATAGCTGTTCCTTAGGTTGTTTGAGAATTCAATGAGTTAATATGGAAGGGCTTAGAAGAGTAGATAGCACATAGAAAATGTAAACTAAGTTATTGAAAATTAGCAAGAGAAGTTCTAAAGAATACTTAACTATTTCTTTCAAAACCTATTTTTATCTCTTTGCCTAATGGCTTAATAAAATGTTTTTCTAATCAAAAAGAAAAAAAGATTTACAGGATGTTACCACTTTTACTGCAATAATTTTAATTTTGTTTTGTTCTACCTTCTTTTTTTAATAATATGTATTGTTTTGCCATTAAAATATTTTTAAAGGAGAACAGAATGAGTTAAAAATAACCAACTCTTTCAACATCTCTTACAGCTGACCCCTGCAGAGACCTTGGTGGCTGAAGTTACCACCACCCAGTGCCAGCAAAGGGTAATTGCAGTTCGTCTCTGGCTCGTGGGTGCATCAGAGCTGAGCCAGCGGGGCTAAAGCCGCAGTGGGATGGGAGCAGGTACTATTCCAGTGGTTCACAGCTGAGCCTGTTCTGCCAGAGAGGAAGGTCAGTTGTGATTGGGCGGAGATCCAGCCACACCAGGTGTTAAATACTTTGAATATCATCCCTAGGTGACAGAACTGTCACTTTGGAGCTTCCACCAGAGAAATGCCAACATGGTGTTTACCCTCACCTCCTTATCAAGTACCTGAGTTACAATCCAGCCCTTCAAACGACCCATAGCTCATGCCAAAGAGAAAAAATAACCACAGTGTGTGTGTGTGACACACACCCTCCTCCTCAAGCCCGTCTGCACTTGCCTGCAGGCACGTGTGCACGCACACACTGAGAGCTCACATGTGCGAGGGTTTGGGTGGGTCCCTGCCCTACCAAAACATCAATCCCAACAAGTCCTTTGGTTTGTCTCATTTTCTTAAAAGGGAGCCCAAGATGCACTCTTTGGCCTCAAAGAAGGCAGTGTTCGGTAGGCTGAGCCCCAGCCTAAGTCCCCCAGGAAACTCCAAAGAAAACAGAGCTCAGCAGCTCGGGGTTGGGGATCCTGGGTGCAAGCAGACCGGGGAGGGCCCAGGCCCCTGGAGTATCTATGGGGACGCTGGAGACAGACACTCACCCTGAAGGGGGGATCCAGGGTAGATAGGAGGGGTGCCTAACCTGCCTCCACCCCAAATGGCAGGTCCAAGTTAAAGGATGCACCAAGGACTCTCTGATCCTACTGGGTCTGCCTGGCAGATTAATAAATATAATGGCCACCAAATGGCAGTCTCTGCCCAGTGCTAAGCAGTCACATTCAGCATCTCACTTAATTCTTAAAAAAAAAACCCTGTGAAGTGGATACCATTATCCCCATTTAACAAATGGGTGGGCTCATATCTGTGTCTGGCCTGCAGTGGAAATGAAAGGGAGCCTGACCACAGGGAACTCCCTCCACTAGCTTTATCCCACAGCTATCAGGGGGCCTGGGCCCAAGTTCGGGCAATTTCTTGGGGAAACCACTTGCCTGCTGCCTCATTCCCTTCACCTGGTTCATCCTCATGGGTCCCCAGCTCTGAGCAGTGGGAAAACACAGGCTTCACCCAGGTAGCCCGGATGTCCAAACTAGCAGGTCAGTCTCCTCTCTCAGCCTGTTCCCTCACCCATAAAAGGACTTTCCTTCATGCACCTTGCAGAGTTGTTGTGGAGATGATGAGAAATAAGAATTAGGGAGGCTGGCACATAGTAGGTCTTATTAAATGTTTGCTCTACTCCCTATGCATTGTTGCTAGAGCCTCCCTAAAACACTGCTTTCATCAGCTCCTCCTCTCAACACTCCCCAAACCTCTAAGATCTGGTTTAAATCCCCTCCATTCCCAGCCAGATGCTTTTCTAGCCTCACAACCACAATCCCTCTGCTGGAGAGGCAGGTCTCCCCCATCCCCAGCACGCAAGCCTAGTTCAGCCAAATCCACACCCCTCCCACGCCCCAACGCCCTGCCGGGATGCACCCCCGCCCCTACACACACACTTCCAGCCCATCCAAAGTTCATCCATCCTTCCAATCCCTCCAAGCTCAGGCCCCTCCTCCCCTACAAAGCCTTCCCGACTGCCTCGCCTGCAAGGCTCTCCCCACCGTCCGACCCGCCCCCATCAGACCAGGAGCTCCCTGAGCCGCAGGCCAGGGGTCCCCTACACCCTCTGTTCCTAAATTCCCAGGCCGGCTGCTCCGGACACTACAGGAGCTCCGCTGACCGGCCGACGGCGGCCGAGCAAGATTCTGGCCCCGGGCCAGAGGCTTCGTCGGAGGCCTGGCCGGGCGGGGCGGGGAGAGCCAAGCCCAGGGCTGGGGAAAGAAGCTACTTCTCCCCGCTCCACTCCCGGCGCCTTCACACTAGGGGGAGGGGGAGGCAGGAAGTCCAAGGGCCGCGCGAGACCCGGCCCCGGGAGCCGCCGAGGGCCGGGCGGGCAGCCCAGAGGCGGTGGGCAGGGGCGGCGGCGGGGGACCGCGTAGACCTGCGACCCTGCGCCCTTGCCCGCAGAGTCTTGGCCAGGCTGCTTTTCACACGAGGCACACTGATGAAGGCAAGACACCGAATCATCGTGTGTAAGCCACGCTCCGTCCAGCCCTTCTAACGATAGATCCCTGGCAGAGACAGATGCGGTCTGCTGCACGGGAGATGGGTAATCTGGAGCCCGAAGAGCGTATGGGGTTTTATTCTGGCTACAGCCCGGGTAGGTAGCGGAGTCGGTGGCTGGAGAAGGCTCCCCGGCGAAGCGGTTTCGCTGCCCCGACCCCACCCCTGTCCCTATCCCCAGGGGAGCGGGGTACGCGACAGCTCCAGGCAGAGCCGGGAGGGCGCGGGGTCTGCGGAGGTGAGAAGGGGCTAAACCGAGGCTGGGAAAGCGGGAAAGGGTGGTAGGGCCGACCGTGACGGGGCAGCCGCTCACCTGGTGAGGATCCGTGGGCGCCGGGCGCCAGAGCGCAGAGGAGCAGGAGGAGGGGGCGCAGCAGCGGCGCGGGGCTGCGGGGACTCAGGCCGCCGTGCATGGCCGGGGCCAGGCGGCCGCCTGGCGACCCTGAACGCACACTCTCGTCCGTCCCGTCTGCTCGCTGCCCGGTCCCGGGTCCGGCTCAGGACATGCCCGACCCGTGTGCAGTTCCCGGCGTCCTGGGGCCCGAACTCCGGCCCGGCAGGCGGCTGCGCTCGGACCGCAGGCAACAAAGGCTGCAGGGCCCGCCCCCTCGGCCGGCTGCGGAGGCAAAGAAAAGACCAGAGTACGAAGGAGAGAAAGAAAGGGAGGGAGAGAGGGAGGGCGCGCGGCGGCGGGTCCGCGCCCCGCCCCTCGGACTCCTTCCCCCGCCCCCGGCCCGGCCCTCCAGCCCCAGCCTGGCCTCGCCCCGCCCTCGCCCCGCCTTCGCGGGCCTCCCGGGCCCAGACGGCGGCCCACTGCTCTGGGGCTGGGCCCAGGGCAGGGCGCGGACAGCGCCCCCCGACGGCCGCCCGGCCGCCCACCGGGCCGAGGACGCCCTCTGGCGGTGGAGCCGAGCCGGGCCCTCCCCGACCTCAGCCCACCAAGGCCCCTCAAAGAATCTGGAATTTCAGGAATTTCAGCCCTGTCCCTAAACTGTGCTAGAGGACGAGCCCTTCGGTGTGCTTCCTGGGCTAGGCAGGCCTGTCCCTCTGGGGAAAAGGGACACGGAGGCATCCTGAGGGTCCAGGGTCTCGCAGCCGGGCCTCAGGAGCCCTGGGGGTCCCTAGGTAATGTCTGATCCAAAGTCAGCTGGGGAGAGAGGCCAAGACTCTTCCTGAGTGGGCAGCCGTTTCCCACACGGGGCGGAGTCCCTTAAGTCCTCATGTTCAGACTCCTTTCCAAGTGTGTTTGTCTGCAGTGAAGCACAGTGGCCCACGGGCTGGGGCCCACAGACTCTCAGCAGGGACCCCTGGGAGCTTGGAGGCCAGCCAACCCTAGCCTCACATCCTCCCTCTCAAACACTGGCCATCTGTCCTTCCATGGCCCCAGCCCTGATCTGGCTTCCTGCTCCCTCCCTCTGTGCTCCCAGGAGCCCCCATCAAGGAACACTCCCACCAGCCACCTCCTGCCTTCACTAAACCTGACCCTATCTCAAGACTGCCCCCCTCTTCTTCCTCAAGACAATGGTGGTCAGCCTCCTCCCCCTGGCCAGCCTTTGTGTGGCCCCCCCTGCCTTCTGCCACCCACACACCTCCTCTTTGCCCCATCTTACATGCACTTTCCCTCATTTCTGGAAGCTCCCTTCTGGCTCCTTCACCTCAAGCCCTGCTACCCTCCTGGGGGACCCATATAGCACATGGCTACACAGTTTCTTGACCTCCTTGTCTCCAATGACCTTTCCCTCCACCTTAGCCACCAGCTCTCATGGCCACAGCCTAGGCTATGTCATCCCCACCTGCCCCACTCTGAAGTCTGAAGACCAGATGCCCCGATGCCCCACTCTCAGACCACACCCTGCTGTCTCTCCCACCCTCCCTAAATCTTCACAATCACCAGATATCTTTCGTCCTCCAGTCTCTTGTCACCGTCGTCTTCTCCCCACCCATCAGCCCCTCCTGGCTTCACCTACTTCCCTCCCTAGCTACACTCACTGCTTGGTCCCTGGCCCCTACCCAACCACCTTCCATTTCTCCCCTGCCCTTAACACCAAATGGCCTTGCTGCAGTGAGAGGACAGTTCAGACACCGCATTGTGCCCCTGCTCTCAGGGCACCAAGCATCTGTAACTGGCACCCATGCCTTTTCCCTCCCTCTGGACACAGTGGAGTAGGCACCATCCAGTAGTCAGAGACAAACGCTTCCTGCAGGCCTCTGTGCTGCTGTCCTCTCTTCTTTGCTCTGGGTGGCCCCCTCTTTCCTTGGTCTCCATTGGCTCCTGACCCTTAGTCTACAAACATTCTGGCCCCCTCCTATTAAAGATACCGATTATGCCCCTGCATGGATGGGTGGTCCCTCTACTTCCCACCCCATATCTCTGCTCCCTTTCTCCATCTAACTTCTCCAGGGAGTTATCTAGATTTGTCCTCCCGTTTGCACCTCAGGCTCATCCCCTCCACCATCTTGCATCCTGGTGCCAGAGCCACAGGACCCTTTTCAGTCCTCCTCACCTTGACCTGCCCAATGCATTCTAGAGGTACCCCCTACCTCAACTCCACCCTCCACCTGGCAAATCTCTTCACCCCACAGGTGTTGGGTATTCACAGGGCCACAGCAGTGGTGAAAGAGACATGGTCTCTGATCCCTTGAACTCTCACTCTGGAGGAGGGCCACTAGCAACAAGCTAGTAAACGGACATATCAACAAGACCAGCTGCTGAGAAGGGCTATGAAGAAAATAAAACTAGGAGATTAGATAGGTCTGCTTTCCATTGCGTTGATCAAGGAGAACCTTCCTGAAGAGGTGACATTTGAGCTGAGAGACCAGAATGACAAAGAGGACCACCAGCCATGTGAAGGTGAAAGGGAAGAATGGGCACAAACCTGGTGCATCAGAGACCTGTCCTTTCAGGCTCAGCTTATATGTCGCCTATCCCCGAAAGCCGTTCCCCAGTCCCTTCCCAGGGTTCCTAAAACACCCTTTGCCACCCCTATCAGGGCAAGAATCACACTGCATTGCTGTGTGTGCGTGCGCCATACTGTAAGATGCTCAGGTCATGTCTTCTTTGTTTTGTGATCTCAGCCCCCAGCACAGTAAGCCCCAGAGATGGAGAGGATCCAGGGAGAGGCCCACAGCCCTCCCTGGCCAGCACCACAACCTGCTGTCCTCGCTCCTATGGTGAGCTGCCAAGGCCAAACACAGATTAGAGGCTTTTCTGAAAGGCAGCCTAGGAGTTTGTGTTTTCAAACCCATCAGCTGACAACAGTCCCCACCTGTTTCCATTTGTGTCCCAAGTCCTGGCCTTTACTCTGTCCACATCCTGCTGGGATGCCTTCATTTTAAACGTCCTTGGGAACCATGCTGGACGCCACAGGATACAAAAGAATTGCGAAGTTTAGTCCTGCCCTCATGACACAAATAATAAACCAACTGGAAAAATAAGGCCGGCCAACTCCAGATTTGGGAAGGTAAAGCGTACATTTGGAAGAAAACAAGAGATCTGATATTTCAACATGTTTGATGTAGTCGTTCAGAACGTCAGGTATCCAATTAGAGAGTCCCCCCCCAAAATCTTAATGGAGATTATTTTGTTTATTTTTTAATTGATTGTTATGCTATGTAGCCCAACATCTCCAGCAAGATTTAACTTAGCTAAAACACTAGTTTTAGAAACTGGTTAAACTAAGTAAGAAACTGGATTCATTCTGCTCTTGTATATCCACTCACATACTAATAGATTGCTTAAAAACTACAAGCAGAGGACTGTGTATTTAAAATTATAAATGAATAGATAACAATGAAAAAAACGAAGCATACAATTTTTGAAGATAATATAAAACCTCTTTGGGCTTCAACTTTCTTATTTGTCTAATGGAGACAGTGATTCCCATTGCCCTGTTTCACAGTTTCTCTAGAGCAGTGGTTCTCAACCAGGGGTGATTTTGCCTCCGTGGAATTTTGCAATCTCTAGAGGCATCTTTTGTTTGTCACAACTAGGGGATGGGTGCTACTGGTATCGGGTGGGTAGAGGCCAGGGATGCTGTTAAACATCCTACAATGGACAGGTCAGCTCCCCACAACAAAGAATCATCCAGCCCGAAATGTCTATAGTGCCGAGGCTGAGAAACTGGTCTAGATGATTAAATAGTTTGAAGGCACCTGGCAGAGTAAAAGGCCTTTTGTTTTAGCATTTTGTTTTATTTTGGGTTTTTTGGTAAGGCAAGCATGGGATAAACAGGTTAAACTTTACAAAGAATGAAAAGTGACTCTTTCTTCCCAAAGCTGACCTCTAGTCCCTCAGTGCTCCTTCCCGAGAGCCATTACTCTTTCAGTTTCTCCTGAATCCTTTTAGAAAAATTCTGTGTAAACACAAAGTTACATTGTACACACGTGGTGGCACGTATACACACTATTCCTGGCTTTTTTTCATTTAATGATAAATACAGTTTGGAGATGGTCGGTGGATGGGTATCCTTACTTATGGACCTGCTGCAGCCTTTTAATAGCTTTTTAGCGTGTGACACATAAACCAGAATGTAAGCTCCACGAGGGCAGGAAATCTTTGTTTTGTTCACTAATATATCCTAGGCACTAACAACAGGAGCTGGCATGTAAAACACGTTCAGCAGGCATTTTCACTTATTCAAAAAATGTTGGATGACTGATATTCCATTATGCATATATGCCGTTACACCCATCTCCTACTGGTGGGTGTTTAGATTGTTTCCAGTCTCCTGTTACGACTATCCTCTGTGCATATGAGCGAGTATATCTGTAGGATAAAGCCCTGGAACTGGGATTGCTGTCAAGGGCGTGTGCATTTGTAGCTTTGATAGATAAGTATTGCCAAATTAAGGTCATTATTTTTGATGGTTCCCTTCCACCCCAGTAAATTGTAGAATTGCAAAAATAATTTTCAATGCTTAAATTTTAAATTTTAATGTAGGGTACAGATTGCTAAACAAGGATGCCCAAAAAAAGCCACCACAGTGGGACAGGAACTGGGCTAAGTGCTGGCCTTGGAAATGCACAAGATCATTGACTTGGAAAGGGGTGCGGAGCTGCTACCATGGGCCTGATTAGCCATTGTTCTGGAGCCCTGGAGACACGGGTGTCCTCAATATATTCCCATAACTTGAAGCACTGTGGCCTTCGCCTGCCAACTGCCTAGCCTCGGGAGGGGGGCCTGTCCCCACACCTCCATGAGGGACAACACCACAGGAGTCATGCACATTATCCACATGGAGATTTCAGAGCCATCAGTCAGCTGAGAGGACAAAGTTCCATGACTGGCTTCCACTGTCTTGCCAGCAGCCACTTGGGCAGTGAGAACGATGATTAAACAGAGGCGAATTGTGACACTGAATGATTGCTGTATCCCATGTGCTGGCACGGTGCTTTACATGCCAGTATCTCACACAGTCCTCCTCCCAACATGAAGTGGACACCACTATTATCCCCATCATGCAGACGGAGAAACTGAAGCACAGAGAGGTTAAGTAATTTGCCAAAGGTCCCATCACCTGGATCCCTGAACGCTACACTCCTCTGCATCCCAGATTGCCGGGTTTGGCTTCGATGTTTCGGAGGATGTGTTTGTTCCCGGCTGCTCCTTTTGGAGCTGTTTCTAAGTCTGTTGGACTGCTAGATGTGTGGGAAATGGGCCACTTCCCCCTCCCATTGAGGCTTTCATTTAGGAATACCTCCCAAGTGCCAAGAGCCATGCTGATTGCCAAAGGGACCCTTTGTAATGGCTATCACATTATTTCCTGCTGTCAGATCTTACCTTCACATCCAACCTATGAACTCACAGAGGGCCAGGGCCATGTCTGATGGGCAGGAGCCTAGTTGAATCTCAGAAGGCTGTGGTGTGGGAGCCTGTTCAGCCAGCCTAACTCTGGAACAAACCTAACCATCCTTACATCTCTTACTGCCCCACACTCTGCAGCCTGATGATTGCCTTTGTTGTCTTTTTGTTTTGTTTTGTTTCTTTTTCATGATATTGTTTCAGCCATGGGTGTTCCATAGCCTTGTATCTGGAAATAACTTGAAAACTTGTTATGCTTTTTCTATGGTATTCACTGTGTGTTTGGGAGTTCTTTCTGCTCACTATTTATCCCTTAACAGTTTTTGTCATATATTTTATTAAGTTTTGTAAAGAAAATACTTGTTTCAACATTTAGAAACCAGAATCTTTGCTGGTGATAAGATCCTGGATAAAATAAATTACATGGGTCATTTTTCTTTTTCTCAATCAATAAATCATTTCACTCCTTTGTTTATCTGACAAACACTCACTTGTGCTGCCTGCAGTGGAGCGTAAATGAGTAAAAACAGCATGAACCTCATTATGAAATTGCCGTTCCCAACATTAAAAACGGAGTTGGCTATATAATTTGGGGGTAGGGAAGGATATTTTAAAGATGAAATCAACAGCAAAATATGTAGGAAAAAAAGTTAAGAGATATGCCTACATAAAAATGAAAAGTAAACACTTATTATTGTAAAACTCCATAAATCGTACATTCAAAAAATAAGACCTAAAGAGAGCAGAGAAAACAGAAAATTATCATTCTTAATAAATAATACAAGAATCTTTCTCAGAACTGAAGCACATGAATTTCTAGATTGAAAGAGTTTATTGGCATCCAGCATAATGGATAAAAAAGACCCACACCAAAACACAACAAATGACTTACCAGAACGCTTAGGTACTTGATAAAATTGTTTCCAGGATTTCCAGAGAAGGGGAGAAAATGGTCACAAAGACTCTGTAATCAGAATGGCACCAGAATTGTCTTCAGCAACCCTATAAGCTAGAAGCCAAAAAGAGCGATGCCTTCAAAATTCCAAGGAAGTGGTTTCCAATGTAGAATTCAATTCTCAGACTCTCGATGAAGTGTGAGGGTAGAATAAGGTCACTTTAAGATATGTAAGGCCTAAAACATTTACTTTCTATGCTCCTTTTCTCAGAAAGTGACTGGAGGATGTGCCCCACCAAAATTAGGAAGTAAGCTACGAGAAAGACCTGGGAACTAAGAAATAGGTGTTCAATCACAAATGTAACATAAAGGGAGTCCCCAAAATAATAATAGAAGAAAATTTCAGCAGCAAAACTGTTTAGAAGGACAAGAGCCACCAGTCCACATCGGAGCAGGAAGTCAGAGATCCAGAGGGAAGGTCTCAAAAGAAATGAACAAAAACCAAAAAAATAGAAATTAACTGATGTACATACAGGAACCCACAAAGGCCTAATTGCAAACCAATTCTAACACTTAGTGGTAAAGATAAGACCCACAAGCTTGGCTCAGCTTAGCTGTTACTCTGGGCTGACTGGGCTCAGGACCTAGAGGTGTTCTCCAGGTGAGCTCTACATAGTGATGGAGTGGGTGAAAGGCTCTGGAGGCAGATGTGGTTGGGTGTAAGTCCCAGCTCTACCTAGAACTAGCTTCATGCCCTTGGGCAAATTGCTTGATCCTTCTGAGTCTTATAACCTCAGTAAATAGGAGATTAAATAATGGTCCATGATACTGTGAAGATTTATTAAGATGATGTAAGCTAACATTAGTCACAGTGGAAGTTATCCAGCAACCTCTGCCAGCCCAGCTCACCAAAACTTTGCCATTGCTATGGTCTGAATGTTTGCGTCCCTGCAAAATTCCTATACTGAAATCCTAACCCCCAAACGTGATGGTGTTAGGAGGTGGAGCCTTTGGGAGGTGATCAGGTCCTAAGAGTGGAGCCTCATGAATGCACTTTATAAAAGAGGCCCCAGAGAGCTCCCTTGTCCCTTCCACTGAGTGAGGACACAAGTCTGTCACCTGGAGGAAGGCCTCCCCTGACCAGATGGCACTCTGATTCTAGGCATCTAGCCTCCAGAGCTGTGAGAAATAAATTTTTGTTGTTTATAAGCTACCCAGTCTGTGACATTTTGTTTCAGTAGTTCAACTGGACTAAGACAGCCATTCTCCTGGTAAAACGTATGGACTAGTGCCCACAGGCATGCTGGCCTTTTGTACCAGTATAATACACTCCCCCATCCTACATAAAGTGTGGCCCTCTGGACCAACAGCATGGGCGTCAGCTGAGAGCTTGTGAGAAATGCGACATCTCAGCCTGCCCGCCCCAGACCTGCTGAATCAGAATCTGCATTTTTGCCAGATCCCTAGGGGATGGGTGGGCACCTTAAACACTGGTCTAGCAGGCCCCAAGTATTTCTCTCCTCACCAAATAATCTGCAGGCTTCCCAGGAGCTACTTGGATTTGGTCCCAAACCAATTTATACACTGTTTCTGCTATTATATTATGAAACATAATTAAATAGATGAGCCCAAATCTGAGTACCAAGGGAGAGGTGTTGTTTCTATTAAAACTAAGTTGCATGCTTTTAAAAGACATGATAAAAGAGAGCAGGCCTAGAATTAGAGTTCAGCATAGGAGGCTTCTGGGAAGGGTCTGATACCTATTGCCGGCCAGGGTGCCCTGGGGGCCAGGCCTGAGGACAGCACGTCCTCCCCATTTACCCTGGGTCAGCCTGTGCCTCCCTCGCTACCACCACTCCCGGCATCACAGCTATTCCTTGTCCAATCCAAGTTTTCTTTGCTCCTGAGCTAACAGTGGCATGCTTACATGCTTTACACGAATTTTCTAATTAACCCTTGAGCAACCCTATGAGGGAAGCTATTACTATCCAATTTGCAGGCAATAAAAATGGAGATTAAGTCACACAGTAACTGGCAGAGGAGGACTTGAAAGTAGGTCTGCCCTCAGGTGCCAGGCTCCAACCATGACACTGTTCCTGGCAGCAGACACCAAGTTTAGAGAAAAGACGGATGGCACAGAAGCATTTGAGAAATGTACATCCCTGCCAGCAGTTCAAGGGACGTCGAGCCGAGCAACCGCGGAGCACTTCTCACCTGTCAGATCTGCAAAGCCTTTTGTTCGTTTGCAATTTAATTTGCATTTTGATCAAAGTAATATGCTTTCATGGTTTAAAAGAGTCAAACGGCACTGCAGACATGCAAGCTGGAAAACAGCCCACTCAGCCCTGGCCTGCAAAACACATGCACAGCAACACGCACACAGTTACACTCGTGGGAGGAGGGGATGCGATTCCAAGAGGGTGCCTGAGCCAGGCCTGGTCCCCCGCCATGGCCTCCACCTTCTGTCCACTGCTTTCCAACGTCTGCACTTCCTCCGGGCTCTCCAGGGCCTCCAGGAAATGTTGTCCTGATATTCCTGTGATCTTCCTAGTACAGCGAAGCGAGGGGCTGAGTGGCCCAGACTGGGAGTGGAAACGGGGAATTGGAGGACGGATACACAGCAAGAACCTCAAACGACCCACACCCCTTGGCACAGACACCTGTAATCTCACTGCGGGGAAATCACCCCAAAGGGAAAAACCAACACTGGCCACATCATCTGTAGACCACTGTCTGTGGAAGTGCCATATTTTCATTGTAGTGACAATATTAAAGAATTTTTTTCAGAAAAGAAAAATAAATATATCTCCAACCTGTCACCCTGTCCCACCGATAACCGCTTTCTCTCGGGTGGGTCCCCAAACGTGCAGCTTTTCAGAGAGTTGTCCTCAGAGTGCCACAGGGAAGACAACGGGCTCTTCAGAGGGAGGCTTGGGTTCAATCCTGGTTCCGCTGTGGGACATGGGGCGAAATCCCCTCTCTGAGCCTCAGTTCCCTCCTGTGTAAATGAGGGTCACATTTCCTGCCTCACAGAGGAGACGGAAGATTGGAGAGATGACACTTGCAAAAGGCCTGGCACTGGGCCAGGCACATAGTAGCTGCTAAAACAAGGAGAGGGTAGCTATCTCCCAGAAAGTGTCTTGGCACCCTGGTCTCAGTGCTGTCCCCTCCCCTGGTTCCAACTGCCCTCCCTTGGACACTCCCAGGGGCCCCTGTCTTGGTGAATCCACTTTCCAGCACTTGTCACTCACTGCTTTCTGAAGGCCCAGACAAGGTCTCCCCATAACCAGAACCACCCTACAAGGTGTACTCACAAGTGTTCACAGAATGAATCCTTATGGCCCTGCTCAGAGCTCACAGCCCCCAGCCCTTCCTGCTTGCCCCTCCTGGAGACTTCTGCCCCCCACACTGTCCCGGTGGGCCTCAGTCAGCGCCGGCCCTCCCTGTCTGAGCTCTCCCATGACCTGTGAGCTCCCCGGGGTAGGACTGATGCTGGTCCAGCTCTGTCTCCATTGCAAGGCCTATCAAATGCTGCGCCCAGGATGGCAACGTCCTGCAGGCCTTCATGCCATGGTTCTTTGTTGACCACCCACCACAGGGGATGAATACGAGAAACACGTCCCCGCTTTCATCAAACTAACTTTCTGGTGGAGGCAGATTTAAAAAATGCCAACAAATACGTAAATTCTAACTGTGACAAGTGCTAAGAGTAAAACAGAGTGATCATACAGCAGTGAGGACTAATGAGCTACTGTCACACTCTACAGTATGGCTGAACAGTCACAGGCACACGCAGCCAGACACTAAAGTGCACACGTGTGTTTCCATTCAGCTGAAATACAAAAACAGGCCAAACTAATCTGTGCTATTAGAAGTGAGGGTAGTGATTACCTTGGGAGGAGGCAGGCCGGCTAAAGGGACATGAGGGGGCTTCTGAGGATGCTGCTCATGTTCTGTTTCTTGATATGGGTGCTGGTTACATGGGTGTGTTTGGTCTGTGAAAACTTCATCAAGCTGGACACTTACGCTACATGGGCATGTGCGTATGGACTGCATTAAGCCCAGGGAGTATTGTGAATCAGCTCAAAAGCCACCTCCTCTGAGAGGCTTCCAGCTCCACTCCCCACCCCCTCACCCCGCCCTGCCCCCCTAGCTTTAGACCCTACTCCATGCAAGCTCAGGAGGGGCCCCGGCCTGGCCATGGACTCACAACGCTGGTCATCCGTTAGGATATCTCCCCTGGCTGCTCCTGACTTAAGTGCCTCTCAGTCCCCAGCCCAGGTGCAGGCTCCTGGCCTTGCAAAGGTCTCAGGCATTTAGAGAACATTAAGAACAAAGTGGGACTGGGGATAAGGGGTACCCAACTCCAAAGCCTTTCTCTGTGGGAAGAGAAATGCCCTTACCAAAAGAAGGTAGGAGTGCGGGTCGGGGGCGGGTCGCGATTCAAGGGAGAAGGGTTGGAGGCCAGAGGGTCTGCCAGGCCCTGACGTCTGGTCTTGAGCAACCCTCTGCGGTCTCCTGTTGGCTATCTCGGAGGTGGAGGAGTTCGCTGCTTCCTGAGGCGAAATTTGTCTGATCCCCCTTCTCCAGCCCCAAGTGTTCGGAGCCGCTGCGAGAGGCGTTCTGTTGCTAGGGCTGCGTCTTCACACAGCCACCCGCAGTCGCAGCCCTGCGCCCACGTGAATCGCAGAAGCCATTTCCCGGGTCGCGATTTCCTGGCCCCCATCCTGGCGGAGGGTCCTCAGTTCACAGAGAAATCAAAGGTGAAGAAGCAGCCCATAGAAATAAGCTGGGAAAGTCTTAGGGCGGGGCACGAGTGCAGCTGGCCAATCGCCGACCACTGGGGCGGCCTCCTCGGCCCTTTAAAAGTGCTGCCACCAGGTACCGAACATCCCTAGTCCTCTCAGCCCGGCCGCTAGCGTCGGAGCGGACCTGTGCGGACCACTGCGCACCACCGAGGCCGATGGCATCAGACACAGGCAGCTGCCGCATCGCCCGCGTCGTCGGAGCCGTGCTCTCCCTGAACTGGCTGGGAGGCGCGTCGTCCCGGCTGCCCTCTAACAGTTCCGTGGGCAACGGATCCGAGAGCACTAGCCAGGTCTGGGGTCCCCGCAGCCTGGACGGCCTGGAAGGGGTGACAGGAGCGGCCGCGGCGCTGGCGCCGCGCACGCTAATCGCGGGCACCTACCTGGCCCTGTGCACTATCGGGCTGGTGGGCAACGTGTTGGTGCTGGTCCTGGTGCGGTCTCAGCAGCGGCGCCGCGGGTCGCTGCTCAATTGCTTCCTCCTCAACCTTGCAGCCACCGACCTGCAGTTCGTGCTGACGCTGCCCTTCTGGGCCGTGGGCGTGGTGCGCGACTTCAGCTGGCCCTTTGGGGGTGCCATGTGCAAGGTGGTGCTGACGCTCACAGTGCTAAACATGTATGCCAGCAGCTTCTTCCTCAGCGCCATGAGCGTGGAGCCTACTGCGCGGTGGCGAGCGCTGCTCCCCAGCCGGCCCGGCACCCCATGGGCTGTCTGCGTGTGCTGCCTGCTCTGGGCCACGGCAGTCCTGGCCACAGCGCCCACCGCCCTGTTCGCCACAGCGGCCAGCGTGGGGGGCGAACGCTTGTGCCTGCTGCGCTTCCCCGACGGCTGTCCCAACTGGCTGGCCTTATACCATCTGCAAAAGATCGCGGTGGCCTTTGTGCTGCCGCTGGCCACGCTGGGCACCTGCTCGCTGCTGCTTCTGCGCTTCCTGCGGGGTGGCGCGCACGCTGGCCGTCGGGGGTCAGGCCCCGAAGACGTTCCCAGGTTACCCGCGCTGCTGGCCTGTGTGCTGCTGGCCTTCGTGCCCTGCTGGCTGCCCAGCCAAGCGCTCACGCTCTGGGGGGTGCTGATTAAGCTGAACGCAATGCCCTGGGACCGCGCCTACTTCCTGGCCCAGGTCTACCTCTTCCCGGTGTCCATCGGCCTGGCACACTTCAACAGCTGCCTCAACCCGCTGCTCTACTGCCTGCTGCGCCGCGACTTCCGCCAGGGCCTACGAGAGCTGTGCGGCCGGGCCAAGCGCCCTGCGGATCTCGGACCTGGCTCCGACAGCCGCGCCCCAGTTACCGCGCTCTTTGACTAGGCCTGAACCTGGAGAAGCACATCTCTCAGTAAGGACCACCCGTCGCTACCAAGAGTGATGGGGCAGATTATGGCACTTGGGATGGGGGTGATGATGTCAAGGAGCAATGCCTGACTTCAGGGCCTCTGTTCTGGGTTCAATTGGAGGGGCAGGGTTGGCCTGTTGGCGGTGGAGATTACTTAAGACTTAGAGTTGGCCACCAACCTTCTGTGTGACTCAGAGTGCCTTCCCCCCTGGCCTCAGTTTCCTCATTTCTACAAGGGGAGGTGAGGATTAGATGAGCCCTGGGAACCCTGTGACATCCAGCCCTTTGATCCTCCTGGCACAACCTCTGTAAAAAGTGTGAGCTCCATTCATTGCCCTTCGAAGGACTTAATCTGACTCCTGCTTTGTGTTTCCCTTCTGTTTCTATAAAGGGGTTGTGAGAGGGGGGTCTGAGCCATTTTTCAAAACCTAGAGTGTTGGGAGTTTGGGCGTAATGGTAGCCCTTCATGGCTCAAGATTTCTGAACTTTCATCCGCAAGTCCTGCCTCCTTGTTCTCTCTAGATCCTGGGGGCTTGGCTGACCTTAACGTCACTCATCCAACAGTATGTTATGGCTCTGGGTGTGCTAGCTGTTGCATGAAAACTGGCTGCAAGGAGCAGCCAGAAGGCCTGAAGCTGTGCAGCTTGGTGGGGGGAAGAGAGCAACAACAGTGGCCTGAGTGGCCACATAGGGCAGAACTGGGACCTGTGGGTGAGAAGTCATGGGAAGCAGATTTCCATCCCTCCTTATGACAGACCTTTCCTGTTTTTGAGCACCTGAGCTTCATGAGGTAGTGAGCTTTCTATCCTTGGAGATATTCCAGCAGAGACTGATGGAGACAGAATTGAGGCATCAGGCAGGAGTGTGGAGTTGCTAGATGATTTCAGCAATCCCTTGTAGCCTGGAGGCCCTGTAACTGATACGGGACAGGTGGGAGTACATCGTAAGCGTTTGCATGATGTAAGCCTTAGCAATCAGCATCTTCTCCCCAAATGCATCCCGAAGGTAAATCAAAAGGCAGCTGACTTAAATCCCTACTCTGGTGAGCAGCATTTGATTCTCATATTGTTACAGAGCCACCATAAAGCATTCTCAGCACACATCAATTGAGATTAGGTGGTCAGAGGTCAGAATTTGTATCTGCATCCTTGCAAAGACTTGCTCATAAGTTTCATGCCTGATGCTTCTGATGGAGGAAGACTTGATGCTTGAAGGTAGAGGAAGAAACCTATTCCCCCTGCCTGGTGTCAAGCCAGGAGCCCACGCAGGACGTCGGGTCAACTCAAATGTCTACAGATTTATCATCCAGAGCAGCCGGAAGTTGAGGGGGTGGCCCACAGCCAGTGCCTGATGGAATGAGAGTCCCTGGGCCTCATGGTATGGGACAGTGACAAGTATTATTCCTCCAAAGTACAATACAGGAGAATCTATATTCCTTGGGACACTTGCCCACTTAAAAAGAAAACAATATTTTGGAAAGTAAAGAATCTGCAGTGATTCATTGGTAGCTCCAAGCCTTGATTATTTTTCTCGGTGTTATTTTAAAAAATGGGTCATTTGCAGCTCGTTTCTCTTTCATCTGCAGAGGACTGTGTTTTGTGGGGGCAACAGGAGAGAGAAGGAGCCCCTACTGCAGTTTTCTCCTGTCTTCCTGCAGCCCATCCATGGCAGCAGCCCTAAGAACTAACAGGGTGGGAACACAGGGTGCTCCCCCAAGAGGACACGAGACCTGTGTGGGAGCTGCAAGTGCTCTGAATCAGAAACAATGGCTTACTGAATAGAACCTGAGAGCAATAGTCATCTCTAAACTCATTCTGTTCAAAGAATATTGTAGAAAGTTACACTAATGACCCCACAAATACCATGTAGTGGACCCCAGGGTGTAGGAGGCAAAGACATTCAACTTGGAGTCAGCCTGGTCAGAAGTCCTTGCTCTGCCTTGCTGTGTGACCTTAAACAAGTCACTTTGTCTCTCTGAATCTCGGGTTTTTCATCTATAAAATGAGCAGGTTGTGCATTTCCCAGATCAATGATTAATTTTTACCCCTCTGTGTTCTCTTCTAATTGCTCTTCACTTGCAAACTATCTTTAGGGTCATTTCTCACCACAAAATAGTTCCTTTAACTCTCATTCTTGTGAACTATTTCCTTTATTGAGGACAGGGTGAACTTTTACTGGTTCTTATTATAAAAGGATCATGTTGCTCACCCAGAAGAGGACTGAGGCTCCTGTGGAGGGAGGGTCAGATCAAATATTCATATTGGGAGTCTCAGACCGTGTGTTCCACTCTGAGCAGGCACTCTTGAGGCTTTTTATTTTGCAGCTGCCTTGTGTGTGGAAACAGGACCCAGTCAAGACAGCGACCAGTCAAGGATGCATTCAGCACGGTCCTGACCCTAGCACTGGGGGGGACAGTGAGGAGGAAGGCACGGGGGACAGGGCATTCTGAGAAGACTGCCTGGAAAGGGTGAGCTAGAAAAGTGAATTGTCAGTCGATGTCGAGAAGAGGGACATGAGGGAAATGAATACACAGATGTGCAGACTAAATGAGATTTCTAGGGGAAAGAACAAACCCCAGTGCTCGTAGAGCAAGGAGAGCAACAAGCTGGCATTTGCTGAGCACGTGACAGTGAGGCAGGCACAGCGCTTTGTGTATGCTCGGTCCTCACAAAGGATTTTGAGGTGTGCAGTATTATTCACACTGTTCAGAGGAAATGAAGGCTCAGAGAGGTTAGAGAATTGCCTGAGGTCACACAGCTTGTGAAGTGGTATAGCAAGCATTTCAGACTGCAGCTTCCTAATTCCAAAGTCCAAGCTTTTTTTTTTTTAAAGTATAATTTCCATTTTATTTAGTCTTTTCTTTTTCAAAGAACAGTATTTCTTCAGTCATTAAGGACTTAGTTCCTTACATGGGCTTTGGTGGAGGTCATGGGGCAGCACCTGCAGGTCTAAATCTGGGCGGAGGTGTTCGGTCCTTCCCGGCTTCGCAAGAACGATCCCTGACTACCTTGCTGTGAATGGCACAGCTCACGCAGTAATGTAGTTTCACACACAGCTTGGGAAGCACATAGGCGTCGAAAACGCTTGCTTCGGAAATATCCCTGATGGCTGCGGCTTCTACTATGTTTCGAATAATGAACTTCTTAATGGCCTTGTCCTTGGGCACACATCTGGCACAGCTGGTGCAGCGAATAGGCTGCACATGGCCACAGGCCCTTTTTGGCGCAACCATTGTTCCTTCTTTTCTTGGTCATTTTGGAAGCGAGAACGCAAGAGAGCCAAAGTCCAAGCTTTTAATCGCTATTGGCTCATCTGCCAGGTGTCAAGAAGGGGGGTAAAATGCTCAAAGAGGCCAAATGACAACTTGTGTCCTGGGAACAGAGGTGACAGAGGAACCAAGTGCCTGCAAAAGAACAGGTGGTCTGAATGAGTGAATGGAGGCTGGGGTGACCAGGTGTTGGATGCTGCAGGGGAGGGGAGGGGAAGGGAGGGTGACAGCCTGAATGAATAACAAGGACATCTGATATTGTCATTATCCCAGCACACTGCAGCCCTCTCAGTGGCCTGTGGGAGAGAGGTGTGAGGGGATGCTCGGGCTTGGGCGGGGGAATATAGCTGTGGATCCTGCACCAGGTGCGAGTGGGTGCATGGCTGGAAGACATTTCAGGCTGCAGAGAGGACAGCCCCTCAGCCTCGGCAAGCTTTCTCTCCTGAAGAGGGCAGGACACTTCCCTGCGCCCCCACCCTGAGCCAAACAGCTTCCCTTCTGACCCTTGCCACTTCTGTCTTCTCCCCTCAGGACAGAGTGGCAGGTGAGCCTTTCTTTATCTTACAAGTCACCTCACTCCCAGGTCCTCCATGGAGACTTCCAGGTGTTGGAACCTCAGGCAGATGTTCTAGACTTTGCCCCCATCCCAGCCTGCCCTCTGCCACTCCCCTCGTCCTACCCTGTGCCCCTCCCTTGTGTGCGCTGAGCCCTGTCTCTACTTTGGCTCTTAGCTCTCCAGGCTGCTGGCTTCCCTGCAGTTCCTCTGCCCACCTTGGAGGACAAGGGCAGGCACACAGGTCCTCCTGGTCCCCTACACAGTGCTCTGTTTGTGAAGGATAGCAAACTGAATGCTGAGTGGGTCTCCATTTCTTCTTCAGTTAAAAACTGTAAATATCTGTGTCTGATTCTTGCTTGTATTGCTTCCAAGGTAGACTCTCAATAAACGTTTGATGAATGAGTGAACACAGTGTGTATGTCCTCACTCTCCTGTCAGCCTGTGTATGATGTGGTCTTTCGTCTCTTTTTCCCTTCCTTCAGCCTGAGCAGGGTCTTCTAAAGCCTCCCCCTGGTTCCATAAGACTGTTCCTAAAATCCAAGCTCCTGTGGCCCAGGCCAGCTGGCCTAGGCCTTCTCTGGAGCCCACCTTTGTTCAGCCTGTTACAGTCTTCAGACCTCCTTTATGTCATCATCTCCATTCATCCTCACAGCATCCCTGGGAACCAAGACACATTATTCCCATTTCATGGAGGAGCAAACTGAGGCTCCAAGCAGAGAAGTAGCATATAGCCAACCAGCAATAGAACAGACACAGTCCCAGGCCCGCCACCCTGCCTGCCTCTAATAGGAGTTGTCAGCTAGAGTTAATCAAGACAGAAATGAGATGAGTGAACGTGGAGACGGCTCATGGCTTGCTACCTTCCACAGCTGTTTTATCTTAATAGGAGCTGAGAGGGTGACTGTCCCAGAGGCCCCTGTAGATGTGGGGGTTGCAAGAGGAGGGTGGCCTTGGGCTAAAAGCAGACTTCAAGACACTGTCTAAGAAATGGAGTCTGACCATTGAACTATACGAGGCCACCCTTGGCTGAATTCTAACCTCCTGGGAAATGGTGGGAGAGGCTAGATGGGGAAAGTCAGATTCTAGCAGCTGGAGGAAAGGAGGGGAGGAGAGAAGCTAGATACTGCCAACGTAGTCTGCTCTCGCAAAGGGCCTCGTGATGGAGGTGAGAGGGTGGGAGGTCACAAAGGGCTGTGAGGGAAGCCAGTGGTCCTTTAGATGTTGGTGGGAGGGAGCCAGAAGAGCAGTGGAGGAGAGAGGAGGTAATGGAGGAGTGAGAGCTTGTGGGGGTGACAGGGTCCAGAGTCACTGTGGGGTGGCTGATTGGCTGCAGACAGCATGACCCTCAAGGTCGACAATCATATTTGAAAGCAAATGCTGCTATGAATTGTGTCCCCGCAAGAAGGTATGCTGAAATCCAACTCCAGGTACCTGTGAATGTGACCTTATTTGGAAATAGGGTCCTTGCAGAGGTGATCGAGCTAAGATGAGGTCACTCTGGATTAGGCCTGGCTCTAAATCCAGTGCCTGGTATCCTTATCAGAGGGTCACATGAAGACAGAGAGACACACAGATAGGAGAATGGCATATGAAGATGGAAACAGAGATTGGAGTGATACATGCACAAGCCAGGGACAGGCAGCAATGCCCACATGCTGGAAGGCGCAAGGAGGGAGCCTTCCCTGGAGCCTTCCAAAGGAGGTGGCCCTTCGACACCTTGATCTCAGACTTCTAGCCTCCAGAACTGTGAGAGAACACATTTCTGTTGTTTTAAGCCACCCCAGTTGTGCTAATTTGTTATGGCAGCCCTAGGGAACTAAAGCAGATGTCCTATGGGCTGAGCTTGCAGACGGAGGGGGGTTGGGGGGAGGTGCTCAGCCTCTGGCTGAAGTCTGCAGCCCTCGCTCCTTCCTTCCTGCCTCCCTGGTGACCAGTGGCCTGGGCAGGTTAGCAGCATGGGACCCACCCCACATGGTCTAACAAGGAGCCGCAATAGAGGTTTGGGGGTTAGGGGGGCTGGCATTGAGTTGGGGAGGACAGGCAGTGTGAAGGTGAAGGGGGCACTGGTTACAACAGAGGTAGAGTGACATGCAGGAAAAAACACAGGGGCATTTCTGGGCTGTGTGACCTCTGAGCAGGTCATCTGACCTCCCTGGGCCTCAACCGCCCTCAACGATAATTGAGACCATGCTCTTGCATCACTGGCACTGAGCCTCCCATGTGGTACGTTCCCAATAAATGGTAGTTCTTATTACCTTATGTTCTCATTCTGGCCGTGAGGATCAGTTTCACATTCAGCAAACATTTCTTGAAGGCTGACTGTGTGTCAGGCCCTGTGCCAGCTCCAGGAACAAGGACAGACACACGCACACACAGACACACACAAGCAATTTCTGGCCAGAGGTTGTCAGACTGGATTTTTAAAATAACCCCACAATCCAGCTTTATGCTGTTGACACAGCCACACCTAAACATAAGGGCAAAAGCAGGTTAAAAGTAAAAAGGATAGAAAATGGCACACCAAGCAAATATGAATCCAAGCAAACACAAGTGCTGTACTGTTCCACTGGTGCAGCATTGTTAACATCAGAAACAGGTGTCTGAAGGAATAAAAGCATTATTAGAGATAAAGAAGATTGTTATATAATGATATAAAATTACAATTCTCCAGCAAGATATTTGAAAACGTTTAGTTTATATTCACTAAATGGAAGAGCCTCAAATTATGTAATGTAAAAACTGATAGAATCAAAAGGGAGAAATGGATAAATCCATGATCATGGTGGTAGATTTTTAACACACTTCTCTCAGTAATTGAGAGTTCAATAGATTAAAAACGATTAGGGTATAGAAAATGCCAACAACACAATTAACAAGCTTGACCAAATGGATATGTATAAAACCCTGCACCCACCAGTAAGAGAATATATATTCTTTCCAATGTTCATGAAATATTTTTTAAAAATTGACCATGAACTACCATAGGACAACTTTCAACAACAACTAATGAATCCCTACTATATAGACCTATAGTTTCCAGTCAGTCCAATTAAGTTGGAAGTCAATAACTAAATTAAGAAAACAAAATCCTCACGTTTGAAGAAAAGTTTCTAAATAATGCAAAAACTACATCACAATGGAAGCTGGAAAACATTTAAAATCGAGTCACGAAAATATGAATAGCTAACGTTCTTTGTTTGCTGTGAGTCAGGCCTATGCCAGATGCCTGTTTTTAGGATCCCTTTGTTTCTTATGTTCTGCAGTTTTAGTGCAATGTGTCTAGGTATGGATTTCTTTTGTTTATCTTCTTGTTTATCTCTTTACCATTGATTCTGCTTCTTGAAGCTGAGAATTCATGTCTGCAATACATTCTGAACAATTATTGGTAATGATCTCTTCACATACTGCTTCTCTCCATTTTCTCTTTACATCTTCTGGAACTCTGATCAAATGTGGGTTATACCTTCTCATTCTATTCTCCCTATTTCATAATCTCTTTATTATATCTTCTATCATTCTTCTTTTTGAACTATATTCTGCGTAATTTCTTCAGACCTATCTTCCAGTTCACTTATTCTCTATTTAGCTGTATTTAACCTGCTGTTTAACTCTTCATTGACTTTTTAAAATTCTTTAGTGTTTTTTATCTTTTATGGTTGTTCTATTTTTTTTTGTTTTTCCAACTTTCCTGATAATTTGTGATAGTCTTTTGCCCCTCACTCATACTTTCAAGTAGGTTTTTTATTTCTTTATTAAACAAAATTATTTTATAGTTTGTATTATCATTAAACAAAATTATTTAATAGTTTGTATCTTATAATGATTATAGCTTAAGTATTTGTAGGTATTTGTGTCTCCTGATTTTTTACTTAAGGTGCCTTTTTATGTCCTGTATTATGTCATTTCCGATTGTGAGCTCATTTCAGAGACACTGCACATGTAGGAATTCCTTGCAATCTGGATTGAAAATGCTCTTCTCTAGACAGATTTGTATTTGCTGTGCCAACTAAAATTAAAATATTCCTTGAATTGTTTTGGACCATATGTTTAGTATATGAAGTATATATTTTAGGCCCCCAAACCATGAAGAAAGCCATACTGCCATTATGAATTCTCAGAAGGAGATATTCTCTCACTCCGCCCAGAGTTAAGATTGAAAAAACACATTTACGTGCTCTCTGCCTTTGCAGGTTGGGTTTTCCTTAGTTACCTTTTCACTGAGGGTATGATATTATAGCAGTTCCAGTCTTGTTCCTTGACTACACTTTGCCCTGGCCCTAGGCTTTGCTTCCCCAGACCAGCCATGATTTTAAGAGGATATTTTTAGAGTTTTATAGCAAAGGGATTTTTTTCAGACTATCTGCTCTACCTTGACAGAAAGGGAAGCACATTTCCAGTTTTTAGCACAGCATTTAACATATAATAGATCAACAAATATTTAAGTGACTAAATAAGTTTTAGATATTAGGAGGCTGTGGGTATAAGAAGGGATATGACTTGAACGAGAGCACAAAGGAAAACTGTTTGGGGGCAGGGAAGATGGCAGCTGGTCTCCTTGTTCTTCTCTCTGAATTGTGCTAGCTTTGCCATGTTTGCCACACTCAACCATGTGGCTTTCGGGAGAGATGGTAGTGTGTGCTGGAAAGTGCACTGGCCTGAAGGGGCTCTGAGTTCTGAGTCCTAAATCTGCCAAGTCCAACCTTCTGTGAGAAATGTGGGCACTTTCCATTGTTTCTCCAGATTAGGGACATTTTGTCCTTTAGACACAGTGCCAAGTCCTTTAGACATATTGCAAGAATGCTTAAAAAAAAAAGAAGCTTATGAATGGATGTGTGAGTACATAAACATCTAAAGGCATAACACTACATCAATTCAACTCATATAGGATTTTTGATGAACTTTTGTATTAAAATATAACATTAACATAAAAAAGCACAAAATCATTAAGTGTTTGATTCAGATTTTCACAAAGTGTATACACTAAGCCAGCACCCAAATTAAGAAAGAGAAAGTGACCAATGTCTCTGAAGGCCCTCTCATGCCCTCTTCCATTGCTACTTTCCCCAGATGTGACCACTATTCTGTCTTCTATCTCAGATGCTTTTTGTATTTTATCCAGCTTTCCTAGTAGATCTTGGCAGGATAGTTGGTCTGCTACAAGATAGCACAACATAGCCAGAAATAGGAATCTTTGCCTTCCTCAACTCGTACAGTTTTCTAAAATGTTAACATGTTTGATATGGGGTTTGGGTGCAGACTCCAATAATAAGTGTATTGATAGCTTCAGATATTTTTTTACTGTGGTAAAATATATATAAAATAGTATTTATTGCTTTTACCATTTACTAGTATACCATTCAGAGACAATAAATATACTCACAATGTTGTGTAACTGTTATAACAGTTTATACCCAAAACTTTTTCATCATCCCCAACCAAAGCTCCATACTCATTAAACAGTACCTCTCCCTTCCCTGCTCCCCCAAGCCCCTGGTAACCTCTTTCTGTCCTATGAATTTGACTATTCTAGAGAATATAAGTGGAATCATACAATATTTACAGTATTGCTTCTGTGTCTGGCTTATTTCACTTAGCATAATTTTTTTTTCTTTTTTTTCACTTAGCATAATTTTTTAAGGTCCATCTATGCTGTAGCATATGTCAAAATTTCATTCCTTTTTATGATTGAATACTATTCCACTGTATGCATATACTATATTTTGTTCATCCACTGATCTGTTGCTAGGCAATTAAGTTGTTTTCATCTTTTGGCTATTGTGAATAATGTTGCTATGAACACTGGTGTGCAAGTGTCTGTTCAAGTCTGAGATTTTAAAATGGCCCTATAGGGACCTATTTCCTCCTTTGTAAATGAGCAATTGGGCGACTTCCAGCTCTAAGGCTCCATGCAATGAACTGTCTCCCAAAAGGACTTAGAGGGCTGGGAGGTCAAAGGTACATACATGCCAGTGACCTGCCCTCCACCCCCAAGAATGTCAGGGCTTCTCATGTGCCCACTGCCTTGGGCCCATGGCACTGTGTGTGGTATGGCTGGAGCCCCTCCCTCCACAGCTGCAGTCCTAGGGAGACAGGACAGTTTCTGGGGAAGAAGTGTTCCAATGGAGCCTGGCAGCCTGGTCTGATCCACCAGATCAGGTGCTAATTCCTTGAGGACTGGGGGTCTCAGGGTAGGGGGTTCCTAGCCAGGGGCTGGCACAGGAGGGGATGTCTTTGGGAGAGAGGCATGGGCACCTGCTCTCACCCTTGGTGGCAGGAGCCTCAGAACCCAGCTAATCCCCACCAAGCCTGAGATGGCAGGAGGGCAGGGAGGCCTGTCCCCACCACTGACCCAAACCTGGGAGGTTCAGTGACTGACTCCCTCTGTTCCAGTTTTTGCTTGAAGTCCAGATTTCTGGTTCTTTTTAAAATAAAATTAGAAGAACTGGCGGTCCTCGGCCTGCATGCCTGGCAGTGGCTGCCCCTTTAAGGCACAAAGCCTCAGACGTAAAACCTGTAGTCTCACAGGCATCCCCAGGCCCTTCACTTATCTGACTGGCCCTGTAGTCTCAGTCAAAGTCAGACTTGGTCACCGGAGCCCTTTCAACTATACTTTGATCCCTTTTCAACCAACCAAGGAATGCTTCCTAAGCCCCAGGAAATGAAAGGTCAGATTTAAGAACATAGCTGACTGGTGCATGATGGCTAAAGCAGGGGTGCTGAAGCCAGACTTCCTTATCCAAGTTCCAGCTCTATGATTTGGTGGGCTGCACCCCACAGGCCTGCAAGCCTTGTAATTGCCCAGCTGCAAGACCAAGTAAAGAGCCCAGAGACACAGACAGAGATATCAGACATAGGGAATCTCACACGTCTGAAGCAAAGGTCCTAGAGCTACACCCCACTGTGCACTGCAGACAGGGCATGGCAGAGGTCTTCACAACTCGGGGGAGAAGGAGGCTGCCATTTATAGTGGGAACCATGTCAGGTCGGCTCATCAGTTACCAGGGAAACCAGCAGGTGGGGCAGGGAGGCAAGCATGTAGGTAGTTACTGATTAAACCCTATGATGAAGAGTATTGGATAGTCATGTGAGTAAGCAGGGACCAATCAAGCAGGGGATGTATAGGGAGCAAGAGAACAGCCATCTTGAATGGCCTGACCATACAGATTCATTAGCTGTCAGTCTTTGAGCAAGTTACTTAACTACTCTGTGCCTCAGTTTCCTTTTCCTTATGATGATAATAACAAAGACACTTTCCTCCTAGGATTGTTATGAGGCTGAAATGAGTCAACACAAATATAGTGCTTAGGAAAGTGTCTGGGTCATGGAAAATGAGAAGGGGTGCAAACATAGCAGTTATGGCACGTGTAACCAGAGGCCTTGAAGGTTCCCCAGCACCAGCTTGCAGCACAGGTATGTGTCAAGCCCAGCTCTCCTACTTGTTAGTTGTGTGGTCTTGGACAAGTTGTTTAACCCAGCAGAAGGTCTTTTCAGAACTTGGAAGCGCTCCACAGAGTGGAGACTCCTTAAGTGGCAGATATTACCATGAAGGGCTTGCTAAATGCTCTTGGCTCACTTCCATAGCATTCACGAAGCCCCTCTGCCCACTCCTTTCGGGGTTGGGGGATGGATATTGATCTGGAAGACTGGGAGATTTAGCTGAAAAGAACAAAGAGGCTCTGCTGGGTACAATGGCACCACTGTGAGCACGCGGGGCTCACAATTTCCTTTCTGTCCTTTCAACCTGCAAGGATGCCATTTGGGGCCTGGGTGGGAAGGGCGTGGGAGCCCATCCAGAGTCTACCAGCTGGCCTCAGGGAAGGTCAGGGAAGGTCAGGGAAGCACAGGACGCCAGAGGAGCCACAGCTCTGCAAGGTCTTTGTGTGTCAGCCTCCTTGTTATGTAGATGAAGAATCTAGAGCCCAGAGCAGGAAAGAGACTTGCTGACAACACTGAGCAAATCACAGGCAGGAACCAGGCCTCATACAAGGGGCAGCAGAAGCCCCACTGCTCTGGGTCTTATATACCCAGGGGCATTTTAGACAGTGTTCAGACATTTGACCTTTTCTCCAAATGAAGTTGTATATTCTATCATTAAACACACTGACAAGATGCCAAAAGCAAACATTTATCCTGTAACTTAAATATTTAGAAGAAGTGCTCTTGGCATCCTGGAAATCTAAAAGTCCATGGCTTTGCTCTTTCTAGCTCAGCGTGGCTGGAACATCTAGTACAGGTGGGGGTCGCAGTGGAGGCCGGAGAGATAGGTTGAAGCAAGATCAGGCAAGACCAGGCAGGCCTTATTAAGGAGTATGTACTTTGGGCTTCATCCTGAGGCAGTGGATGACCTTGGAGAGTTTTAAGGGAAATAACTGAAAGATCAGGCTGGCTGCAAGGATCTCCCTAGATGACTGAGGAGTGTGGTTTAGTTTCTGCTGGTACCCAGAGGGAGGAGGGAAGGAGATGGGAGTACCAAGGTCTTCACCATTCGTATCTTAGCCATCTCCATGGTAACACTGGAAGATGGTACAATTCCTTTCAAGGAGATTTCCTTACTAAAATTTCAATTGTTTTTGTGTTTCAGGCTGGCCTAGACCCTGGCTTCATCCCTTCTTCCTGGACACTGAGTAGTTGAGGGAGTGGAGAAGGAAATGCTGGGGTAAGATGGTATAGGGCAGAGAAGCCCCATTTGTGCCACCAGCCTGTGCAGCCTTGGACACCCATCCTTCATCCTCTACCCCAGGGCCTCCCCAGGCCCAACATCTAGTGGATATCAAGTTGTGCTTTTGGAGAATAATAAAAGATTTTCTCCTTGTACTCTCTCAGTGAGACTCTCAGGAAGGGACCAGCACTTTTGTACACTGATTCATGAGCTCCTTAGAGACCTCCTTAAGCCCTCCCTTTCTTAGCCTTCGCTCTCTGCCCCCTTCTCTCCCTGCCCCCATCCCATATTTTGTAGATGAAGAAAAAGAGGCCTGCATTATGGAGGTGACTTACATAAAGGTTAAAATTCCAAAGGAACTTCCTCAAAAAATTACACATACAATTACCATATGATCCAGCAATTCCATTTCTGGATAAACATCCAAAAGAACTGAAAGCAGGGAATTGATATTTGTATATCAACATTCAGAGCAGGATTATTAACAATAGCCAAAAGGTGCAAGCAACTCAAATGCCTATCAGCTGATGAATGGATAAACAAATTGTGGTATATTCATAAAATGGAGCATTTATTCAGCCATAAAAAGAGAGGAAATTCTGATACATGCTACAACATGAATGAACTTTGAATACATTATGCTAAGTGAAATCAGCTAGACACAAAAAGACAAATATTGTACAATTACACTTACATGAGGCACCTAGAGTAGTCAAAAATATAAAGAAAAAACACAGAATGGTGGTTACTAGGGGCTAAAGGGAGGAGAATAAGGAGGTGTTTAATGGGGACAGAGTTTCAATTTGGGAAGATGAAATAATTCTGGATTTGAATGGTGGTGATGGTTGCATAACAATATGAATGTACTAATGTCACTGAACTGTGCACTTAAGAATGGTTGAAATAGTAAATTTTATGCTATGTATATTTTATCACAATTTAAAAGAAAGAAGGATTCATAATGACACACACACTCTTTTAAAAACTGTTTATCCAGAATGGTATCCAGTCCAGGATCACCTACTGCATCTGATTATTATGGCCCCTGTGTCTCTTTTAATCTAGCAAAAGTCATTTTAAAAAATATTATACTTACTTGTTGAAGACCCCAGGTCAGTTGTCCTGCAGAATTTCCCACTTTCTGATTTTGCATTATTGCTTCCTTGTGGTGTCACTCACCTGGTTCCTCATCCCTCTTTCTTTCCTGTAAACTGGAGTTAATAGCTAATGGTTGATAGATCCAAGTAAAATATTTTCGGCTAGAATAAATAATTACCGTTGATCTTCATAGTAGATCACTACTGAGGACATAATCTTGTTGAAAATTAGTAAACTACTAGCAAAACTCGGATTAATTTCTCAGTTCGGGTGGTGACAGCCTGATAACTCCTTTACACGGTTAGATTGCCCCCCTTGCATCTAGGAAGTAACCTGTATAGTGCTGCTTTGCCCCTGTGTGAATATCCAGTTCCTTACCCGCTATTAACGTAATGGTTTACCACAGTGGATAATCCTTCTTATAAAGGTTTGCCGATTTATGCTTTTCATAATCCTACATTTTTAGGCACTCTCTCATGAACTGGGACTATTTGGTCACTGGGAACTACAGTTCCTACTAGAAAAGCAGAATAAATCTTTAACTTTTTTCATTTTAGTGGGGAAAGGCTTGAAATAATGATCCCTTCCCACAAAGAGGTGCTATCAATATAATAAACGTCTTTAACTTTCAGTGTGTGAGCAAACGGCATATGGCGTTTTCAATTAATTTCTGAGACTGCATGAGCTTTTTACTTTTTTTTTTAAACTGGCTTTTTGCTAATCTTCTGTTGTCCGCACAATGGGACATGGCTTAGTGGAACCACCGTCGTGCCATAGAATAATGGCCAGAAAACTCAAACCACACGGGGCCGCGAGAGGCCAGCTGGCTGAACAGCTGTGCTTTGGATTCTGATCTTTTCTAGGGGGTACGCAGGACTCCGAAGCCTGCGTTCTAGTCGGCCGCGCAGGTGTCGAGAACATCCCCGGGCCCCTGAGCCGCAGTGGGTGAGCGCTCTGCCAAAGGGAATTTGGGAATAAAAAAGAGGCTCCCCGACGCTCACTTCCGTTCTCCCGGCGGGAGTTGGGGATCGCCTGCAGCAGCTCGATTTACCACTGACCACTAGAGGGCCATTTGTACATTTTACTAAGCAGTTAAAGTTTGTGCGCACAGAATCAGAAATGAAACACAATTTTGAGAGTAGTAGAGAAGAAAAGAAAACTTTACCCAAAAAATTCTGAGAAAAAATTTAAAGGTAAAATACATCTTGGAACAAGTTAGAATAATCTTATTACTTTGAGAAGACCTAGAAAAAGGGATGCTTTCAGCAGCCCGGCTAGCTCAGTCGGTAGAGCATGGGACTCTTAATCCCAGGGTCGTGGGTTCGATCCCCACGTTGGGCGGCTTGAGAAATTATCTGTTTTCACTCTATTTGCTATTTTTATCTAACGTTCATTAATTTTGATCCAGAAGTTCTTATTTTCAAACAGTTCAACACATTAAAAACTACTAGGACCCAACAAGTTACAAAAGGAATAGGGAACTATATTCGATATCTTGTAATCTTTAATGAAAACGAATATATGTATATACATACATGATTGGAACATTATGCTGTACACCAGAAATTGACACATTGTAACTGACTATACTTAAATTAAAAAAAAATGTTTAAATGGAGCAATCAAACTAGAAAACAATTTCGTATTATAAATACACAATTAACGGTTATCAGTGTAGAAAATTATTTGTTACTGAATGGTCTATTTGAAAGGCAGTGGAATGCCGAAGGTTAGGAGATAGGAGGCATGAAAAATTAATGAAATTGTACTGTTCATAAATATTGCTGAAGTGATCTCTGTTGAAATGTTTGAAATGTGTATTTTTAACTTAAGGCTTTGCAATATTGAAAATCAGTTTGGAGATCAGCTCTGATTCACAGGGTTTACTATGCACATTAATTTCATACCCTTGAATTCCACGAAGTAAATTCATTTACTTTGTGCCTTTGGGAAGGGCTAGTGATTATTACAGGTTGTTAAAACCACTGTTAAGATTGTTTTAGTGATTGGCTAATGAGGTAGCTATTGTGAACAGACACAGGACTTTATATCCTTTTTTTCTAAGTTTGTGATTCAAATTGAAAATTCTTCTTGCATCCAGTTTTGAAATCTCACAACATATCTCAAAGCAAATAAGTATCTTTTCTATCATATGTTTTCCTAAAATAACTCAATTTCTCAAGGCAAAACTGCTTTTATGTTCACAGCTACAAATTCTTTCCTTGTCATAAATATTTTCTGTCATTCCCAGCAATTCTCAAACATTCTCCACAATTACCATGTGTTATCATCACCAATTCAAGACACAATTTCAGACTTTGGAAGAAACACATGGAAAATTTCAGAATCAGAAATGAAGATCCCTAAATACTCCTATTATTACAAAGGAATAATCTCTGGTGATGAGAGGTAAAGTAGAATTTTTCAGAAAGCAAACTGCTGGAGGAAAAGCAAACTGGTAAATTGATGAGAAGTCAATGAAGATGTATTTACTTTTAAATACATATTCCATTTTAAATTGAAGATCAGTGTCATGGGTTGAATTTGTGTCCCCCTGAAATTCATATGTTGATGTCCTAACCCCTAGTACTTCACAATGTGAACTTATTTGGAAATAGGGTTGTTGCAGATGTAATCAGTTAAGATAAGGCCTTATCAGAGTAGAATGGGCTCTTAATCCAGTATGACTGGTGTCTTTTATAAAAAGGGGAAATACAGACACAGGCATGCACCGAGAAATGCACATTTGAACACATGGGAGAATGCCATGTGAAGAGAAGGCAGAGATCAGGGTGATGTGTTTATAAGCCAAGGAATGCCAAAGATTGCAGCAAACAACCAAAAGCTAGAGGAAAGCCCTGGAACAGATTCTCCCTCGTGGCATACAGAAAGAACCATCCCGACCAACACCTTGATCTTGGATGCCTAGCCTCCATGAGACAATACATTCGTCAAGCCATCCAGTTTACGGTACTTTGTTATGGTAGTGAGACAGACTGGGACCAGGGCTCTGGGACTCTTTGCTGCAATGATTGCAGCTGGACAAGTGTGTCTCCTCGAACAACAGCATACAAAGAACAACAAGATACAAAAAGGGTAACAACCCAGCTGCCACTTCTGAGCTGTCAGGAGCAAAAGCGGGGTGTTGGGCATGAACACTGCACCACAGCACAACCAAGCAGGTGGACCAACCTCCTAAGCCACCCCTCTGGCCTGACCCATAGATCTGCCCCTACCCTCACCCCATTTAAGGGACCAGTTCACCCCCATTCAGGGGCAAGGAAACTTGTTAACTTATTTTCACTCCTTTGTGGTGTAGCATGAGCCCAGTAAAGCTTTGCCTGAACTTCTTTTCTGGCCTGTCACCAATTTCTGTTAACTAAGGAGTTCAAGAACCCAGGTCAGTATCAATAGCCCCAGGAAATGATCAGTGTTCTATTGGGAGGTGATTTTGATTTTAAGTTTATTTTAGTATACCTTATATTAAGTAGTCGCCATCATCTTCATTTCATTTCAGAAGCCATAGGAAAAGCACTGGTTTGTTTAGATGGGCATCTAATTCAGCTCAAGTGAGGGCATTACAATCACAGCTCCTTCAGAAGTAACATTTAGAAAAGAGTATGATCTCAAAGGGTATTTTCTTTTCATTGTTAACTGGTGATTTATGTTGGCCATTGATTCATCACTATTTGTACTAAAAGAATATATTCAAAGATACATTAAGTTAAACAAATAAACTCATACTCAGAGACTTTACATTAAGTTATTCTATAAATAAATCATCTGAAGAAAGTGTGCTAATTCTCAGTGGTCCAGTTTCTTCAATAAGTAAATGGCAAGAAAAAGAGAGAGACAGATAGAGTGAACTCAATCAAATGAATCATGTGTGGATCATGTCTGGATTCTGATTTGAACCAAACAATCATAAGATTATATTATGACAGACATGCACAATACAATCATGAGATTATATGAGACAATCCTGGGAATCTGAATACTGACTGGATAGTTGAAGATATTAAGGAATTATTTTTTAAATGTAATATAATGGTATTATGTTGATTAAAAAGCTCTTATCTTTCAGAGATATGTACTCACTTGTTTAGAAATGAAATGGACATGATACCTGGGATTTTTGTGTATGTATTTTGGTGAGGGAGGAGTGAGTGATTGGGTACCAAAGACACAAGATTGGCCATATATCAATAACTATGGAGGCTGAGTGATGAGTTTACCATGGTTCACTGTACTGCCCCCTTTACTGTTGTACATAGTTTAAATTTTCCATAAATTTAAATACTATTTGATTATGCAAACCCCAAAAGTATTTTAACCTCCTTGGCCCAGTGATCAAATTCAGCATCACTAATGAGACAGCCAGATATTATGTGCTTCCTGATGTGATGCAATGAGAAGTACATAGCATCACCTATAAAATATTCTTGTCAAAAACACTCAACTTTAGAGCTAATCAAGTCTATAGATAGATGCAACTTTAAGTTTATAGGCAATATAGGGAAAAGAGAAATGAGTTAAGTAACACCATGAGTAAACCATCAAATGCAGAGTGTCAGACATTCAAAAGAATCAGGTTCTTCAAAAAGCAAACGTCATGAACCAATACTAACACTACTAATAATGAAGTGTATGTGTGTGGGTGGACTGTTTGTGCCAAGGGCATCCCTCCCACCCCTGTGGCAGTCTGGTGAAGCCAATACACTGTTTTTCCAGAATTTTTATAAATGTATAAAATGAAAAGCAAAGGATTATAAAGGAATATAATTATATTGAATCACAGCTATCAAAATATCTTAAAATATGCTTCATTTTTAACGCATTAAATAAGATCTAGCAACAGGCCCAATGAGTACAGTGATTTCAAGTACTGATGACTGTAAATGAGATCTGAGATATATGTAAACACTGTAACGTGATGTGAAAACATCTAATTTTTATTGAGACAAAACCCCAGGTGCTGCTGATACATCAGTTTTACCTTTATAATGAAAGGTAATGCTAAATTTCACTTTGAATTTGTGGAAAATAAAGATGTAATCTTTTTACCCCATCCAAGTTCATGGACCCTTTGAATTACATCCATGGACTCCTACCTTAAGAACTTCATGTCTAGGTTTAAAACAACCAAATGCAACACACTGTCATTTAATGGATTCTGTTTTGAAAAAAACAAGCAACAGGCATACGGAGATAAACAATATTTTAGGAACAAGGGAGGAAATGTGAAATGGGAATTATACGATTTTAGGGAATTATTGTTAATTGTACCGGGTGTGATAATGGTATTTTGGTATGTAGGAGAATGCCTTTCTATTTTGGAAGTACATAGTAAAGAAATCAGGCACAATAGGTCCTGATGTCTACACACACATACACACACACACCACACACAAGACACACACACACATATGTATACACACGGCAAATATGGGAAAATATTCATAATTGTTGAATTGAGATGTATTGGTCTTTCTACTTTTCCATATGTTTGAAATTTGCAGAATAAAATCTAAAATAAAGTAACTTTAAAGATTTTTTATGGTATAGTATAGTTATGATAAAGTGCATTAGTCATAAGTGTACAACTTGATGAATTTTTACATTTGTAAACAGCCCTACAACCACACCAGATTAAGGTTACAGAACATTTCCAGCACCCTGAAGTTCCCTAATGCCCCTTTCCTGTCAATTTCCCCCTTTTACCACAGTTAAGCACTATCCTGACTTCTAACACCATTGTTAAAGTATATTCTTTTTGGTGTCTGGCTTTCTTTACATAACATGACTTCTTATGTTAAAACAAATTTTTAGAGACTGATAATATCATATTTGGCAAGGATGTGGGAAAACAAGCCCTCTCTTAAATTGCTGGTTAAAATGTAAGTTTATGAAGCCTTTCATAAGTTTAAAATGCCCAGTCTTTGACTCAGTAATTCTACAACTAGGGTCCTAAAAATAAAAAAGCAATATGCAGAAAGGTTTAGGTTGAAAGACAGTGTTTCTAACAGTGAAAGTTTCTAACAGTGAAAAATTGAAAGCAATCTAAATGTCCAGCATCAGAACCAAGGTTAGATAAATATAGTCTATTTTTAATACAGTATGTCATGCACCAAACGTAATTGGAATGACCTCTAAGCCATATCATTAAGTTAAAAAAGAAAAAGAACAATATGTAGTCCTATTTACAGTAAAAGAAAAAAAACAATTAGGGAGTATAGAAAAATGTCCATGCCAAAGGATGGGGGAGGTAAAAAAGGAAAATAAAAAGATTCCTCAAGTTTTGTCCTGTATTTTATACCTCTGAATTGTGGCATCATGAACAACCCAAATATTTGAATATTACTTATATAATTAAAAAATAAGGCAAAAAATTGAGTTTAATGGAAATGGAGAAAGAACACAAAAAGGGCGCTAGAATAAAGAGACTTTGCAAGGATACTCAAAACAGCTATAATAGTAGCAACTGTTGGGCACAGATGAGGGACTGAGGTGGGAAAGGGACTTTTCACTATCTTCATTTTTTTATTAAGATTTTTTGGAATTATTGAATTAGTTTTAAGTATTACAGTGTTTAAAACGTTAAAAAAAAAAAAAAAGACGTGTACTTTGGAGTTTTAGTGTGGTGGTGGGGTCACAAAGAGGCGCTTGCCCCTTTCTTTGGCACTCTAATTAGTAGTACAGACCAGATGATGTACAGATAAATAGAATGAGGGTTCTTTGTGGTTTTCTGTGGTCAACGAAGGGGTTGTGTTAAACGAAGATTGCATTAGAAATTGGAGTCAGACAACGGGAGAGGGGTCTGGAATTGTCGGGGTGCATATATACCACGTTCAACGGGGGGTTTAGAAAAGGTATGGAGACAAGAGTAAAGCCTGGAAGATGGCTGGAGACTGTGGAAGGCCTTTAAAATACCAAGCTAAGGACTGTGGGATTTATCCTCCCCTACGTGTGCTGAACAGTAATTCACTGTCCAACACTGCACTAAGCCTTTCCATGAAATTCTCACAGTAAACCAATGGAAAGGTGCTATTAATTTTGCAGCTGAGGAAACTACGGGCTTTTTCAACAGGGGAGAGGATGCGAGTAAATTCATTTAGCAGTGTGTATATTCAATAAAAGCTCAAAGAAATTAGGTTACAAAAAATTGCACGAATAGGGCAGGTGCAGAACCCCGACTTTGGTATTACGTGGTATTCATGCTGGCCTCTTTCACGGGGGGCAGAACTCCATCACCTCAAAATGCCAAGGCTCGACCCCTCGGCCTGCCTAGTGTCTCCCTCCTTCGTCCTCAGAGGCCAGGCTGGGGAAGGAAGGAGTAGGAGACGACAAAGGGCCATCAGTCCCACCAAATGAATTGGCAGCCAGCTTGCTGCACAAAGAAATTTTCAGACGCAGACTCCATTACCCCCCCCCCCCCCCTTGCCAGATTGCTGGCCCTAAAGCTTTCCCCGGGAGGAAACTACCAGAGTCTCTTGAAAATACGCTTCAAAGGCAGCCTTTACCGCTCAGACCAGTCCAAAGCCCACGTCATTGTTGCTCTATACTGCCCAATGGGCCTCCGCAACTGGGCCTTTCCCATTCTTTTATCCCAGTGATGCACCGCTTCCCTTCCCCTGGCCGCCAACAACACGGAGAATCAAATCTAGGCTTTAAAAACCCTAGGCGGTCGCGGCGTGGGGGTGGGGGTGGGGGATGGGAAGAGGTCGCCGCCCCTCCCCCACCCCCGCCGGCCTCAACCGCCCTGGAACTACCAATCCCGGCGTGCCCCGCGGCGGCGCGGGCGCAGAGGCGCGTGCGCGGCGGGCAGCCGTTGGCTGGGTCGGCGGCTGCGCGGGTCGCGGTGCTGTGAGGTCTGCGGGCGCTGGCAAATCGGGCCCAGGATGTAGAGCTGGCGGTGCCTGACGGCGTGTCTGACGCGGAGTTGGGTGGGGTAGAGAGTAGGGGGCGGTAGTCGGGGGTGGTGGGAGAAGGAGGAGGCGGCGGCGAATCACTTATAAATGGCGCCGAAGCAGGACCCGAAGCCTAAATTCCAGGAGGGTAAGTCTGAGCCCGTGGGGAGAAGGTATCTAACGGCGCAGGAGAGAGAGGGGGGCTCGGGGTGGTTGAGGTTTGGGCGCCGTGGGTGGCAAGGGCTGCTCCCCGAGAAGGCGGCGGGCAGGGCTTTGTGCGGGGAAAGCGCATTGCGGCGGGTTGTTTCGGTGCGTCACGAGGAGAAAATACTTGTGAAGTGAAAGGGTTACGCAGGCGTTAGAGTGGGAGAGGAAGCCCTTACCGCGTGGCACAGCCTTCGTGCAGTGTTTGTTATTGTTCTGAGGAAAAGGGCGCCGAGAAAGCAGCCTATTGTAGGGAGGCGACGGGTGCGCCATGGCGGCCGTTAGGGGAAGTGATGTGGCGTGGGGGAGGGGAGGGAGCGGCGGCGGCGGTTTCTGGAGCGGGTGTGGAGGCCCCTGGCCGCGTGGGCGGTCAACGCCTGGGACTCGGGGGCGGCTTCGAGCCCCGAGGTGGTCGCGCTCTGTGGAGCCGCCGGGCTGCGGCTGCGGTGGGCTTCGCGCCTCGGGGCGGGAGAACTGCGTTGTAAAATGGTCGCCGCAAGATGGCCTCCCCATCATGGCCGCCGGCGCCTCGGTCCCCAGCCGCAGACGCCGCTTTAGGGCAGATGCAGCGCCCCCTTCTTCCACCCCTACTGTACGTAAACCGGTTCCCCGGCGCTTTCCCGGGAAAAGTGGGTGGGGTCAGGAGAAAAAAACACCAGCGTCTTGGTTGGCTTTGTGTTGCCTGAAGGCATCCCTTTGCTTTACAGAAAGCAGAGTGCTGCGATCTTCTGGGAATGTGAGTGCACTCTTGCTGTGCGGTTGCTCGTAAAAAAATAAACTACCTAGCTGCAGAATTAAGTTTTCCATTTATTAGTCTCATTTCCTTGATGCCATCTTTTAAATACAGTAGTTGTTTGGCTAATTGCAATAACGTTGGATTAACTGATTTGAAAGTTGAGTTTTTATTGTGTTTGATCGACGTTTTGACTGATGGTAGAACCTGACTTCAGTGGAAGACAGCTCTTTAATTTCCACAATTAAAATATCTATTAATTTAAAGTGGAGGCTTAAATTAAAGTGGAAGAAAAATTCTGTTAGGCAAGCAAGAACACTTTAAAATTCCCTTTCATTAATATGGATGTATGTTAGTTAGCATAATGTCGAGGGTCTGCAAAAAATGTTCTAGGGATTTTTAAGTTTGATTACTTTTAGACTCACATACACAAACCCCAAGTATGTGGAATATTTAAGAGGTTTCCAAGGGTGTTTCTGATATAACTGACCCTTAATACCTGCTTTCTCCCACCCGGAGAAGCTGTATGACTACTTTCTGTGGATTCCTTGTTTTAAAAACCCTGTGTTTCAGAGATTGTTAATGTGGGGTCAGTGGGTATAATTCAGAAGATTCTTGAACTTGGACGGGCAAGTTATTTTTCTATTATCCAACCGAAATTTAGTATTTCAGGAGACTGGCTGATGCTGGGCTTTGAGTAGGTCTCCTCCACCGCAGAAAAGCAGAACAAAACAAAAAAACCTTGTGGTATTATTAGCTTTATGTTTTCACATCCCAGCATTACCATTGTGGGAAATACATTCAGAGATAATGTATGCTCTTATTACTTCAAAATTGTGGCAGTTAATTGGATCAGTAGTTTACTAAGTGTTTACATCATTAAGGAGCTCATAATACCATAGAATATGATATTTTACATGTTTTGATAATCTTTTAATATAGTGGTTTTTTTTTTTTTCTGTAGTACTGTATGTTTTCTGTTTTTATAGAACCATTCTAGGAAAAGGCCCTTAGGCTTAACCAGACTGTCAAGGGTACATGGCTCAAAAATTAATCCCCACTGTAGAATGTTGAAGAAAAATCATCCAGGTTTGGGACAGTTAAGAATGGCTTTCTGGAGGAAGTGCTTTAATTCTAAATTAGGGGGGCGGTAGAGTGAGAAGGGATAATAAAGAAGAATACATGTGCCGCTGTAGTGGTGAATGAGAGAAGAGGAGGAACCAAGGTTATCTGTAAGGTTTTGGCAGCTACCAAACAATCTACCATTACCATCACTTTCTAGGCATGTTTTCTACTCTAGTGTCAAAGTTGAGTTGAATAACCATCTTTAAGAAATTGTAATTATTTAGAAACACTTTCACAGAATAGGTAAGGAAAAAGGAATATTTTGTCGGAGCTAACAATTACATAAAACTGCAGAAGAACTGAGCTTTTGTATGGTAGAAATAGGAATTATCAGAAATAGTATTTTTTCAAGATTCCTTTAAACATGAAAGTTTTTCTTATTTAATAATGGTACAGTGTATGTTATAAGCAACTTTTCAGCACAGTGACTGTTTTGCACTGGACTTGCTTTTTCCACTTGAAATTTGTTAAAGCATATGGTAAAGAAAACTGTTGGGCATCTAGCTCATTGTCTAGGAGTGGACCCTTTTGGCTTGTCAGGAGACTGGCTGATGCTGGGCTTTTAGTAATGTTCCAGGTAAGCAAACCAGTGGGAGGATGGGGAAATCAAATCTCATCACCCTTAAATTTAAGAGCCTTGGGCAAAATTATTTTTGTAGTTTGATACTAGAAAGGATTAAGAGTGGAGAAAGGTTAAAAAAAAAAAAACCTGGAACAATAGTTTTCCCATTCCCCAATTAACAGTCTTTCCACTTCTCAATTTAGCTGTATGTTTTTTCAACAAGATAATAGGGCCAGGTAACTAGAATGGAGGTCAAAGGGCCTTAGCCTCAGTGCAGTTGTCTTTGGTGGCAGCAGCCAAAAGGACGGGGTGAATAAGGCCATTTTCAGGGTGCTTTTAAACAGAACCTGGAGAGTTAAATTAGGAGACACAGGTCTGATTTTTGGTGCTTTTTTGTTTTTGCTTTTTTTATTTTGTTTTTTGGGGGAGTAATTAGGTTTTTTTGTTGTTGTTTTTGTTTTTTTTAATGAAGGTATTGGAGATTGAACCCAGGACCTCGTGGATGCTAAGTTTGCCCTCTACCACTGAGCTATACCTCCCCCCAATCCCCGCTGGTTTTTGGTGCTATTTATTAGCCCTATGCTTTATATCCCCCTGGTCTTATTCTTACCCAGACTGGTACTCAACTGCTTACTAGATGGCTCCAGTTTGGATGTCCTAGAGCCACTGTAACATTCCAAAATTGATCTGAAAAAGCCTTCCTCAATTTCCTGTTCTGGTTAATGCTCCCACCATACTGGAGGTCAGTTTAAGTTGTTCATACTTTGGCTGAGCTGTCTGACTGCTTTTGGTTCACAAGTATTTCTGCTCTTATTCCTGGCTTTTGGAAGAAGTCTTCCGTCTCTGTTTCTAGTCTCCACTTTTAAGTTTTGCATAGGCCAAGCATCCTTTGGCAGTGGTTCCTCAGAAGGGACCACTGCACAAGAATTTATATCATGTTTCTTCTATGCTTTTATACCAGTTGTTTCTCTCAGCTTGGGCCCCTCCCTGTGACCTTCCCAGATAGCTCATCAATCATTTGTCATACTGCTTATGAAGATAGTTATATGAAATCCAGTAAATTGTGCAAAACCATTTTGTTACATATCAGTGTCGCCCATACTGCTCTGTATAGTTTCTTCAGAATTGAGCTAGTAGGCTTATTTTAATTTAATTTTAGAACTAAAGGAGCTGACTGTGTTGGCACTTTTGTTACCTCTGAATCTGTTGAAACCTAAAAGGACCTAAAATAACATTTGAGAAATCTATTTCTTCTACAATCAAGTGATACTTTGAGGTACTGCCTGAAATTGCCTGCCTGATTTGTCTAATGAGCAAGCATTTTATTTAGTCTTGTAAGTCTTAATGGTAGGTTCAACACAGAGTGTAAGTTCCATGTTTTGTTCGTTGAAGCAGTTTAACACTCAGAACGTCATTGAACACAGAAGACATAAACATAGTGGGACCTTAAAAAAAATCCAGGCATCTCTGATGCACTTTGAAGTTTTCATGTATTTAGAATATTTTAATTAGTTTAATCAGTAAAAGGGCTGGAAGAATAGAGAGATAACAGAGCATAAGGTCCTAAACTTAAATTTTCTTTAAAATCCCAAATATACACCGCAAAACAAAACAACCCTGCCAATAGCTAGCCGTAGATTTTATTTGCTTAGCAGGTGGTGATGATGTAAATAGATTGACATCCTAATAAGTTGGTTTTCATTGTTTATGTCAGTTACCTAGGTGTTTTTGTTGAAGTTTGAGCTGAAGTGTTGATTGATCCTTACCCACTTAACCTAATTTTTTGAGAAATTACAAAAGTACAAATAGTACAAGTGTGATGGCTTTCTCAGATGTGAATATTCTTATATATGAAGAGAGATCACAGTTAACCCAGTACTTTAAATTTTTTAATTTTTACAGGTGAGCGAGTGCTGTGCTTTCATGGGCCTCTTCTATATGAAGCAAAGGTATGAAACCCATTTTCTTTTGAAAAGTTAGCCAAAACTACTGGTTAGATCTGACTTTTTGATACCAAATTTCAGTGGTTGTTTTCTTTAGTAAGAGGGCTACCTTATTCATAGGTTTTCATAGATTCATACTTCCTCCTCTTCTGTTTTTGGGTGTCTTACTGCTTGCTTAGTGGGTCACATAAAGCATTGGTATCTTGCCATTCATCTTAACTGACCTGCTAAGTCCAGTAGTTGGAAAGAGCATCTGAGGGGGAAAGATAGAATTCTGTTTATGGGAGCAAAATAGCATTGTGTAGTTAATGACTTGTGAGAAAATACTGTCAAAGTCATTTTACTTACAAATAAAACATGCTAAGTAAGCACTGAGCCAACTATATTACGCTGAAGATAAAAGCTAACATTTAAAATGAGTACATTTAACTTTTATTTGTTGCATTGTTTGCCAGAGTTTGAATTCTGGGGCCTTTTCCTCTGTATCAGTGTTGTGCTCAGGTTATAAACACTGATTTTACTTTTAGCCAAAGATAAGTAGAATAATGCATTCTAAAGTCGAAAATGTTTTTAGTAACTTTTAGCACAAATATTTAAGATGTGTCTTTTTTAAAAGGTAGTTTCTTAAAAAATGAACATGGTATACTGAACAGTATTAATAGTTAAAAGCAGTTTCTACATATGTTCTTGGTGAATAGTTTATATGTGTCTGTGAAAATAGTCTTAACAGTTGTAAAGTGTCAGTGTGACTAAACCATTTTCTCTACTTTTTACTTGTTTAAATGCGTAGTAGGTATATGTTTTTAAAGTTCTAAAATAACAATTTGGATTCATGGAGATGCTCAGGAACTATTACATACATATGTCTTAATGGTATATTCAGTATAATTTGGTTGGATTTAAGAAGAACACAAAATGTTTTTTAATCTGTCACTTTGCTAGTTGGTGATAATCTGTAGCAAAACAGCTACTGCCTTACATAAACCAATGAAATTTTAAAATAATATGGTATAAGTATTTTTCTTCAGCTGAATTTGTTTTTGAAATAAAGCTTTAACTAGTTGGACTCTGAGGAAGCACAAATACAGCTTTCATTAGCTGTTGTTGGATAGCTTATCTAGCTCATTGATTGAAGATTTCAGGTGGCCTTTTATGCTTATGGTTCTTAAATGTAGAGCATGTCTTTAAAAGCTTGGCTACTTCTGAATTACCCAGCTAGTCTTTTTTTTTCCTTCAGTATTTCTAAAGTTTTTTTCTTCTTCATTTCAGTGTGTAAAGGTTGCCATAAAGGATAAACAAGTGAAATACTTTATACATTACAGTGGTTGGAATAAAAAGTGAGTATTAGATTTAAAAGCAGTTTTTGTAATTAATAGGGTAGCTTTGTGTCATAGACTGACAGAAGCATATGCTTCTTAATTCTTGTACAGTTTTAATGTAATATATATTGAAGGAAGGGGGAACCATTTGTAGTATGATGAAAATATAATAGAAATTAGAGTGTACAGCCATTTGATTTTATGTTTTTGGAGTATTTCTTATGTTCTGGTATAATGTCTAATCATTAGTCAGACCGGCTGTTTTCTGGTTTTGGTACGTTTTAGGACAGCTTGAGTATTTTGCCTTAACACAAACTTAGTAGCTACCTACATTGTTTCAAGTAGTCATACCCAAAGCTGGTTGGGCTTTTCTACCTAGAAAAAGGAAAAAGATAAAAGATTGCCTGATTTGGAAGTATAGACCAACTCATGTTTGAACTTTGGAAACGTAATTATATGCTTACAAAGTGGATTCATGTGGTTCACTTTTTACCATATGGTTTAACGCAGGTACAGAAATTTAATTACAGAACCTAATTTTTAACCCCAAAGAGTTAAACTTTTTTTTTTTTTTTAAAGTAGTGATGTATTTGATGTTGCTGGGAATGGACGATGGTTATAGATTGAACACATTCTAGAATATCCAGCCAGTGGAGATCAGTGATGGGTCTTTTTCCTTGGGGCCCATAAGTACCACATCTGACACCTTACTAATTTTTGGTTCCTGTAATTTAATAGCCTAATAATTTTTATTTTGACAGATTCTTAATTACTTTTGTTAATGGTGTTTTGTCCTTCAAAGATAGCACTGCCAGAAAGTGTAGTTCTTTAAGAGTGGTTTTCTAGCAGCTTTTAAAGCTTTGTGTTTACCTGAGCCATTCTCTGGTACCTGCCTCTTCATGTGAACAGTGCCATCTGATTTGTTGAGTACTCTTGCTTTGGAAGGAGGTTTTTTCCTTTATGTTTACTGACCTTGTTACCTTGGTTGTCTTTTGTACAGTCCCCCAGCCAGGTGACCAATCCAGTTTTATTAGTTAGAAATTTTTTTCATGAAATTGTTTTAGCTAAGAAGAAATCAGACATTATCTTTCCTTTCGTTAGTATAATTGTGGAAAGGTAGAGGGCTAAAGTTTGTAAAAACCCTTTGTGGCACCTTGCGACCCCCCCCCCCCCCCCCGTTAATAATATTTAAAATATTTCTAGTAATGATTGGTAGGTAATACAGTAACTCAAAATGACCCCATGGGCTTTTCAATTTTTGGTCTTATAAAAGCAAACTTGTCCATGATTTTAAGTGGGATTTTAGGATTAATGCTGAATTGATTCTGGTATCCAGGAAAGTTTATCTTCTAGATTGCAGTGTGTGTTACAGTTTTTTCTTCCTTATTAAAAACAATGTTAAAGACTTTCATTATTAGGTTTATGTTATACATATTGATATTCGATTAATATCAGATAAAGAGTATATATTAAGATATAATGAGAATCTCGATTCTCTATAGGAAATGGGTATCTTATTTTATGCATATCATGTATAAGAAAGTTTAAATCTATACAGGAAATTTAAGCAAATAGCAAATTTATGGGATAAGTCTGTCCCCCACCCCATGTACACTTATAAATAATTTTTAGGATTTCATCTTAGCTGTGAACACAGCTTTTGTTATTAACTGTTTCATGGTTTTAAGTGGCATTTGTAGCCTATAAGAACTTGTGGAAATACATTTATATAAAATGTTTGTATTTTCTGATAGTACTGCTTGAAAATAAATGTTTTTTCCTTTGTTGTATTATCTAGTAACAAATAAATGATAGGGTGCATAAGTTTTTTTTGCTTTGGTTTTCTTGCCTTATTGTATATATTACTCCTTGGGAAAAGAAAGAAAAAATTGTACTACATATTGGAGATCTTTAATAATACCTTTGTAGATGTATTAACAAGGATGTGTTTTTTTGTACTTGATATGGTATATAGATAAATACATGTAATTTTGAAAAAAAATCATCTTTACTATTTAGAGAAGCCTTTAAATAAACCCATTCTGAAAGGTGGAGGAGTTATTCAAATACCCAGCAAGTGTGTTACATTTTTATTTAGTGTTGTATAAATAGTGCCATGGATCACTTGTGACTGTGGGAGTTAATGACAAGCTTTCTTTAGATAATTATTAAATTCTTTTATGTTTGACCTATATATAAAAATTTCTGAATGTTTAGCCTTCAGTTACTGTCCTAATAGTGATGTTTCTTAGAGCAAAAGATGTTCCTGTGGTTCAGCATGAGTTTTAAGCTCCTGATATGAAAAAGAAACTCTAGAATTGACATGGTGTTTAGATCAAAGTCCTTATTTAAATTAATTTTATACCAAGGGGAAAGAATTTACAAGGTTCTGAAATGGAACTTTGTGGTAAGTGAAGATTTGCTGGCTCCCTTTAATAGAGAATTGGAACAGATGTAAATAGATATGTAAATAAAAATAAGATCCTCATTTTGAAAATGGTTCATAGGATACTATACTTTTATACTTCATACAAAAGCCCATCTCCAAACCGGAATTTTCTTCAACTTCAGTAAATACTATATATTTTTTTTTTTTTCAAAAGGGCAGTAGATAATAAGATACTTCTAAATTTTCAAAAACCTTATTGGAATTTGTTGACACAGACATTTAAATATTCCATTTGTAAATAAATCTAAATAAAGCTTAAGCCAAATTCTACACCTAGTTACTGAGATTACTTTGTACTATGCTGTCTGTATCAGAAGTGCTGTGAGGCCCAGGCGCTCTGAAAAAACTTTGAAGACACGTGAGGATATTGTAGCCCTTTTTCCTGTTCCTGAAGGAGCTCCCTCAGTACACCACCCCCTCCTGACCTCTAGGTAAATGCATGTTTTAAAGTTTTCTCTAGGAAATCATGTTGAAGGAAGTTTTCTATTATTTATTCTTTTGGCTATCTTATGTAAGAGGTCAGAGGTGGAAAATTATTAAATAAAAAACTTCGAGGATACATTTAATTGTGTCACTAAAGGAGCTCCATCAGCAGGAGAAAAGAATCACTTTGCATGAAAAATTAAGCATTCCCTGAGAAAGACCCTACCTTTGTCTTCCCCTTTGGAAAAAAACATCCAGAAATCTTGTTTTGAAGGAGCTTTTCTAAGTGTTAGAAAGCAGGTATTTTAAGAGTGTTTGGTTCTACCTTTTGATGTTTAGAAAGCTATTTCTTTGGTGATGCCTTGAAAGTTGGTGTATTCATTTGAATGAGTAAAGGTTTAAGGTGATACAGTCTAACGACCATTACAGCACTTTAATTTACAGCCTCAGTTGAGTTGATCTAGATGGTATTTGAGTATTGTGGACCTCCTAATATATTTCTGACACACTTTGAGTGTTCATTTTTTGTGTGTCAAACTCAAGTGTTTTACATGTATTATTTAATTTTCATAACAATCCTATGACATAGGTATTATTACTGCCATTTTACAGATAATGAAACTAAGTCACGGAGAGTTCTATAACTTTGTAACACAGTTAACCAGCTAATTAGTGTTAGGTCTTTAAGAAGTAAGCTTATGGACTCCTGTGCCTCATTTTTTGGAAATTAAAAATCTTTTAGGTGGCTTTATTCTATAAGGATACTTGCTTGGGATATTTTATGTTAAATGCCATACTCTTGCCATTTTACAAAACAATATGAAAACAAGTTTATACAGATAGCACAGTATCTTGTAGTAACTTATATTCAGTATCTTGTAGTAACTTATAATGAAAAAGAGTATGAAAATGAGTACATGTATGTATATGGATGACTGGAACACTAAGCTGTACACCAGAAATTAACATTGTAAACTGGCTATACTTCAATTAAAAATAATAAAATAAAAAATTAATGATTTAATAATCTGCTTTTTGGACTCTGGCAGTTAAGATTTAGAATGCTGCTTTTGAGAATATGTTTATTACCTTTTTATGGAACATATTTTCACTATATTTTCATTTTAGTTGAGAATGGATTTGTAATGCCAGTTTATCAAATTAGTTCAGAGCAGTCAAAAGTCTTGCCTCTTGGATCTCTAAAAAAATAATTGGAGGACAGAGTCTTAATAGTAATACAATATGTTTGAATGATATTTTAACTTTTCTCCTTTTCAGTTGGGATGAATGGGTTCCAGAAAGCAGAGTACTCAAATATGTGGACACCAATCTGCAGAAACAACGAGAACTTCAAAAAGCCAATCAGTAAGTTTGTTTTGCAACATATTGAATATGAGGAGAAATGTTTGGAATTTTTGGAAATGGAATCCACAGTGGAAATCATGGGCTTTCTGCCCTATAAAATGATTTTTGGTACCTGTCAGCTACTGTGTTTTGGCTTTTGACTTTGGGTGATAAGAGAAGTCCTTCTTGGGGAAAGGAAGTAGCATACGTATCATTTTTTGAGCCTGTCCTTAGAGATGGGTAGAAAACAAAGCAAGATGTTGTTAGAATTTCAGTAGTTGCAAGTTCATTGTTATGTTCTTATCTCCTGGGCTCTTTTTAAGGTACATCTTCTTTTCTTTAATTGATTTTTCTTTAGATACATTATCTTTGTCCAACTTGTTAAAACTTTGTACCAGAATATAAATAGGTTTGGGACTTCAATTTGAATATAAACTTCAAAAGGAAATCAAGCTATTAATTTATTTTTCCACATAAATAACTTATTTTATGGTGATTTTATTAACATTATTTTTGAAGGGAGCAGTATGCAGAGGGGAAGATGAGAGGGGCTGCCCCTGGAAAGAAGACATCTGGTCTGCAACAGAAAAATGTTGAAGTGTAAGAAATTCATATCTTTGTTTTAATTTTGCATACTATTTGTGAAATTCAAACTTAATATCCACTATCTTGTATTAGGCTTTATTGAAAATGGAAACTGGAATATTGTAATTCGAAACTGGCCAGTGAGAATCCCGTTAGTGTTGGGTTGTTGAAAATACATATCAATTACATATTGATTCTGTAATTTTCCTTAGCAGGTTTTCTTACCCTCCCCCCTTACTGTGGCAAAACATACATAACATGAAATTTACCACTTATTTTTAAGTGTATAATTCAGTGGCAGTATATTCACAACCCTTATTTTATTTTTAAGTTGTATGTGTAAATGTGCACGTAATGTGTTTTCTTTTACAAGCATAGTATTGAATTAATTGGGGCATAAGTTTTGAGATTTTTGCGGTTTTTACAAATTGCTCTTTCAATAATGCTTAACGTATATGTTAATTTTAATTCCCCTCTTGAAATCCATAGTAAAAATATGTGAGACATTTAAGATTTCAGATCACCCCCTAAGAAAAAGAAAACCATTCCTTGTTAACTCTTAAGATTTAGAACACCTTGGTAATAATAATAAGCCTGTGTGTGGAAGTCATATACATACATTGGTGTAATAAGTTTATGTATCTGAAAACCAGTGTAGAATGGTAACTTGATAAAAGAAAGCATAAAGAATCATAACTTTTATTAAAATATCATTTTTTCTTTCAACTTGAATATTTTAAGGACATAGTTTTAATGAGTGGTTATGTGCTTGTCAGAGGATCAAAAATAACATGCTCTAAAATAGGGTTTATCTAAGAGAAGTATGTTTTTCCTTGAAACCAAGTTCTATTGCTTTTAGACTTAACTAGTTTGATTTTACTACCGAAAACTTAGGTGATAGTTATGAAGATAATTATGCATTTTGAAATGTTTGAAGTTTCACCTTTTTGGTGAGAAGATAATTGATTTGGCAAGGATTACTATTTGAGGTTGGCTCATAGCTTTTGTTAATAAGTAGTAACACACTCCCGTGACTTAGTTCTTTGGAAAACTATTATATAGTAGAATTTGAAAGGATTTAAGAGTAATTGAATCTTTTTGGGGGGTGGGTAATTAGAGTTACTTATTTTTTAATGGGGGTGCTGGAGATTAAACCCAGGATCTCGTGCATGCTAAGCACACACTCTGCCACTGAGCTATAACCCCCCTAGAGTAGCTGAATCTTAAAGCCAGCAACTTTTTCATTGTATGGAAAAATGGATTTTTGTCAATAAAGCTGTATTTGCTAAAAGTTCGTATAGATAATGAATATAGAAAGTAGTAGGCCTAAAAATTATTTGTATCTGAGTTCAAAAACATTTGAATTCGTAGAGTTGCATAGTTTTGACTACAGAAACAATGGCTGAGTAAGTATATGAGGTAAAGCTTTAAAACTCAAGTTTTCTGTCCTTGGACAAGGGGGACCACTTCAGATTAATTGGCTCATGAGTCTTTTAAGATATCTTGAGTCTTGGATCTTCTTGTCTCTCAGTAGATAGGACAGAATGTTCTAGGATTACCTTGTACATTTTCTGCCCTGAGACAGTGGAACTTAATGTTTCTCCAGGAGCCATCCTTTTAATGGGAAAATAGCATTTTGAAAAGGTCATAATCTGAGTGCTTAGGAAGGCATCATACAATTTTAAGTACTGCTTTGCTCTGGTAGACTCAGAGATTAAAAAACGGTAATTAAATCTTTTTTTTTTTTTTAACTTTTGATTTCAAAACGATTTTGAATGTTTAATTTTTAGTTTTATGCCCTACATCATCTTTAGTGTTTGGTAATTGTTCTTTAGCTTTCTCTGAATATACATAAATATAAATGCATCGGGCTAGAGTGTATCATAAGAACCAGATATACCTTTTACTTTGTTGACATCTAGGTCCTTAAGGATGGGGGTTTCTGCTTTCTAAACTAGCAAATACATGTGAATTTTGTAAGCACTTTGGCTTCAAAGGTTTACTTTGGTGGTTCATTATTTAGTGAAATGACTTCTCAAGAATGACTTAGGACTTCAGTTATTCTTTTAAGTAAGTTGCATCAGACAGCTTATATTTTGATTATAACAGTCATAAAGCTTAGAAATAGGAAGACAAACAAAGCATCAGTCTATTGTACGAAATCTGTTGCATACTTTGAGAAACTAGGTTGCATGTTAATTTAATACAAAGCAAGAAGTTTGAAGCAAATCTTTACCACTGGGGTTCATTGAAGTATAGTTTATAGATCTTTAGAGTTGAGATCAGTTGTCAGTATTTTTTTTTTTTTTTTTTTACTTTATGGTATAGACTGAGTGGGTAAGAAATGAATATAAGATCTCTTGACTTCTCTTGGTCCCCATGTGTTCTTGACATGTATAAGTAAAAGTTAATGATTTAATCTGACCCAGAAATAGTGTCCAGCAAATATTTGTGTTACAGAAGTTAACCTTAGAGAAGGAGGGGAAAATCTGTACTTTGAGATGGCCAGATATTTGTGTTCATAGCCAACGTAAGTTAATTAGAGATGTCAAATAAACTCCAAGCTCTAAATTAAGTAAATACAGGTAATTAACAGCATTTATAAGTATTTAAGATGTAGAAAAGTAAAAATAATCAGTTGTTCTGTTACGGTCCCACTGGCATAATCCATAATCATGGGCTTTGTAAACTTGTTTTCCTTACAGTCTAGAAAGAATTTATAAAGTCAAAATTGGTAATTTACTGCTTTGCAGTATGTATGTAAATAGATATGAGTTAAATTGCTGTTGCAGATAATAACCAAGACATTAGCTCTGTTCTACAAATGGGAGAAGAGAGTATTTGTTGTTGTAAAGGGGAGAATATAGTTTAGAGAAGAAATAAGCGAAACAGAATTTGGATCAGTGAGACTGGAGTTAGAGGTTGGCCTGAAAACATACAAATCCAAAATCAAATTACGCTAGTATTAAAGTAGTTGGGAAAAATATTTTAACCTTTGGAGCTTTTTGTGTGTTTGTAACACTTCTCTTATAAAGTATATTTTTACAACTTACATGCTATAAACTTACAAATGAGTAATATAATCCTGGAAGGAAGTTTCCTGATGTGTTTTTGGTTTATTTTTCCCCATGTGGAGGGAAATGTGAATTTACCCAACTATTAGTAAAAATCCTTGTGTCTGAGCAGGGAAAAAGATCACTGCGTGGTCTTATCAAACAAGGCAGTATTTCTCTATGAATTTAACCCTGGTAAAAGGGAATTTAAAGAGGCAGTTTTACTAAAAATAATTATTTTTCTTTTTCTTCCCTCCTTTCAGGAAAACAAAAAAGAACAAACAGAAAAGTAAGAATATTAACTTTTTTGTTAAAATCGATTATTCTACCTTTATAACATTTGCATTTTGCCTTCACTGTTAAGTTTTAAAAGTTACGAAGTTTTAGAGTAAACTTATGTTGATGGTCTCAAATATGATTCACAGCACTTACAGAATTAGATACGTAGTAGTAGAGAACTAAATGATCCTTTTTCTACCACAGAGAAACCTGTAAGCATTTATTATTTTCATATTGTTTAGTCTTAATGACTGGCCCTGAGAAGATATATTGTAAAAATAAATGTAAAATGGTAATAGTAAATTTTACCATGTACTAAATGTTTGGTAGGGCTGTTCATAAAAGTTATGTTTTTAGTAGGAATGCTATCTTTAATATAGATTTAAGTAACACCTATGTAGTGAGAAAAATCAAAAGTATGTCATGAAACTATTTAGAGTTTCTCATTTGTTAAGCTAAAAATCTCCCCTCACCCCCAAATTTTTATAGCACCTGGAAATGGAGATGGTGGCAGTACCAGTGAGACACCTCAGCCTCCTCGCAAGAAAAGGGCCCGAGTAGATCCTACTGTTGAAAACGTGAGTTTTTCCCTAAGTTAATGTATAGTATGTTAGAAATTTTAGTCTGTCATGTTACACAACACAATAAAATAGTCAGAACTTTGAGCCTTCAGAAGCATCCATTGGTAACGTAGTCAACTACTGAATTGAAAAATTTCCCTTTTGAATAAAGGATACACTTGTATACATTGTTTTTTATTTCACTTGTAGCTCTAGATACGTTCCTGCTAAATTTTACCCCGCAACTCATCAGATGTTTGCTGTAAAGCTCTGTGTTCTTGTATAAGACCCAGTATTTCTTTGGTATTAGACTGAATAGACTTAATTAGGTCACATTAAATGGTTTAGTGTGTCCCAAGATGATTTAATAAACAAAAAAATACCAGGAAAGCCTATCAGTTTCACATATATATGTGTGTATATAATAGTTTAGAAATCATACATAAGTGAATAAAATGTCTTATTTCTAATTATGTTTATAATTTCCAAAGTTATGAATTTAAAAATAGGGTTTTTAAAGTTTTAACTGACATAGTTTACATTTCTGAAGCTGAGGTTATAATAAAGCAATGATATACTTAGAAACAGTGGTATGTTCTGAAAACCAGGCATTTTTAGGCAGCTATTGAAGACAAATTAGAAGACAGTATGGGGGGGGGGTATAGCTCAAGTGACAAGAGCGCATGCTTAGCAAACACAAAGCCCTAGGTTCAATCCCCAGTACCCTCTCTAAAAATAAAGAAATAAATAAACCTAATTACCTCTCCCTCCCCCCCCAAACTAAACAAATAAATTGCCCTTCAAAAAATATTAAAAAAAAGAAGACAGTACATTTAGTTTTATGTATTAGAATTGTGTTTTGGCTAGTTGTTGATGATACGACTATTCAAAATCAATGAATTTGAAAAATACAAGTTAAAAAGCATCAAGTCGGAGTGGTCATTTACAGAAGAAAAGATTTGCTAAAGCGTATTTGCCTTCACATGAAGAGGCACTGAATAGACTTACCAGGATTCTTTTCTCCCCAGAGCTAGCTATATGATGCTTTACCATTTTTGAAATGACAATTCCAGCAGCCTGTGTGAGTAAATAATTTATACCCAATGCCTCTAAAGGTCCAGAAAAGCCTTTAGAAAACTCTTTTAGAGCTGTTACTCAGCAAGAAAAGACAGATGTTTAATGCCCTTTTTCTATTTAGGAGGAAACATTCATGAACAGAGTTGAGGTTAAAGTAAAGATTCCTGAAGAACTAAAACCATGGCTTGTTGATGATTGGGACTTAATTACCCGACAAAAACAGGTAACTTGAAAGCTATACAGATTGTAATCTGTATATGTTGTTGCTCGTTTAAAAAAAAAATTTTAAAGAACAGGTTGTGTAGATTTGAATATTGACAGTATGAGCATTTTAATTGAGGGACTGAATAATTTGATTGCCAGAAAGGACTTTGAAGGGAATGAAATAAAAAAGTACATATATAAAAGTCCGTGGATTTTTAATGATTTAAAAAAGAATTGGCAGTTGCTAGGGCAGGAAGTCATTCTGAAAATTGATGAAAAGAAGCATGTATTTCTTGCCTTAACAATGGGACATCATCACATATGTTACTGCTAGTGGAGTGTAATAGGAAGCACACAATACTGTCCTGCAGGGTATTTGTGACCTTCAGAAGAACCTGAGTCTAATCAAGGTCCTTTGTCTAATTACCAGTCTACAGGAAATAGGAATATTATGAGGTATGTGTGAAACATCATAAAAATAAAGTCATAAAAGTCCAGAATGAGGCACTCTGGAGAACAAAGGAACCGATTTCTTAAATGGTACAGGCAGGATTGAGGGGGGAAATAGGGACTGCATGAGGATTATGAAACTTAATAGACATCTTGATACACTGTACAATGCGTTTGCTTCTTGGTTTGGCTTTGGAGCTAAACTGCTAGGTTTAACTTGGTTCTACCACTTACTGAGTTTGAGCAAGTTACTTGGGCCTTTTTGTGTTTTAGTTTTTACATGTAGTGGAATAATGGGTCCCTACCTCATAGTATTGATGTGAGGATGAAAAGAGCATTCGGGTGCTTCAGACAGGGTCTGGCCCATCATACAATACAGTAAATGATGATTTAATAATATCACGGAGGTATATGTGCAGGACCATTCCATATGTAGCGATAGTATAGTGTGTTCAACAGGTTACCAGTGTTTAGAGCTGTCTGGTATGGCAGCTACTAGCCACATTTGGCTTTTGAAATTAAATAAAATTAAATTCTTAGTTCCTCAGCCATGTTAACTATGTTTTAAGTGAACAGTTTCCTTTGCTGTTTTGTAATACTATTAGGTGATATTTTATTGCATTAAAAGTTCCAGTATACCTTTTTATTGAAAAACAGTATTAGTATTCAAGTATTTTTTTGTTTTCTTAGCTCTTTTATCTTCCTGCCAAGAAGAATGTGGATTCCATTCTAGAGGATTATGCAAATTATAAGAAATCTCGAGGAAACACAGATAATAAGTAAGAATATACATATCTTTGAAGTATACCCATACATTTCAAACATTATTGCCAAAGAAATTATCTGAAATACGTACTCTTAAAGTAGTACCATCAGAAACTAGCAAAGTAGAATTTCATTGCTTTAACACAGGGGGTTTGGCTGGCAAACTTTTTCTTAAAGAGCCAAATAAATGTTCTAGGTAAAATTGAATCTATTTTATGTAAGTACATATATAACCATTTAGAGTACAACTAGTTGAAAGTGTAAAAATCATCCTTAGCCTGAGGGCTGTAGTTTGCTTACCACTGGTTTATTTTTAGAATTGATTCCTTGTGCTCTTACTAAATCTCTTCTTTTAAAAAAAAACCTGTTCAGTAGAGGTTCATTGTCAATTAGTTTAGCCTTTAACTTAATCCCTTACCCTTATGTTGGTTGACCTAATCCTTATCTCTCAGTTCTTTTCAATGGCCTGCTTTGAAGGTAAATATTTTTATTTATCAGGGAGTATGCTGTTAATGAAGTCGTGGCAGGGATAAAGGAATACTTCAATGTAATGTTGGGCACTCAACTACTCTACAAATTTGAGAGACCACAGTATGCTGAAATCCTTGCCGATCATCCTGACGCGCCCATGTCCCAGGTGTATGGAGCACCACATCTACTGAGATTATTTGGTAATATGCCATTTAGAAAACAAAATTTTACTTTTTTTCCTTTGGGCCTTTTGTCTTTCCTAATTTATATGAAGGGGGCTAACAAAGTAATGTTTAAAAACATTCAGTTCAAATTCAAAATTTTATTTAATACATTAAAACCTGTTTAAAGTCAATTTCTAAAATGGTGTACTTCAGAGGAATCAGTAATGGTTGCAATTGCTCACACAATGGAAATATATGGCTATAGCGCTACCTTGGATGTAACTTTGACTAAATTCTTTTGTTTAAATAGTACGAATTGGAGCAATGTTGGCCTATACGCCTCTGGATGAGAAGAGCCTTGCTTTATTACTGAATTATCTTCATGATTTCCTAAAGTAAGTCTAAAAATGTGCTTGAAATTAAACATGGATTAGTTCAGTGTACTGAAAATTAGCTCTGTGATGGATTGACAGTATAAATACTATAATACAACTAAAATTATGTGGTATTGGTACAGGGGTAGATACATAATGTTAAGCAAACAATACAAGTACAGGTATGTGGGAATAACACAAATGACAGGATTGCATATCAACAAGAGGAGGAAATGATGGAGTGCTTAGTAGATGGTGATGGGAACAGCGGTCTAGCTAGTCTTTGGAAGAAAACAAAATTAGATCCAGACTTACTGTCATTCACCAAAACTAGATGAATCAAAATTTTAAATCCAAAATTAAAACTGTTAAGGTAATGAAGGAAAAATGTAAAGTAATATTTTTATGATTTTTGTAGTAAGAAAGGTCTTTAAAAGTTAAGCTCAATACAGGAAATTCATACAAGTTTAAACTGTGATTAAAAATATGTGCTTAAAAGATGAAGGGAATACATGTTACATATATGCTAAAGTATCTTTATACAAAAAAGTTCTCATTCAGTAAGAAAAAGATGAATGAAAAGGAGGTCATTGGAAATTTACAGAAAGGTCAGTACAAAAGCCATTAAAGTATGTTTAATATTAAAATTAAAATATCATCACATTGGCTTAGATTAAAAGATTGAAGAAACGGAGGAAAAGGCAGTCCTGGTTTCTACAGCTTTTTGGAGGGCTTTTTGGCAGTGTATATAAAAGTTTTAAATGTACTTTTACCCTTTGACAGTTACAGTTCTGGGAACTTATCCTGTGGAAATGCTTAAATGCACAAAGATTTCCAAGCATGTATTTTTCATTAAAAAAAAAGTAATGGTGAAGAATTTTTAACTATTAATGGCTGAGGTAGGCCCAAATTACTGATCAGGAAAGGTGTCCATGTTGTGTGAATTTAAAAAAATTAAATTCCAATAGAGTTTGGTATGATTCCTCTCATTTGTAGAGAAACATTTTCAATCTTTGGAAAAGTATGGATCATACTTAGTGGGTTATTTCTTGGGCATGATGTTGGGAGGGAAGGTTTAAGTTTTCTGTTTCTATATTATGTAGTTCTGTAGTTGAATTTTCTTAAGCGGCATCATGTATTTTATAATTAAAAAACCAACATGTGCGTGGGAATGTAAACAGCCTTTTATAGTCTGTGCTCTGCCAGTGATGAATAAATATCCTCTCTTTACCCCAATTTCTTTATGAAAGAGAAGTCTGCTACTTGACATTTCTGCTACTGGTCTCTGATTTTTATAGTGTTAATTTTGTTTAAATTTGAAATTTACTCATTAATTTGTTTTTTTTTTTTCTTAAAAAAATTTTTTTTTGTGAGGGGAGGTAACTGGGTTTAGTTAGTGGAGGTAATGGGGATTGAACCCAAACCCAGGACCTCGTACATGGTAAGCATGTGCTCTACACCCCCCCGTCAATTTCTGAATCTATGTAATATGATGGATTTCATAGAGGTAAAGAAAACAATTAGATGTTATTCTTTTAGGATGACAATACCTGTTTCTTAAAGGTGGTCTAAGTAAGTGCTTAGCTTGGTATGCTGGTGGCTCCTGTTCTTTGCTTATTTGAAATAAAGGGAGTAACCCTGGACTTCATTCCTTTATGCATTGTTGTCTGGTATATAATAACCCTATTTGTCTGAGTTGTAATTACATGGTTTTACTGTGAGGTTGCAATTGTTTTAGTATATTTTAAAGTGCTTTGTGTGGCTTCTGTGTATAATTGAGAAGAGATTAGGTTCAAAATATGATTCTTTTTCCATACTTGTAATGAATAACGTTTCATTTTTAGATACCTGGCAAAGAACTCTGCAACTTTGTTTAGTGCCAGCGATTATGAAGTGGCCCCTCCTGAGTACCATCGGAAAGCTGTGTGAGGCTCTTACACTCACTTATGTTTGGATCTCTGTAAACACATTTTTGTTTCAGTCATTCTCTTGTACAAATGATGTACTTTGGAAATGTTAGTGTATAACAGAATTGATGTTTGTTTTTTCTGTTTGATTTTAAACAGAGAAAATAAAAGGGGTTACAGCTCCTTTTTTCTTCTTTTTTTTTCATTTCAAAGTTGCTACCAGTGTATTCAGTGATGGACAACAGAGAGACATACTGTAGAGTGTTTTATTGCTTAGTTGACAAAGCTGCTTTTGAATGCTGGTGGTTCTATTCCTTTGACACTACGCACTTTTATAATATGTGTTAATGCTATATGACAGAATGCTCTGATTCCTAGTGCCAAAGGTTCAATTCAGTGTATATAACTGAACACACTCATCCATTTGTGCTCCCCTCTTTTTTTTATGGTGCTTAAAGTAAAGAGCCCATCCTTTGCAAGTCATCCATGTTGTTCCTTAGGCATTTTATCTTTGCTCAGATTGTTGAAGAATGGTGGCTTGTTTCATGGTTTTTGTATTTGTGTCTAATGCACGTTTTAACATGATAGACGCAATGCATTGTGTAGCTACAGTTTTCTGGAAAAGTCAGTCTTTTAGAAATTGTTTTTCAGATCTTCAATAAATTTTTTCTTTAAATTTCAAAGAGTAGCGTGCTTGTGTGGATACATTACACAATCTTTGTATATTGTGTATTCTTTCTTTTATTTAGACAGTGATTTTTCAGGTGAGTGTTTGTTTTCTTGTTTGACCTTTATGGAATGAGAAGCTTGGCTTCATTGTCTACTTTTAAATCCACAGCAGCTTTGGTAATTTGCTCTTGAGTTCTGGCTGAAAAAGTTAGAGGTTAACACTCTACTTTTCCTAGACTATTGTTATTTTTGAGCATTTAGGGAATTTTTACCTGTGTGACAGCTATCTTTCTGCCAGTAATTTTTTATTTTGAGCTATTTACCAGCATTACAATGCATAAAATTTGAGATTTTAATTCATTAAGCCCCTCCTTCCAATTTAAACATGCCTTGAGAATAGCATATTGGTAGGTTTGTCTGATGATACTAAAGAAAATAGTAATCTTCTTGGACATTAAGTCTATAAAGTATTTTTGAGTATTTTTTCACTTACTAGTAATTTTTGATGTGGCTTCAAAACGTCTTGTGCAGTAATAGAAGTAGCTGGAATTAAATATGATCAAGATAATCCTGAATTGATAATTGCAGGTAATCATTGTTTACCCCAAAATGAAATTGGGTTAGTATTTAAACCTTTTTAAAACTGAGGTACAACTGACATGACATTATATTAGTTTCAGGTAAAAAGGATTTAATATTTGTGTATACTGTGAAATGATTACAATAAGTGTAGTTAATACCCATTACCATTCATTGTTGAATTAAAAAAAAGTTTGTAAAACCTAGGTCTTTATTTCCAGATATTTGGAATTCCCAGTATTTATTAAACCACAGCCATGCTTGAGATGCTTGGACTAGTTAGTTAGCTACCTCAGGTGCTATGATGTAGAACTTTTAGTCTTAGTTTATTCTTTGAACTGAATCCATCTAAATTGAAGGAATGGACTCAAAGGACAGGAAGATGCGTTGCTGGTGATAAGGGTACATTTAAACTAATATTCTCTGGGGTTTTTGCATCCACCTCCTTTCCTTGTTACAATTACAGTTTAAATGTTCAGGACTATTTACATAGGTTGAAAGTTAGCTATTTTCAAATCGTTGGCAAAATGGCAAACTGTCATGCTGAAGTACTGTCTTAGCAGAACTTGATACACCTGTTTATGGAGAAATAGAGATTTGTGAAGTTGTAAGCCCTAATTGTGCTATTAGAGGTAGGATATACTTCTGAAATAGTTGGTTATTTAGCTTTAATGTGTCTATGGTATTTGTATCAGTGTACTGGCATGTTGTTTACATACTAGTCACTTTCATTTTTATTTTGTCTTAGTTGTGATAGTTTTAAGGTCTTGAAATGATTTCTCAAAATTAAGGTGCTTTTCTCCTGGTTTTCCACCTTGGCCCACCTTGTTTGGCCTTTGCTGAGCATGATTTTGTGCAGTCCTATAACTACTGTCTTATGGGCATTTGTTATTAATAGCTGCTACTATTTTTGTAGTGTATATTACAAAAAGGAAGTCGAGGTTACATAGGCTAAGTAACTTGTCCATGGTCACTTAGCTAAACACATCACACCACCCACCCCCATCTCCCATTCTCCAGCTGTGCAGACATGCATTCGATGACTGAGTCTTAGCAGTTACCAAGTATTTCCTGCCTTTTCTATCTGCCTCTTTTCCTCTGTCGTGGAGTCTGTATTTTAATAGCATTGTAGTCTTAATACCTGCTGGTGTTCCCTGCCCCCTACACATTTATTCTGCTGCTGCCACCAGTGTTTATTTAAAGCAGTCATGCTGCTCTTCTCCTTAAAACTAATAATTTCCTGTTTGATAATCTTTGAATTATGGAGGTGGTTAGATTAGGGTCCAAATTAGTAGTACCACTTCTGTCTTCACTTTTCCATGCTGTATTTCAGCCAGTTTTTTACCCTCTAGGCTTGTTTTCCATGCTGTTGACTGGGAAAAGTGGAGAAACTATCACAGTGTAGTTTTTAAAATGCTGTATTTTCAGGGATGTACATATTTTTTTTTAAATCTCTGGAGACTTGTTTCGGGGCAGTATAGTAGACTATATTTATGGATTATTCATCCCATTGAACCAACAGGTAAAGAAGAAAAGTGTACTGACTGGAATGATTGGTTCCAATTACCAAGAACAAATGTGGGTGCTGCTGTACAGTGGGGACAGGGAGGACCATGTCTGGAACCCAGGGGATTCCAACACCTCTTATTACTTCCATGTACCTAGGTAAAATGTAATAGAAAACTGCATTCAGAAGATCCTTCAAGTATGATTTTTGGGGCCACTTCATTTTGTAAATAAAAAAAAACAAGACAAACAACTGAGGTGCTGGCTGAAAGCAATGAAACATGTAATAGGAGGGAGAATTTTTAAAATACCAGCTATGGCCTTGTGAGCATTTTAGAAATAAGAGCTATAGCAACTATGTACATTTTCTTGTAGAATATTCATGTGGGACTGTTTGAATTAGAGGAGCAATTTAACACACTGTGCAGTGATCGGTATGATCATGCACTTTCTGTCTTACCTTTTGATTTGGAGAGCATGAGTGTCTTCTTTTGTATGAAAGGTAGTTGCATCTTGATCGGTAAAAGCATGCAGCGTTACTATTACGTGGTGGTTAAATATGTGTGGATGCTGGGCTTCCTAAGAGGAGGACCAGATTTGGTTTGAAACTTGGGTCTAAGCTCTTTATCAGGCTTTGAGACGCTGGAGTTGGGGCTCCCCCCCCCCCCCCCACGTTGGCTTATTTCTTGTTAGGTTCTGCCAGTAGTGGGCATTAGAAGACTGGAAAGCAAGAGTTGGGGGGAAAGGGTCTTTATCCATCCTGGTGACTTGGTGTTCTGTCCACTACCGGACAGCGTGTTGATTCCAGTCTCTTTAGGGGGTGGGGGGGAGTACTTTCAGATGTAGTCTCATTCTGCTGCCTCACAGGCACCTGCACCAGCCAGAAACAACATTTGATGCTTTCATTTTACCTCATTGCCCCTTATAACTTGCATAAATCATGTCTTTGGAATGAAACTGCCCAAGTTGAAAAGTACTTTCCTAGTTAATAGTTAAATCTATATTTTTCTCAGATGGACAAAGGGTTATCAAAAGGCAAGTAGCCATGGCTCATTCCCACCATGGAATGTTACTCAGCCATTAAAAGTTCTCTTACAAAGTTGGTAGAAGTTAACTTAATAAGAACTGAATAATGTATTTGAGTAAAAAACAGAATGAAGGAAAGTGCATAATATGATTCAGTGTCTTGCCGTTAGACTTTACCACCCACTCCCTCCTTGTTGACTCCTGACTTCTCCGTTACTGATGACTCTCGCACTTGGCCCACTGCATTCCTTTTCACTCATGCTTCTACCAGATTTCTTAGAGACTTCAGCATCCTCATGGAAGATCTGTTCAAAATCTTGGTCTTAGCTACGTACCTGCCAGTGGTCTTACATTAAAGCCTGTCCTCAGGCCCACTGCAGTGCACAACTTTGTGGCCACTGGTCACATGGACTACGTGTATGTGACTGGTGTCCCTGCTTGTGTGACAACACTACCCTTCCTAGTGTTACCTGCGCTTGACTTCAGCATGGGAACACATTGAGATTTTGCCTTCCTGTCAGGTAGCTCTGGAAATGGCAGCCCTCACCCCAGAAATGGTGGATTTCCTTCAAGTTCCAACTCCAGCAGTTCTGCTGGGCAGCTGGAGAGCGTGTCAGATGTGAGAGTGTAGGGTGTGGGAAGCAGAAGTCTGACACTTACAAGATACTTGGCGTTGGTTGTTAGTTATCCTCTGGACTGTTTATGCTGAGGCTAATCTATTTAGGTAACATTTCTATCCAAATGTAAAGGGTGAATTGCTAAAAAGGGAAGCAAAGTGATTGCAAAGAAGTCTTCAGGTCTATCTACAGTGGGGGTTGATTTATTCCAGGGTTTTTGGGCTAATTTGAGAAATTAGTTTGCTTATTCAGTTATTTCACAGATGTGTATTACACGTATACCATGTGCTGGGTGCTAGGCTAGGCACTGAATACAAAAACAGACGTGGTCCCTACCTAATGAAATCGGAGTAGAGTGGTGGAGACATTATTTAAAGACCACTCTGCAATCCCATGCCACCTCCCCTGCCAATAATCAGATTACAACTGTGAAGTTCTGGGAGAGCCTATAAGAAGGAATTTGTATTCCTTGGAGTTCAGGCAAGGCTTACTTGAGGTGATGTTCAAGTTGAGATCTGACACATGGAGAAGAGTTAGTCTGTCAGTGGTAACAGCCTATGCAAAGGCTCTGGGGCAGGAAGGAGCATGGGACATAAGGATTTGGAAGTCTAGTATGTGTGGAACCGAGAGGGTCAGGCTGGAGGCGGGAGAGGGCCTGGAACATGGTGGGGTGCCTTGGGAAACAATTGGAGAGTTCTCCACGAGAGGAGGGAGAGGAGTGGTGCTTGAGGAGAATTGGGTTTTGAGAAATGACTTCCTGTTGCAGGGTGGAGGGGTGGATGTGGAGGCCAGGCAGGTGGTTGTGCTCATCTATGCCTTAAGGAATGAAGGTCATTTGGCCCAAATTGTTGGCAGTGGAGATGGAGAGGAGAGGAGCATCCCATAAATGTTTAGGCAGTAATATCTGTCGGGGCTTGGAGATGTGGATATGGGGATGAAGGAGAGAGATGTCAGGACCACTTAAGGTCTGGAAATGGGATACAGAAAGGAGATCTGTCCTTTGAACCATGGTCCCATAGAGGGTTTAATGTGTGCCTCCCCGACCTCCCTCACCTTTGTTCTGTGCAAATTCTTGGAAGTTAAAAGGAATCTCACCTCTGCTTCTAGGAGCCCCCTGTGATACTCCTTTTTGTTACCCCCTGCAATCCATACTGTTTCAGTGATGAGATACCCAGGTAGTATTGGGAGTGGTTGTAAACCATGAAATCTACTGGCCAAAACCTGGGCTTTGAAGCTAGGGAGTTGAGCTCAGACCTGGCTCTGCCCTTCCCTGGCCGTGTGACTGTCACTTCACCTTCTGAGCCATAATCTCTTCCTCTGAAGATGAAATGAAGGCTGTCGGGAGGTTGGCACAACACATCAGACAGTTGTTACGTGCTGTTGGCAGATGATATTGTGATGAAATAGAACAGCCCTCCTTTTACACTGGTCGTTGACGGAATCAGCTCTGGAAGCTGCTTTCCTTCCTTTCAAGATATGGCAAGAAGCTGGCTCAGCAGGAGTGACTTAGCTCAAAGGAAGGACAGGCTAGGACTGGAGGCTGAATTCCGGAGGTTCCCGTTTGCTAACAAGGCCACCTTGTTGACGTGGAAGCACCATTGCCACACAGATGCCTCAGTGTTCCCAGCTCTACCCCAGATACATAGAGCATTATGGGGGCGGGTCCTCAGCACTCCTTGTGGTGGGTCAGGAGAGATTAGTGGGTTGGCACCTCTGCTAGTTCTAGGTTTTCTCCAAGTAGCTTGAGTAGGTTAGTGGTGTGTGTGAGTCCGGGACCCCTCTGCGTTATGCGAGCCTTCTAACTATTGTTTGCCCTGTAACCGCGTTTTCTTTTAACCATTGGAGACTTCATTCCAGGGCAATTGGGAGATTCTCACCTCTGCCCCCAGATTTCTCTGAATCATTTGAAAGTAAATAAAAATGTAACTGCATTTTTAAGTTTCAGTGCAATATCTTGTTTGAGAAAAATTAGACTAGAGGTTTCACTATATAATAGTTTATTGGAGGAGAGAGATGAAGAGGAGTTAACGGTATTTTCTGTCTGGAAATTTAAGGCACTGTTGCCTTTGAGAAAGATAGGCCAGGTTCAAACTGATGTAGGAGCCAAATGTTAAGCTAATTGGTTGAACTCAAGAAGGAAGGTTTTGAATGGCTTATGTGTAGTTAAGAGTAATGAGATCCTCCCTTCCTCATTTATTCCTCTGGCAAACCCTAAGAATATGTCACAGGGGATAAGAATACCTTTGTCCCTTTAGGGAGCTCACAGCTGAGGGACAGATAAATACACAGATAATTATATAGACTTAGAGCTTTTTTTTTTTTTCCAAACAGTAAAAAAAATAATGACTTTGAGAGGCTGCTTTCTCCAGGTTGCTGTCTTTATCCACAGAATAGTAATAGATGTTGCCAACTGATCAACACTCTTGGGCAGTTTTGGGAAGGAAAGTTGTGCCTCCCTTAGCCCCACTCCTATATGATGCAAGGTAACTTCTTTCTGATTTGTCTCATTTTCTTAAAATGGCAAGAAGGTCATTACTGGAGCTGGCTTTGGCCCTCTCTCAAACCCACGTGTCAAGCCTTAGCAGATCCTGAGTCCATTGTGTCCCCTGCCCCTGACTCCTGCTCTCCTGCATTTGCAGGGCAGGCTGAAATGCCCAGGGGTATAGTGGGGCAGGCAGGTGAACGTGGTGGGAAGCCCCCCTTGGCTGTGAGATCTAGCAATAAAGCAGGTAATGGATCTTTGTCCCCACAGCTCCTGTGCTTGCTTATTAGCTCAGCTCTTACAAAGGAGGGGGGTACAATTAACAGCCCCCAAACTCTAGTTACAAAAGGTGTGTGTGCTTTCTTGAACGCAAATCAAGTAACCCAGAAGTCTGTTGATTCTTCCTCATGCCCATTCTGAGTTAATTAGTGTTAGCCTCATGGTACAGGTCCTTCCAGACCTTTCCCTGTGGACAGATGGAAATGGCTGTTTCACGGGGGTCAAGGTAGAGGGGACAGAAATTCAACCCTACAGGGACCCAGAGGAGAAGGGGTCAGCAATTGCTGTACATTATGCAAACCTTCAACTGTCTTACTGTGTTGATAAGCCAATTGTGAGATTGCCACACAGTGGGGTGGAAAACTCAGCCCTGGTGTTGCCAGCCTGGGCTGGTCCCTGTACCTTTTGTGGGGAGGATCTGGTTGGGGAAAGCTGCAAAGAAAGTAAAATTGTCTTTATAAATACTGCTTATTTATATTGCGACATTTAGATAATTGAGAATAATTGAAAAACTAGGAATTGAAAATGAGGAAGAAGAAGTGAGATAAAAGTGGATGGTTTCAGAAGAACAAGTGGTTGTGCTTTGTGATGCAACCTTGAGAGAGACAGGAGGGCAGCTGAACCTGGGAGGATGACTCCTGCCCCCAGGGAAGGGCTGGTTGGGTGGGACACACGGGTGTTGAGTCTGAGAGTGATCAAGGTTAGACAAACCTCTCAGGTTGTGTGTGTAAGAAGGGGGCGGTTTGATGTGTCCTTGATCTGATGATGTTCTGTGGCATGAAGTTACCATGGGCAGAGCTGGATCTCTGATCTGAACTCATCGTCCTGTGGGCCTAGAAGCGGTGCTAGGTGCCCCCCCCCCCCAATCCCACCTTGGTGAGCTTGTGCAGTAAAGGCAGCATGCTTTCCACCATGCTCATGGCATGGGTGATGGCTCTGTGCTTTTTATTCTGGGGCTAGATCATCCTGCCCTTCCTGGTCTCAGAGCTGAAGATACAAAGATGCCCCTATAGGCAGGTTGGTCTGGGACCTTGGAGGTTCCCGGTATGACCTCTGTCACCAATTTGGGACACTTTTATAGATAATGGCTCTGTGCTTTACATCCATAAGCAGAGAGCCTCATACCGTCCTTTTGATCACCCCTCCCCTGGTTGTCCAAGAATTCCCAGGGGTCAGGCTTCCTTCCCAAACCGGACTGGGACACCAGAAAATTAGATGTGGTGGCCGCAGGCATCGCTGGTATGAGTGAAGGTCTTCCCACAGACCATGGGCCTGCCCACTCTCTGGGGATGCCTGCACAGGGCTGTGGGGGCCACCCAGTCTGGTGCCCTAGATCTACTCTTGGCTGCCACATGTTCAGCCTTCCTTTCTCAGAGCAGGACATTTGCCTGGGCTCCTAAGTCCTCAGGGGCTTCCTTCAGCTGTCCCCATGAACCTTTAGATTCTGAATTTGGGTCTCCTCTGGGGTCTTGCCCTTCTTGCAGAGGAGGGTGTTTCCTTAAGGGTCTTTTCTGCCATGTGCCTGCTTCAGGACCATCCTAGACTACACCAATGACTGGCCCCAACTTCATCCTCTGTGTTCCTGTGCAAACTGGTCCACCCTGCTCTCTGGAGTCCAGAGAGAGGCAAGGCAGTCTTTGCTGAACCAAACACAGCAAACCAGGGGCCTTGTTTATCCCCTTTCTTCAGAACAACTTGCTGCTTTTATGTTCACATAACCATGGGAGGCTAGTCAAAGGATTTTCCCGTAATAATGAACATCTGTTCTCTGTCTCTAACTTAGACTCAAATTCTCTATCTCTCCATATTAGAATACTTACTTTAAAAAATATACCAAGGACTATAAAAAGAAAATAGTTACCCTTTAGATACCCCTTTGTATCAGCCAGGATCCCGGCAAGAGAAAGGGCCACTCAGTTGGGTAGTTTGAGGAGAGCGTAAGAAGGGACTTGTCTGCCGAGAAGGAGGGAGTCCCCAGTCGTGGACAGCACCCACCTAGCGCCATGGCCCACAGGGCAAGGCCAGGCCTACTAGGAGCATATTCTACTAGGAGTGAATTACTTTCAAAGGTTTTAAGAATCCCAAGGATTCAAAATCCTCTTTGGAGTGGCAGTAGAATTATCTGTGCCTCAGTTCCCTCATGTGTAAATGGGGGTCTTAATAGTATCAACCCTCAGGGATGCTGTGAGGAGTGAATGCTGTGTGTTAACCAGGTAAGTGCTTGCCACATAGAAAGTGCCTGTGGGGGAAAAAAAACTAAGAAAATGTCAGTGTGTGCCACTCCCTGATTTAACCAGTTGAGTCCCAAGAAGGAGGGGATTGCCTTCCCCTCTGTTGCAGGCCACAGACTAGCAAGTCCTTGGGCTCTCAAAGCTTCACAGGGCTGGAAGGAAAGGATTCCTTCAGTCTTACCACCTCGGCTCCCTTGGTGAGGGGCACAGGTGCGTCGGAGTGGGTGTGGGCATCCCTGCAGGGGCCTTGCCTGCAGCTCTGACTCCTCAGGAAGCAGCCCTGGTGGCTGTTTGAGAGTCAGTCCCTGACACAGCCTCCAGCTAAACTCAGGTGTTTACGTCATTTGCCTTTGAATGCTGTTTGGATGTTAAAAACAATTACTAAATGTTTATTCTGGGTGAAAAAACTTGACTGAATTAAGTGACTGCTGGTGGGAATCAGGTAAACCTTCCATTCAGCTTCACTTTTATACCAGCTTGGCATTTCTTGATGTTAGGAGAAAAACCTCAGGAGTTTTTGTTGTGGTGAAAAGTTAAGAAGTAAGCTGGCTTATTTGATTCGTTCACTCAATGAGTTTCTGTAATAAGATATTTATGTACTCATGAGAGTCAGTGTACTTACACACATTAACTTGTCAGTTGTAGAGAGAGAAAGGATTTGATTAAAAAAACAACTAATTTGGCCTCTTGGGGTTTTTTTGTGGAATTAACTGTAACTGTGATTGAAAGGTTTCCTGTGGAGGTTATGTTCTCCCTGGGTTGCTGCTGCGGTGCTTCCCAGCTGGGTTTTTATCCTGATGTCATTCTGCAGTTGGAAACACAATGGTCTGTGCTGTGGTTTAAATGTTTGTGATGCTCCAGAATTCTTATGTTGAGCCCTAATCCCTGATGTGCAGGTTAGGAGGCGGGAACTTTGGGAGTCCATAGGCTCCATTGTCCCATCAAAACATGCAAATTTGAAGAGAATGTTATTAAGAATTTAAGATGGTGACTGCAGAGGATTAAGCCCAAGCCTGGGGCCGTTCTGAGCGTGGGTCCCTGTATGATTGCCCCTGTTCACATACCCAAGGAGCCTGTTTCCCTGGGAATGTCCCAATTTTAGCACAAAAATGTCCCAAGTCCCAGGAATACCCTCAGTGCCAGGCCAGCGGGGATCGGGGGGTCACCCTACATTCAAACCAAGGCTGTTTCAACCTAGATTATCCTTCAGTCACCTTAGCTAGAATTTGACAAACCAGAAGGGAACTATTTTAAATTTTGCATGCATGTACATTTGTGACACTTAAAAACAATCTATTCTAAATCCTAATTCACATACACATATCTGAGTAGGGGAGAGGATTAACCTTTTCACGTTTTAGGGCTGTGAAAGTCTCTAGCCCTGCCCCAGCAGGATGCTCCTCTCCAGAGGTGGCCGGATTCAGAGGAGAGGGGATCACCTCCCACCCGGTCCTGTGGGAGTGGGTGCCCTGGATTATGTTTGCAGGTGACAAGCAGTTGTGCTAAAGAGAAGGCTCCTATGCTGATAAATCCAGCCCTTCTTGCAGGTGCCTGACGGGGTGAAGTAGGTGCTGCCCGGGACTCAGACAGATCCGGGTTCCTCTCCCAGGACCAGAACTTGTAACCATGGGCACGCCACGCTGTAGGCTTCCTCTGGAAATGGACTTACCTTGCCTCGTAGAAGCTTAGGGGAGGACTGAATGGGGTCATGTGACTGAAGCACCAGCCCAGAGCCTGGCCTACATACAGTAGTAGTAGGTGCTTAATAAGTACAAGCTGCTAATGTGCAGGTGGAACCTTCAAACAACAGCCACACAGGAGACCTGGCTGGGAGGTGGCTCCGGGCTGACTCCAGAAAAGGTGGGTAACAAGCTTGTGAGTGTGAATGCAGCTCCTAGACCTGACTTGCCCTTGCTGTGTGTCTTCCCTGCCTTGGGGGCAGGGCTGGGCAAGTGTTGGGGGCTTAATACACAATTGATTCTTGGACAAATGCGTGGAAGGTGACCCCCTCTTTTACTGAGTACTTTTCTAAGAGCCAGAAGTGGCACAGTCACATGAATTCCATATAAAACATCTCACCTTCATGGACACATTAGTCTTGGGAGGAGATGCCTAGTTCATTTAAAATAATGCTGATGGTGGCAGGAATGGGCCCTGATCTTCCAAAATTAATACGTCTTGACATTTTTAGGTCTTGAGCACACAGGCTTCTAAACATAGCCTGTGTCTATGTGTCTATGTCTAAACATTGCCTACTGCATTCAGGATGGTGTCAGTTGCAAATGATAGTTGCAGCTCAAACTGACTCAAATAAAAAAAGGGAATTCTTTGGCTCATGTAACTGAAAACTATGTGGAAAAGCATTGGACATGAAGGTGCTTCATGGTGCTTCAAAGCTTCAGGCATTGACCCAGCTGCTCAGTGTCCTCTGGAATATCCCATCTCTTGCCCCTGCTTTCCTCTCTTTTGCCTTCATTTTCATTTTTGGCATTTTCACATTTCAGCGCAGTGGCCAAACAGGAGGCCCCGGTAGCTCCAGGTTATGTCTCACTAACTTCCTCCAGGGCGAGGAGCTGTGTGTGTGTGTGTTGTTGTTTATTTGTTTTTTGTTTTTTTTTGTTTGTTTGTTTTTTTTGAGGTAAAAGCACCACACATCTGTTAACAGTTTTGGAGGTCAGAAGTGTCTCACTGAACTAAAATCAGTTGTCATCAGGCTGCATTCATTCTGGAGGCTCTAGGGGAGAATCTACTTCCATGCCCTTTTTAAAAATTGAAGTGTAATTGACCTGTAACACTTTGTTAGTTCCAGGTGCACAGCATATTGATTTGATATTTCTATACATTATAAAATGGTGACCAGAAGAGTCCTCTTTGATGGTTCCCACAAAATTCCACATTCATTACCATCTGACTGGCCCATCTTGGGCCATGTGCTCACCCCTGGACCAATCACTGGCTGGAGGGATCAAGCATTGTCATTGACAAAGCCTAGGTCACATGGCCTGGGGGAGCAGGGAGGGGTAGACCCTCTAGTAAAACCGTAAGTACTAACGGGAGAGGCATGGCTTCCCAAAGGAGAACAATGATGCTGTTACCCAAATAAGAGGAAACGGATGGTGGAGAGAGCTTACTAGACTGAAATTTTCTTTTTGGAATTTCTACAGATGTTTCCATCTGATTTAGGCAAACTTACAGGAGCCTGTCACTCTGGGTTTCCCAGATTCACTGGTGTGGCATTTGAAGTTGCCCCCTTCCTACCTCCCAGCCCCAACTCCCTGTCACATAGAGGCAGAGCTGTCCTGCACGGCTCTTTGCCCCTCCTGAGCTTTTGAACATGCTTTGCCCTTTACATGGAATGCCTTCGTTGTCCTTCCTTAAGCCTATTCCTCCCTCAAAACTCGGCTCAAAAATCTCATTTGTGAAGCTCCTTGGTTTCCTAGGGGCAGAGCCAGTGCCTAACTATATGGGTAGCATCCCATATAAATCCCTCAAAACATGCACTCCTGGACATTCTTTAAAAGATACAATTAACATACCATAAAATTCACCCGCTAAGAGTATACGACTCAGTGAACATCAGTATATTCACCCGGTTGTTCAAACATCACTATCTAATTCCAGAACGTTTTCAAGACCCCCAAAAGAAAGCCCAGACCCATAAGCAGTCATCCCCCATTCTCCCCTCCCCCAGCCGCTGGCTAACACCAGTCTGCTTTCTGTTTCTATGGATTTACCTGTTCTGCGCATTTTACAGAGATGGAATTAGACAGTATGTGGTCTTTTGTGTCTGGCTTGTGCAGATAATGTTTCCAAGGTTTATCCACATGGTAGCATGTCTCAGTACCTCGTTCCTGTTTATGTCTTAATAATAATCCTTTGTATGGACAGACCACATTTTATTCATCTGCTTGTCCAATCATGAATATGTGGCTATTTCCCCATTTTGGCAATTACGAACAATGCTGCTGTTAACAGTCATGTATGCGTTTCTGTGTGGACATATGTTTTCAACTCTCCTATGTGTGGAATTGCTGGGACATATGGTAATTCTATTTTTAACTTTTTGAGGAACTGCCAAACTTTTCCAAAGCAACTGCAACATTTTACATTCTCATCAGTAGTGGATGAGGGCTCTGATTTCTCTGCATCCTCACCAACACTTACTATCGTCCGTCTTTTTTTATCAGAGCCATTCTAGTGGCTCTGAAGTGGCATCTCAGTGTGATTTTGATTTGCAGTTCCCTAATGACTAATGATGCTGAGCATCTTTTCATGTGCTTATTGGCCATTTGTGTATCTTCTTTGGAGAAATGTTTATTCTCCATGTGGAGAACAGGCTTGCCCACCAATGTGGGTTTGAATTCTGGTGCCGTCAGAGCCTGGAACACTTCCTCCTCCCTACCCACTCAGGGACAGATAATCAAGATATCAAATTAAACCTGCTCTTCCTCCTGGGTCCCCCATCTGGTGGACAAGAACACCACCCAGGCCATCTTGAGCCCGGAGGCTGACTCAGGCCCTAGCACGCAGCACAGGCCTGACTCAGGGAGGTGCTCACAGATGTTTATTGAATAAAAACGGTCAATGGAGTGTCTTCCAGATGTGAAAAGCAGCCCTTTTGGGAAGAAAGAATATTCTCGGTCCACATGGGGTTGAGTCAAACACCATGCCTAAGGCACACGGCTGGGGCCACCTCTGCATCAGCAGGCGTGGGTGAGCTTGCTACTGGGTGGAACTCTTCTTCCTGGTTTTCTTCCGGTTTCCAGGCTCCACAGGGGTGAGGGGGCCCTGGGTGGGTCTCCCTCCACTTCCTCTAGGGCAGGGTTTTAGGGCCCAGGCTGCCCTTCCTCCCTTCCTCTGCCAACCAGTCGCCGTGACATCCTGGCTCACACCAGGGGGATGGGGTAGGAGGCGCAGGCGGCCAGGCCGCACATGTTCTTTCCGCGCTCAATGAGGAAGTACCTGGGCAGAGGGAGGGAGGTGAGGCCCAGCTGGTGGCTTCCTCACCCCTGTCTTTTCCCTCTGGATTTATTCATAAACAGCGTTGGGCTTATCTGAGACCCAGGAGATCTCTGACCTGACTTCGTGAATAACTTCTTCCCTCTCCTTGGCCACCAAATGACTTCTCTTCCTTATTCTGTCCGCACCTCACTGCTCCCAGAATTCTCCGAGGGCCCCTTCTTAGCCCTGCCTAGCCCTCATGTAGTTACAATCATCCCTGGGACCCCTGAGCTAACGGGTGAGGACACGGAGTCCGAGAGGGGAGACACAGACAAAGTCACATCAAGATATGTACCCGGGAGGGGGGGTAGCTCGGTGGCAGAGTGCACGCTTAGCATGCAGGGGGTCCTGGGTTCACTGCGGGGGTGGGAGGGAAGGCATGTACCCAGGCCTTCTAGAAGGAGGGGCTGTCAACCATCAGGGGTAAACTCATTGCCTTGATTTCTCAAAAATGGGCCCTTCCAGGTGCTGGCTTAGTCCCAGGGGGCTCTGCGCTGTGAGCTGTTTCCTTGCAGTGGTCACAGACCCTACTGAGCCAAAGGCACTCCTGTTCCCGACAGAATCGCTAAGATCTGGGGTCCAGGATGGGAGAGGGGTTACTAGAGGGGTCTTGGGGGTGGGAAGGTGGCATTCTCACGCTCCTCTCCCTCTGGCCTGGGGCGAGGGCTTGGCTGACCAGCTTCTCGAAACCATGTATTTGAGGTGTAGGGGACCTCCCCGAGGGCCCCCAGACCTGGGACGTGGAAGCTGCTTACCCATTCATTCCCCACCGGGTACCCCAAGAGTTTTTCACGATCCAATAGGGTGTCCCATTTTCTTCTCCGTACCCAACAGCCAGCACTGCATGGTTTACTTTATCTGGAGTTTTATGACAGAAAGGACTGGAAAACGAAAATAAAAAAGGCTTGAAAATATGGAAAGGGTAAAAGCGAAGACTCAATCACAGCCAACAAGTGATTTAGAGCAATGTTTCCCAAAGGGGGAACTCGGAGGCATTTAAGGTGGTGAATTAACTCTCATATAAGTCCCAGGGCAAGAGAAGTATTCCCTTCAGCCCCTTTGGTTCTGCTCACTCAAAGGAGAGGGTCTGAGCATGGTGCTGGCCCGGCTCCAGCAAGCAGAGCGGCCCTCCTGCCGCTCCCCCTGCGGGCAGCAGTGTCCAGTTAAGAGTTTCACAGAGCATCGCTTTGTTGCCGTCTTTCTATGATTAAGTTGTAAGGGGGTAGGGGTATGGTTCAGTGGCAGAGCGCATGCTTAGCATGCCCGAGGTCCTGGGTTCAGTCCCCAGTACCTCCATTTACCTTGTATTTAGAGCAAATATACAGGTTTCCCATTTAAGACCATGAACTAGTTCCCATGAGGAAATTCTGGGGAATTTCTGGAGGACAAACTGTAGTGGTCACATATTCATTCATCTGATGTGTAGCTGAGTTGTTGGGATGTGCCAGGCCTGAGGCAAGGTAGAAAATTCCGCTCCTGAATTTAGGAAGCTTCCTTTGGCAGACGACTTCTATACAGTGGACTGAGGGCTGTGACAGCCGGGAGGCTGTTGGGAGCCCAGCGGATGGGATGCAGTCCAGCGGGGCAGGGGTGGGGTGGGGTCAGGAAAGGCTTCCCTGAGAAGGCAGCAGACATGCCTAAAACTACAAACTCTTCAGTGGGGCTGGAGCGGGCACAGGAAAGAACAGGGCGGATGCAAGTGGTTCTGATGGAGATGAGCCTGGAGAAAGGAGGACCAGATTAGGAGGGTCTCCCCAGCCAGGCTAAGACACGGAGAATGTAGAAGGTGGTGTGGCAGGAAGGGTGTTCCAGGATGACTGGCTCGGAGCGGAGGATGGACCAGTGGTGGGGGCACAAGGGCAAGCCAGTATGGAGGCAACGGTGGGCAGAGACATGGGGAGGGAGTGAGAGCACATTTCTGAGCAGCGTTAGTGGGGCAGCGTCTGATGACAGGGAGGAAACACATAGGATCTGAGCTTTCCCTGGGCCGTGCAGCCGGACGTGGCAGGGAGGCCCTTGGCTCTACGGGTCTAACGCTTGGCAGAGACCAGGCTGCCAGACGGAGACTTGGAGATTCTTGGCAAACTGTTGTCCGTGGAGTTCAAGGAGTGTCTGAGGAGAAAGCCCTGGAGAACACCAGCATTTAGGAATGGGCAGACAAAGAGGAGGCCGCGACATAGACGCTGGGCAGCTGCCAGAAGCGGCTGAACTCACATTGCAAAATAGGCAAGAGGCGTGCGTGAGATGAACCCCGTGTTAGACGTGTCAGCAACTCGGGTTTTCTGGGAAACCCTGCGGTGAAGCCTTCAGCACAGGATCCTGGCATCTGACAGCAGCTACTTTCCCTTCCCTATTTCACATCTTCAAATTTTTGAACACAGATTTTCATAACCAGAGGCAGCTCCTCTGTTGAGGAAGAGTGAGCTCTGGGCTCCATGTGGCCTGGCTCTGACCTCCCGCTCCTCCTTGCCACACCGGAGGCCATGGGTCCTGAGCCTCATGGCTGAGGCCCCCGGCCCCTCCTGTGCAGACTGTCGGGCCCGGCTTACCTGGAGTAGATGCCCTTTCTGTACAACAGAAAGTCGTTAGTCACCTCAAAGGCAAAGCTCACGGGGTTGTGCAGGCCGACCGCCTCCACCATCGACGCCTCGTCATTCTGTGGACAGACGGAGGGGCTGACAGCTGGACACACAGGCTCTGCCACCTCCTGACCCTACTTACGAAGCGTGACCCTCTGCCCCAAGGTAGGGGACAGAGGCGCAGAGCAACGTTGATGTCCAGGAGGAAGCAGAGGGAAGAGAAGGCTGTTTTAGGCCAAAAAGCCGCCACCAAGGGGGAGCTGCCCCTCCTCACAGCAGAGCTGGGCCATAGATACTGGGGGCTGGTATGGGGACCCCGCCCTTTTGGCTCTGAATGGCCAGGAGCCTTTGGGATTCCAGGTCCTTTTGGCTAACAGGTCCCTCCTCCCAAGCCATGGCTGCCCTGTGACCTCCGTCGGTTTCACTGGGCTGGTCGTGGGCTCGTCTCTGTCCCCCTCCCTGCTCTGCTCCTAGAGAACCCCCACTCTGTGGGGTCAGGCCCAGGGTGCAGCATGGACCCATTCATTTGCACACTCACAACCATTCAGCGAGGTCCTTCCATGAGCCAGGGGCTCCAGAGGGTGCAGAGGTGATGTGACTCCAGCCCCCAGGATCCCCTGCACCCACAAAGCCAGTCTAAGGAGTTTTTGTGGCAGAACCCAGGGTTTAGGAGGCTATGCGCATATGAGGCCCAGATGGTGGTGGAAACCCAGCAAAGGGCTGTATGCCTGACAAGGACGCATCCCCATCGGCTGGGGAAGGCAGGCAGGAGGAAGCCAGAGGCTTCCTGGAGGCTCCAGCTTGGAAGGGAGCTGCGGAGGCCAGGTGAGAGCAGCAGCTGGAATCACCTGGGGAGTTTTAAAAAAGCCCAGTGTCCAGGCTGCACCCCAGACAATGAGATCCGCGTCTCTGGGGTGGGTCCCAGGCAGCAGGAGTTTTTCAAGCATCTCTGCTGAGAACCCCTGGGTTAGCATGAGTGAGGAGGCCATTCCCCTGGCTGGCACCCTTTGGGAGTTGAAATGAGTGTGAGCTGAGGCCAGGACCCTGCTGATGGGAAGGACATGCTGGAGGGATCGAGGCACCCAGCCTTCCCTCAGTCCTCCCTCCCTGGAGGGGTGGGCAGAGATCCAGCTGCAAAAAGCGAACAGCTGGTAAGTAAATGGCTTCCTTCCTTGTGCTCAGAAAAGGCCTTGTGAGCGCAGACAGGTCAATGTAGAGGAGACAGGAAGGCCTGCCCACCAAGAGGGGAGCGTGTTGTCGGCCCGGCCACGGAGGGCTGGACCCAGTGCCAGCTGGCCCTTCAGGCCCTGCAGGTGTCTCAGACAAGGCTCGCCTGGGCACCGGGCAAAAGGCATACCTCTGAGCCCCTCATTCATCTCTTAGTGGGATACAAATGGGCCAGAGTCGGTCAGCCCTCGGTGGGTGTGTCTAAGAGAAACTGGCTATTTTCTGCAGATAAATATATCACAGAAACATTCCAGTTATAGGTTGTAGGTTCTGGAATGACAGGATCTCGGTTCAAATCCAGGTTCCACTTATTAGCTCTGTGGCCTGGGGCAAGTTGCTTAACCACTCCAAACATGTCTCCTCATCTATAAAGGGAAGAGGATAATGACACTAATCTAGGCTTGTCTGCTGTCTAAAGGTGATAATCCGCGTTAAGTGGTTGGTACGGCACCTGGAACGCAGCATGCCAGAAACTTCCGCTGTTACTACCACTGCCGACTGCCTGGCACGTGCTTCAGTTAAATGGTAGCTACTGTCACACAGACATCACGTTGTGACTTACACATACACGTGGGGGCACGCAGCCTCAGCCTCACAATCTCAGCTACACACATCACACCTAACAGAGCCACAGAGAGATTCTTTCACTCTTTAAACATATTCTCCCACACTCACAAACAGGCACACACTCGAGTCACAAGGGCTGTTCACACATCCAGCTCTCTCTTGGACAAACAGGATATGAGCATACTTCTCCATCCACTTGCAGTGAGGTGTGGCTGTGTAACTTGTTTTGGCTTTAAGAGCCAGTGCATCATTTACCACTGTCTCTCCCTCTGCCTGGGTACTGGAATGAAGCCAATGACACAGAGAATAGCCCTGCTTAAGCTGACGGACATGTCACAAGAGTGAGAGACAGACTCTGTTTTAGGCCATTCAGATTTTGGAGTTGTTACTGCAGCATAACCTGGCTTATCCTGACGGGGATGCACATTCGTACTCAGTGCATTCACAGTCAACATCACACAGACGTATGCTGACGTCACACGCATGCTCACATCCTCTCTGGCAGGATGGGGATTACTGCTTGCATTTTATAGGCAAGAAAACTGAAACACAAGAATGAAGACTTGTGAGGACTCAGGGCAGAACCACAGCATCTGACTGCCAGTATCCTGCTCTTTCCCTCCCATCCCCCACCTTGCTGCCATCATGGAGACTGAGATTCAATGGTAAAGTGATACACTGCCATGAAAGGCTGCCCTGCCATGCCCTGTCACCAACACTTGGTCATCTAACAGCAGTGGAGACCGGGCTTCCTTATCAGAACACACTCTCCATCCAGGAGAAGGACTGTACTCACCATTGTGATGTTGACTACATCCTTGACAAAAGCAATGGCCTTACTGGGCTGGAACTTGCAGTCATCATCCTGTTCAGGGCAGCAAAGGGCATGGAATGCAGGTTAGGGATGCTCGGCCCTGGGCTGAGACTTCAGGCCTCCCCTATGCAATTTGATAACATTTATAAATCAAAAGCTACAGTGCCAGGGGTGGTGGGTGGGGTCACTTAAGAGGGAATTAGAGGCATCCTTGTGCTCAAGGACCATAGTCTAGTGGGAGGAGATGGTCCTGTCTGGCTTTGGCAGAGGTGGGCTCGCGTGGCACTTGGTGGGAGCATGAGGAAGGGCCTAACCCAGTCCATGGAAGCTTGCTGAGAAATAGAGGCAAGTAAGAGCCTGCATGGAAGGCGAAGGGAGGGCTAGTCTCAGCCCAGGGAATTGCAGACAAGAGGCAGGCGCAGAGGTAGGTCACATGGAGGGAAGAGCAAGGCCTTCTGAGACAAGAGAGATGGTCAGGATGACGAGGGGCAGGACCTGACATTAGGAACCAGTGGGTGGTTTGGTGGGAGCACAAGTTTAATGATGGGGAGAGTAAAGTAACAGATTAGACTGGAAAGACAGATCCAGGTGGGGTGGGGGTGGGACGGGACTCGAAGGACAGGCCAAAGAGTCTGGACTTCCTCTTGCAGGCCCCGAGGAGCCTTTGAAGAGTTCTGAACAAGGCAGAGTGTGGTCAGAGCTGGGTCTGAGAGGCTACTCTGGTAGCCCCCAGGTGGAGGTGGCCCAAGGAGAGGCCACCTTCAGTGACCTAGGATGAAGGGACACCAAGGTCCGAGTAGGGGCAGGGACACAGGCTGAACCAAAGGATACGACATGAGAAAGTCTATGATGATGTCAGAAGGCTGACTGAAGCGAGGGTCTGGCAGGAGACCACCCCTAGAACAGACCACTGGTGACCAAGAGGTTTTAGGGAAGGTTGGTGCCTCTCATCGCTGAGTGGGGAAATATAGGAGAAGTCCCAGGTTTAGGGGAAAGATGAGGTGCTTAGCCGTGGACAGGCTGGGTTGAGGTGATGACAGGAGGGGCCCGTGCACGTTGGGGAAGCGCTGGGTGAAGTGGGTGTGGGTCCAGGAGTGTTGTCAGCACGAGGCTGACTGTGGACGAGCTACTGACGGATGGGAGGGAAGAAGCCAACAGATGGTGCTCTGGTGCACGCACAGCAGCAGGACGGGAGCCGGGGGAGCCAGAGCCATGCCCGCAAGGCGCGGGAGAGGTGGTGAGGAGAGTGACTGTGCGGCCACAGGGAGGGCGGTAAGAGGCCCCCGGGTTGGTGAGCGCCAGGCTCAGGTGAGCAGAGGAGGTGAAGGAGTGAGCCTGAAGAGACAGCTCTGAGAATTCAGGTGGGAGCCGGGAGCCCTCAAGAGGTGCGGGGAGAAGGGATGTTTTCCGAGGCCGGGATAAGAAGGAGACGGGGAGCATTGCAGACCAGGAAGCCGAGCCCAGGCTGCCCGGAGTTACCTTGCCCTTGTAGGGGTAGGTGTCTTCACCCATGATGCCCCTGTTGTACCGGATGTACTCGAAGGCCTGGCTGGGGAGACCCCTGCAAGAAGGACATGCAGCTGTGCCCACCTGGGACTGGCCACGACAGAGGTGGGGCCTGCCCGGCTCGGTGACAGGGAAGTCTCCGAGGGGCTAGCAATGCCACCGCATTTGCTTGGCCTCAGGACATAGCTCAGAAGAGGCTATTAAGGAGGGCCCAAGGTCCAGCCGCCCGAGCTTCTGCAGGACAGACCCCTTTAAGCCAGGCCCCTACTCTGTCAGGAGCGGGCACTCCCACAGGACAGCCGACAGTGTCTGCCCGGCTCACCGACTATCGCCACCGCCGTGCCTGCGGGGCCCCGCCTGGGCAGGCGCCTGACAAACACCACTGTCTGACCCCTCATAACCCAGAGAGGTAGATGCTGTTCTTTCTTGAGTCTCAAAAAGGCTAAGCAGCTTGCCCAGGGCCACATCACTGTAGCCAGCATCTGGCTCCAAATGTGGATCTTTCCTACATCGCGTTGCCTGTAAACAGAACTCAACAGCTCCCTGCCACAGCTCCCCAGCAATGCCCTGTCCCGTCTCTGTTTCTCCTCCATAGCCTCTGTCACCATCCCATCCCTGGCACACCTGTTTATGGCCTGTCTGGCCCAGCTAGAACGTCAGCTGCCGGATCCCCTGTACCAAGATACATAGCAGGTGCTTGGTCAGATTTGCTGAATGGATGAAAAAAATGACCCCTTTGAAAATGGTGGGGCCCCAGAGCACCCTTTCAGACTCTTGCGATGGGTGGTGTTTGTAAATTGCAGAGAGGAAAGTGACCAAAAATGAGGTGAACGGTGAGGCTGAACATGACATGATGTGGGTCAGTAACTAGGCTGTGACTTCACCCAAGGTCTCGGCCCCGGGCCTGGAGCATGCTGTCTGCAGGAGGCCCCCGTGTTGGCTGCTGCCACAGCAGCAGGTGGAGCACGAGGCCTTCCCAGGACTCGGCCACAGGAGGAGCAAGGGCCCTGGGGCTGGGGGGATGGGCACAGGTAGGTGAGGGGAGGCAAGGCTGGGAGCATGCCCTGGGGAGCACCAGGGGCCTGGCTTTATGGGTGTATGTGCTGGGAAAGCCGCCAATCCTGAGGAACGGTCTGAGAGCGTTGCATGTGGGGAGGAGACGAGGGCTACAGACATGAGGAAACTTGAGCAAATCCCTAACAGCCTGTTCTGAAAACGTGCCAGGAAAACAGGCCCAGCGAAGACGCAGCCTTTCTGCGTGAACACCGAACCACATCTACAAAGGTCCTTCGTGCAGCCGGCTGAGCTGGGGCGGCCAGAGCTTCAGAGAACTTGTAGAAAGGCCAAGCAGACATCTGTGTGTGGGTCCTGGTTTTGGAGGATGATGTGTTTTTCACTCTATTAATTCTTTTGGCTGCTCGCCCAGAGGCCCTGGTGTTTGATGAGGTCAACCATGCTGTAAGGTGAAATCCGGGTGACACCAGGGAAAGAGGACAGATTTTGGAACCAGGCAGGCCTGGGCTCAGATTACAACTCTGCCTGTTCTGGCTGAGAGGCCTTGGGCGTGTGAGGTGCCCTTCCCTCCCTAAGTGAGGCCGATTTTGCTAGCACTGAGGGCAGGGTCTGCGGCAGCGCCCAGCACATCCTGGAAGTGATCAGCGGGAGATGAGAAGGGGCTTCAGGCCCCACCCCCCCGGGTCAGGGACATACCCTTGGCAGCCGTGATTGTTGAAGTTCTGGGCGCAGTCCACCAGCTGCTGTTCTGCCTGGAGGGAGGAACACACCCAGTGAGCTGAGAGCGGAGAGCATTCTTGGACGGGCGTGGGCGCCGGGCCTCCCCTGCTGACCCACGCCTGTGGTCCCGTCGGCTCTGGGTCAGGAGGACCAGGTCATAAGCTCCCCAAGGGCAGGGAGGGTCTCTGTGTGTGTGAGGTGCTAGCCCAGCTGGCGGCACACATCACAGAAAAGCGCACTGATGACCTGGCAGCCAAGAGGGCAGGTGAGGGTGTGGGGACCCGCGTGTCCGAGTGCTGCCCTGAAGGGCGCACATGCCTGTGGCTCAGGGGTCCCTGGTGGCGTGGCGGGGAGGGGACAGGCCTCCCCTCAACCAAGGCCCTCGTAGCCCTCGCCAGCCCTGCCCTCTCTCCTCTCCCTCTTCCCCACACAGGAGGCAGGGGCTGGGCAGTCACCCCTCACTCTGGCGGTCAGCAGTTGAACACATGTCCTGGCTCTTCCCTCCGTGAAGATGTCCAGCTTCGGAGAGGGCACAGGTCCCAGAGGGCTGCCTCCCAGGCAGGCTCTGCTCTCTGAAGGCCCCAGGTTGCCAAACTGAGGAGCACCCAGACCCAGCCGGGAAGGAGCCCTTGGGCCATTTACTCAGTAAGCCTCATTTCTTTCTAAGAAAAGTGTTCACTGAGATTTGCATACCAAACGTCCATGGGGCTGGGATACCTGAAGTCCAACTGAAGGCCAAAGCCAAAAAGAAGCCTGAAGGCCCAGGCTGTGACCCCTGCAGGAGGTGCTCCCCAACCCCGCCAGTGGCTGGTCGCTCACCAGAGAGAGCAGCTTCCCGGTGGCGATGGCGACGGCTGACTCCAGGGCGCCGGTGGTGGAGAAGGTCCAGCAGCTGCCGCAGCCGCCCTGCAGGTGGGGGTGGGGCGGGGGCGGGGCGTCAGAAAGCCACGCCCCACGGACCGGTCCCCTGAGATCCCGGGCGCCCCGTGACTTCAGTCTACAAAGCCCTGGTGCACGTGTGTCCGCTCTGGCCCTCGCGAGCCCTGTGAGCCGCACCCCTGCCCCCGTGCCACAGACGAGGAGACCGAGGCTTGTCAAGGAGCCAAGAAGCAGCGCCCGCGCACTCCTAGGCCTGGCCCCGCCTCACGCGTCCCATCCTGTGGTCTCCTGGCGCTCCTTATGCTGGCTCCTCTTCCTCCCACGGTTTCCCAGCAGACGGACTCACCAAAGTCCTGTTCCTAGAACCTTCTCTCTCACCTTTCCACCTCCAATCTCATTCCACCCACAGTCCTGTTACACTAACAACTCCCCAAACCCTGCCTCGGCCCTGACCTCCACCCAGACCCACACATCCCGGCCCCCAGATGATCCCACCCGGACGCCCCAGACTCTGCCCGTCCTGCCCCCTCCATCCACCTAACCATCTTCGGCCACCATCACTGCCGTGCCCGGCCTCCTGACTCGGGGCCTGGAGCCTGCCTGCCGGGGCACATCACAGCTCTGTCCCACACCGCCCATGTGACCTGGGCAAGGCGCTGCCCCTCGAGCCCTCAGTTTCTTCACTTGTAAAACAGGAACAGCCGTGCTTGCCTCACAGGGCTGCTGGGGGTAGATAAGGCCGCGCCTGTCAGGCAGTTACCCCACGGGCTCAGTAATGTCACCTGCTGCTGTCTATGCTTTTCTCTCAGCCTCCTCTGTCCTTGTCCACCCCTCACTGGCTCAGTGCTCCACATTCTACTTCTGCAACGGCTCCTAAGATTCCCTTCCCCACTGAGCCCTCGTCGCTTGTCTCCATGGAAGGAACCTTCACGCTGGGCTCCCCCCCGGAGTCTCTTCCTCTCGGATCCTCCCCTCAGCAGGGAGGGGAGGGCCTGGTCAGAGGTCTCCAGCTGGTCAAGGAGGTGGGTTGGCCACGGCTGAAGGAGGCAGAGCAGGGCCGAGCCACCAGCACTGGTGTTGAGTAGACACCTGGCTGGAAGTGCCCTCTGTCACCTGCTAGCCTTGTATCTTGAGCAAACCACCTTCCCTCAGAGTTTCCTCCTCTGTAAAGTGAGAAACCCTCAAGGCTGCTGAGCTAACGTTGGATCCCGCTGCTGGATCTGTAACCACACAGTGGCCACGGCGAGAGACCACACACACCTACGAGAGTAACCACCTTGTTCTGGCCGCTTCGCCCAGGGGGCTCCGTCCTGCCCGACCACCAGGAACAGTTCACATGAAGACCTGGAACATTCTTGGCAGGCCTCCCCTTCTCACTTGCCCAAAGCATTCAGGCTTCCACACATAATACTTGTTGCTCTGAACTGTCATCGGATTCTCAGATGGTCTAGAAACTGCCTTTGGGTCTTGGGGGAGAGGGCTGACTTCATTCTACCCCTCTGATCCCTGGGAAAGGAGACTAGTTTTGGCTTCTGGGTGCTGGTCTGTACATTGAGATCACTAGGCAGGCTCTGGGAACCCAGTGTGCCTGTCTAGACAGATCTTCAGCTGTGCCACATGGCTTTAAGGGGAAGGAGAAATTGTTTCTTGTGGAGATTGCAGTGGAAAGCCAAGTGCTTCCAGGAGGGAAACCTTCACCTCGTATTTCCTGGGATCGAGAGGTCACACTTTCTGAAGAAGGTCACTGCACTGTCACTTTCAGGGGACAGCAGAGGGTAGGTCCAGAGTCTCCAGAACAGAACTTGTACTGGGACCCCCGCCCCAGCCAGAGGCCCAGTCCTCAGCCCTGAGTGCTGGGAAGGCACCACCGCTGCTGTCCTAGGACACTATGCCCTGCAGGGGGCGCTATTCCTTGAAAGGCCAGTCTCCTGCTCTCGGCCACAGCATGTCTGAAATGCTGGGTTTCATTGTGATCACTGACTACCGGCAGCTACCTTAAGGGAAGCAGCCGGCCAGGGAGGGGCTGGACCCTGGTGCCTTGCGGAGGGGATGAGTGGGCAGTAGGAATGGGGTCCTAGTGCCCAGTTTCTGAAGGGCTCAGAGAATGTCATGTTTTGGGTGATTCTACCGGAGAGACCGGGGGAACTTAGGACTGTGGGGTCAGGGATGAGAGTGAACAAGTAAACTTCAGCCTAGTAAAGAAGTACTTTTCCATCCTTCAGAGCAGTCCATAAAAACAATGACGACTTGGCCTTTCAGAGGAAGGCAGCTCGAGAGAGGATGAGTTAAAACCAGAGCTGGGGATATACTTGCTGTGGTTTTGGGATTCTTTGGGGTTTTCTTCCTGGTAAACTGTCTGAGAAAGTGGTTACTTTTTGGGAAAAGGATGGGGATTGTCATGAATACCTGATTTTTCACCGGTGAGACAAAATTTCCTTTTTTCCGCCAGTCCATAGAGGGTGGGTAGGGACCAGTACCTCGAAGGTAGTTCCCTTTGGTGGCTGAGCAATTCTGAAACAACAAATTAAAATTTTTTTCAGGGGAAAAAAAGAAAACCTTTTCTGATAGAAAAGTGCATAATTAAAATGGTATCACCAAGAGAGAATGAGAAAGAGTGTGCCTGTCAGAACCATCCCACTCCCATCTATTGGGGCCCAACGCTAAATGACAGGTGCCTTTTGGAGCTCGGCATGGAGGGGTTAGGACAAGGTAGCCAGAGTTAGCGAACGGAAATACAGTTCACCAGTTAAATTTGAGTTCCACATAAAAGATAAATAACTGTTGTGTATATCCTGTGCAATATTTAAGATATACTTATGGTAAAATATTGTTTGTTGTTTATCTGAAATTCACTTTTAACTGGGCATCTGTATTTTATCCAGCAACCCTAGGTTTGGGGTCTGCATTGTTGAGGCCATGAGCAGGGACTGAGGAACTGCTGGGAGCTGACCTCTCTGGATCCCCCCGAGAACCCGGGGCACCCCAGCTGCAGCCAGGGGTGGGGCTGAATCTGGCTGGAAGCAGAGCAAGTTATGAGCTTATTCCAAAGGTTTGAGCGAAAACATGCAGATTTGGTCACAATGAATAACACCCACCTGAGGCTCTGACCAAAGATACTTGCGTTTAAATTCAGCAAAGCTCATGTCTGAAAATTCGTTCAGCCCCACTGAAACAGAGAAGGGAGAACAATCAACAACAAGAACAACAACAAGAACAACAAAAAAACAGCAGAGGAGCAGAAAAAATATAAACAGAAAAAATAATGAAACCCTACGTTCACTGTCCCAGTTATAGTCCTGGCAACTTGGCTCCATTCAATTTTTAAATGTGATATACAGTTGAGCCTTGAACAACATGGGTTTGAACTGCGCAGGCCTACCTATATATGGATTTTTTTCAGTAGTGAATCCTACAGTGCTACCCTATCCCGGGTTGACTGGATCCTCGCCTGTGGAGCTCTGGATACGGAGGAGCCTTGGATGTGGAGGAACAGTGTCCACAAAGGAACCGTGTACATGAAGGGCTAACTATAGTTTATACTCGGATTTTCAACTGTGTAGAGGGTCACTGCCCCAACCCCCACGTTGTTCAAGGGTCAACTGTAATTCAGTATGCTAAGGTCAACCCTCACTGTGCTTTAGCATTCCCTGGGGGGCTTTTCAACAGTACATACATCTGGGCTGTACCCCACAGATGCAGTGGGTCTGGGGAGGGGCCTGGGCACCCACTTTTTTGGAAACTCCATTTGTGAGTCTGATGGATGTCTGGGTAAAGAACCACCGCACCAGCACCAGGTGCCTTCCCACCTGCTACCTCCTTCAGTCTTCATAACGCCCCAGCGAGGGAAGCATTATCCTCTCCACTTTACAGCCAAGTACAACTTGAGAGATGTCAACTTCCCCATAATTCACACAGCTAACACTGGGCAGAAATGAGATTCGAACTCAGATTTCCTCCCACCTCATGCCTGTTGATCAGATTTCTATCTTAGCTGACACTGCCATCATTTCCAAGCCCTCAGTGTATGTGCGGTGTGTGTGTATTTCTACTGAAACTAACCGGAGCGAAGGCAGATGCCCTGAGAGGCTGCTCAGGAATCCAGAGTATGTCTCTAAAGAGGCAGGGCCCCCCACAGCAATCCAAGGGCTGAGCATCTGGGCTGGACCCTCAGATGGCAGGATCAGGGCAGCGGCTTCTGTACAGCCTCCTGTAAACTTCACAACCACCCAGAGGGGTACCAGCTCCATCCTAAAATTACAACCCCTTGAATCTCACAGAGAATAACAGCAAAGCCAGAACCTGAGGTCAGCCAGCCACAGCCTCAGAGCCTGGGTTTCTGCTCCTTCCACCCCAAGCCCCTAGTGGGCCCTTTAATCAGCGGATGCTACTAATTGATTTCTTTCCTGATCTGAGACTCTCCCTTCCCCCGCGGATGAGACATCTGCAGGAAAGGCAGCCCCACCGTACTTTTAAATGTGTGGTTCCCAGCATTGTGGGCATTTATCTTCCTCCAGTTGCTGACAAACACTTGCAGCCTGTGGTGGTACTCCTCCGAGCTGTATTCCTTTTGGTGCTGAAACAAAACACATCAGCGATAAGTCATGGAAACAGGGTGCAGCTCATCAGCGGGAGACGGCATTGTTTTCTAAGAGGAGGACTGGAGGTTTCCTTTCTGCCATGATCTTCTGGCCAAATCTGTGTTAGTAGGTGGGACACTGTCCTGGGTCTCTCTGATGAGAGTCAGGAAGTTACAAAGCAGACCGCCTGCCTCTGGGGACCTGTGGCCAGAATGAAGCCCATGCAGCTGTGGGAGAGTCAGCCAGCAGAACAAGAGGCCCCGGAGAAAGACCCGCCAAGTGCAGGTCGCACCTGGACAGCACAGCTGGTACTGGGTCAAGTTGATGGCAGATATCACCATTTCTCAAACACATGTGCACCACTGTCTTCCAACTGATTCTGCAGCCAGCACGCAACGTGATCTGAACATAAAATATGGAAGTAAATCTCAAGGCTTGAAAGGCTGTCAGCTGACTGACTTCATCACTGGAGACCACTGTTTGGAAGGGGTTCCTTCAGTTAACTGACTCTTCCCCAGCGCTTGACCAATTTCTCAGTCTGGAAAGACCCAGCAGAGTGAGGTTGGAAAATCCCTCTTCATTATCCAAACCTAGCAGTTTGGTCTGATAACAGAAAATTTACCGAAGTGAAAAACTTCAGAAAGAAGAAGTTGAACACTAACCTGCACCATCCATGACTTAAAATGAAACTTCTCTGCAAAAAGAAAAAAAAAAATTAGGCCTGGGTGTCTTGCAATAACCTCTGTAGTCAAGTAGGGCACATCAGAACTGATCTGCATTTTAGGAATCTAGGCTAAATTTAAATCACCAAAAATGGTGTTATCTAATGCAGAATGTAAGAAGTAACACAAACTCGTACTGCTTTTGTAGTCCAATTAATTTGGAAGAGCGATACGTCGTTAATCTATGATATTAATGATCAGGATGGTGGTTATCCTTAGTGGGGATACAGAGGGGGCTTCTGGGGTGCTGGTAATGTTCTATGCCCTCATCTGGGTGCTGGTTTCATGAATGTGTTTAGATTCTGAAAATTCACTGAAATGCATAATTTAATTTGTCCACTTTTCTGTATTATGTGATAATTCAATAAGAAGTTAATTAAAAAACCCATATACCCCAAGGATCAGCAAAATTTTTTTTAAAGGGACAGATGGTAAATATCTTGGACTTCGCAGTCTCTACAGCCTGTCACAACTACTCAACTCTGTCCTCGTGTGTGAAAACGAATAGGTGTGACTGTTCCAATAAAACTTTATTTACAAAAACAGGCTGGCTAGTCACCCGTATACATTCTTAAGTTATGTAAAAATTTAATTTCAAATTTAATAGCTGCAAAGGATGTATTCCAGCTTACTGTAAATAATAGCATTTTAAAATAAGATTGTTACATCATTCTTTTCAAGCTGGCCAACGAAATCCATATACCATCAAGATCTGATACCCACCATCAATAATCATGAACGAAGCTCTTCTATAAGAACTGGGTATTTTACATATTTTCTTCTTCTCCTTGAAACCCCATCTCCATCCCAGCCTCACAGAGTTTTATCCTAAGGGAGCATCTGTTTACACTTGATCGCTCTAACATCTTTTTATGCAACAGCAAGAACAGAAAGTATAAATGTGAATTACTTTTACTTTCTGTAACCCATACACCTCTGAATATTAAAAAAAATTATTCGGGATTGAGTTATCATCATCAATTATTAACACTCCACCTGATTAAAACATTTCATATATATTACACCTTATGAACAGTAACTGTTAAAGTAAACCTCTGTAGGAGAAGCTTCTCTTAATGAGGTAAATTAAACCATACTAACAACCCCCTCCCTATGGATGGATATTACCTATTTTTTTGAATGGGTTAGCATTAATTCTGGTCTTTGTTTTCATCATAGGTCAAAGGGCTGAGAAATTCTGCTCCAATAAGCAGGATTGCTCATTGCTACTTGCTTCTGGGAACAGAAGGCAATTTTTAGAGTAATGTCACTCAATTCTTTGATCTCCTTCCTACACCCCAAATCACATGGTGCTCTATTACTCAACATTATTTCTAGAACCCCATCAACTGATACGTAGAAGTCCTTTCTCCTCTTGGAAGTAAAGGGTTTGGAAATTGATTCCCTGTCTGTGCCGATATCACTTGGAATTTTTTGTGTTCTCCCAAGGATCCATACCCTGAAATCTGAAGATCACTGCTGTACAGAATTTAGATCTCCCCTTGTGGGTCACAGATCTGCTCCAGAAACCAAGCAGTAGTCCTTTTCCCTGGGAAAGAAATGCACATCTCCCCAGTACATGCCCTTTGTGGGGCTTCAGAGGATTGCAAATCCTGGTTAAGGCCCTGCTACAGCTGATGGCTTCAGAGGAAGACAGACCTCAACCTAGGACCAAAGTTTGAGGCAGATGGAGTTTAGGACAACTGACTAGTGTTTGCCTCTAGAGGTTTCAAAAGCAATAAGCAGGTGTGCAAACCCAGATTACTTTTCATTCACTGAAGGTCAGCGGAGGAAAAAGCAAGAGATGATCTTGGGGCCGGGCCAGAAGGTGACCCCTGTGCCCCAACCTCAGAAAGACCCATTTCAATCCACTGTGACTTTTGAAAGAAAGCATACAGACCTTATGTAATACCCTGTCTGGGGGGTCATGTGAGAGTGAGCATCTAGAACATGGGTTAGCAAACTCTGGCCTGCTGCCTGTTTAGGAATGGCCCACCAGCTAAGAAAGTTCACACTTTTAAATGGTTGGGGGAAAAAATTATTTTGTAGCACCTGAAAATCATTTGAATTCAAATTTCAGTGTCTATAAATAAAGGTTTCCGGGAACACAACCCACTCACTCATTTACATGCTGCCTAAGGCTGCCTTCAATGCAGAACTAAGCAGCTGTTACAGACTGTGTGGCCCACAAAGCCTAAAATACTCACTACCTGGTCCTTTATAGGCAAAGTTGGCCAAGCCCGGCTCTGGAGTTGAGACAGTTTCCAGCGCCAGCCCTCCTCCATGCAGGCCATGCAGCCGGGGTAAAGCACGGCCCCGGCTGGGGGGCAGCTGGGTTTAGGCTGGGACTGAGCTGGAGCTTGGCGCCCTCCCAGGGCAGTCTTGCAGACTGGGGGGCTTTCTTGCATAAATGGGTGGGGAGGGATAAGGCAAGATTCTGGCTGTAAAGATTTAGCCTCAGTGATCTTTGTCTAGCGCCCAGGCTGCTCTTTGGTTGCTCTTCTGGAGCCTCAGGGTGAGGTGGGGGCAGGTGGTTTTGTGAGGTCAGAGCCTGTGAGGGGTGGGCTGAGGGTGGGCAGCAGCAGCGAAGGAAGGAGGCTGCAAAGGAGAGCCTTCAGCCCGCGGAGGCGCCTGGGGCCCCAGCAGTTGAAGGCGGGGTTTAAAAGCAGCATGAAGTTGGACTACTCTCAGCTCACCTGGCCATAAAGAGCAGTCCTGGAACTTGACCTTACACCATGGGCCCTTTGAACATTATAGCCCCTGAAACAGCCATTGCTCCAAGCGCAGTCACTCCTCCAAACAGTCCGTCCAGCCCGTTCTTCAGACAGACTCTCAGGGCACCTCTGGGGATCCCTTAGGTGCCAAGTCTCTGGGATGCTGCTAGAAAAGGCTGAAAAGTCCCTGCTCTCTCTGGCAGGAGCAGATCAAAGTCCTTTAAGTCTCCAGATGAGGAGCGGAGGGCAGAAGGGGCCGCGGGCTCCTTTGGCATTCTAGGGTCTTCAGCTCCCTCCACCTCCTTGCCCCCGGGCAAGGGGGACCCTTGGCACCTAGACATTGGCTTTTCTGGTTACGAAAGACGTCTGCCCTCCAGACCTCCCCCTCCTCCCGGCCCCCTCCTTTCCTACAACGCAGGTCTCTCCTCCCAGATCCCGGATTCCAACACGCAGATCCCCTGAGCCTCGAGCCTGAGAAATGCCCTGCCCGGCTCCTGTGGAGCCCATGGTCCCCCCCACCCCCAGCCTAAGTACTCCCAAGCCTCCGACCTGCCAGGCCCCTTTCCAGGGGCGCCTCCCGGGGAGGCCAGTCGGTCTCCGAGCGCTCTCCCCTTACCTAAGGAGCTCACGGCCAGGTCGGCGGCGTCGCAGGCGCGGGGGCCCACGAGCCAGGCCCCGGCGCAGAGCAGCGGCAGGACAGCCCACATCGTGGCGATGGCAGCGACTTGGCCGGCGCACTGGCTCCGAGCGCCCGCGGGGGTGGCGGCCAAAAGCTGCCTCGGGAGGGCCGGGCGGGGCGGGGCGGGGCCGGGCCAGGCGGCAGGGGCGGAGCCAGGCGGTAGGGGCGGAGCCACGCGGCAGTAGGGGCGGGGCGAGGCGGCAGACATCCTTAGGCTCCGGCTCGCGGGAGAAGTCGCGCCTCCGACTATCCTTTTCTTTATCGCCTCATACCTCACCCCCTTCTCACCTCCCACCTCCCTCCCTCGCCACATCACTCCCCTTTCTCCTCCTCTGCAAGAACCGGCAAGCTGGATCGCCTGGTCTGTCGGGGTCCTCCATCTGTAGGAACTGGCAGGCACCATGGGCAGGGGTGCTGCCTGTCCCCACCATTAAAGCCCCCATCTCCCTGCCTGTTTACACCCCCAGAGCTCTCATCTCTCTACCTGTCGCCACTCCCAGAGTCTTTATCTCCCACTCTCATAAACCACATTCCCCTGGTTGTCACTTGTGCCTTGGAGTGAATTTAAACTGGACGAGGGAGACAGCTGTCTTTGTGAGTTTGGTTTTTTTTCTTCTCACAACAGGAATTTTAGTATTTCTGCTGAGAAAGTCATATTAGCAGCTCTAGGGCCACTTTCTCTATTTTACAAATCTGAAAAAAAAAAAAGAAGATGATGATTTATTAGAGTCTGGGTGTCAGATAAACAAGTAGAGCAATGAACATTTCAACTAAGGAAATGTGTACAGAGATTGCTTCAGGGGAGAGGAGACGGCGGCTGAGACCTGCTTGTTATTTATTTAAGTTTTTAAAAATTATTATTTTGGGGGAGAGGTAATTAGGTTTATTTACTCATTTGTTTTAGTGGAGGTACTGGGGATTGAACTCAGGACCTGTGCATGCATGCTAAGCACACACTCTACCACTGAGCTCTATCAACCCCTACTCCTGACTGACACCCACCTTTAACAACCTTTCAAGCACCCAGTGGGACCAAGTTCTTCACTTAAGCATCGTCCTGCCAAGTGGAAGTTTGTTGACCTCCCATTTTATAGATGGGGAAACTGAGGCTCCAAGAGTTGATGGTAACATTCCCAGAAAGCGTGCAGAGGGAGTCTGAATTCAGCTTTGACCTACTGCCGTTGCTCCTTCTGTTCTTTTGCAGCCCAAGGCGTTTTGGTGTAGTCAGAGCCTGTCAGGTCTGAGCTCTCTCATATCTCCCTCCCTCAGACAGGAGGAAACCTGATTCTCAGCCCAGGCTCTGCCTGTGAGGCCCCTGGGGGAGCAGATTCTTGCAGTTCTTTTCTGGAGTTGAGTAGTGGGTCTGGGCACAGCTCTGGAATCTGCATTTAAAGGGCCTCACGGTGATTGCTCAGGACTGCAGTGTGGACACCGTGTCTGTGGGAAGATTAGCAGTGCCAGTAGACACTGTCTTTTCCAATAAAGCTGATCTTCATTTATGAATGGCCCTGTCTGGATGCCTGTTGGGTGTACTTTGAGGCAAATGTCTCAGGAAAGACCCTGCATGGTTGCTATTTGGGAAGTGAAGTCCCTGGCTTTGGAATAAATGTGTCCAGCTTCTGCGATGTCCTATCCTTCAGGTATGCAGGGACCATCTCATTTTTCTGCCCATCCCTGCCACCTGGAGCGTGGCAGGACTTAAGGCCCTAATATTAGACCTCAAACCCCAAACTTGTTCTGATGCTGGGTCCCCAGTGACCCTTCTTTTTGGATCATTCCAAAGGGCCTGAGATGGGGTGATGTGATGTGAAGGTACTGACCTGGTCGGTTTCAAACTAATGTTTGGTTCTAGTCCTACCAGTAGATGCACTGTGGGACCTAAGCCAGTGGTTTGCCCCCAGTGTGCCTCAGTTTTCTCATCTGTAAAATGGGAATAGGTGCCTTGCTTTCCAGGGTGATTCAATACAGTTACATAGTTTAGTTATAGGTAAAACACCTGGCCCCAAGCATGGCACTGTAATAGTGACTCACCCCAAGTAGGAGCTCTGTCTTGGGCTCTCTGTCCTTAGTTGCCTGCACTCACTTTCACGGTGAGTCCATCTGCCCCTCTAGCTCCAGTTGTGCATCACCTCTGTGAGGGTTTCTCTGTAGTCCTGGACCTCTGTATTTCGAGAGAGGGGATGCTGAGGATTGGTGCTGGTAACAGAGCCTTACTGGACCAGGGGCTTTGGGCAGAATTCTAAAGGTTCCATCCCTGGTTATTCAAACATAATCTAGGTGCTGCTGGGAAGGGACTTTGCAGGATGGAATTAAGGTTTCGAATCAGGTGAGTTTAAAGACTATCCTGGAATGTCTGAGGTGCCCTGATGTCATCATGGGCGTTCTTCAAAGCAGAAGAGGAAGTCAGGAGAGTCAGAGTGTAAAGGGAAAGCCCAGCTGGGCTAACAAGCTAGGTCACAAATCTAAGTGTAACAAGTGTCGGATTACTGATCTGAGTTCTGCTGGGCTAACTCGTAAATCTGAAGTTTAGTGTCAGTTTATTGGGCTAACGAGCTAAGTCACAAATCTAAGTGTGTTAAGTGTCGGTTTACTGATATAAGTTCTGCCGGGCTAACTCGTAAATCCAAGCTCAACGAGTGTCAGTAACGTGATCTGTTCCAAATTGATAAGCTCCAGTGTACTGATTCCTTGCTTTTTGTTGTTTGAACCTTATTGGCTAATAGCCCCATACTTGTAATTAACCCTATAAAACCTCATGTGCACGTCTTGGAGGTGCTCAGAGCTTCAGAGCAGAAGCCCCTCTGAGCCCGCCGGCGTAATAAATCTGAGTACTCCAACCCTCCGAGTGGTGCTTGTTTCTTGGCTGGCCTGTCGTTTCCGTAACAAGAGAGAGGAGGAAGCAGAGGGAGGTCAGAGAGCTTTGAACCATGAAAAGGACTCTACCCACCACTGCTGGCTTTGATGGGGGCCTTGAGCCAAGGAACATGAGTGGCCACTAGAAGCTGAGAACAACCTTAGCCCAGGGCCAGCAAGGAAACGGAGACCTCAGTCCCACAACTGCGTGGAGCCGAATTCTGCCAACCATCTGAATAAGCTTGGAAGCACGTTCACCCCCGAGAGGCTCCTGAAAGGAAGGCAGCCTGGCTGAGCCCTTGCTTTCAGCAGCGTGAGACCTGGAGCAGAGGAACCAGCCAAGTCCACGTGGGCTTCTGACTTCCAGACCTGTGAGATAATAAATTTGTGTTATTTTAAGCTTCTAAGTTTGTGGTAATCTCATACCCAGCAACAGGAAACTAGTACATTGGGTGAAATGCCTAGGCTGATGGGTGCCTCTGGTGACAGAGGGCCAGGTGTGGTCTCAGGCTCTGGTGCCCAGTTTTTGCACTGTCTGGAATCTGGGAGGCTAAGAGAGGAGAGCAGGTCTTATCCTCCACATTCGGCAGTCCACACCTCCTCCAGGGATGTGTTAGACTCAGTGCCATGCACTTTACATGAATAAACTTTCTTAATTCTATTCCCTCCACCCCTGCCCATGATATAAATGAGGTGACTGAGGGACTTAAGTAACTTGTCTAAGGCCACTCAACTAATAAATAAGAGAGCTGGGGTTTGAACCCCTGGCCAGCTGAGTCCAGAGTTTCCCACAAGTGGAGGCATCTGCTCTATGGGAGCAGGTGGATGAAAGTGAACATTGAGGCCAGCACACTTTTCTAACTCTCCCTGAGGCATCGGGGGGAGGGGGGTCAGGCATCCAACCAGCCACAGATCCTGGACCTCCCAGTCCATGCCTGGATACAGAATGCCTCCTGCTTACCGTTCTAGGAGTCTACTCTGCCTTCATTTATCCTTTTTCTTTAGGCCAAATCTGCTGGTCATCACTCCCTTCCTGCCAGAACTTTATCCCCTCCCCAGCTGTTACCTACAGGTTTAACTGGTTTTCCAGATCACCCGTCAGAGTCAACATCCTGGCAGGAAACCTGGGCCCCTCACCAGATTTATTTCTGCCCTCTACCTCTAGCATCTTATAATAATAATAAAAAAAAAAAAATAATAATAATTGCCATAACAATATAATAACTACCATTTACATAGATTTTGTTCTTTAATGCTCATGACAACCCTGTGAAGTTTCTTTGAAAATACCCACACCCACTTCCTAGATGAAGAAATTAGATTTGGAGAAGTTAAGGAGGTCTGTTTGTAAGTGATGGAGCTCTTCTCACATTCACATGCTCATTTTACAACGTAGGTAAGCAGAGGACTAGTTAAGTAGTTTGGGTGGATGATGGTCTGTAGGGACGCCTGTATGGATGAATGGATGGAAGGAGGGATGGATGGATATATGGGAAAATGGCTTTATGGCTGAATGACTAAACAGATGGTTGGTTGGAAAGAAGGAAGGATGAATGGATGGATGGATGGATGGATGGATGGATGGATGGATGGACGGATGGATGGATGGATGGATGGATGGATGGATGGATGGACGGATGGATGGATGGATGGATGCACGGGTAGTTGGATGGGTGGATGGGTAGAATGATGGATCGATGAATGTAGAGATGAGTGACCAGAGATCTTGAAGAGTGGGAAAGGTAATGAATGCAGGAGGTGTATAACTCTGCCTCAAAGGGCAACTTTGGTTGGATTGTAACATGAACTTGGACCTTTTGCTAGTTTCATTGTTGACGAGTAGACATCCTGCTTAGCCATCTCGGTTATTTCCCTTCTGTGGGTCAGAGAAGTCGGCCTGAATATGTCCTCCCAACTGCGTAAGAAGGCGTTGTTTGTCCTCAAGAAGTCAGGAACGTGGAAACCACCACCTCTTTGGTTAAGCTCTGAAGATGCTGGGCTCACAGCCAAGGAAGTGTGAAAGCTTGCAGAAAAGCCCAGAAGCTGTGTTTCATCATAGCCATGATTGGGGTGAATGCAACAGGGTTATATATGTGAATATGGGGTTAGTGCAATTGCTTTATTTATTAAAATGTGATATTTTTCATCACAGATTTTTTGCATTAATTTTTTATATTTTAAAATATTGCATTAAAATATTATTTATCTTGATTACTGGGTTTTTTGGCACTCCCTTAAATTTTGCACCTGAGGGGTATGTCCCACTTCTTTCACCATTGTCCTGACCCTGTGAAGGAGCACCAGTTTCTAGACTTTTCTGTACTCCCGTGCAGGGGGACCTTATCCCTGTTCAGTTGGCATCACTCTTGGGGAAGGCAGGAGCTCAGGGGCTGGAGTGTGTCTGCCCCTAGGGACTCATTCACTCACTTGTTGTTCACAAATTCTCACTGTCTGCACTTCTTTGTTGTCACTTAAGGCTTTCTATGATGTATCCCTCTTCTGCCTGCAGTCCTCACCACCACTGCACTCCTCATCAGTCCACAGGTGAGCTCCAGGTCCTGGGCGCAGCCCCACCTCCATTCCTTTCCTCCCACCTTGTTCTCTCTCCTCCACAGAAACTTCCTCTTCCTAAACTCTTGAATTAATAACCTGTACCACACACTGTTATACGTTATCCTGTACTATTTTGGAGAGCGTCCTGTAGAGCTGCTTGGTTTTCAGCCAGTTTGCACCCTGTGTGAGCAGGACATTCTTGACTTCCCTTCCTGGCAATGAGAAATGGGCCTGGACTGTTTCTGGGTCATGAGTCACTTGATCTGATTATGGGTAATAATTGCATGGTAAACAGACATTATTGCATGTAAGCACTGATAAGGGGCTGATGGAACAAAAATAGAATCAGGTTGGGCCAGAAGGGATTTCACCATCAGCACGATTTCACCAACCAGCCCTGTCATAGTACCTCTGGATGACTCCCTGGCCAGCCACTCAGGGACCCGGCAGATCCTCCCACCTGCCACCGGCCCCTCACTCCCTGGACTCACCAGGCCCCTGCTCGGCCATCACTCAGACTCTCCCTCAGCTGACACACCCCTGCCCCTTCTCTTCTTTCCACCAGAAACCTTGGGTTTCTATTCTTTCAAGGCCCAGTGTGGGACATTTCCTCTGAGAAGCATTCTCTGATCAGCCCCCTGCCACTCTTTCTCTTTTACTGTTTTTCTTTTCAATTGAAGTGAAATCTACATAGTATACGATTAATCATTTTAAAGCATACAATTCAGAGTTATCTCACTAATTGATTCAAATAATTTCTGATCATATCTGGAGTACTTTTTAATGAGAAGACTGTTATACTCAGTTTTCTCTTTTTTTTTTTTGAGGTGAAATTCACATAACATGAAATTACCATTTTAAAATGTACAATGATAACTTCAGCAGCATTTAGTGAATTCAGTGCTGTGCAACCACTACCTCTCTCTGTTTCAAAAAAAAAAAAGTTTATCATCTGGGAAAGAACACCCCACCCCCCATTAAGTAACCACCCCTCATTCTCTCCATCCCCAGTCCCCTGGCAACCATTAACCTGCTGTCTGTGTCTACGAATTTGCCTGTTCTGAACACTTTATTATGAAAAGAATCATTTTGTGTCTGGCTTCTTTCACTTCGCATGATGTTTTCCAGAGTCACCCAAATTGTAGCATGTGTCAGTATTTCACATCTTTTAAAGGCTGAGTAGTATTCTGCTGTGTGTATATTACATTTTGTTTATCCATTTATCTGTTGACGGATGGTTGGGTGGCTTTCACCTTTTGGCTATTTTGAATAAGGCTGCTGTAAACATTCATGTGCAAGTTTCTGTGTAGACATATGTTTTTTTTCCTCTTGGGTAGATCACAGGAGTGGAATTAGTGGATTATATGGTGATTTTTTGTTTAACTTTTTGGGGAACTGCTGGACTGTTTTCCACGGTGGCTGCCCCATTTTACCATCCCTCCAGCAATGTGTGAAGATTCCTATTTCTCTTGCAGAGACTTGTTATTTTCCGTCTTGTTTTTGTCATTTTTTTTTTTAATTACCATCTTAGTGGGTGTGAAGTAGCAACTCATTGTGGTTTTGATTTGCATTTCCTTAATGACCAATATTGTTTAATATCTTTTCTTGTGCTTATTGGCCATTTGTATATCGTCTTTGGGGAAATATCTATTCAAGTTCTTTGCCCATTTTTAAATTGATTTGTTGTCCTTTTGCTGCTGAGTTGAATTCTTTATACAGTCTGGATACTATTATCAGACATATTATTTGCAAAAAGATTCTCTCCCGTTCTGTAGATTGTCTTTAACTTAAAAAAAAAAAATTTATTTATTTATTTATTTATTTATTTTTAATTTTTTATTTATTTTTTATTGAAGTACTGATTTACAATGTTGTGTTAGTTTCTAGTGTACAAAGATTCAGTTATATATATATAAACTGAATGTATAAATATTCTTTTCCATTATGGCTCTTTAAGTCTTTTAACTTTCTTGAGGATGTTCTTTGATGCACACAAGTTTTTAATTTCGATGAAGTCCACTTTATTTTTACTTTTCACGTCCCTCCTCTGGCAGCCCCACTCTGAATCAGACCTGACAGGAGCATCTCTCATGGATCAGGTGTTCTGTGCTGGGAGCCACAGGAGACACTGGCTGAGTCAGACCACCCTGGCCCAGGTGGAATCTCAGTCTCATGGGAGGGAAGTGACGCAGGACTTTGACATGAGGTGGTGGGTGCACCGAGATGGAGACAGGTGAAGCCCTTGACTGGAGGAAATCAGGAAAGGCTTCTGGAGGGAAGGACATTTGAAGAAGGATGGTGTCAACTGAAATAAAAATTAAAATTAAAAATTGATGATGAGACCAACCGATGGTGTGGTCTCAGTGGTGTATGCAGTATTAGAGGGTGAAGTTGGAAAGGTGGGATGCGAACATATCCAGGGGCTAGAATGACATTTGCTTGGTCAAATCTAGTGCTTCTAAAATGGTCATGTGCACACAAATCACTTGGGGATGTTGTTAAAACACAGATTCTGATTGAGGAATTCTGGTCTGGGACCTGAGATCCCGAATTACTAACAGATTCCCAGGCAATGCCCATGTTGCTGATTCGGGATTCCCATTTTGAATAACAGAAATGTGGTCCATTTATTTAACGAACATTCACTGTAGAATGTCTCCATGTGCCAGGCTCTGTGCTAGGCGGTGATGGATGAGTGAGCCATGTTTTTGCCCTCTGCAGTTTACACTTTATTGGGGAAGACAGGAGTTAAGTAACAAATTATGCAACGAAGAGAAATAAGAGGCATGAGAATGTATGACAGGGATGTTGTCTTCAACTATTTCTCTGGGGAGGTGGTTGGTGTCTGAGTTGAGATCTGAAAGATGGGTAAGGAAGAAAGAGGAAATAGCATGTGCAAAGGCCCTGAGATGGAAAGAAATTTTGTTGGAAACAGTGTGGCTGGAGCCCAGGAGGTAGGCTGGGGAGAGATGGTGTGGGGCTTTGGGGGTCCTGTTGAAGGGTTTGAAATTTATCCTGAGAGCTATGGGTGCTCCTAGAGAACTGCAAGAAGAATGGTATGTATGATTAGATCTGTGTTTGAAAATGTCACTTTGGCTGTAACTGGAAAATGGGCCAGAGGAAGGATAAATGCCTAAGAGAGGATATAGGTAGCCTAGGTGTTTGAGATGGCACAAGTCCAGGCAAGGCACACTGGTGGCTTGGTCTCAAGTGGTTTTCAAAAGGACTTTGTGGGGTTGGAGCTACTTTCACAGCACTACTAAGACAGTATTTGCCTTTTTCACAGTAGAGTTTTCAAAGGCTACATGACAGTGGGCTACAGCAGAGGATTGGCTGCAGCAGCAAATAGAGGGATTTGATTGCTTCTATTCAGCCAGACATTAAAGAGACTGGCAAAAACATAAGGTGGTGCCACTTTTCTCATTAAATTATTTTTGTTTTTGAAAATTTAGTAATTTTTCATTAAAAATAGATCATTCATGTCAATACACAACACATTTGCTCTTGTTATTAAAAAAATTTTTCAACTGTGGTAAAATACACACAACATGAAATTCACCATCTTAACCATTTTGAAGTTTACGATTTAGGACTGTTAAGTAAATTACCATTGCTTTGCAACCATCACCACCATCTATCTCCAGAACTTTTGTTCTTGCCAAACTGAAACGCTGCACCCAGTAAGTAACAGCGCCTCATACACCCCTCCCTCCAGGCCCTGGCAGCCACCATTCTACTTTCTGTCTCTGTAAATTTGACTCCTCTAGGTGCCTCATATAACTGGAATCTCATAATATTTTGTTCCTCAAACTTCATCCATGTTGTAGTCTTTATCATAATTTCTTTCCCTTTTAAGGCTGATTAACATTCCATTGTAAGTATATGCCACGGCACTCAGACCGATTACAGCTTTTGATTATTGTGAATAATGCTGCTGTGAAAAATGAGTGTACACACTGCTGTATATAAAATAGATAAACAACAAGTACTTACTATATAGCGCAGGGAACTATATTCAATAACGTAATAACCTATAGTGGAAAAGAATCTGAAAAGAATTTTAAAACATGGGTGTACAATTACGTCTCTCAGACCCTGCTTTCAGTTCTTTTGGGCATATTCCCGGAAGTGAAATTGCTGGTGGTGGTATTTTTAAATGAATTAATACATAATTATTTTAAAACCTTCTTGAAGTTTCAGTTTCAAATAAAATAATCAGTAATGCAATTATGTCTACTGATATAAGCAACTTATTTTGGGGGGGGAGGGCCCTCACCTCAATAGTTTAGAGTGTGGAGGGGTCCTTTAGTTAAAAAAGTTGAGAACTGCTCCTCCAGGGTGGTGACAGAGGCAATGAAGATCTGTGGCCAGGCTGGAAGGGTAATTAGGAGGTTAACATTGACTGGTCATGTGACCCTTTGAAGTGGGAGGCAGGGGTGACCTCTGGGTTTCTGGCTGGCGCAGGTGGGAGGCCCAGGTGTGGCGGGGACGTTGATGAGGCCAGTTTGGTCCAGCTGAGTGAGGTGGCAGTAAGGCAGGTGGAGGCAGCTTCTAGACAGTTAGTTATGAGGAACCTGGAGGGAGGTGTGAAGCTGGAGTTAGAAACAGGAAGGTTATTGTTTCATGTTTCCTCTCTTCAGCTAGGTCACGAGCTCTTGGAGGTCAGGACGAGGCGGGGTGCTGAGGCATGCACGCCCGGGCGCTCGATAAACGCTTGGAGGGTGGGTGGGTCTGGGTGACACCTCCGTCCTCCTGAGACAACAATTCACACTTCTGCCCAGGCAGCCTGAGAGGTCCTGGCAAGACCATTGCTGGGAGGGAGACCATGATCATTAGATGTGAGGTGAGAGCAAAAAGCCGGTGAGGGGGCAGCCAGATGCCTAAGGGTGACACCATCTGCCACTGTGAAACCCACTTATGCCAAAGGACCTTCATGGACCAGGTGCAATCTTTCTCACATACTGACCTTTAAAAACCTCTTTCATGGAGTTGGGGCCAAGAGACACCCTCCAAAACCAACCACAGACAAGCAGAGGGCGTGACCAAGCTCCCCACCCCTCCCCACAAACCAGCCCATAGCCTGAGCCGTGCTACTTCCTTTCTCAAACTAGAGCCATCCTTCATCTCACTTGCAGAAGGGTCACCGAGCCTCGCCAAGCCACACTGGAGGGAGCCCGAAGCAAGAGGAAAAATCTGCCATACCGTCCTGTTGTTATCGAAAAATTTTGTTCATCATGGATTTTTTACATTATTTTTGACTTTTAAAATATTAAAAAAATTATTGCACTAGACTGTTATCTTTATTACTGAGTTTTTTGGCAGCCCCTTTTGTTTTACCCCTGAGGTGGGTATTCCTTTTGCTTCACCCTAATCCTGGCCCTGAAGAAAGCCTCAGAGAATCGCCCAGTGCCTCACACCAGCCCAGGCCAGGCGCGCCTGCACTCAGGTGTGTGCTGACCTCACGGCTTCTTTAACGATGACATCATGGTTTTGCATCATTCAAATTTCAGGTCAGATGTCCCAGCCGCGGGTGGCCTCAACACTGCCCTGCTTGACTGTGCCTGTGGTACTTGTCCCCCTGCCCTGGGTATTTAAAAAAATGTCCCTGCCTACCGCCCACCAGCACGTAAGCCTCGTGAGGGCAGGGACTTTGATCACACCACCCATTATTAAGTCCATGGTGTCTGAGACAACCTGAAACCAGGTGAGGGCTCTACTAAGAGTTCATGAAGGAACAACAGCTAATGGCCAGCAAGCCCCTGCCACACACTCATGACCTCACGTGCGGCAGCTGGGGGCAGCTCACTGAATCCCCCCGGCTGCCTGGACTGCCGTTCTGTGTCTGAAGGAAACAGAAAAGTGGTTACGGAGCCAGCCGGCTGCGGGTCCCAGGGACGTTCTGGAAACGGGCCTTGCCTCTCAGCAGGCCTTGTGCCCGTGACCCACCCTTCATGTGCGTGATTGTGAGGAAGGGTCCGGGGTGGACCCAGGGTCCCTTCTCCGGGGGAGGTGCTCAGACTCTTCGTCCACAGCACGTTTCTCTGTTCTCTTCTGGAGGCTCGAGGAGGTGGCCACGGCCGCGGCCCCATGCATGCTTCCAGCCTCACTGGCGCCGGCCCCGGGCTGCCCTCCTCTTTGGGAATCCTTTTCTCTGCGCTCCCTGTGGCTTGCTATTGCCATCCTACCTCCATCTCTTAACCCAGCAACTTGCACGCTCACACTAACGCTTCCCTGAGCGAGCGTGTGCTTTCATGCTTCTGGCTTTTTCTGGTCCTCTTGCCTGGCATGCCCTTGCCCACTTTTTCTTCTGGCAAATCGTCCTGACCTTTCCTGCAACCTCCTCACATCTTTGTGGAGTTTGTTCCAGTTCCCGCCCTACCACATGGCCCTGTCCTCCTTGGTGTCCCCGAGGCACTTCCTACACCATCCTGTGACAGTGTGGCTCAAATGGTCTGTCTCTCTAGCAACTTACAGATGGCTGCAAACTCTGCTCCTGTTCTCATTGAGAGGAGGAGCTTGATTCCCTTCCTCTTGTGACAGGCTGGCCTTGGTGATGCGCTAGACCAGTAGGCCACCGTGGCTGTGATGTGCTGGGACTTCGGAGGTCAGGTCAGAAGGAGTCTTGCAGCTTCTGCCTGAGTCTTTTGGAAGGCTGCTCTTCAGACCCAGCTGCCACACTGTGAGGAGCCCAAGCCACGTGGAGCGGCCACATGTGGGTGCTCCAGCGTACAGCGCCAGCGCAGCCCCCAGCTGACATCAACTTCCAGCCACGTGAGAGCGCCATCTTGGACACCCAGCCCAGTCGAGCCTTCAGATGACTCCAGACTCAACCGCTGTGTGACTAACTTCACAAGGGACCCCAAGCAAGAAGTGGGCCCGGTCAACTCACAGAATTGTGAGAAATTGTTTTCTGGCCATTAAGTTTTGGAGTGATTTGTCTGCAATAGAAAACTGCAACAATCTCCTTCATCAGACTATGAGGCCCCCAAGGCAGGGGCTGTGCCCCTTAACATTCCAGACCCCTGGTCTGAGCCCAGGGCCTGATAAGGACCAAGTGCTCACCAAACATTCCTCGAGTGAATGAATGAAACCCATCAAAACTCCAGCGTTCACCCTGAGATAGAATAGATTTATTAGCAAGAGGTAATCAGGAAACATATATTTTTACAAAAATGGAAATTTTTTTTCCCAAACAAGCTGTAAGTTGAAATATTGTAGGACTTGAAATAGAATTCTCATACCACTAGGTATTGCTTACAGCAAAAGTTGTCTGTTTGTTGGAGTGGAGCATGCCTGCCACTTCAGAGTTAACCTGTGTTCTCTATACTGTACAATGTAAAAAATAGATGGTAATATTCACAGAATAAGCACTACAGTACTATATTCCTGCTAGAAGGCGTTTAGACAGGACTACAGTATATGCAATAAAAACACTTGGTTATTGATTTCCTAAATCTACAATGTGGTACTATTGTCACAAGGCATACAGACTTGGAGCATCTCAATGTAAGCTTGTAGTGACCGTTAGGCGGCTCAAAGAGGAAAAGTGACATTTTTTGGTGTTCCCGACTTGCAGTGAGTGCTGGGCAGCGGTCGGCCGAAGTCGGCGCGACTTTGTGTTGTGATTCCGTTTTCCTCGGGAAGTTCCAGGGCCTCGTCCAGTGTGATGGAGACGGCTATTCATGCTACCTGGTGTTATTCCTAGAGCGAGGAGCGACGTGGGGCCTGAACGAGGTGGTGGCGTTGGTGTCGTGGGGCGTGGTTCTCAGCGGACAGGACTCCCTTCCCCCCAGGTCGCTGGGAGACGGGGGAGCTTTGAGACCTGTGGAGTTTGGCTGAAAAAGCTGCTTTGGAAATTGGCATCACCATCAGCGGGAAGATTTGTCGATGACTGGACTTCAGGGTAGAGTTCCCCCTCCCGCCTCCCCCCACCCCCCACCCAGTTAGAACAACTACATGGAACATGCCAGGAGGATGTTGGGTGGCCAACTCAACCCAGGGATCTGGGCTGGGGATGGACAGAAGCAGGACTGGTGCCTAAGATTCGTGTATGCGCGGGTTCTGTTTTCCCTTCTGAGAAGAGGGAGAGGCTGGGAAGGACAGACTAAGAGGACAGGTGTTGAAAAGAAACAGGCACTGCAGGAGACGAGGGGGGAGCGGGGTGGATGGGCCAAGTCTTAAACGGTGCAGAAATTCATATTCTGGTTCTACAGGAATCTAAGAACAAGAACGGATCTGTATTCTTGGAGAAGCACATACTAAAGAAGAAAATCCAGAGAAACCAAACGAGTATGTACAATATCGTGTAGCACGTGTCCACGGGGGCGGCTGGGTCTGGGCCGGCTGCAGCTTCAGGTGGGGAGTTTTGGTTCTATTCGGAGAGAAGACTCGTAGAGGCTTTCTTCATCCATTACAAAAGATTGGTCCAGTAAATATTGGGTTACCTGAGAAAAGGAAAAGAGAACAAGGAGTGCAGGGTTATGGGACCTCCGTGATACTCTGTGGATGCTGGGTGTCTCCTGGGAACCAGGCACTGTCATGGGGGTGGTGGTGGGGTTCAGGCTTGCACATGAGGCAAAAAATGCATTAAGCAGCATTTTGTCTTAGTATTATTTTTCTTAGTATTATTTTTTTTTAGTACTGTTTAATAGTAATTTAAAATCACATATGGTCAAAATGACTCTTGGCCACTTTTTCTTTGGTTGAATGCTAGATGAAGTTATCTGGGGCTCGTATTAAAAAATCCTCCATATCTATACACCTAAAACGTCAATTGTAGAATCTAGGTGATGGAGATGTGAGTGTTCACAATTCTTGCAACATTTCTGTATGTTGGAAAATGTACTTAAACACCAGGATTACATAGAACTGAGAGATGTTCACCCAGGAGAGAGTGGAAACTGAGGCCATGTGAGGAAAGAGCCTTCCCACCCTCCGACCTTTCTTTTTTTCCCTTTTTTTAATGAGGCTCACCCCAGGGCAAAGTCTTAGAGTGGAAAATCAGGAAGATTCCCCACATGGATTAAATCATTCTCCTTCCTTCTCCTTGCACACTTCACACTGCTCCCAAGTGTTTTGCTGGACTCCCAGGTGTTAAATGTGATGCAGTCAGAGCCCAAACCTCACCGGCAGCTTCCCCCTCCCCCCTTCAAAAAGACTCTTTCCAGTGTTCACTGATTTCTCAGTGGTTTGAAACTGAAGGTCTGTTTTTGTTTTCCCCCACAGAAACCCAGAGCAGAAGAAAGAAAAAAAATTGTATTTCTTATTACGTATTTGGGAATCTTCTGATAGATGCTTGAGAAAAATCAAGTCCTTGTTGCGTGTGTCTTTGCTAATTGACCCTCTGCTACAGTGCAGGACAGAACCAGCTGTCCGGGATGCTGACCATTAGTCACAGATGAAACGATGATTACATCTGGTTAATGGCTCCCACCCAGCACCTCCAGGAAGATGACTCAGATGCCACAGTCTAGATTAGCCCATACCCACTGACAAATGCGTGGCGATTTTACAGCCATGTGAAATAAATTCGTCTTTTATATCTAGCTAGTAGCTTCAAGTGAACAGCCCTTTCCAGAGCACAAAATCTCTACCCTCCCAAACTCTCTGGGGATCACCAGACTGGTTAGTTTCCTCCGTAATGAGCAACTTTTCCCCCCTAAAAAGTTTTGCTTTAGTGGGAGACTGGATGCAGATACCACCACTGCAAAGCTGTCAAGGAAAGGCGTCTGAAAGGCAGTAACACTTGTTTGTAATACAGGGAGCAATACACATGGCAGCTCGAGGGAGAATTTAAGAAAAGGGCCAAGGCCTGATGCAGTGCCTGGCACACAGTAAGTGCTCAGTGAATACTTGCTGGGAACGTAAAGGAAGAGCAAGGAAAAGTGGCACAGTTGGCCAGCCCGCTGATTCTTCTTCTCTGCTGTGGTTATCGGCTACTAGACAGACTGTGAGTCCACAGAACATGGCAGGGAGCAGGGCAAATCTCTCACAAAGGAGCGCAGAAGGGAGACATAATACGAGCTTGATTTTTGGGTGAGCCTGAGGGTGTGTCTGGAGCTGGATATTTCTGTGAACAGAAAACGAGGAGGTTAAGAGGCTGAGTGGAAAGCAAATACATCTCTGGGCAGAGAAGAGTCACATAGGATTCAGAGCTGGAGTCTGGATTAGTGAATTTCAGTTATTTTTATCTGTAAATGGATCAAAATTTTTTAGGGAAATTGATCTTGAGGATCTTTTAAAAATGCAAGTTAATCTAGTTCTGGAGGCTCCTTTCAGGGCTTCCCATCATCCTGAGGACAAGGCTCCAGATCCTTCTAGATGCCCCCAGTCCTATCTGGCTCAGGCCAATCTGATGCTACATTGCAGCCACCGGGGGTGTCTGCCCTTCTCAGGCGGGCCCTCCCACCTCACGAAAGCCTGTGCCCTCACCCCAGCCAGGATAACTCCTGGGTCTTTGCCCCAGGCAAGCCCCTCTAGACTCCAGCAGGCGCAGGCCCCTGGATTCACAGTCTCACAGCACTCTCCCATTCCTGGGTGTACAAAGTGTTTTTGCCCCAGTCTTGCCTGTGGCAGCAAAAGACTGAAACAACCTAACTGTCCATCAGTATAGAGGACTGGCTAAATAAACGGATTTCTCTGCAGCTGTAAGGAAGAATGAGGATGCTTCTGCCTCAATACGAGAGGATCTCCGAGATACGTTATTAAGGGGAAAAGAATGATGCTGAGCAATGTGCTATATCATAGTAAAAAGAAGTTTGGTTGTGTTTCCATACACACTCAAAAATGGGTGTAACAGTTGGCTTTGGGAGGGGAACTTGGTGACCAGGGACTTTTCCGGGTGTGCCCTTTCTATCTGTGAATTTTGAAACTAGTGAGCCATTTCAAAAAGATGTGATTAACATTGTTTGTCCGGCCCCAGGGGAGATCAGACATGATTAGAAACCATCGCGTGGCAGGTAAAACTCAGGGGCTGTAAGGTCATCACAAGTCCAGTCCAAAGGAGGGGGACTCACTGCGGGTCAGGGGGCCGGGACCGGGCTTCCTGAAAGAGTGGGCCCAGGGAATTCAGGGAGGGAGAGTGGTTGGGTGCAGGGTTGGGGAGGGAGGGAGAAGGGTGGGGCAGCCAGGGCACTTGCGAAAAAGCAGAAGCGACTGAAAATGCTATCTGCTTACCTTTGCTTGGTGCTCTATTTTGTAGGCAGTTTGTTGGAACTGGCGAATCTCTCGGATAATATGGGATATCTGCGGGCAGGAAGGAGAGTTGAGAAGACAGTCTGCTCTCTTCGTACCAACCCCCAACTCTACAGAACAGAAGGGGCCTCAAACTGCCACATCTGTAGTTGGTCTCTTAAGAGCAGTTTTCTTTAAACGAGCAGTCTGCCTGCATGGCTGATACTTGTCAAGAGTCTATAAATCTATAGGTTATAAGTGATGACATAGAGTATTTGGCTTTCTCTGACTTATTTCACTAAGCATAATACCCTCTAGGTCCATCTACATTGCTGCAAATGGTAGAATTTCACTCTTTATTTATTGAAGTATAGTTGGTGTACAATATTATATGTTACAGTTGTATAACAGAGTGACTCTGTTGTACAATTTTTAAAGTTTATACTCCACTTACAGTTATTATAAAATATTGACTATATTCACCACGTTGTACAACGTATCTTTGTAGCTTACTTTATACATAATAGTTTGTACCTCTTAAAATTTCATTCTTTTTTATGGCTGAATAATATTCCATTGTGTGTATATGTGTGTGTGTGTGTGTGTGTGTATGTACATACATACACACCACAATCTTTTTATTCATTTGTATAATCTGTAAAAATATAGAATCACTATGTTGTACACCTGAAACTATTACAATATTGTAAATCAACTAGGCTTCAATAAAAAAAGATGCATAGTATGAACTGTAAAATGTATATTCAGTAAGATCAGAATTATAGATGATGAAGAAAGACTTGTTTTAAAGACTTGGGGATAATACAATAAAAGAAAATTACCAATCATTTTCTCTGAGTAATGAAAAGAAATGAGTGATTTTGTTGCTAAAAAAAAAATCTATAGGTTAATTACACTATGTGATTGAGAGAAAAATAAATAATTTGATCCATGATGCCTCATGGTGCCTCAAACAGTCCCCCTCGACTCCAGCAACAGCTAGAGGCCTGTGCCCCTTTCTCCGTGCCCACTGTGTGCAAGGCCTCATGAAGGGGCCCCCGTCCTGTCACCAGGAAAGTGCTGCCAACTCGCCTGTGACAGAGACCCTGCCAATTAAATAAAACCTTAGGAGGAAGTCTTTGACCCAGAACAAATCCAAGTGGAGGCTCTGATTGGAGGGAGGGTGGCTAGAAACCAGGCTCCCAGCTGGAGTGGGACCTCCCCTCCCAGGTCCTAGATTTCTCTGGGGAAACTGGAAACCTACTTGCTCAGGAGATGCTGCAGAAGTGCTATCGCTTCGCCTGCATAAAGCACGTGCTCATAGGAACTATAAGGGATGCGGTATGGATAAAGGCACAGGGGGCAGAGTCAGGCAGATGCGGGCCCCAGACTCGGCTCTGCCCTTTACTTAGGGGTGACCTTGGGCTGGTCACTGATTACTCCAAGCCTCAGCCTGCTCACCTGTAAGGCGGAGAACAGTAAGGGCACGTGTGGGCATCAAAGGAGGAAATGCAGGCAGACCTGGCTGGGGGCCTGCCAGATGCTAACTGCTCACTAGAGGGAGTGACTCCTCTTGCTGGAGAAGCCTGGCTCAGGCTCCCCGATGTGTGTGCCCTATGGGGGGCAGCAGGGAGCCTGGCGGGCAGAGCTCGGGTGGGCCTGGGGCTGGCGCCTGGGTTTTGCTGCCCTCCCCGCCTTCCCCCGCTGTGGGAAACGTACCATTCTCATCTTGGAGAAGTTGACCAGGCCGTCTTCCGTGTAGTTGGGCGTCCCCTCTTCGATGAAGGCCAGGTCAGTGAGGTACATCCCCAAGTAAGGGACACAGGGTGGGTCACAACTTTGAAGCAAATGGCATTAACAGAAGTTTTTCACTTAAAAACACGAGTCTCTACCAAGAACAGAACACCCTGCATGCACCTCTTGCTTTGCTGGAGAAAAGGGATTTCTATTCGCCAAGAATAACAGTAGCTCTCGGGCCTCCAGCTGAGTATGAGGGTCAGTCCTCTGGTGTTTGGGGGACATGGTGACTGCTGGGGCCTGGGGCTTCTCAATCAGTTGTCTCCTCCCACCCTGAGCCAGAAGGCCCACCTCTACCTCCTTGTTCTCCCTCCCAGATGGTGTCCTGGGCTCCGCCCCCCGCCCCCTCCCAGCCCGTCTTTCCTGTCTCACCACTGAAACTCTCCATCCCAGTCCCACCCTAGAATCACCTCCTTGGGCGGGCTTTGCAGCCCCCACCCCCATTCTTGCCAGTCACCACCAGCCACCCTACCCAGCCCCCTAGTCTCTTCCTCTCCCTGAGGCTTCTCCTCTGCCTCACTAGGATCTCTGCCCACCCGGGCACTGGACCGCCGGTGCGGGAAACCCTTGCCCACGGGATCACCATCCTGGAAGTGGCTTCTGGGCATGGGGTTGGATGATGGCTCCCATGATTGGTGACTCTTGGGAGATGGGACCCAGGAGTGATGGGCCAGGCCCCTCTGATGTGTAGCTCTGAAGCCGAGGCTTCTGTTACTATGCCATCACAATTTGTTTTGGTGCCTCTGGCTGGGGTGCGAGGTGACTCTGTGATGGGCCCAGGGTCACTACACTCTGGCAGAACTCCATATAGCTCCCTCAGGGGACTCCTCACACAGTGCTCTGCAGCCTCCACTCAGCTCAGCACACAGGTGCGGGTGAGCTTGTGCACGCATTACAGGTGACCCTCATTTCTAGCCCATCTCACCTTCGTCTCCTTGTGGCACTCCTGCCACTCCAGAGTGGGGTGAGCCAGGGAGGACGGCAGAGCAAGGACAGGAACCTGGCCTCTGCCTGCTTGCTGTGTGACTCTGAGTCAGTTCTTGCCCTGTCTGGTCCTCAGGTTCCGCTCATACAACAGAACTGATGCTGGCTAAGACAATTTTAAGTGACCTGAGACTTAATTTTAGGTGATGCCCAGACACTATTTAAATAATTGACTCATATGAGAAGAAGCATCCGCTTTTCACTTTCCCCCCTAGCGCTCAAGGAGAGGGCTCATTTGGTGACAGTGTGGCTTTGATACTTTCTAACACCTGCCATTCTCCTCCCCTATTTTTTCCTTTTTGAACAAATAGTAACAGGTTTCACTCAGGATCAGAATGCAGGCAAAAATCAAGAGTAGGACAGAATTTAATAACATTGTTTTGTCTTTGGGGTATTTATGGCGCGTACACTGGTTTCCCATTTGCTGTCCTGAAAGTTTTCCTTATTTAAGTTTATCTTGAGGAATTAGTGAGTTAATTTAAAGGATACCATTGCATAAATGCAAATACAGCTGACACATGGGTGTGGCAGTCTTGAAGGAGGCAGATCCTTAAAACTTGGGGAACAGTGGACAGGAAAAATGGTTTTTGAACTGTAGGGCTTGACTCTTTCACGAGTGTTGAAATCAATTTAGTGGGTGCTGACCAGATTTTTTTAAAAATTAAAAAAAAAAGAATAGAAAATATCTGAGTTCATCGAATGGACTAAAGGTCTATGTTGCTTTGTGAAGTTTTTGTTCCTTTTACGCATGTGTGCATTTGTACACCTGGTCACATCATCAAATGTTTTTTCACTGTGAGTTGTGAAAAAAAGCAAGAATCGTACTGGTCACAGGCAGACCTCCTTAGGTCCTTCCGACCATTATAGTCCATGATTGTTCCATGCCTGGCTTTTCATTTCCTTTCCGTCAAACTCCAAGTCTGAAGCACAGGCTCGTGAATCTGATGGGGAAAGAGTTCAAGGGTCTGAGAAGCCACCCTGGACCTGGACGGCTCAGGCCGCCGCTGGGTTCTGGCCGGCAGGTTCTGGGAGGTGCCCCGCTACCCCTGCCTGTGATGGTAACCAGGTAGCCTGGAGCTCCCAGAGGACCTCTGATCTCAGATGGAGAAGGGGAGGCCAAGTGACTGCTTGCTGACTGTGAATGACTGAAGGGTGCAGGGTGTTTCTGAAGGCCTCACAGGGTCTCTGACCACCGAGACCAGTGGAAAAAATCGGGGTCCTTGGGTCACTGAGGTGGATTTCCCTGAGGTATTGATTGGGGTGCATGATCCGTTTATAGAAAGACGATGGCAGCTAATTTGGTCACTTGCAAGTGGCACCACCCGTCCCAGCACCAAACTCTGTCCCTGTTTACTACCTCCACAGTGAGGGCCCCTGAAGGAGGGGCCCGGGAACAGCACACTTAATTCAGTCATGCACACACACAACCAACCAAATCCAGTGTAGGTACATATACGGGGCTGTCTGAGTGGCCAGTGGGGGGCTGGTGGAGACAGGTGTGGGGTAGAGAGGGCTGGTGGACGGCCCAAAAAGGGCAGCACTGCGTGGGGACAGACTCAAACTGAGCATCTGAGTGAAAAGGGAAGCTAAGGGCTTTGTGTGGGTGAGACACCCAGCATCTGGCTAGCTCTCAACTTTCCACGTGGGCATTGGCCCCTCTCGGGTGGGATCCAGCCCTGTCCTGGATCAGGGTCTGGCCAACAAAGCTGATATGGGGGAGGCTTCCTCTTTTGGCAGAGCCCTCACCTGGCTGTACCTAATGCTTCAGGGAGCAGAGAGAAAAGTGCCCCACCCCCAATCTAAAAGCCACTGTTGGTTTCCTGGGCAGTGTCTAAGGTGGCACACCAATGTCTGGTGACACCTGGCATCTGGATCTTGTCTGTGGTTGTTTGGGACCCCCAGACTTCATGTTTCTCTCTACCAAGAAATTCCTCATGACGTCAAGGGGGGTAACAGGAATCAAATGGTACCAGTGACTGAATGCAAGATGCAGTGGCCTGACTGGCTCTCTACCCAACCCCAGGAAAAGGGCGGTGATAAGCTAGGGGTCACCTCTTCCCTCTCTCCCCTCACCAGCTGAGCTGTGTGGCTTAGAATCCCTGGGGTCAGGACCCACAGTTCTGGCATGTGGTGCAGGAAAATCAAGCACTTAGATTTTGAAAAAAAAAAAAAAAAAAAAAAAAAAAAAAGTAGGTCTGGAGTTGGGTGGGGCTCAGATCCAATCTTGCTTTTTGCCACCTGGACATTAACTGCTCTGCTGCCTCATTAGCAGGAGTCTGGGCTTTGCTCTGTGGCCACAGGCCTAAAATAAAGATGGAGACAGAGAGCCCCTGGCACTCTAGAACTGCGGGACTCTGGATCCATCATATCCATGTAGATAGATGGACGGTCACCCTGTCTGGAGGGCGTATGGGGATGGCCTGCTGGTCAGCCAGCAGACGTGTTCCTCCATCCTCAACTCAGGGGGACAGAGGGGAAGGAATGTAAAGCAGCCAACAATGAAAGCCCATCCCCTGTGGTCCTTCCACCGGCTTCCTATTCAGGATAAAGACAGAGGTGCAGGTGAGCAAGTGTGCCGCGTTAAGACTGGACGAGTTGGCAAAACTGGAGATGGCCCCCAAAGAGCCAGTGACCAAATTTTACTGCTAAATTTAGTTCTCAGCCAAATGTTGTCACCTGGAGCTGTGGGAAGCTTCTGGTCACTGGGCGGCTAAAGGAAGAGGACAGTCTCATGGGTTTCAGGAGGGTAAGGTCTGGGGAATGAAGGGAGAGCTGTCCCTCTAGGGGCACCCGGGCAGGGGACTGAAGGGGCGCACACAGCAAGCATTGTGGGTGGACTGGGGATATTTAAGAGAGCGGCTGGGGTTTGGGATGTAGGATTTGGGGGGTCAGTCTTGGCTGTAAAGATAATAAGACCATTTGCTAGCACAGGTGCTGGCACAAGGCTGAATGTTTTAAAGACAGGATGCTGGGGACAATGGAATGGGTGTGAGGACCCATGCGGTGGGGCCCATCATGGGCTCCCTGTCTGCGTGGGTCACCAGCTGTGCCCCCAGGCAGCCACCTCACTCCCTCTGATCCTGTCCCCTGCCTGGTTAGACGGCCATCCAATCTTCCAACAACAGAGCTCTATGTGTAAACCTTAGTGCTTCCTGAGAAAGGGCGCAGAAGCGTTTGCCCCAGTCTGCCCCTCCTCTGCCTGGCTTCTCCATAAGGCAAGAACTTGGTCTGCATAAAGGTCTTAGCACCCAGAATGCCCGAAGGCCACCTCTGCCCCGTGTGGCAGGGAGCAGAGGCGTCTGGAAGAGGCACTTACATAGGCCACGGGTAACCTGAAAGAGGGAAGACAGTCAGGATGGGGACTCAGACAGAATGGGGGACCACGGAGGCGGCGGCGGCGGCGGTGGACGAGGAAGCCATGTGAAGGAGGCAGATGGAGCGGCGCCCCGGGGGTGGACGGACAGGCTGGTGAATGCACGGAGGGGCAGCTCCCCACAAGCACAGTCCACAGGGGCTCCTGGGAGCCCAGGCGGAGGAGAGACGGCCGGACAGCACAGATGGGTGGGACATCTGTCTGAGGACACAAATAAAGTGGAGATGGTCAAGGCAATGGCACACGGAGCTGGCAAGGGACAGACCAAGTACGGCAGGGAGAAAACGAGAAAGGCAGACGAGGCTGGTGGGGCGGGTGTGTGGTGTGGCAGAGTCACCATCAAGGCTGCAGGTGCTGACTGGCCCCATCCCCGGGCTGTGGGGGGTCGTGGGCTCTGGGGGGCCTTGTTTTGGCAGTGAGCACCTGAGCCCTTGGAGACGGGGGCGGGGGGGAGGTGTTCCTGGGCTCTGTAGGGACCCCCCGAGGGGGTCTCCCAGGGTCTCTCTGAGGTCCAGCGAGCAGCCACTCAGAGAGAGAGAGAGGGCGAGGGCCAGCCCCAGGGGGCATGTGTTCAGGGGAACACAGTGGCAGAGACCAGGGTGGACACCTTAAGTGCACACCTAACGAGAGTGACAGCAAACCCACGTTGAGTGTGTGGCCACGGTGTGTGCCGACGGCCCAGTCGCTGCTGCCCTGGGACAGCTGGCCTGGACCCTCACGGGAGGCAGCCTCGGGCAGACCATAGAGCCCTGGCCTTGGAGGCCAGCCTGGGCTGAGGCCAGGCTCTGTGACCATGGCCACAAGTCCGTGGACCAGCCACTTGCTCCTCAGTTTCCTTGTCTGGAGAAACATTATGGGAGACTCTGTCTTACAATGGTGGTTCTCAGAGGGGGCGAATTTGCCTCCCAGAGAATATTTGGCAGTGGCTGGAGATATTCCTGATTGTAGTAATTTGGGGCGGGGACACTGGCATCTGGTGCGTAGAGGCCAGGGACGTTGCTAAACATCCTTCAATGCACAGGACAGCCCCCAACAACAAAGAACTACCCCAGTCTAAATGACAAGAGGGCAGAGGTCGAGAAGCCCACCTCACAGGCAATGTTGGTGGGCTGGCACGCACTGCCACAAACTTTGCAAACTGTAAGGTGTAAACTATCAGTAAAACTATTTCCTTGATTCCAAGATGCCATTGTCTGTAAAAATGCACTCTTGTTCTGATGAGTAATTAACCAGTACAAAAAGGAAACACCATTCCATGACATAAACACATTGACTTTAAGATATATCTTGATGTCAGAAATGTTAAAATAGAAAAAAACAATGTGCATTTTAGAATCAAGGAATCTGGCACCACTATGAATATCATCACAGCTTCTCATGACTGTTTTGGTTCCTCTCCTGGGAAATGCCCACACCCTGGAATTTCTTTGGTAAATGGTGGAAGACAAAGCTGACCCGCCCTGGGGGTCTGGGGCTTGTAGGGGTAGGTCTTAGGGGTAGACAGATGGACAGACAGACAGACCTCCTGCTCCAGCCAGGTGTGGCACGTGAATGCCTCTGCAATGCAGTTCTATAATTTAAAAAATAACGGTGACAAAACGACACACACTTACTTTTTCAGAGCTTCTCTCAGATTCTTAAATCTGCCCTCTGATGACACAAGCTTTTGGAGCTTATCAATCAAAGCTTTTGTCTAGAAGGAATTAGAAGCATTTACTAGCACGCAGTACAGGTCGCGGCCCACAGCTCTGGCCCACATTCTAGGTCTTTGCTTTGCCTTGAGATGGGGCAGGTGGATTCGGGGACTTCCTGGGTCTGGGGACTTGGCCCTGAACTCCTGAGAAGTTAGACATGGGTCTCTGTTTTGCGTGCCCATGCTCATGCACGCATCTTTCAGAAACATGGGAGTGGGGCCAAGAGGGTCCAAGTGTCGAGATCCTGAGACCTGGGTGTTTGGGAAGGACCTGGTGGGTAACTCCAAGGAGCTGGACTCGGAACAGGGCACGGTCGGTATTTCATTATCGTCATCTTTCTCATGACCTGTACCCAAAGGATGTGACCATCTTCTCACACTTCCACTTTTATATATCATGAACACCACCGAAATTGAAGAATAATCAAGAAAAAAAGTTGGCAAATCATCAAAGGAAAGACCTTGATGGAGAAGAGAAAACCCCATGGCAAAGGGCCCCCATCTGCTGAATGACCAAGCCAGGCCCTGCCCACACATTAGGCTGGAGCAACCCCGGCGGCTGGAGTTTGTCTTAAGGGACCAGGTGTGTGCGCGGAGTGTGCCCTGGGGCGAGCCTGGCTCTGCATGGCCTGGGGAAACCCCTTCCCCTCTGAGGTCCTCGGCGCCCTCGTGTATAAAACGGTGAGATGACTAGTGACCTCCTTTCCAGCTCCAGTCCTCAAAATCCAGAGTGTGGTAGAGAAACTGGGCTGGAGACCAAGCTGTACACTGTGTGGCAAGAGGGGCCAGCCAGTCTGGAGGGGACACTGGCCACAGAGGCCAAGCACACCTCTAATCTTTGGGTCTGGTTTTTATCTGAGAAATCTGGCCACAGAAATGACAATCTAAGTCTTCGTTCTGATGGGAGAAGGGATCAGTATGTGCTCTTCAAGGGGAGAGAGAGGCAGGGCCTACTGTTCAGTTTGGTCCCGACCAATGAGGAGAAGTGTTGTCGCCTGGTCTGGACTGACCCTGCTCGAAGAAAAAGCTATTCTGGATCTGGTGAAAGAGACACATGCCAGGATGGGACAAGCCACACCGAGGCAGTGATTCTGCTGTCACCTGAGATGACTGCTCTCAGACTCCCAGCAAAGCCCAGTTTTCACGTCTGGAAAATGGGAGGGTAGGTCCAGGTGTTCCTTAAAGGCAACACTCGTTCAGATACTCCTGACCTGTGGGTGACAGAGGGGCTAGACGGCCACATGGCTGCAGGTGAAGTATCACCAGGCTTAGAAGCCACAAAAATGTACAGAGGATGTTCTGATGTGTGGGGTTTTTTGGATAAACTTGGGACCAATCTGTGGCTCCGAGCTGGGCACACTTTGCTTCCTTCCATACCTGTGTGCTTACCTAAGGTATGTGCCTGCTCCGTCTCAGAAGAAGCTCTGTGCCTTACGAGGCCACTGGATTTTCCCAGCTGCTGCTTAGAAAGTGCATTCTGACCTGGAGCAGCTCAAGTATCTTCTGGCCAAGCCAGGAGTGTCCAGCCTTTGAGGCTCACTGGGATACCAGGCCCCTGGGGTCTTGGGCATCTTTGCTGGAGTATGGACACCAGTGGGCAGAAATACGGGGGGCACTTAGAATATGTCACTGAAACCAGAGGCTAAGCAAGGAGCCTACAAAGTAGTGTCACGAAGAAAGATGATTATATGTGGCCCCTTAAACACCATCCCTTCCTGTTCATCAAACAGAAGACTTCTGGATGGCCACGGCTGTTCCCTCCAAGACCAGAAAGTACTGTAGTCAAAGAGAGGCTTATGTCGCCACTAAAATCCAACCATCCCAGGGAGAGGAAACACATAAAAGTACGTTAGTCATCTACATCACCCTATGAAGGAGCATCATCTGATTCTTCCTTGATGGAAAGTTTTATCTTCAGAGAGGGTGGGAAGAGAGGCTGGAAGAAGAAAGGGAAGAGATCAGAAGCCCCAGACTAATTCTGACTGCTTGACTCTTGCCAAGGGCCAGACTGCACTTGGACACAGGCTTTTCTGCTTTGGGCCCACACATTTAAGAGAATGATTAAAAAAAGAGCTGTGGATGCTACATTTCAGATCCTTTAAGAAATGTGGCCATTTTGGCCCTGGCATACCTGCCCAGGGAGAGTAAACCATCCCTGGGTGGTGTTGGCCAGGCCCCAGCCATGGCCACCCAGCGGCTCTTGGAGCCAGGCGCTACACAGACATACAGCTACGGCACAAGCTGAAGGGCTGGGAGAAGCCAGCAGGGTCCAGTCTGCCACAGACGGTGCAGGCCTGGATGTGTCTGCAGAGGTATCTGCAGTTCTTGAACCAGGCTGGCTGGCCCGAGGTCTTGAATGACATCCCAGAAGGCATGCCAGATCATAACCTTGACCTCTAACTACCCTCGATTTGCAGTCTCCTAAGAGAATGGAAGGAAGAGTTCAGAGTGGTCAAGGCGGCTCCCTCCCACCTCCACGATAACGGTGATGCTGGAGAATGAGGCCAAGAAACTCCCAGACTCCCAAAGCGGTGGAAAAATGGAGTCTGGTCTGAAGGCCTCTGGAAAAGATGACATCATTCTGATGGAACAGGGCAGGAGAAGAAACATGTTGACTTGGAACGGGTCCCTCAGACTCTGCCAATAGCCCTGTCTGAACCTCGACAGGCCAATCAGCCTACGTGACTTGGAGGTTCTGCCTCAGCCTTGCACAAACCCTGACTTTAGGAATTCACGACTTCTGGCCACGCGTGTGCTTCCAGCCTCTGTTCTTTCCAGGAGCCCACTAGCGAGAGTGGCATCTTCCAGTTTTTGTCCTGACCCTGGTATCGCTGTGTGCTAAGAAGCCAGAGGCCCAGTCTCACTGGCTGGCAGGGGTATCTCTGTGGCACTCTGCAGTCCTGGGGGAATCTGGAGCTGGACTGACTGGATGGAGGTGGAAGGGCAGCACAGATGCCCCACGGCTATCCTGGGTTTGGCTGCTTATCTAAGTAGGAGGGTTTTATAGACCTGCCTGCCTAGGGGTAGAATCATGACATGCCATTGGCATGACGAGAGTGGTGAGGAGCAGGTCACAAAGAGAACTACAAGAGGACACAGTATCCAAATTCAGAGTGGTCCAGATGAGACAGGCCCCTTGGAGACACTGGGCCCCACACAGCCCACCCAGCTGTAGGACCACAGACACTATAACCAAGTGATTGGTGCCTCTGGAGGCTTACCCTGTTGCCTGGTGGTGCCTGTCTAGCTTCCTGCACACAGGCAGGCTGGTGTTTGGCATCCATCAAGTGCACCCAGGAAGTGGCCCAAGTGTCCCATTGTGCCCTCCTTTCAAAAGAGCTGCTGCCTCGTGACCCCAGTGCAAGGAGCTTTACTCCTGAGGAAGAATCCACCTTATGGTTTTTCAGACTCATGTTCTGAGTGAATAAAGATCAAGCCCACATTTAGGAGCGCCAGCTCTCTGATGGGTAAGAGGGACACATTAACTCTCTGGTGGCCAGAAGGGCGGGTGCAATCAGAGTCCTGGCGCGGGAGGGACCTGCAAGATTATCTGTCTCAGCAACCTGCAGACCTGGACTGGGATCCCCAAGAAGCCACCACTCTTTAGTCCCAACTCAAGAAGAAGAGTGTTGGGACTAATTATCACTGTCTCACATTTCCCACCTTGGGGTATTGATTATTCAAGTGGGAATTAAAGTCCCATGGGTCCCAGTGCCACATCTGTGGGTCTGATATCTGGTTCCAGGTGAAATAGAAGAAGAGGTTCTCTGTTTCACCTGGCGGTCTTGGCCCTCACCCTGTCCTTCATCCACCCATGCGTGGTGGCCCTCTGGTCTCCCTGCCCCAACCCCAGCCCAGCCCCAGGCAGGCCATGGGGCCAGCTTCTTGCCCGCACCTGCTTAGAGACTTTGAGCCACGTCTTTTTCAGTCGGAAGATTGCACTCCGATTCATGGATGAGGTGATCTCCAGAACAGCATTGTAGTTGTGTAAGCAGCGGCATATGTCAGCCACAGCCACCCACTTCTCAATGGCGCTCACCCTTGCATTGATGTCTTCATTGCGAATGATTTCGGAAGCAATCAAGTTACTGATCTTTAAGCCCATGCAATAAGACAAGAAAAAAGTAAGAGGAATAAGTATTGTAAAGATGATAAATCACCATTATTTTCAGATGAGATGATTGCCTATTTCGAAAATCTCCAAAAGAATAAATTGGAAAGCTACTAGAACAACCAACAGAACTCATTAGGGAAGATGGTTAAAGACTCAACATAAAAAAATAAAAAGTCTTTTTATATATTAGCAATACCAATTAAAAAAATACAACAAAAAAGGTATTTTCAAAGTACCAGTGGGAATCTGTAAATTATGTGGGAACTTTAATAAGAACTATGTAGGCTGCTACATGAAAAATCAAATTGCCAAAGGTTATAAAAGGTTTGATTAATAAAGAAAAAGATTAGATTCCCAAATGGGAATGTAAATATATCATTTTCCAAAACTAACACACAAGTTTAATACAATCCAATAAAACATGTAATGGGAGTTGAGAACTTGACAAAGTGATTCTAGTTTATCTGGAAGAAGAAATAGTTAAGAAGAGCCAAGCTCTGAGGGACTCTCCCACCACACAACTAGAGCTTGGACAGGACACACATCTGGGGGCATCCCTGATCTCACATATAAAGTAGGAGAGATCTCCAAGGTCCCCTCTTCCCCTGCCTGTACAGCAAACAATCACATACACACCAACAAACTAAATGTGCGCTGGACTTGGAGCAGCCAGGGGATGAAAAGCTGGGGTCCAAACATCAGGGAGCTAGAACTGCAAGGAATTGAGGCAGCAGGAAATACTGGACCTCCCTGTACATTCCTTTGCAATTTCCTGTGAATCTATAATTATTTAAAAATAAAAAGTACAAAAAAAGACTACTTGTTATTGAAAAATAAAGGTGATAAAAGGACATTCACAGATGAATATAAATTGTAGGGCTTTACCACCAAGAAATATTCTTCTTTAGAAAAATTTCTTAAGGATGTACATAAAGAAGAATGAATTGTGAAAGTATTCAAGAATGGAAAGCTACTGAAGAGAATCAGGAAGATGTGATGACACAACATATTACACATATTATAACCCTTAATTAAACTGAAGTACTACTTTTTTTCCATAAAGAAAACACTGAATTCCAGACAGTTTTACATAAAAGTTATACAAATTTTAAAAAGGAATTTAAAAAAAGGACACAAATTAACTTATCTACAAAACAGAAACAGACTCACAGAGAAGAAACTCATGGTTACCAGGGTGTAAGGGGGGTGGGGAGGGGTAAATTGGGAATTTGAAAATTGCACCTCTTGGAGAGTGATGGAAATGTTAGCTATCTTGATTGTGGTGGTGGTTTAATTGGTGTATGTATCTATCAAAATTCATCAAATTGTACATTTGAAATATGTGTAGTTTACTGTACAGGAACCACACAACAATATAGTTGTTTTAAAGAAGGAATAGATTAGTCAAACCTTCCAGAGAATAAAGAAAAAAGGAACACCTGTCAATTTATTCTATGAAGACAGCTAAATCTTGATACCAAAACCAGATAGAGACAATACAAGAAGGGAAAATTACACACCCATTTGTTTAATATAACATGACTATTTTAGATTTGTCCCTGGAATGCAAGGATGGTTGCATATTAGAGAAAAATCTATAACTGCCCTTCATCACATCAACATTAAGGGAGAAAAACCATATGACCATCTCAATGGATGCAGAAAAAAATTTGACAAAATGCAATATTCATTTATGGTAAAAACACATTATTAGCAAGCAAGGAATAAGAAAAAGAATTTCTTTAACTTGATAAAGAAACTGACATTATCCCAGATGGGGAATATTAGAAGCATTCTCTTTAAAACCAAGAACAAGATTCACTATCACCATTTCCTCTCAACACTGTCCTAGAGGGCGGGGTCTAGAGGCTCCCAGGGTGCATGGGTAGGCATCCAAAGGTGAGAAGTTCCTTAAATTTTGCCCACTGAGCACCTTGCTCACCCCCCTAGTTCTAGCCTTGATACTGGAGGTCCTACCCAGTACCATCCAGTAAGACAAAAAATTTAAAGGCAGCAAGATTGGGAAAGAGCAAAAACAAAAACAAAAACAAGCAAAACTGTATCAGGGAGATATTAAGAAACAATTTCAGGCCATGATTATCACCATCACAGAGGCACACATTTTGTGTATCTGAAAAAAAAAAGTTGGATTTTAACAGAGATGGCCAAATGCCAGGTAGTGACGAGGGCAGCCCTCTGGAGGTGGATGGCATGGGTTCAAAGCAGGCTCTCCTGCTGATTATTGGGGATGAAATCTAACCTCTTTGAGCCTCAGTTTCTTCATCCGTAACAGAGAATAAAATAAAAATGACAGTAACAAGATTAAACAAGACGATGCTTATGAAACCCTTGGCATGGTGCCTGGCATGTGGTCAATATTCAATAATTGCCCACTTCATTTTCTCGCCTTTTACTTACTTGAATCCTGGCACACAGTGGGGCGGGGCGTGCGGGGGGAGGGGGGAAGGCTTTTTGCTGCCTGGTGCTGTGGCTGGGGTTGTGGGTAAGGTGTGGTCAGACACAGGCCTGGTGCATGTTTCCTGGGGCCTCACCTGCCCCCATCACTTACTCTCTCCTGCTACACATGCGGCTCTCCATCCTGTGGCTGTGTTCACTCCGGGGCTCCTCCCCTGAGCGTCAATACCTGGCCCCTTCTTGTTTCCTCCGGGCTGCCGAGGACCCTCCCAGGATGAGGGATGTTTGCCAGGGGGCCAGTCCCTTGCTGTGGTTGGTATGTTGTGGCCTTAACCTGGCAGTCAGGACAAATGGAGTCATGTGCTCCCACTTCCAGCCATCAAAGGCTCTTGGGTTGAAGATTAAATACAGAGGAATGAAAATACTGAGTGGAATTGACCTCAGGGCCATCACGAGGCTGGGAGTGGACTTGCCCGGTGGCTGCAGGGGATGGAGCTTGGGCAAGTGTGGGGAAGTTGCTGGGAGAGATTTTTTTTCCCTCACAGCTGGGCTGTGCGGCAGAGACAGGCCATGAGCCAGCAGACACTGGTAAGGAGACCTCCGGCATCTGTCCTTCAGAGTCTTGGTTTCTTTATATCTAAAACGTGGTAACAGCCCCCGTCTTTTAGGGTTAGTGTGAGCTTTAAATGAGATTTTTATGCATATAACTCACGGGGCTGGAGAGGACCCAGGTGGCCTGGTTCTGGCCAGGTGTACAGCCTGTTCTCCACCCAGCCTCTTGAGGGTCCCGCCAAAGAGAAACCTGCAGGAAAGGGCCCTGCCTTCCCCTCCCCAACCCCTGTACTCACATCATTGAAATGCTTAGTGGTTTTCATGATATAAGGGGTCCTTTCATTCTTCTCCAGTTTCATCCAGCCTTGTCCGAAGAACTCCCTGTAAGGGAGAAACCCAGGGTGAGTGAGGTTAGGTTTGCTGTGCTGATTTCTTTGCTTTCTTTCCTTTCTCAAGTTGTCTTTTCTAGGGGAGTAACTTTCTGCAGAGCCCTTGAGAAGGAGGGGCCCTGGGGTCAAGTCCAGCTTGGTCTTGTACCAGCCAGGTGGCTTTGGGGAAGCCCTCGATATCTCAGGGCCTCAGTTTCCTCATCTGTGAAGTGGGAATGACAACAATACTTTCCTCACAGCTTATTGCAAAGCTGAACTGAGAGAGGGTATGGGGAGTCACATCCTATACTGTGAAGTGCGGTGGGCTCATCGGGTCTGGTTTGGGATCCTGTTCCTGATAGGGAGAACTCACATTTTAAAGTCACTTTGCAGATGCTGGTCTGTAGAATGGGGAGGACAAAAGGCCACAAAAAGGGGCCAGAGCGATGGATAAAGCAGCCTGCAAGCCAAGCCAGTGGCGGCTTCTGGTCATGGTGAGCTCACGGGAAGCCACAGACTGTCCAGGCCTCCGGGGACTGTACAAGTGACCTGGAAAGAGTTCCCTGGGCTGGAGGGAGCAGATCACGAATAACTACTGTCTCGACATCCAGGAGATGTGGTAGCTTCCTAAAATGCTGCAGCTCTCCACCTGGGGGGGCAGCACCTGGGTCGGTGGGGCCTCTGTGCGTACTGGGGGGGCCACCTTTCTGGAAAGCACAGATGCGAAGTCCTACAGTGATTCATAGCCTCAGATTCGGTGATTCAAACTTTGGGAAACTATTCTAGGACAGTTGTCAGAAATTCAGAGACATATTTAGTTACGAGGAGGTTTATCCCAGCTTTAAATATAAAAGTGAAAACTGGAAAGAACCCCAGGACTTAGGGCGCTGTCAGGGAACGCTGTGCACTTATTAAAAATGGGGTTTACAGATACTATTTTGGTATATTGTTAGATGCAGAAGGAGCAGTACAGAATTATGTTGGTAGTACAGTTACAAGCGACATCTGGAGGGGGACTGACTGCAGGTCAGAGCAGGTAGCAGCCAGGCCTGTGGGCTTCTTCAAATTCGAGAGCTGCCCCGAGCCCTGCTCCTGCACGAGCCCTCACAGACACACACTCACGCATGTGTGCACATTTGTTCACATGTACATGTGTGCACATCCGTGAGCGCATACTCCTTTTCTAGACCTCCAGAAAAGGACTGCTGAGCTAGAGAGGCTTGTGTAGCTGCTGGGCAAGGAGGAAAGGGGACAGGGATCCTCTGCATCCCTGCTGGCATGCGCGTTTTTGTTTCAGGCTGTGGGGAATCACTCCATGCAGCTTCTCTGGAAGCATGTGCTTCAGGGGTGGGGAGGCAGCCAAAGGCGGCACCTGAGGAGGGAGGAGGGAGGAGGGAGGAGGGAGGAGGAGGAGGATCCATCTGGCACCCACAGCCACTCACTCATAAGGGATCTTCTTGAAGACGAGGTGGTCCAGCAGGGTCAGCTGCTCGGCAATCTCCAGGGCGGAGTGGTTTTCAAAGGGCTCAGCCTTCACGCCTTCAGCCTGAGGGGAGCAAGGTCCCGTTGAGGCCCATGAGGACGCCTCCTGGCTCTCTGGCCACTTCTCGAGGGAAACTCCCCCTGGATTCTGGTGAATGTTTGGGTGGGACCTGCCTCCCCGGGGAGGCCCTCCTGGCAGATGGACGAGTGAGATGAGGACAGGGAACAGAGGGGGCCGGGAGCCGCTGCAGCTGTGCCCCGTGTGTGCAGGCCTGTGCTGTGCTCCGGGATCGCCGTCTGGTCATCACTGCCCCTGGTGCAGGGACGAGACAACAGAGGCTTCCAGAGGCTTCCAGAGGTTACTGACTAGCCCAAGGCACTCAGCCGGAAACAGGCCAGCTGGGACCGGAGCCCAGGCCGCCTGACTCCAGGCTGTGGTTTGTCACTCCCTTCGGGGTTTGTCTGGGTCCACAACTGGCTCCCTAAAATTTCCTTTTAAACTTCATTCACAGATGCGGACCCACAGATGTGATTACCTCCTGGGACAGTCCTCCTGTTCTGTGCCTGGAAGACAGCTGCCTGCCTTCGTCCAGGTACTGTGTCCCTGTCCCCCAGGGCCACCATGGGCACCACCTTTAAAGGTGACCACCACCTGAGCCCTGTGACCGGGGGAATCTTCAGGAAGCACTGACGAGGGGACCGAAGTCCCCATGGCAGAGATAAGAGGAGGCCTGTGTCCTTGGACACAAAGGCCTCATGGAAAGTCCGCTGGATCTGGGAGGGCATGGAGAAAAGGGGGGAGGGGGACAATGTGCTCTCTTGAGAGGAGAGTCAGGAACAGGAATCCCCCGGCTCTCCGCCTAGGGGCCCCCTGGGCTGCAGGGAGAGGGGGCCGCTACCCTGCCCTGGTGTCCTGGCGAGCTGGCTCAGCCCCTGAAAGCCGCACTGATTGGAAGGAAAGTGGGGGCCACCCCACACCCAGGGAACAAGCCATCCCTCCTGGAGGGTGTCTCTCCTGCCTGCTTTCTCAGCAAAAAGCACTGAGGTCCTGCACTGCCAGGTCCCTGCTAGACAGCGGGGACAGAAAGACCAGAAAATACAGTCCTGGCTTCAGGGAGCTCCTGTCATGGGACAGGAGCAGGGTAGAGCATAGACAGGCAGAGGAAAGAGCTCCTAGTCCCGTGTGTGTGTGTGTGTGTGTGTGTGTGTGTGTGTGTGTGTGTGTATGTGTGTGCCTGTGTGGTGTGTGTGCCTGTGATGTCTGTATATGTGGTGTGTGTGTGGTGGGGGTCCATGTGCTCCCCAAGCAGAGTCACCCCGGGCCAAGAAGGGTCTGTGCAGAGGCTCAGATGCAGAAGCCCAGGGGTGGGGAACACGGTGCTACTGGGGAGCCCTCAGGAAGGCAACTGGGACATGGGGACGAGAGCTGGGATGCCGTGTTATAGGGTAAGGACCCTCATGGGAAGGAGCCCCCAGCCTCTGAGGCAGGTAGGGCATGTGGGCAGCTCAGCCTACTCCTGAAGACCCAGGATGGCCAAGCTGTCAGGACCAAGGGCCCTGGCCCGGTCTGGGGAGAGGTCTGGGAGCTGAGGGAGGGGTGAGGACCGCCCAGGGCCCTGAGGGGCCAAGAGACCTGGCCAGGAGAAGGTGCGCTGGGCAAGGACGAGCAGGCAGCTCCCCTGCCCCTGGGTGTGGCCTGGGACAGGGGCTGACCCTGGAAGCAGAGGCCAAAACAGACCATCCTGTCACAGGGCGTGGGAAAGCCCTCACAGCTAGAAGCCCTCTGCTCTTGCGTGAGGGCCCCTGGGGCCTCCTCCAAACTGGGTGTGCCCTGCGCAGGCTTTCCGGGCTCCGGAACCCAGGTCAGGGCCCAGGGGCAGCTCAGTGGTGCTTTGTTCTGGAAGAGCCACAGGCTACTCATGAAGGAACAAGGGGCCCTCGTGTTCTTGAGGGGCAAACATTCTGGGGCCCTGTTGGGAAACAAGAGCACGAGCAGCCGCGCCCCTGACCGTCCCGGCCTGGGGGCACCGCCCTGCAGTGCTGCGCCCGGGGGCAGGGGCCAGCTGCTCCCTGGGAGGCCCCGCCCACCCCCAGGGAGAACCAGCGCCAGGGGCCCAGAGGGGAAAGCGGAGGGGAGCAGTGGGCTCAGGGCCCAGAGTCCTAAGTCCTCACGCTGGCTGCTTGGAACAGACTGGGGGTCACTCAGTCAGTCTAAGTGAGCCCGCCTGGGGCCGAGGGGCCCGCTCAGTCTCCATCTGTGCGGAGGTCAAAGAGGAAGAAAATGGACGTGGCAGGGTTATGGGCTGAATCTGCCCACCAAAACATGCCGAAGTCCTCAGTCCTGGTACCTGTGACTGGGAACTTATTTGGAAATAGGGTCTTTGTGGACATACTCAGGTAAGATGAGGTCATTGAAGTGGGCCCAAATCCAAACGACTGGTGTCTTTACAAGAAGGGGACGCTCGCTTGGACATGGGGAAGAGGATGCAGAGACACACAAGGAGAAGACGACCATGTGACAGCGGAGGCAGAGACTGGAGATTCACTGCCACCGACTGAGAAATGCCCGGGGCTGCCAGACACTGGAAGAGGCACGGACTGAGCCTCTCCTAAGGCTTTCGGACGGAGCGTGGCCCCACTGACACCTAAATTCCAGACTCCTGGCCTCCAGGACTAGAACAAAACTCTGTTGTTTTAATTTGTCTCGGGTACTTTGTTACAACAGCCCAGCAAACCACCACGGGGGTCACTGTGCTCCCCTGGGGGTCATGGGGTGGGGAGGCCGGGGGAGACAGGCTTGGCCGGTGAGCAAGAGGGCAGGCCCGCCTCACCATCTGCGTGATCTCCTCCAGCGTGATCTGGTTGTCACCCGGGTCGTCCTGGGTCAGAGTCCTAGGGGATGAGAAGGCGCAATGAGCCCCACGCAGCCCATCCCCACACCTCACCTCAGGGGCAGCCCCCTCTCCATCCCCTCATGCCAGCCCCCCTGCCCTTCTGTCTTTGCTCTGCCATTTCCTTTGCCAGGAGCCTCCTCTCCCCTTTCTGGTCACTGATTCTTCTTGATGGGCTGCCCTCGGGATTCAGCTCCCTGACCCTCTTGGCTGGGTGAGGTCCCCTTCTAGGGGTCCCTCAGCCCCCAGGCTTCTAGTGGCCTCAGCCCCAGTCTCCCCATGTTGGAATGGCTGCGTATGCGCCCGACCCCTGCTAGACTGGCCGGGGGCCCCTGAGGGCAGGGTGATGTCTGATTTGTCCCTGTTGTTCTGGTACCCATCCCAGGGCTGCGCATACGGCCGGTGATCCTCCACGCCTGTGGGATGATGGGATGTAGCTCCAGGCCTGGAGGACCAGAGAGGGTGGAGATACTGGGAAGCTTTCTAGACGGGAGGGACAGAGGACAGTGAGGGGCAGCAGCATCGTGGCCCAAGACCCAGAGGTGGGATTGTGTTGAGAGGTGGCTGAGTAGAGTGGTCCTGAGCAGTGGTGGGGAATGAGGGTGGATCCTCAGAGTCAGGCCAAGGAGCTTCACCCTGGCTGTGACAGCAACCGTGAAATCTGGGGATGGGCCTGGGAGCCAAGCTGAAGGTAGGGGCACAGTCAGGAGCCCGCTGGACCTGGGTTGAGCCACTGGGACTCTCCCTCCGAGGAAGCGATGGCTCAGAGAAATCGCACCGGCATTTCCACAGCTGAGCTTGGCGGGTGGTGGCGGTGTCTACCATCCAAACCGGGGCGGCCCAACTCCACAGCCTGCTTTTTCCCCTGCACCCAGCAGCACCCAGAACAAGCCCCCTGACTGAGGGTGGCTTTGATCAATAAAGTCTTGGGGACCCAGCACAGCCCTGCAGGCCTCCCAGGGAGATGAGGGGATGGGAGGAGCCAGTGGCTGACTGTGCGTGCGTGCGTGCTTGCATCTCAGGCTTGGGTACTGAAGTAAGGGAGGCCTTGAGGAGCTCCTAGGATGCTGAGCCCGAGGGAATGATGGGGCCTGCAGCATGGGCCTTGGGAAAGCAAAGCGGATCATCTGGCTGGAGGAAGGCTGGAGACTTTGGGTTGTAGGCAGGAAAGTCTGGGTCAGAGGCCATGGCTGGGGCACACAGAGGGGCAGCTGGAGTTGGCCAAGAAATGAGGAGGAGAGGCCTGAGCCTGAGCTCTTGCGCCTGGGCAGGGCTGGGAGGGCAGCCTGAGCCAGCAGAATGAGAGCAGCGGGTAGACGGCGGGCCTGTGCCCGACGCCCCCGAGAGCTGCAGAAACACCAGCGTGATCTCACTGTGGCCTCATCACAGTCCTTGATGTGGGTGTTGTTCACCCATTTTACAGAGGAGAAAAATGAGGTTCAGAGACGGGGCTTGCCCAAGGTCACAGTGAGTCGCTGGCTGAGCCAGCAGGGCTTGGACATGAGGCTGCCTGACCCCTGACTCCAGCAGGAGAGGCAGTCTGGGCAGGAGGAAAAAGTACAGGTTTGGGGATGACTGAACTCAGTGCAACAGACATTCCCTGAACACTTAGACACAGGCGCTAGTCCGTGCTGTCCAGCAGAACCCTCTACAGCGACAGGAATGTTCTTTATCTATGCTGCCCGACATGGGGCCACCAGCCACCTATAGCTAGTGTGACTGAGGAACTGAATTTTAAATTTTCTTTAATTTTAATTAAGGTTTAACAGCCACATGTCGCTAGTGGCTACCACACAGGCCGGCATGGGCTGGACAGGTGTGAGCAGCTGTGGGCACAGATGGAGAAGCAGGCAGCCTTCTTATCTCAAAGGAGCTCAAGGACTGATGGGGGCAGGAGAAGGGAGGACACCTGGACCACCCACTCCAGAGCCTGGCTGCAGAGGGGGTGCCCGGCCCCCAGGAAGCCCAGGGCTATGAGGTCCTCCAGGCCCACGTGCCTGAGGCAGTGCTTTGGCCTAGGAGGGCCCTCCCCACCTCCTTGCCTCTGGAGGCAGAAGGCAGGGTCCCTATCCCAGCAGGCCGTCCTCGGCCCTCACCTGATGATGTTGGCTGCTGCCTTCCGTTCCTGGGTCAGGAGCTCTGGGTCGTGCATGACCTCCTCCAGGAAGCTGATCACCTTGCATTTGAGCTCATTGTTGGTCTCGAAGTCCTGCGGGGAAGATGGGAGGGTGGTTCTGGCTACTGTATTCCAGCTGCCCTGCAGTGGTCCTGGCCCGGCCAGAGGAGGCGGTGGCAGGTTGTGCCTCTGCCCACGGCGGGCCGCCTGCCTCATTTCCCTCTTCACTGGCTGCGTGGCAGGCCGCCAGGGAGCCTACAGACCCGGAGGTAAAAGGCACTGGGCAAGGACCATCCTTTGACAGCTGCACCCCTGGCCCAGGCTCTGGGAGGAACCCCTGCTGTAGACAGAGGCCCCTTGTTCCTGCCTTGAATGTTCTTGATCCCCTCCTAGGGGATCTGAGCAGGTTCTCTGAGAATATCAGGGCGGCAGTTTCCTGGGGTCCGTGGTCCCCTCAGGTCCGCAGAAGCCCGCCCGGGGGGCTCCCACCCACCTGAGAGTGCTTGGAGACCCAGTGGCGGAGCACGTTCAGGACGCGGTTGGTGGCTGCTCTGCGAATCACAAACTCCTTGTCTCCGTTCCTCTGGTCGGGGGGAAACCCTGGCGGCACACGCAGCAGATGGGAGAGAGGGAATGTGAGGATAAGACACAGAGCCTGGCTCTAAACTGGATTCAAACCCCAGTGCTGGGTAAGCGGGGCTGCTCCGCATGGCTGCTGGTGGGAGGGCCGTGGGCAGGGGATGAGAAAAGATTCGATAGCCAGTCCAGGTCCTGACCAGTAAGCCTGGATGTCACAACTTCCCAGTGGACACAGTCCACACATGCCCACTTCTACTGGACCTCTGGATCTTTCAAAGGGTGCTGGAGGATTCTGGCAGCCTCTCCAGACAGGGCCATGCGGGATCAGAGCTCTCTGGGGCCCCCGCTGCAGGACCAATGCCGTGGAAGTGGGTGGTGGCGTGGGGGCCGAGGCTCCTGTGGGCCGTGGGCTTTACTCTGAACAGAGGTCTGCCAAGCAGCAGAGGTGGGGTGGGGAGGAAGGGGGCTCAGCGCTGGCCAAGCCTGGAGCAGGAAGCACTCAGCACTCGAAGGGCGACAGGTCCCCGGGGCCACGGCTGTCATCACTGGCCGTGAGCGGAGCCCACCGTACCTGTGCTGGCCAGGGACATCCTCCGGTACTTCTCCTTGTTTGGGGTGCCCTCGTTGGCGCCCGCGGTTGCTATGGCAAAGGCGGAGGCCGCTGACAGGGCACTGCGGTTGCTGTCCAGCTCACGGCAGGAGGTCATGACGACTCCATTATTGTAGGAAAAGAGCGGGAACTCTGGGGGGAGCATGGACCACCCCTCAGCCTTTCCTGGTCCAGCCCTCGGCTGTCAGGAACCCTGGGGTCCTGACAGGCTGTGCTCACTGCACTCAGGGCCTGTCAGGTGGCGGTGGTGGGGTCTGTTCCCCTGCTGAAGTCCCCGGGAAGGGGCAGGCCCATGCCACCCTGACCCCACCGACTGGGGGTGTCTTCGGGTAGGGAAAGCCCCTGCCTCCCCCTGCTTCTCCCACTGAGATGAGACGGTCCCGCCACCCTCTGCTTTTGGGGAACCACCACTTCCTTCCCTCTGTAGTTTCAAATCCTTCACCTCTTCAGCCCAGCTTGGCACAGGCCTGCTTGAGGACAGTGTCATGAGTTTTCTTACCCTTTCAGTCTGTTTGGAAATGAACACATGACCTGTATAGTGTGTGACATCGATGACTCATACGGAAGGGCTCCCTGGCACAGCGGGGTGGAGAGAGCCCTGCACTCCAAGCCCTCACCCCTTACTAGCTGCGTGGACTTGGGTGAATTACTTATCCTCTCTGAGCCTGAGTCATCTCTGGATAATAGGGATATTAACACCTACTTCAAAAGGTGAACATAAAGATTAAAAGAGGTAACATGGATGGAAGTACGTAGTAGAGCGTGAAAAGCTATATATATACAACGGAATATTGATGCTATTAACAATAATAATTGTTATTTTTCAGCAGTCATGGTAGTAGAATCTGATTCCAAAAACCTTTAGCTTCATCTTGTAAGTCTCTGCAGAGCAATCCATACTCAGGACAAAATAACAGTGCTTTTGCTGTGAGCAGCAAATGATTTATTTTAAAACCTCAAAGCTTATTTCTGGAATTTGGCTCTGTCTCCATGAATCTGCTTTAGGGTATCTGAGAAGCTGTGGCAGGCCTGCGGTGTCCGAGCAGTTTCTCTCTGCAGGTGGGTGACCCTGTGACTTATTGGGTCTCCTGGGAGGGCCTGGGTAGTCAGGGAGCTCGGGGTTCAGGCTGTACCTCGTATGTGGGAGCAGGGGCGGGAGGGGCTCCCGTGAGCTCGCGCCTCACCCCTGGTATCTCAGAGCCCCGCGGTGTGCTTTGTGGGAACCAGGGACCCAGATGGCTCCTTGAGGACCTTCCAGAATCATGAGTCTGAGACTAGGGTGGGCATCGCCACAACCTCTCGGGGAGACTTCTCCCTTGTATGAAAATCAGGAATGACCCGGCCCCTCTGTGCGGTGTCAGATGGCTCAAGGGCGGGGCACAGAGCTTGACACGCAGCAGCAGCTCAGGAAACACCTTCTGAGTCTGATCTTCCATGCATGAGCCCACATTCTGGGCCCTCCTGCCTGTATGGGGTGGGCTATGCAGTCTTGCCTGAAGTCGGGGGTTGGGGGGGTGGGGTGGGGTGGGGAAGTGGCTCTGCTGAGCTGAAGAGCAGGACCAGCCAGGGTAGCGGCCCCAGAATCACCCCCAGGGTTACGAAGGGCAGTTAAGTTCCTGCATGTAGGAAGGAGTCACTCGTAACACAGAAGGGCTGACACACACTCGACCTTCCTCGGGCTGACCCGCTGCCCTCTCCCCGCCTGGATCTCACACATCCTCTGGACTCTATCTGTAGTTTCGGACTGGCGAATTGTACCTGAGGAATTTTTGCTTTTGACAGATTTTGGTGTCGTCGGAGACTTGGTGGGGGATGTCTCGGCATCACCCTCGTCACTCTGGTTTTGATCATTATCTGACTCTTCCCTCATGGAGACTTCTGAGCCTGGGAGAAAAAGAGGAAATAATTTTGCATGTCTCAAACAGTCATTGATTTTTAAATTCAGGCCTATAATTTAACGAAGCCAAACAGAGTAAGTTTGGGAAATACCGGCTGAAGAAAGTTTAACAGCTGTATTTGCCATGGGCCGCATCAGACCTTCCACGTGCTAACGGGCCTTGTGCACCTCCAAGGGGCCTTTTGCTCTCCCAGGGCCTCCTCAGACTTCATGGGCACAGCTGGGGATCTTGTTAGGATGCAGATTCTGATTCAATAGTCTGGAGCCTGCATTTCTAACAAGCTTCCAAGTGATGTCCACGTGGCTGGTCCATGGACCACACTTTGAGTAGCAGGGTACCACCTGACTCCCTGCTTTTTTGGTGTGTGTGTGGAACATCTTAGGGTGACCATCTACCCCGGCCTGCCCAGGGAAGTCCTGCTTTATCCCTGTTGTCCCTGCGCCTGGTCACTATGAAAAGCATCCTGGTTTGGGCAGTCCCCCTAATCTTGGGAGACTCATGGTTTACACACTTTGGGGAAAGCTGATGAATTACATTAAAAGTCCAGCTCTGGCGTGGTGAGATCTTGGTCAAAAACTCTTCACCTCTCTGGTCCTCAGTTTCCCCAATTAGAAAGTAAGTGGAGTGACACTTGACCTCTTTGAGAACCCAAAGAAAGCTACAGGTCTTCTGTTTAGAAGCGAATGCACACACACAAGCACAATGCGGTGCACAGGCAGGCAGGCTCAGGGCCCGCTGGACCGCAGGTCGAGAAGCCCAGTATGAGATGACCTCTCAGGACCGTCTTGCACTACGTGTCAGGACGTGACAGGCCTGGGTTCACTGCAGCTTCATGTCAGATGGAATTCTGTGCCCTTGTCTGCTGCCCTGCCGGGGTGTCTGCGCTGCTGCGGGATGGCATGTGGGGCTCTCTGGTAGGCTGTTACCTTGGTTCCTGACTTGGAGCTGTGCACGTGACCTGCTTACTGTATGTGCCACAGTCAGTGTCACTTGGTATTAGAGCCTCCTGGGGGCTTTACCCCTCCTCGGCTGTGCCTTCTGCTGGGGTGGGTCCCTCTGTCTTCCCTCTTCCCAACTCAGAGGAGAGAAATCCCGACTATCTTCATTGTTTTTACAAAGGCTGCCTCCTCCTCAAAGCCCAGGGCTTCCGACCAGCCCAGGGCTGTGCACATGTTTGTGTGTGTGCGTGGGCACACATGAACACGTGTGCTAACCGAGACAATGCTGGTGGTACCCAGGATGTAGGATTGACCTAATGTAAGACGTAGCCAGACAATCCTCCAAATAAACGTCATTCCAGAATGGTCAGGGCTCTGAGAGCATCATCTCCAGCTGCCAACCCACGCTCAGGGCTCCAGGGATGCTGAGCTCCACGCTGTTCCCTGAACACGCAACACTTTTCCTTGCTCCTCAGTCTTGCCCACTCCTTTCCCTCTGTCTATGAGGTTTTCCCATTCCTCCTGGTGAGAATCTAGATCTAATCGGTCCTCCAGGAAGTCTTCTGACTCTCCTGACGGCTTCCCCACACCATCCTCGGTGCCCCTGGAGCACCCCTGAACACACATATCAGGTGCCCATGTTTCCAGTGTCTGGTCCTGCTCCTCAGCCACCCTGTGAATTCTGGGGGCAGGACTTAAGCCTAATGACCTCTTCTTTCCTCGGCCTTGACTGGGGCCTGGCCCAGGACATGTCACTACAGAGATGGACAAATACATGGCTGCAGCAGGAAGCTGTCGTCAGGCCAGCGGGAAGCCTGGTGACGGGAGTGACACTCATCCTTCCCAGCGATTTGTTGGCCCCTTTGCAGCTGGGCTCCCACGTACGGCTGCTTGGCCCCCTGCCCAGGCTCTGCACATCTGGCCGGGACCCCCAGCCTCCCCTCCTGCCCCGTGGGAGCCTGACGGGGCTGGGCTGGCCTCAGTGGGCCGGTGAGTGGGGGTGCGGCTGGGCCCTCAGATCCACTCACTCTGCTTGCTGAGAGCTGAGGGCTCTTCAGGTTTCTCAGGGGCCGTATCGGCCTCATCCGGAATCTTGCTGGCAAAGGTGCTGGACACATAGAGCTTGCTGGTGTCCAGTGTGGCCTTGCTGAAGGGCGACATGGCCGAGTACATGCTGGTGTAGCCGTTGGAGTTGCAGCTGAGGGCGGCCAGGTCCAGGGCCTTGCCACCCGTGATGATGGGGATGTTCAGGGAGAGCTTCCGCCGGCGGCTGGGCGACGACGTCTTGGTGATGGACAGGGGAGGTGGTGAGGAGAACTTGCGGGTGGCGCGGGGGGACTTGGGGGGGTCGCCGTACAGGAGCTTGTTGTTCTGGCCACTGGCGAACAAGAGCTCCAGTGACCTGCGGGGAGGACAGGGGACGAAAACAAATGGTCAGCGTAGGCCTGACTGCCTGCCCAGGGGCACCCCCGTCTCTGGTGGGTGGGTTTGAGAGGCGGCCAGGCCAAAAGGATCACGTGGCTAAATGGCCTGAGGCCAGGAGTCCATAGACCCGAGTGTCCTGCTTTGGGAGGAGGGCACGGGCTTTGGTGGCACAGGTGCATCTGCCTGATGCTTCCTCCTCTGCTTCCCTCTGGTCCAAAGCAGCCGCTGACCTGAGACACTGTGGGTCCTCCTGACCTGCAGGGTTCTGAGAAACGCCTCTCTGAACCCCCCACGGGCCCGTGTCACCCAGACGCAGCAGGGGTGGCCGCCAGTGGTCTCCATGAGCCCAGGGCCCTGGGTTCAAGTCCTCACTGCCAGGGGCCCGGGAGCAAGGGTCTTGGCCTTTCTGGGTCCCAGCTGGCCCATCACAGGGCTGAACTGCCACGATATAGATGGAAAAGATGGCCTTGACGCCAAGGCTAAGGTGGCCTGCCCTCCGTGTGCTGAACCACCCCAAGTGTGTCAGAAGGATGTGGTCTAAACAGAGAAGGGACAGGATTCTCTCTCTCTCCTTCCACCCTCCCTCCCTTTATTCCTCCTTTTCTTTCTCATTCTTTCTTAAATGGGGAAGGTGGGGAGGGGTGGAGGCTTCCAGGAGGGGGCTAATAGGTGAGAACAGGGAGGACAGAGCAATATAATGCACCCCTACCCCCAACTCTACGCCACCCCAGGAGCCCGGGGGAGGTGGAGAAGGCTGGGACTGAGCAGGGGCATCAGATCAGGCAGGTCAGACCTCCCCACCTCTTTGCAGGAGGTGGGCTTGGTTCCTCTGTAGGGTGCCCCACATCCCCCCACCCAGTGCAGGGCACAGCCTCTCCCCAGCCACTCCCAATGTCGAGCTCAGTTTCCCTCCCAGGCCTGGAAGGTCTGTGGGTCCGCCTGGGAGGGGGAGGCCATCCACCTGGCGGGGATGGCGCTGATGGGCTTCCTGTAGATGGTGATGAGCTTGTCCAGGACCACGACGGCGGTGGTGAAGACGCGGTAGGAGTGCAGGAAGGTGTTGAGGAAGTCGATGCTCAGGAACCGCAGGTCCGTCAGCCTCTCCAGCAGCCGCTCCACGCTGGCGTACCGGATCTGCAGCACTTTGCAGGAGTTCATGGTTTTGCTGAAGCGAATGTCTACGTCATCACAATATAAGGAGGCATCGGACCTGGGGAAGGAGGAAGGACCAAGAGGAGACTTGGGTCTGAAGTTTCCAAGTCCACGGCCATCTCCCCGACCAGGCTGTGAGCTCCCTGAAGGCTGGACCATGGCCCAAGCAGCACGGTCTCCTCAGTGTGCCAACAGCCAAGGACAGAGGGACTGCTGAAGGACTGGGTGGCTTAGGATGGGAACAAGGAAAGCTCTGGGAGACTGACATTGAGGAAGAATGGGCTGCGTCTTCTTTTTCTCAACAATATCCTAAAAACCTGACATTATAAAACTACAAATACTGGATGAAACATAACAAATTAAAAAATTATGTGTTACTCAGTTCACAAGATATAAAGGAAATCTGTTCACACAAAAACATGGGCACAAATGTTCACGAGGGCAATGTTCATAATTGCCAAAAAGTAGAAACAACCCAAATTTCCATCAACCAATGAAAGGATAAACCAAATGTGGCCTAGCCACATGATGGAATATTATTCAGCCACAAAAAGGAACGAAGCACTGACACTTGCTACAACACGGGGGAATCTTGAGAACATGCTCAGTGAGAAAAGCCAGTCACAAAAATCCACATATCATATGATCTCATTTATATGAAATGTCCAGAATAGCCAAATCTGTAGGCACAGAAAGTTGATTGGTGGTTGCTAGGAGATGGGGGAGCGGGAACTGGAACTGCCTGCTAATATGTATGGGGTTTCTTTTTGGGGTGATGGAATTATTCTGGAATTGGACAGTGGTGATGTTGTACAATATAGTGAATACATTAAAATCCAGTGACTTGTACACTTTAAAATGGTGAGTTTCATGAATTATATCTCAATAAAAAAATAAGTAGAGACAAAAAGATGCAAAGGAAATTCCCAGGGGCCAAAAATGAAGAGAAATTTGGAAACAAGCTGATGCTGTAGCTGCCTTTAGGGCATCTGCTGCCCTTGAAAACCAAGTGCCTCAGGTTTCAATAGAGAAGGAGATGAGGCCTGGGCCTGTGGGTGGAGGGGTTTGGAGTGAGACCCGCATGTAAAGCTGGGAGCCTTGAAGGGCTACAGGCTCAGTGAAAGGTGGCCCAGGAAAATCTAGTTTGCATGTTTTCTGTATTAGCCCAGCCTCTGGGGGGTGGGTTGGGCGGGGGTAGAAAGCTCCCTTGAGAATGTCTTATTTGCCCTCCCAGTGGTTTTGGAATACAAATTCATACTACCTTTGTGGTCTGGGAAGCCCAAACAGAGCATATAAAAGTGTGGTCACAGGATGTAATGCTCCTGAGGCAACTGGTGGAAACAAATGCAAAACCTTTCTGGAAGGGCATCTGTCAACCAGGTTCTAAAAGACATTGATAGACAGACCCCTGCTGAAAATGAGCTTGCAATCCCAAACTAAAAACCACACGAGCAAGTGTCAGCAGATACAATAAATAGCTTAATTAAATTTCCAAGGGTCTAATTTCTTTTCTAAGTCTAAAAATCCCAAAATTTTTGTAACTAGCTGCCTCGCCTGCCAGCAATCTGCTGACAGCTTCCCTCCCTTAGCTATGAAGAGCTATAAAGAATGAAGCTGGCTTTGTGATGGTCAGTCATTGTGAACCTCTGGCCCCTGTGCCAAGGTTGGGTGGATTTCTTAGAAGTCTATTCAACCTTCTTAGCCTTTGTAGGGAGAGGTCATCCTCTCTTTGACCTCACCTTGGCTTCCTATTAAAGCACTGAGGAGCGAGGATGGTATAGCTCAGTGGTAGTGTGTGTGCTTAGCATGCACAAGGTCCTGGGTTCAATCCCCAGTGTCTCCATTAAAAAAAAAAAAATTTAATTGCCTCCTATCCCCTATTACCCCCCAAAAAAACCCTTAAAAATTGAAAAATAAAAAGCATTGGGGTCCATCTTCAGCCTGTAGTATATCAGCTGGACTAAAAGTGACACTGTTGGGCAGGTGTCCTGGATTGGATCTATCAAAGTCCTTCACCTCTAGCCAGAGTGATTTCTGCATGGGGTAGGAGTCTGATCCAAGCCGGAGCAATCTGAATCTTTCCCTGAGACCTTCCAAATTGGATCTGGGAGCAGCAAGTCCCGTTCCTCTCAGGCTGCCAACACATGAGGACAGGTGTCTGGTGCAGTCAATGAGACTGTAGTGGGCTGAGGACCTGAGGACTGAGCTGGGTCTAGACACCCACAGGTCTGTTTTCCTTCAGCTGTCTGTGAGCTTGACGCCCACAGCCTCTGCTGGGTGTAATGGGAACCAGTTGCCCTGAAGAATGTTGCAACCCACAGCGCCCTCTGGTGGTTAAACCACAGGACACATGTTTCATTGTCTCAGGGGGATTCTATCATGACTCCAGTAAGCAGCTGTAGTTTTTCACTTTCTGAACACTGTGAATCTTTGTAATCATGTTTCCCTTTTTGTTTTGACTGCTGAGAGGCTTGGAATCAAGTCTATTGCTGACTTCCTGCAAGTGCACAGCAAGTGCAGTTAACCTCATTCGGGCTTCATTTTATTTTTCCTTCCTTATTTTTTGTTTGTCCGTATTCCTTACACATGGATGACTGTACGTTATCTAGTTGTTTTTATATGTATTTAGCAGGCAGCCTTAAATCTGTTTTGTCTTCTGGTGGGATATGATTAGAAGATGATATAAATGAATAAATACATGACATTACTGAAAGGATAAGCTTGGGAACCTTACCATCATGAGCTCACAGGGAAAAAAAAATCTAATTCAGTATCAATTCAGCCCATAATGCTTGTCATGGCAGGAATAGGTTTAGCATCTCTGGTGATGTGGGAAGAACACAAGGCTTGGAATCAGAATACACAGGTTCAGATGATACCTGTAATACTTGTTTCTTGTGTGCCCTTACACAGGTACTTATTCTCCCGGACTCAGTTTCCTCATCTGTAAAATGGAAATAACAAGACCTACCTCAAAAGATTTTTGTTAAGAACTTAATAGACTAAATGACCTAAGGGACCTGTAATATTGTCTGGCATTCAGTAGACAGTAAATAAATGTGGACTCTGCAGTCACTGGCTTTTTAGAGGGTGCCTACCGCCTAGGAGTGCAGGAAGTGCTCAGAAGAGGTGAGCAGACTGGATATAGCCTTTCACACTGTCCTTAAAGGTTTTTCTTTGGAAACATACCTAGGATTTGAAATATTAATGGATAAATAACCCTTATCGACCACCTCCAATGAGCAGGGCAGTGGGGATTTCTTTTCAGGATGAGAAAAATAGAGAAAAAGCACAGGGCCTACAAGGACAGTGCAGTTTGACAAACGTCCAACCTGAAGAAACAGGAAATGATTCCTTCCAAGGCGGCTATGCTGCAAGACACATCTGGTATGTGTTTTCACCAAGATTCAGGGAGATATATGTTGCACCTACAGAACTGCAGGAAGCCACCAAGAAGAGGGAATAATCTGAGATCAGAAAGATTTCCTGTGCTCTGGGCAGCACAATGCGCCGGGGGTCGGGGAGCTGGGTCTTGGCCTGAGCCAGGCGGGCAGAGCAGGCTGGGAATTCAGAGGTCTGGATGGAGGCCAGAGAGCCAGCAGGCCACCCGGTGGGCCCCCTGAGGGGGTCAGGCGAGCAGACACTGGAGGAGAAAGCATGCTGGTGCAGGCCAGGAGGCTGCCCTGCCTGCACGGTCAGAGAGCTGTGTTCAGTAGGATGCCACCGTCCCCCCACAAGTCCCTTGTCCCTGGGGTTGCTCAAACGAACACGGTGGCACTGGGGCCTGCGTTTTGGAAGTGTTCTCATTTTGTAATTAGGAAAAGAAATAAAGCTATTAAACAAAAAAGAGTGTATAAATCGTCTTACCTGATGTTCTATTTTAATCAGCCTAATACAAAAATCCACATTTTCAAGACAAACAAGAAAAACTAAGCCAAAGCCATCATCCAAATAGACATTAACTCAAAACAAACAAGCAAACAAACACCTAAAACACCTGGAAAGACGAAACCCAGCATCTTCGAAGCCCCTTGCTGGCTCCAGGTGGCCCGCGGTCTCTGGAGCTCGGCCTGGGCAGGGCCACTCAGGGCACTTACTTGATCATCTGCGGCACCGTGACCTTGGAGTTCTCCTCGAACGCGTTCATCATGAGCCCATTGCACCGGATGTTATCCACACACTGGAATCAGAGAGGACCCCAGGGCTCAGAGCCTCAGCCTCCACTCTGGGACCTGAGTGTGGGGTTCACGTGCCCTGGTGCGACACAGGGTCCTCAACCTCCAGGGCATCGTCGAGGCAAAGGCAAGGTCAACGCGAAGCATCCCTTGGACTTCAGTCGGAAGCCCCCAGTTCAGTGACCTTTTGAGTATTAACTTGACCTCCCTGGGCCTTAGCTTTCCTACCTGCAAAATGGGGGATAATGGTTCCTACCTCCTTGGGTTGTTTGCAAAATGGAAGCGTCTGACCCTGGCCACCCTGTGGCTGACCTCTGAGATCCAGTGCCAAGGTCAAGATCAGACCCACAGTGCTCTGGGATGTCTCCCCGGGGAGGCCGGCTCAGCAGGGCCTCCGTGCCCCCTGCGCGCGGGTGCTGTCCTGCACCCTGTCCTCTGCCCACCACAGGGCCAACACTCTGAAGCTGCGGCTGGTTTTCCATATAAACTCCCACCCCCGGGGAGGTAAGGCTGCCGGCACTGGGGGAAACAGACAATTGTATGGTATATTCAGCCTCTGAAAAACCACAAAATCCAAATTTTTCTTTGAATAAAAAGTACACCTCCTCCAATAATAAAAGATACAAAGACACACTTCTTCCTCCTCATTGCCCGCCACCCCAAGCCACCACATTGCACCATGAGAGGGTTTATCCTAGGCCTGGGGGTAGGGGCGCATCCCAGGAACTTCTGGTTTTGAGGATGTATGTGTTGGGGGAGGGGTCCAAGTCCCTAGAAGGTGAGAGCAAAGAGGCTGGTGCAGTGGGTGCTCCCAGGCCCAGTCCTGGTCCCAGCCAGGCCCCCTACTGTTTGGGGGCCTCCAGAGGAAGCTTTCCTCAGTTGCCCTTCCCAGCTCCTTCTTTCCAGCCCCGCACTCTGAGACTTTCTTTAGCTCTGATTCTGCCAGCAACCCTGAAACGTAGGGCACCTGGCCCCAGAACAGAGCTTCCTGGGGGCATCAGAGGGCCTGGGGGCCCTGACACCCATTGGCATCAGCCATGTAGCCCTCAATGGGGCAGAGGCCCCAGGGACACTCTCCAGGCCAGTGGCCCTGAGCCTTTGATGGCTTGCTGAGGACAGGAAAGGGCCACGCTCGAGGTTTCCAGTTTTCCGGTTTCCCCGGGACACGCTAGCTGTGTGAAGACGTGGGAAGACTCAGCAGGAGCAGACAGGCACCCGCTACACGCCCTCCCCATCCCGCCATCCTCTGCTGGGGCTGTGAGGGAGGCAGGCAGGGCAGAGGCAGTGGTGCATGGGCAGTCAGGGCAGCGCAGACGTGAGGCATAAAAACGAGGGGCAGGGAGTGAGTGATGGGAGTCCCCCTTAAATGCAGAGGAGACTCTGCCCCCAGTTCTCCATAAATACAGCTCCCAGGCCCCCTGCTCAGAAAGAGGGCCATCTCCTGCCTCGCTGCCCCCTTCCTCCGTCAGCTGCTACCCTAATACAGCCACCTGCTCTGCAGAGCGCAGACCTCAGGCAGGCAGCCCTAGAGGAGTTTCTCTGCTGTTGGGACAGGGCTGCGCGGACTCAAGGCCCTTGCGGGGCCCAGGGAGAGGCCTGTACTCGGGCCGGAAGCCCGGCGCTGCCGACAGCCTCTTTGCAGACTCAGATCTCTGCCTGATCCTGCAGGGAGGGGCCCACAGCCCCCTGGGTCTGTTCTCCGGTCCCCGGGGAATCTGTGCTTCCTGTGCAGGCAAAGAGGGAGGGTGAAACCTAGGCTTTGCGAGGCCTTGGCTCTCTCTCCTGGCTCTGCTACATCCAACATCCTTGGGTCATGGTGCTCAGACTTTCCCGTGGTACCAGTGACCTGGGGTGAGTGCTAAAATGCAGGTTCCCAGGCACCACCTCAGAGACTTGGATCTAGTGTGTCTGCAGGGCTGGAGGGGAGAGCCCTGGAATGTGGAGCTTAAAAAAATCACCCTGGAGATGATCCAGATGCACGGGCTTCCCAGACCACTCTGCAGGTGGCCCAGGGGCCTCTGAGAACTGGGCAAGTAGCGGGGCTCAGCCTCGGCTGGGGCTGCCCCTGGAGACACCGCGTCTCCCCATCAGAGCCCTACAGCTGCCCCCGGACCCCCAGCCAGCTTAGGTGTGAAGGAACCACTTGCTTTCAGGAACAGGTGATGCTGCTCACCTGGCTGATGTCACTGGTCCACGCCGCCTTCTCCTGTCTGGATGAGGCCACGAGGATGACCGTGAAGGGTGGGGAATCCTTTGGCTCCACCCCGATCTTAAAATCCAAGTGGTCTATGTCTTGGCCGGATCCTTTGGCTTCCAGTTGCAAAACACGGAGTTGGCAGAATGAGTGTGGGCCTTTTTTGAGTCGGAAAACATTTGAACGGTACTCTGCCTTACCCATCGGCGAAGGCACTGCATCGGTAAGGCACCAGGGCACTTGCTGGTTTCAGAACATTTTTTTAAGGTGAGGAACCCCACTTCACAGACGGAAAGACTAAGCCCTGGGGTGCAGAGCGGCTTCCAGCCACACAGGGGCAGCTCTGAGTCGGAGCCAGAAGAGCCTCTGGGAATCATGGGTCGACCCTCTGCCCTCATCGCGCCAATGGGGAGCTGAGGTCCCCAGGGAGGACTTTTGTAAGATGCCCAGAGGAGCAGCTGCTAAGCCAAGCCTTGCAGCAGGGCCCTCCTGCCCCCACAAAGTGATCCCGGGGCCAAAAGGAGAACTTCAGATCTTGAGCTTTTATGGACGGGGCTGGACATTTAGCTCAGTCGAGGGCTCCCCCAAGCCAAAGTAAATCCTAGGTATTTTTGTTACTGCTCTTAATCTGAACTGTTCCTTGAACTCTTGGAAGCTGTTTGTTTGGAAAGACTGAGGTCACAGCTCAGGGATTCCTTTCGATGCAGCCGCGTTAACTGGGAGTACACTGAATGGGATGGAATGTTGTGGCTGGTCTGCCACAGCCCTGGACTCTGCTTGCTGGCAACGTGACCATGGGGTGGTGCCCTTCCTGCTCTGGGCCCCAGACGTCCTCCTGTACGAGCAGAGTGGGATGTAATGGCTCTGAGGTCCCCACCCCTTCTGGTGTTGACACTCGAGAATTGTAGGATTCCTTGCTGGGCACAGGAGAGCCTGCTCCACGTGGTGACTTGGGGATGGGATGGTGCTGGCCCCTCTGAGAAGTGGGGTGTCTGGGTGTTGAGTGGGGGACGTGTAGGGTCCTGCCTCCACTTCCCTTGGCCTTGCAGGGAAAAGAACTTTGGGGCCTGACGACTCCACTTGAGTCTGGACCAGCTGTGGCCAAGATGGAAGGAGGTGGCGCTGGTAAGAGCCCCAGGTAAACTGCTGCACATTTATTCTAGCCTTGAGGGGCCACCTGGAGTGAAGAGTGCAGAGCTCAGCTGGTGCTGGGGCTGACCAGGGTGCATGCGTACAAGTGCATGTGTGCGTGTGCGTGCGTGTGTGTGTGTCCATCAAGTGTGTGTATGGGCTAGGCTCTTGGCCCCTAGCAAACCGCAAGCCTGACACCAAGGCATGCTGGGACTTGGATCTGAGGTCCTTCAGACACAGCCCTGCCCTGAGGAGCCCCAGTCCGGGGAAGGGCAAAGATGCAGGGTTCAGCTTGTGTATCCCCATGGGCAGCATCCAGAGCCATGGCTGGGGGCCAGTGAATGAGGGAGACATGGGACAACTTTGGTCCAATCAAGAGACAGCAGTGACCCCACCCCTTAACCCAAAATAATGACCTCGTTCCCCAATTCTGATTCTGAGAAATCCCATGGAACGCCCCCACCCCGAGGCTTTCCAAATGCCTGGGCGCTGCCCTCTCCGCATTTCCCTGTCTGACCCCTCTGGTGTGTTGAGGCCCCACTCTCATGCTCCTTTCTCCCTGAAACCTTGCCTCCCATCCTGGCCACTCCAGTCCCACTGTGGGGGATGGTTCCCCTGCACTCCCCCTGGCAGGGGCACATGTGTCCCTGCACACTCCATTCTTTTCTACTGGAGGACAGAGATGGGCTGGTGCCCCCTGGTCTCTTCCTTGAGGCCCCCAAACTGAATGGCACTAACAAGTCCAGGGACCCAAGAAGCTTTGAAGGAACCAGGAGGGGTGGGGGAGGCTATCACCTACTGGGCCAGGGAGCTCCTTCTCTAAGGACCTGGCCCCTCTGGGTTCAGGACCACCCTTCAGCATCCTCCCTTCCTCCCAAGAAAAAACCAATGCCTGGGCCCAACCCTCTGGGGTTAGTGTGTGTGTAGCACACAGGCTTGCATGTGACTGTCACACTCACCTTCCTCCTCCGTGCTTTCTGGGTCCTCCAATAAGGTGCAGTCAATGAGGGATATGACTCCATTCTGAAAAAGAGCAGGGGCCGCCTTGAATCAAAGTGGGAGATGTGCTAGTTTTGGCGTCCTGGAATATCAGGATGGGAAGGGACTTTAAAAGTGAGCACGTATGTGTGCATTATATGCTGAGTGGGCATTTTGGTTTTTAAATTAAAGAACTTTATTTTCATATAAGAAGCCCAATGAAGCGGCTCCAATAGGATTGGCTCAGAGACACCTTCCCCAAATGCGGGTCAAGGTCGGGCTGGGGGCGGAGGAGCCAGAACCTGGCTCGTGTGGCCTCTTCTTGACCTACCACAGCTCCGAGACAGCACCTCGTAGCCCTAAATCTGCAGAAGTTGGAAAGCCCTCGTATATATCACTAGGGAAACGGACCTGTCTCAGGTATGGTTATTCTGATTTTATAGGTGAAGAAATGGAATCACAGAGTTAAATATCTTGTCCACGGCCATCTGGCTGGTTAGTGGTAGAGTCTGGAGAGAGCCTCACCAGCCTGATCCCAGCTGAAAGTCAGTTGCTGGGTTTCAATTACTAAGAATATCTGGAAATCTGCCCACCTCCTTGGGTGTGCGAGCATCTCTCGGGTGTGAGATCCCTTGATGCTGTAGTGAGAAATCAGAGCAACCACACTGTGCTGGTTATAAAGCACATCCACAAATTCTTTGACACCCTTTCCGTCAGAAGATGAAGGCCACTTCCGTCCTCTTGAGTGTGTGCTGGACTCAGTGACTTGCTTCTTATTTAGAGAATAAAGCAGAAGTGATGGGGTGTGGCTTTGGGATCTGCAGCCTCCTACTTGCTTTCTTGTTGTCTCTTGGACCACTTGTTTTAGGGGAAGCCGACTGCTGTGTCACGAGGAGAGGGCTACGGATGAGGGACTGAGGCCCCCGCCAATAGCCATGTGAGGGGACCATGCTGGAAAAGGATCCCCAGCCCCAGTTGAGCCTGCAGATGATTGCAGCCCCAGCCGCCACCTTGACTGCAGCCTCATAGGAGACCCCGAGCTACCCACATCCACACAGCTAAGTTGTCCTGATCTCCTGACTCACAGAAACCATGAGACAACAAATGTTTGTTTTAAGCCACTCTATTTGGGGATAATTTGTTACACAGCAACAGATAAATAATAGAATAACTGATGGTAACAAAGATCTGGCCATGCAGCTAATCTATATACGAAAACGTCTGCAGGGCAGGCAGCCACCTGGGAGACAGAGGGGGATGGGAGAGGCATCAGAGCGGCCCCAATCTTGGGTTCTGCTTCTTGTTTGGCTCCTTGGTGGCCGCAGGGGAGCCCCCAGGTCTTGGTGGGCCTTAACTTGCACAGTGATGTTACTGGGCTTGATAATCTCGAAAGCCCCATCTAGCTATAACCATCTGTTGCTTTAAGTTCAAAAAAATTCTTACGTTAGTTTTAGATCTGGCGGAGTGGTAGCATGCCCCTTTCAGGAGGACTTGAGGCATTCATTCTGTTTCCAATTGCGGTATTTAATGAGAAGTGGTTCGAATTTTAGCTTATGGTTTAAGAACAGACGCTGGAGCCAGACTCCCTGGGTTCAAAGCCCCACTCTGCCCCTGCTGGCTCCTTCCAGAAGTCTCTGTCCCCTCATCTATACAAAGGGGAAAGGAATAGTACCTGCCTCGGTGGGCTGTTCTAGGAGTTAAATATACATGAAGCATTTGGGTTAGTGCCTGGCGCCCAGTATCACTCTGCAAAGCTTGCTATTGTTACTATTACAAGTTCACACTCTACAACTAAGAGTGACAATGACTGTTATCTATTGAGCACTTACCAGGTACCAAGCCCGGAGCCATGGGCTTTGCACCCACTCCCTCACTTAATCCTCACAGTACTCCTGAGAAGTAGGTACTTTTCTCTCCCATTTTGCAGGTAAAGTAAACGGAGGCTCATGAAGTCACCCACTGGTGAGTCTCAGTGCTAGAATTTGAGCAGCACTTGGGTTCCGTGTTCTTTACCAGTGTGCAAAGAGACTTTAAAAACTCAAACAAATGAACAACTCCCCAAACCAAAATACCGTAAAACTAACAAACATAAAAACACATGCTTTCAGACCAGGAAGCGACCTTAAAGTCTCCAGTTCAACCTGCCCCTACTGACCCCCCACCTGCTGGGGGGATCTGTCCCCCTAGCCTGGACAGAGATCTTCCCAGCAGAACCTCCAGAGCTAATAAATAATGACGGCTTTCCTTGATACATGATTTGGTGGAAACTGGAGTATCAGTGTTTGTAAATGAATTCCCCCTTGTGCAGCCAACCGACTAATCTGTCGACACGTTAACATCAGCAGTATATTCCAGGAGCCAGGGCTTGATCTGTGAGCTCTGCAGGTTAGGGCCAGGCATCCAGGGTCTGCAAGGATGATTTCCCTGATGCCCTGGCTTCATTAAGGGCACCTTCTGGCCCTTTTCAGGCTCCAGAGTGTTCAGATTTGAAATCTGCCAAAGCGAGCTTCCGCGGGGATGGACACAGGGCTGGGGAGACTAGAGCCGCTCGAGACCGGGGGGGCCTCCTCCCTGGAGCAGGTGTACGGCCACCTGCCTGCCTCCGTGCACGCCTTGGGTGAGGCCCCTCGTCCCTGTTTTGCAGATGAGGAAGTGAGGTGTAGACGGGGGCGGGGAAGATTTCAGGGTCACACACGTGTAAGAGACAGAGGTGGGACGGGTCCTGAGCTGACAGCAGCGAGACAGGCCATGTGCCGTGCTGGGGGCAGCAGATTCTGTCCGGGGTGTGGGCTCTTGTGCTGGACGAGTGAGTGCCTGAGGGGGTGTCAGGAGGGGCTCGGTCTGAGCTCCTTTTGACTGGAAAAGAGAGGCTCAGGCTGCTGCCCTGTCCTCCGCCACGTGCCACCATTCCCCAGCTGCCCCTCATACACCTGCACACGGGCCTTTTAAGGGCTCCTCTGGCCCCCTTGGCTCCTCTGGCCCAGCACCCAGCTGTGGGGGTGCCTTCGGGGGTCTTCAAACTCACTTTCCCACTTCCTGTAATATCTCCAGTAGAAAACCAGTCACTGGCCTTCTCATTCCAAGCCACCACTCTCATGTCTCTGACACGCTTGCCCACCATCTGGGCCCAAGGTCGGGGCAGTCAGGACCCCGAGATCAGGGCAGAGCCTGCTGGGAGCCCATGGACTGCCAGCCCCGCAGCTCCCACTGCCCTTACCTTGGTCAGGTGGAGCTTCCCACCGGAGCCTCTGGTGCAGATGATCAGATGCTTAGAAAACAGGAAGCACTGTCGCTCGCCCTCTTTCTTTAGGGACAGAGACCCCAGGCGTCCCCTGGTGATCTTGCCCTTTTCGGACATGGGCACCTGGATGAGGGATCCTGTGGATGGAGGAGAGAGACCCTGAGCCCATATTCCAGCAAGACCCTTCGCCTCTGACCCAGCCTTGAGGATGCATGTGGGGACGCGATGCCAGGGGCCGTGGCAGTGGGACAAGGCTACCAGAGTTCTTGGTAGCAAACACGTACCATGGATGCTCCCTCCAGCCCCTCCTCAGGGCCAGATGGTGGGGGTTGTGTGGGGGATGATCAGAAAAACTCCATGCAGCACCCTTTGACCTAGCCAGGGCCAGGGCCTTGGAAAGCAAAGGAACCCTTTGGTGAGAATGCAGGGCTGGACTGGAGTTGGGGGTGGCAGGAGGCTAAACACATGTGGAGCTGGCCGCCAGGTCCAGCCCAGCCCCTCAGGTTGGGAGGAACTGCTTCGGCCCAGGGCGATGGAGCAGACTCCTGGTCTGTGGGGACACTGCCCATCCCAGGGGAGGTCATTCTTGGGGCCACCTCCAGCTTGGGCCCAGCACAGCTCAGGGGGAGCTGGGAGACAGATTAGGTTGGCTCTGGGCTCAGCAGGTCCCCGGGTGGGCCTGGGGGAAGGACACAGGGACCACACATAGGGGCTCAGAACAAACTCCAAGTTGAGGGCAGCTGGGGCCAGCGGCAGCTGCACAGGCCAGCGGGAGGTGCTGGCAAGCTTTTCATCTGGTCAGAGAATCCTAGGACTAGATGGAAGGAAGGCGACAGATCCATCCTGTGGTGGAGTCACCTCTGGGGCACACGAGCAGAAGCTGAAGTTTCCCAGGGGACATGGAGCCTGAACCAAGCGGCCTTAAAGGCATCACGGCTCTAACACCCAGGGCTGCAGAGAGTCTCTTCTGGCCCCTCTCAACAGGGCTGTGCCTCTCAACACTGTCCCCAAGGTCAGTGAGGCCCAAGGGTGAGGGAACCCTACCCATGAGAACCACTGTGATCATGGCCTCCCCCGAGAGGCAAAGGATGCTGAGCAAAGGACAGAGGGACTGGCCCACCTGGGACGCTGAAAATGCTTGTGATTCACGGGGCCAGTCGGAATCTGTCCCCATCTTCCCCTCTCTACTCTTTCTCCAAAAGGACATGCCAGTGTTTACTATGACATACAATAGACAAACCCAGGCCATCTGGGGAGAACTATGTTTACATCTGGGGAGAAGGAAACTGTGAAAACCAATAATATCTGCATCTATATGTATAGATACCGACATCTCCCTGTAGCTGTCGCTTTCCCCCGGCAGTCCCGGAATACTCTGCAGTCATGCTGGCAGGTTTTGGCACACAGCAGCCAAACCAACTGGTGGTGTCCCCGAGTGCCACCTGCCTCCCGCTGCTGGGCCCACCTGGCGGGGTGGCAGGGTGCGGAGGCCATACCTTGCCTCACAAAGGTCTGGCTGGTGTCCAGGAGGATCTCGCAGCCTTCGATGATCATGCGCTCGATGGCCAGGTTCTTTCGGATGTTCTCTGTCTCGCTTACCTCATCATGCATTATCCTGTGGGGACAAGCAATGACCATCAGGGACCGGCTGCCCCCGCCTCCCAGGGAGGAGGGAATGCCGGTCTCTGGCTAGACCTAGGAGGAAAGCCTGGGGTCCAGGATTCGCAGGTGGAGCCCGTTGTCGTAAAGCGGGAGACAGCTCGCATCTACTGAGTGCCTGCAGGGTGGTGTGCACGTTATGGGGAGGAGGGTGGGTGTCTCATTTTGTCCTCTGACAGCTCAAGGAGGAAACAGAGGTTAACCGCTAGGAAGCAGGTCTGTCTGAGTTAAAGTCTGAACCTCGTGGATCAGAGATAGCAGAGGTGGGAGGAAGATGGGTGTACAGGAGGCATCCTTTGTTCCCCACCCTGCCCCTCATCCCATTGCTGGCCTTATTTCCATCCATAGAACAAACCAAGTTCATTCCTGCCTCAAGGCGATTTGTCCTTGCTGTTTCTTCCCCCTGAACACTCTTTATATGGTTGTTTCCTTAATCGTCAGGCTCTGGACTGGCTTATTTCTGAAGCACCTGGCAATCCAGCTGGCTCAGCGAAAGACTGACTTCGGCTTACTTCTATTGGCTCTGGCACACAGCTCGCCCTTAAGAACACAGACAACTCTTCTTTCTGGTCTCCTGACTGCTGCAACTGCCCCTCCTCACCAGGAGGTGGCAGTACTGAACTGCTTTTAAACAATTGCCCTGGTGGGAAAAGGTAGACGTGAGCTGCCAACTTTGCTAAAAGCCATGGAGTCTTAGGACTGTAGTGAGTAGTTTTTTTGTTTTTGTTTTTTTTTTGGAGGGGGTCTGAGAAAAGTACCCCACCTACTCTAAGAAAAGCACAAAACCTCCTATTTGTTTGCCGATGCCTGAAATTCTATAATTAAGACCAATAAGAGGGCTGATTAATATGTATGTGGCTTACAGAGTTCTCGCATAGACATTATCCAATTTAAGCCCCACAACAATGGGCGATGGCACTGGTGGAGCTGGAGCTGAGATTAGTGCAATCAGCATGACGTGGGACAAACTACTCAGCCCCTCCCAGCCTTAGTTTCCCCATCTGCAGTTTGTTGGGGTGAGGATGGAAAATAACGTATTTCGCGGGCTGACCCTCCTCCTGGCACATGACAGGTGCTTGAATAAAGGGTGATGATCTTTGTTGCCATTATCATGGCTGCAAAAATGTTATTGTAAAAAAGGTGGCACACTGTAATTTGTTAATTTTTTCTGGTTAACAGACTGGGGCATTGAGATGGTGTCTCTCTGCCTTAGGGGCCCTGGTCCCCTCCTCCCTGCCCCTCAGCAATGCTCTTCTCAGGATCCCAGGCCTTAGCCTCCTTCTAGAAACAACATGGGACAGGGAGGCACCTTTTGGGGTATATGCAGCTGTGGATAGAGACTCCACTTTTGGAATTAGCCAAAGTCAATCAGAAGCATCTCTCTTGATGAGGGTGGGGATTTAGCTAATGTCTGGATTTGCTAAAAAAGAAGGGGGTGAATCCAAAGTGGCAAAACTAGTTTTGGTATTAGACATGTGTCAGCTGTAGCTGCTCAGGGTAAGTGGCAGCCCCAGGCTGGGGTGGGGGGGCATGCTGTACATGCAGCTGAAGGGCCTCGGGGGCTCTGGGAAGGCATGGGTTTCTAGGGCCTGAGACTCCTGGGGGAACCGAAAGTGATGACCTGGGTTATCAATGAGCCCAGGAGTTCAGGAGGAAAAACAGGACCAAGGCCAGAGGCAGGAGAGAGCCAGCCCTGAGGGCGCAGTGTTTCTCAGCACAGCCAGGGAGGGGTGGGTTATCTGACGCTTCCTGCTGTGGCTGGAGCTTTCCACAGGCCCCCAGGGAGGGTGCCAGGGGGAAGAAAGGGCTGTTGTCACACAGTGGGAAAACCCTCCTCTGTGCTGCTAGGGCTGGGTTCAGGGCCAGGTGCAGGTGCTTAGAGCAGGCAGCACACCCAGGACCCTGGGGGAAAGGGGATTGGGGTCTTAGGCCAAATTCCTTGGCACCATATGCCACCTGCACCCCCGCCTGCACTGGTACAGGGCATCCCGCAGGGACGAGGAGCTCGCTGCCTCACGGGGGCCCCAAATCTTCTCCTTGGAGAAGACTGCAGGATCTGGCTTCCTGGGGCACGTGAGGACTGCGGTCCACATCCCACAGTGGTTTTGTTAGCCTGCAGCCACACCCCGATTACTCCCTCTCCCTAATCCTCTGCTCTGGGAACTGTGCCCTGATCTGGTCCAGCCTGGTCCTCTTTCTGCCCAGCTGGGAGCCGTGGCCTCACTCGTTGCCCCTCGCTGGACCTGGGAAGCCGTTTAGGGCTCTGGGCTGGTTGGCAGGGCCCTGCACAGGGCTGGGGGCTGGACCCCACGCATGGCAGGCCTGGCGGACTCCGGGCGGGGGCACTGTCAGCCCGCGCCTGCCCATGGGAGGGGGTGCCCCGCGGCCGGGCTCACCTGGACAGCTCCTCCAGTTTGGACTTGGCGTAGTCCAGGCTGTTGCGCTCCACGTGCTCGTGAGGGGTGTGGGCCAGGAGCTCGTGAAGTGTCAGGATGTACCTGGGGATCTGGGGAGGGGCAGGGGACAGGGACAGAGGAAGGGGCAGGGAAGGTCAGAGGGATAGACAGAAACAGGGAGAGAAAGACAGGCTCTTCCAGGGTCTTGTCTGGGACAAGAGCCCAGAGCTTGAGGTTCTGCCCCAGCAGGAGGCAGGACTTGGGTGCGGACTCAGGACCAGGAGCTGCCCCTTCACCTTCCCGTGCGGCCCATGTCAGCTGGCCTTCCACCAGCCAGGGGCAGGGGTTGGTCCTAACCCCATTCTCCAGGCAGCCCAGAGGCCATGGCCTTTGTCACCGTGGCATCCCTTCAGGCCTGGCCTCCCCGCCAGCCTCGGCCCTCCCTGCCCAGCCCCCCAGCAGCCCCCCAGCCCTGGGCATGTGCCCTGGCAGGCGGGGCTGGGCGCCACCTGGAACATGGGGTAGGTGAGGAAGGTCTCCAGCGTCCTCTCCTCGCAGTCAGGCTTGGCCTCATAGTGCTTCAGCAGCTTGTCGAAGTCGCGGTTCTGCTTGCAGTGGGCCAGGATCTGCAGGCTGTACTGGTGGTTGCGCACGAACTCCTGGTAGATGTTGAGCATGGGCAGCAGGATGTCGAACAGGTCAGCTGGAAGGAGGGCGGGGCTCAGCCGGGGGCTGGGGCATCCCCAGGGAGACAGACGCCCCAGTCGGCCCTGGACTCACCCAGCACTACCCAGGAGGCCAGGGCCAGGATCAAAGTCCCGCCCAGAGAAACCCCTGCCTTTGGAGACGACTCTGGCACCACTACCTCCCCTGGGCCAGACAGGTGGCCCCAGACATCGGGACCACATCAGAATCACAGATTTTGGAGATGGGAGCCCTCTATAGTCTGACACCTGTGTATTGGAGGGTCAGAGAGAGGAGGTGTAGTGAGTGCTGTGGTATGGCCCCCTGGAAACCCTTCAGGACCCAGGAGACTTGTTCCCAGCTGCCACCAGTGCTGGTGGCTCTCAGCTGGATCCTCCCCTGCCGGGAACTCTCTCAGCTGAAGAAAATTGCTTTGCACAAGCTGGACCCAATGGCAGGTCCAAGTGAGGTGTAAAGGCCAGCCTCTGCCTTGATTTGGGACATCCCTGAAGGGCCACCTCAGTTCCAGAGCTTTCCATGGGGTTGGCTGAGGCCTCTGTTGTAACCGCATCGCAGACGACTCCCCTCTGCTCTGGCTCTGCCACGCTGTCATCCTGAAGGCTCCCCAGGAGGCCTCTCTCCCAGAGTGCCCCATCTGTGACAGTGACCCATCTGAGGTCACAAGGTGAGTCAGTAGCTGGGCCAGAACCAGGCCTTCCCACCTCCCCCATTCCAGGGCTTTCCACCACATGACATGCCCTCCTGAGTCTCTGTCCTTTCACCTTGTCCATTCCTTCGTCCATCCGCCCCTGTTCTTCCTGACCGCCCCAGCTCTGCAGCCCCTGGCTCAGGGAGCTGGATCCCCTGCTGGTCTGTCCGTCTCAGCCTCCTGGGTATCTAATATCCTGCCCTTCCAGCTCTTGAAAGCCTAAATCTGCCTTCCAACACTTGCAGGGACGGAGTCGAACCACTGAAACCCCTGCTTACAAACCCCATCAAAAAAGAAAGACAAGCCTTCCTCGTAACAAACTCTAAGTGGGAGCTCTTACACGGGGTATTCAGCTGCCCAGTGGGCAGCATCTTCAGCTCTGTGGTCACAGGAAGTGTAGACCTTGTCCTTCTAAGGCTGCTTCTTATTGTGGTCTTGGGGAAAATGGGGGTCTTTGACTTGAGAAAAACAAAAATAGTGCCCACTCCCCTGGAAGCCTCCTGGCCTGCTGGCAGGAGAGCCTCTGCCTGCCTCCAGTTGTCCCTTCACTTCCCGGAGCCTGTTCCCTTGACTCCATAGCGGAGGTGATGCCAACACTCACCTTTCCCTGCTGACTGGAGTGGAAGGAAGATGACACCTGGTGTGGAGGGGCGAGATGCAGGCGGCACTCCCGTACACCACTCACGGTAGTGAGGGCTTGGAGAGCAATGTGACAACGCGTACACACCTGTTGTTCCACTAATTCTACTTTTTGACTACCTGCCTCAGGGAAACACTCTCCAATATGGAGAAAACTTCATAAGCAGAGATGACTATTTCTTTTCTTTTTTTTCTAAATTTATTTTTAATGGAGGTACTGGGACTGAACCAAGGGCCTCATGCATGCTAGTCATGCACTCTACCACTGAGCTATACCCTCCCCTCCAGAGATGATTACTTCTAACAGTAAAAAGGTAAAATAACTTTAAGAGCCAACAAAGGGAGATGGTTGCATAGAGGGTGGCAGGTTCACAGGGCACTGGAGCATTATACAGGCCATGAAAAAGCATGCCTTCAGCATGAGAAAACACTTATGCAATAATGTTAAGCAAAAAAAAACAAAAACAAAAAACAAAAACCCACAGTGAGATTCAAATTCTATATTCAGTATGTTTGCAATTATGTAAAATGGGAAAAAAAATCCCCCAAGATGTACACATAGGAAAAAATAGGGAGGCAACAGACCCAAGTGTTTACAGTAGTTATCTTTGGGAAGCAGAACTATGGTTGATATTTTTAAACGTTTTCTACTTTTCTGGATTCTCAAAGTTTCTCAAGTGGGTACATATATATTATTTTTAAAAGGGAAAAGCAGATAGGACACTAAAAATATATCACTTCCTCCTAGAAATGTAGCTTTGGCCAACTTGTCTTTCCTCTTCTGCTCCTTCAGCGGGATTCTATGGGTCTCTAAGGGGCCACTCTGTTACACTCTGGAAGGTCAGAAGTGCCACCGGCCAGGAGGGGTGGCCCCCGCCCAGGGACTTCTTGGTGGGGGCGGGAGCAGGAAAAGCTGGGGACCTCTGCCAGGGCTGCTACTCACCCAAGACTAGGGTGGGCCAGCTGGAGATGCGGGCCTTCAGGCCTTGGTAAAAGATCTGGTGCAAAAACATGATGGTCTCGCTGAAAGAGAAAGCACAGGGTGAGCTCTGGCCAGGAGTTCCTGCCCCCCAGGGTGCCCCGTCCCCCAGGTCCAGCAGAGCAGAGGGGCCCCAGGGGAGAGGCAGGGGCTGTCACTGCCCGTGGGACCACAGTGGCTCAGGGGAGACCTTACGTGAAAGCCCCATCAGCGGGACGGACAGTGTGGTTTGCGGGGCCCAGCGCAAAGCACACCCGTGGGGCCCCTTGTGAAGCAATGGCTAAGAACGTTGGGATGGCGACTGCAGAGCGTTCCGTCAAGCACGGGCAGTGGAGGGGCACTTTCTGTCTGCCAGCCTCCCTTGTCCCCTCAAGTCCCCACCGGCTGGGGATATCCCTGAGGGATCTTGGAGGAACCCAGGGCTCTGGAGAGCATGGAGGAAAACCCACTGATGATGTGGGAAGAGCTAGGGCTTGAGACCCACACAGAGCAGGGCTTGAACCTGCCTCTTGCCCCTCCCGAGCTGTGTGATCTTAAGCAAGAAGTCTAACGTCTCTGGCACACGGGTTCTTCTGTATAAAATGTGGAGGTGAAATGAGGTAACTCTTGAAAGTACGGATGCATAGCAGATGCTCAGAAAATGCTAGCTTTCCACCATCCCTTTTTGGGGGAAAAGTTAGAAAAGTGAAAAAAAGAAAAGAAAGAAATCCCAGGATCTCTGGAGGGCCTGCTTTGTCACCACCTAAGATGCTCCAGGGAACACGCGTTCTCATCGGGCCTCTGGGCTCTCCCCGGGCAGCCACATGTGCCTTGGCTCCCCTCCTGGCACCCCCTTCCCTGCCCTCTGCTCCCCAAGCCGCTGGCCCCAGAGCACAGCCCAAGAGAGAGGCCGCTTCTGCTCCTTCCCGTGGTGCCCCCCACCCCACCCCTCCCTCCCCGCTGTCCCTCCCCTGCTCCTGTGCAGCACCACAGCTCCTGCTCCTTGGAGACCCAGGGGTCTCCCCAGCCTGTCTGGACTTGTCTTGAACCAGACAGGGGAAGCCAAAAGGACTCTGTTGTGCACCTCCTTCACGGAAAGGAAAACTGAGTCCAGAGAGCAAGAAGGGGCCCCCAGAGTCAGGGCTCTGAGCCTGCCTTCTTCTCTCCCTGCACTGTTCTCTATCTTTCCCTGCCACATCACAGGCCCCTGCCTTGGGTACAATCTGCGCGGTGTGCTCTCTGCTCCCTCCCTCTGTGCCTTCTCAGCTCTTTGAGTGGCTGTTTGAGCTCCTGGTGTTTTCCACCCTGGGGCTGTGTCACTGGCTGTTGTCCCCTCTCCCAGGGGTTTGGGCCCCACCCTGGGGTCTCCCTTTCTCAGGACGAGAGCAGGGCATGGAAGGCACTGGGTGGGCACAGAGACGCCCCTAAGCTTCACAGCCCAGGAGGCCTCTGGGGGGCAGGGCCTGGGGTCTCATGTACACGGCGGGCCTGAGAGGCACGAGACTCTGTGACTCCAGGGGGGTTTGAAATGCCCTGTGCACCCCCACTCTGCAGAGAAAACAGGCTGAGTTGGGAGGGAGAGGGCATGAGAGAGAAAAGAGGGAGAGGCCGCAAGGAGAAAGGGGGGATGGAGTGAGAGGTCGGGGAGAGAACACAGCAACTCCGGGCTGAAAAGCGAAGTCTGTGACTCTGTCGTAGCCACAGGACGCGCAGGAGGGAAGGAAAACGTCTACCGGCAGAAGCAACAGGCAGCCAAGTAGAGGCAGGGTTCTGAGTCCTCACTCCTGAGTGGGTCCTACCCGTCACCCCCCTGAAGTTCCAGGAAACGTGGCCCCTCCACGTGTGGTGACACACTGATTTGGGGACTAGGGCCCCCACCTGATGACTGAAGTCATTTTCAGTTTTCAGGCAACAAGTCTGCTGCAGATTGACCCTTGACAAGGCTGGTTCCTGTCTGTCTGTCTGTCTGTGGTCCCTGAACTAGTTACTAGGTAGATAAACATGTACTGTACTGATTTTAAGAATTTTAGTATTCCACATGTGAAGACCCTTCAGAAAGTTCAAGAGACCAGTCCAGGGCACGTGAGAGCACACAGAGGGGGGAACGTGGGCCCTGAGTGGGGGGAGGGTGGAGGTAAGAGGACTTCCAGGGACTCCTGGGGAGCCCTGAGAGCCGCCACAGCAAGACGCAGGGCCCCATTCCCAGGCAGCTCCAGCAGACGACGGCAGGACGAACCTTCTTAGATTCCGACTGCACAGACTTGTAGAGTAGCATATTAGAACGTCATAAACTGGGACTACAAAAATGTAGCTGATGAAGCCTCCATGTTTAAAGCACTATAAACTGTGAGGATGTCACCTGTAACCCTACTACCCAGAGCCTGCCATCGTTACCCATCTAACAAGAAAACATGGTCTCACTTTGATTCCATTGGCTTTAAGAGATCGTTGTTAGTGGGGCTGGTTGGACATTTTCCCTACCTATTGGCCATCTGAGTTTCTTCTTTTGGGAATTGCCAAGTCATGCCCGTTTACTACTTTCTCCTTTATTAATTTTAAATAACTATACATTAAGCATATCCTCTAACACGTACACTGTGGATATTTTTGCTTAGCTATTTGCCACTGATTTTGCATTTGGTGGGTTTTAAAAATTCTTTTTTCATTCTTTTTTTTTGGGGGGGGTGTAGGTAATTAGGTTTATTGATTGACTGACTTGAGGGACTGGGGATTGAACCCAGGACCTCGTGCATGCTAAGCACACGCTCTACCGCTGAGCTACGCCCTCCTCCCTAGGCTGCCTTTCATTGTTACTAAATTCTCATGCACGCTTACTTCTGTTTCTGGACTTTCTATTTTACACTGATGATCTATTAGCCTATTCTGGCAACAGTCTCAGGCTGTTTTCATTACTTTAAATATATTTGTAAACTTTATAATATATTTTAATTAATATAGGAAATGTTTCTTTCATTGTTCTTTTTTCAGAATATTATTATCCATTTACACATATTTATTCCTTCAGTTGAACTTTAAAATCACTTTGCTACACTGCAAAGTGATTGGGATTATATTAAGCATATAGTGTATTTTGGGTGAAAATGATTTTTATGACATGGAATCTTGCCATCCAGAATGCTGGCCCAGTTTCTGTTTCTTATACAGTCTGCAAGCTTAGAAGGATTTTTATATTTTTTAAATGGTTGAAAAAAATCAAAAGACTATTCCATGATATGTGAAAATTATATGAAATTCACATTTTAGTGTCCATAAGTAAAGATTTACTGGAACCCAGCCACACTCATTTATTTATGGATTGTCTAAGACTACTTAGTTTTGACAGAGACCCTCTGGCCCACAAGGTCAAAAATGTTTACTATCTAGCCCTTGACAGAAAAAATTTGCTGATCCCTAGTCTGTATGAATGGTGTCCCGAAACTGTGCAGTGCACAGCCAGTGCAACTGTATTCTGTGGCCCTGACCCTCCCAGAGCACATTTATAGTCCTGGGGGAGACCTGGACACAAAAGAAAATATTTAAGTGTGATGAATGCTACGTAAGGGGCAGCAAAGGGGCCCTGGGAGCATTCAACCAAAGAACATAAACCAACCATGACAAGGAGCATTGGGGTGGCCAGGGATATGACAGCCAAGGAAAGACACGAAGGAAGAGTAGGAGATAGCTGTCGGAAAGCAAGTGGAAAGGACAGCAGGTGGGAAGAATGTTCTAGGGAGAGGAAGTGACCTGTCTGCTTGGAAAGTGCTCATTTTGCCTGGTTCGCTCCCTGAGCCCAGAAAGGCATGTGACTTGCCCGAGGCCAGTCCTAGGTAGACAGGACACAGCCAGCAAAGGGCAGAACCAGGCATCTCCACTCCTCTGCCCTTTGCGTGTTACTCCTCATGGGTTCAGGCGCCCGTCTCTCCTCTCCAGCCCGTGCAGACGTGACGAATTGATGGCAGCATGCTCCCCTAATGAGCCCCATCATCCTTCTCAACCCAGGACTCCAGGCAGCCATTGCCAATCAATCAGAGCAGGCATCAAGATATAAACCATCTGCCACCCAGGCAGGATGCCTCTCATCACGGGGCAACGCCTGTGGTTCCCAGCACATGTCCCTGGGCATGGTTTTTATTAAAGGGAAATCATCCAAGCCCATACGCTCACTGTCTTGGGTAAACAGAACCTGCTACAGATGTGTTAGCTCAAAGATCTTTCTTCCCCCTATTCGAGAAGCACACAATTAACCCCCCTCTTTGGTTCTGCAACACCCTTGATGAATCTGTTAACCTGGAGAGAGGTCTCTCTCTTCTCAAGGACTTCTCTGTAATGAGTGCCAGCAAATGAAATCACCAAATTAGCATCAGGTTTCCAATGTGGCTGTACACGTCAGCCTAAAAGCAAATCCAAGGGAAAGCTATGTGTGGAAATGCAGTCTAATGAGGGAGCTGGCGGCCTCTGCACTTGGCTTGTGATACATACAGAACTCTGTGCCATGGTCTGAAGTGGGGAGACCTGGGAGGTTCAAGTCCTGGATCCTGCCTCCAGAGCGCTTACACAGTAAGAGGGGAGGCTGGGCTCACACACGAGGCAAAGTTCTCTCATGGTGCAGGAGTGAGAGGGAGTGTGTGCTGAGACTTTTGCTGTAATGAGCCACACTCTGGAAGTAGGGATGGGGTTAGGAGGATGCAGGGTGGGTCAATGGAGAATATTCCAGCCCATTATTTAACAGAGCAGCAGGGGGAAGCACAGGTCTTATCATAAAACAGAACTGGCTCAAAAATCCATCCCACTTGAACCCCTGAGCACACCCTGTCACCTCTCTGAGCTCTGGTGCCAGCCTCATGGGGCGTCTCTGAGGATCATAAATCACGTGGGCCAAACACTTACAGAGAGCCCAGCACAAAGCAGGCCCCGCAAAGCACCTTCTCAATGTGGTGAGTGCAGTCCATAACGTTTAATCATGCAAAGTGCTGTGTGGGGTTTCTGCAGGTTATTGAAAAAATAAGTTCAGCTAATCTTTGTGTGCACGAAAAGCATAGAGGCTAAGACATTGAAGCTTCTACTGTCTCATGTACCCAATGGGTCATATAGTGAGGTGTGAATGATCATCAGGCAGTCATTTTCTAGTTCTTCTGACCCTTCCCTGGGCCCCAGGGAAAGGAAAGGGCTGTGGCCCACTCCCAATTGGGAACACGGACCAGAGTAGGGGAGAGAAGTTAACCACATCAGATTTGCATGCATTAATATGATCATCGGTTCTTCTTACTTAATACAGTAAGAAAATATAGCAAAAGACATCTGACTGATTTATGATGTTGAACCAGCCTTGCATTCCTAGGATAAACTCCACTTGGTCATGAAAATTACCCCTTTTATATACTTCTGGATTCAATTTGATAATATTTGGCATCTATGATCATGAAAGATATTAGTCTGTAGTCTTCTTCTTCAAAATGTCTTTTTCTGGTTTTGGTATTAGAGTAATGCTGGTTTTGCAGAGTGCACTGGGAAGTGTTCATTCTCTCTGTGTTAGATTTGAATTCAGCTTCTCCCAGGGTGCATCACTGTGAAGCTTTTTGGTTGTAATGATGTCTAACTCTTCTGAGCACATGGGATGTGCTGGGCTCTGTGCTAGATTCTCTAATATCCGCAAGAGGCAAGCATACTCCCTGCTCAGTATTTCCAGTGACTGCTAGAGTCCGTATTCTAGAGGCCTTATGGATTGATCAGGCTGCCGCTGCCGTTTTGACCAGGATCAACGAGACTGCTAAGATAGGCAACAGACAACCTTGGGCCCATCGCAGAGAAGGAGAATCAGGCCCTTGCAGGGGCCCAGAAGGAACCAGGAGGGGAGGGGACTTTCTTCCCTTCCTTCCTTTGATTCTCAGTTGAAGGCATCTGATCTGACCCATGCAGTTGTTAAAAGATAAAAATATAAAATCACATTGTGATTTTCTTCAAACAACTTTTGAACACATTCTGTGAGTTCAGTGTGAATATTCTAAACCAAAGATTCCAGGCTAAAAGAATTCCAGAAAAGATCAGTGCAGTAGAACAAAATTAGTCAAAGATTAAAAACACAAAAGGACCCTTTCATCTCTTAGTGGTTATGATAAATGGTCACCAAAAGTTTGCAGTTGTGGCCTGCAACGCAACAAAAGCACAAACAACAAAGAAAAAACTCTTAACAATGCTTCCCAAAGTATTTCTCAAGAGGCCGTGGCCAAGCCTCCAACACAGGCAGTCCCCTGATGTGTGTGAAGCCTCCCGTTTCAGTGTGGTCCAGGACTCGCAGGAGCAGCAGCACCTGCAAACTTGTTAGAAATGCAGTCCCTGGGCTCAACCCCAGACCTACAGATTGAGAAACTTGGGGTGGGACCTCGCACTCATGTTTGAGAATCTGTGAATCTAGCTGAGCTGTCCAGGGTTTACCCAGGAAGAAACAAGTTCTTCACACTTTGCAGCCAAATGCCAGGTCACTGGGTTTTAAAAGACCCAATTGTAGTTTCTGGAGTAAATCTTATCTGATTTCACAAAATGATAATATCAATTTTCTTTGTTTTAGTAAAAGAATAAAAACATTTATTTCATGCTTAAAAATAGTGTTCAATATTTGTAGTAAAAAGCCAACCCTTTACGGCTCAGTGATTCAGAATTTCTAGAAGGTCTGAGAGGCCAAAAGCTGTTCCCTTCCTCCTGCCTGCTCACCCCCCACCGTGTCCCCGCACTCTGTTGCCTCATCCATACCCACGGTATCAGCCTTGGCCCTCTCCCAGTGACTTTCAGCCTCTCCAGCTCAACCTCTGGGCATCAGACCCAGGTATGACCCACACCCAATGCGTCTCCCATCTCCTCCCGGTGTCCCACAGGTCCCTAAACTCACCACAGCACGCTGGCAGGTAGAGGGAAAGAACAGGGCACGGGGAAAGTGGCCCTGGGTCCCAAACACCCCTGCAGGGGGCCTGGATGAGGGCTGCTTGGAATTAGTGAAATGACTGAACAATGAATATTTTAAGAGAAAAGCAGTTGAACCAATGACCTGGGGCACAGAGGGATTTACTTTAATTCTTAGGTGAGAATCATTGGTAAATAATGCTCTGTTGGTATGTTTTCACGTTTGTTGTTTTTACCTAGTTCACTCAGTTTTACTGCCTACCAAAAAGCTCATTTAAACCATTTCCTAAGAATATCCTCTTAAAAAGAGGTTGACAGCAGAAGGGTGGTCGTCAGCCCAGCCTTCTGAGGTACCACAAACCCCATATTAATGCCCAAGGTCACGATTTGTTCATAAGGTATGTGGGTCGTGTGGGGTACAGCAGAACTCTAAGGAGACTAAGACTTTGGACCTAACCTCTAGATCATTATGACGGCATCAAGGTAGAAGAATGGAACATAGCTGGTTTTTTCTAGCTTGATTTATAACTCTTAAATATTTAAACCAGGGTTTGTCAACCCTGGCACTATTGACACTTTGGGCAGAATAGTTATTTGCTGTGGGGGACTGTCCTCTGCACCGTAGGAGGTTTAGTGGCATGTCTGGCCTCTACCCACTAGATGCCAGTGGCAAACCCTCCCCACAACCCTCACCAAGTTTTGACAATCAAAACTGCCTCCAATCACTGCCCCAGTTGAACCACTAGTTTAGACACATACTACGTGGGCCTCCATCTGTACTCCTGCCCGTAACTGTCGGGGCCCTTGCTTCTAGCCACGGGACCTCGAGCAGCTTCCTTCCTTTTCTGGGCCTCAGTTTCCTCAACTGCATTTGGTGGGAACTAGATGAGGGCTGGTGTCAAAGCTGGGCTCAGTGCCGGCCAGCCTCCCTCTCCCCGCCTTGGCGAAGCACCCCAAGGCGGGGCCAACCTTCGGGGGTGCGCACCTGTTCAGGAAGATGCTGCTGACATCGTCATGTGTGATAGGGGGCTTCTTGGAGCTGGCGGCCATCCGCAGCGGGCGCAGGAAGTTGTTGACGAGGATGTGCAGCTGCTGCACGTACTCGGCCTCGGCCTCCAGCATGCTGAACACCACCTGGTTCCGCTTCCGCATGCTGTCGGCGTGGGGCGAGCGGATGTAGTCCTGGATGATGGTCTTCCACTTGCGCCGGCACAGCCAGCCCCGCAGGAAGCTCTGCACCTGGGGACCAGCGCGAGAGTCTCCCATTAGTCGCGGCTTTTGTTCTTTCAGGCCGTGAGCGCCCCACAGGCAGGGACCAGGGCTTTGTCATTCTCCACGCTGGGTGTGTAGGGAAAAGAGCTCAAAGATTGGGCCTGATGTTGCTGCCTGCAAGGGCCCTTTGAGCCAACCTTCCAACTGTGCAACGGGGCTAATGAAATGATGGCCGGACTCAAACTGTGGTCCACCAACTGGCAGCATCGGCACCTCCTGCGAGCTTGTTAAAAATGCAAATCCCCGGCCCAAACCCCTATATTTAGACCAGACCCCTCAGGTTGCCTTGGAAGGAGCATTCTCTGAAGGAGGAAAAGTGTGGCCCCGAGTCCCCATCATGGGAGGTGGCTTGAGGACAGAGGATTGCTGGGCTGTGCTGGGCACGGCTCACATCTCATCTTGTCTAATGACTGGTCTGAAAGCCCAGAAGTTTCAATTAAAGCTCGCCTGGAAAGAGGGCGATTATCAAATTGAAGAGAACATGGCAAATTAGTTAATTTGCTTGGGCCTCATCGGCGCCTGCCTGGAGCCTCTCCCCTGCCTCTGCGGGGAGGTGCACTGGACACCTGACTCACCCGTCTTGGAGTTGGGCTGCTTGGCGTGGCCTCGTTTTGGCAAGAAATTGGGAAGGGCCTTGATTCACAGACACAGAATTGTTCTAGGATTCGCATGTTCCCAATCAAGGCGCCACCGAGCTTGGGTTCCTCCTGGGTTCCTGCTGCTGAGCTGTGTGCGAGCTCAGGGGCTGCACACAGGCCACCAGGAGCAAGGGTGCTGGGCGGTGCAGGGGTGGGGGGCCTGGGGATGCAGGGGCCACGGGCCAAGCACTCATCAGAATATTATCAGCTGGAAAGGGCACTGGCCATGAACAGCAGGTGCAGCCTGCTGAGTGCGGACCCGTCGGCCAGGGACCTTTGTCACAGGAAGGAGAGGCCTGGCCTCAGCCCTTACACTTCTCTTTGAAGGTAGGAAGCCTTGCTCTGAGGCCCCAGGAGGGTGAAAATAAAAGAACAGAGGTGGATTTCAGTAGGTACTTAACAAAATGTCCCAAACAAAATGGCTTTTGAACCTGGGCCAGGAAGCCAGTGGAGCCATAGTAGAGAAGGAAGGGCCTGGGCAGGACTTGGTTCAGACCTGGGAGGCACTGGTGGCAAATCCTGATGCCCATGGGGGCCTGGCAGGTCCTATAGATCATGAAGCTGGCGGGGTGGGCCCTAATAGGGCAGCACCTGGCCTGGGGCCAACAGTCATTGCGTGTAGGAGATGGGCCCAAGGCTGCAGGACCTTCTGCTTTCCAGGAGATGGTGTGTCCTACTGACTGAGGATGTGGGCTCTGGAGCTTGGTGGCCAGGGTTTAAATGTCTGCAAATACTTGGCTGTGTGACCTGGGCAAGTCACTTTGCCTTTCTGTGCCTCAGCTCCTGAATGTGGGAAATGCAGGTAATAATAAAACCTCAGAGGGCTTCTAGTTAGGAACGAATTCATCTGCACAGAGCTCTGAGAACAGTGTCTGGCACATAGAAAGTGAATAATGAATGTTAGCTATTTCTATTTTTGAGAAACCAGAAATACAGATTTTCATGTGAAATGTTTAGATTTTAAAGCACTGGTAAAAAATTAAAAAGGGAAAAAAAAAAAAGCCACCGTGTGGGCTAAAAACCCCAAACATGCTGGTAGGCTGAACTCGGCCTGTGGGATGCCAGTTCGCAGTTTCTGGTCTGGATGGCACTGGGGTCCTTTTACACCCTCAACTAGTAGGATTTTCCATTTCACTTGTTTTCCTTAGGGTGAATCAGGCTCTCCTGCTTCACGTCTAGCAAGCTGCAAGCACAGACCATACTCTTCCCCTCCACACCCCTCTCCACGAGGTGGCCTGTGGTGCTGGTCCGTCCTCCGGCTGCTGGGCAAATCTCCGATACATCCCGAGATGCCTGCCCCTCCTGGACTCTATAATAGAGTCAGACCAGTGGGGCCAACTATGGGGCCTTACAGAGACTGGTTCTCAAGCTGAAGTCTGCTGGGAATGAAAGAGGGCAGCTGTGAGAGGAAGTGTTTGCACGACAGTGGCTGGGGGGTGGGCAGGCATACAAGGTCGTGACAGTGGAGAAAGTGGCCTGGGGTCGTATTGAGGCTGTTGTGAGGAAAGCTCTCAACTTCGAATCTCACAGCCTGGGTTCCTGCCCTGGTTCCACCCACTCTTTCTTCTCTCAGAGCCTCAGTTTTCTTATCTATAAAATGGGGCTGCACCACCTTACCTCACAGGGACAACCAGAAGAAATGGCTTGACCAGGTGTAGGTCAGGGGTAAGGGGCTGTTGGTTCTGCCTTTGGACCAGAGGTGAGGGTGGCAGGCTCTGGGAGAAGTGGGACAGTAGGTGACACTGCAGACCCTGGGCTGTGCCAGGAGGCTCTCTAAAGAGGGCTGGGGCAGCTGTGGCAGCCCTGAGGTATGGTGCAGACCTTCTTAATTTTCTTAATATCGCTGTCTTCGTCGTTGGGGGTGATGGTCTGGGTGGACTGGATGCGCTCATTGTCCTTGAGCAGGGATGTGATCTGCAACAGAAACACAGGTCAGGTGCCCAGAGGGGCATGGCTGGTGGAGGCCCCACCCCTCTGGCTACCGGTGGGCGAGGCGTGCTGAGTGAGTGCCTCGTCTGGTCTCCCTGAGTGCCGGTGGTACTGCAGCTCATGTCCCTTGCTCTGAGTGAGGTCATGAGCCAGAGGTCTCTGAGTGAGCACTGGACTGGCAGCCTGTCCACCTGGGTCCAGGGCAGCTGGGCTCCAACTCCGAGTGACCCTGGGTGAGATCTCTCTGCTCTCTGGGTTGCAAGAACCTCATTTGTAATCTGGGATTCTTTTCCCTACTCCTTAAACCCTCAGTCCCTTTATTTTTGAATTTTTATTGTTGTATATGTGAAATTTACCATTTTAACCAGTTTAAGTGAAAGTTCAGCAGCATTAAGTACATTCACACTGTTGTGCAACCATCACCACCATCCATCTCCAGGACAATCTTATCGTCCCAAACTGAAACTCTGCCCCTGTTAAACAATAACTCCCCATTTCCCCTCCCCCCATCATTCTACATTCTGTCTCAGGGAATTGGATTTCTCTAGGCACCTCATCTGAGTGGAATCTCACAGTATTCGTCTTCCTGTGTCTGGTTTCTCTCATCAGCTTGATGTCCTCCAGGTTCATCCCTGTCACAGCACGTGCAGAATTTCCTTCCTTTTAGAGGCTGAGTAACATCCATTGTATGTACAGACCCTATTTTGTTATCCATTCATCCATTGATGGACATTTAGGGAGTCCCTTTATTTTTTCAAACAAAACCAACCTGGATCCCTAGCATGACCTCAGATGAAAGCATGGCTGGCTTCACTGTCCCCTCCCTCTTTGGAGCACAACCTGGAAACTGTGGCCTAGAAAAATGGAACAGCCCTTGAAACGAACGTTTGAGATGATCTGAGAATCTTCATTTGCCAGATTTGGGGATCAGAGAGGTCAGCCCAGCAGCAAGGTCAAAACCAAGGGAGTGGCGCCTAGGAGAAGGGGCACCTTAAGCAGCACCGCGGCCGGGGCTGCTGGCACTCTTCAGGTGGACAGGCCAGTGGTGCATCCTCCCGGGCAGGGCTCCTTGCTGCCACTCGAGCGTCTGAGAGTCTCTGCTGGGTGTCCTCCACCGGGGCTCCCACCGCGCTGCCGATCTTCCAGAGAAAGTGCTGGTGTCACCTATTCACTCCTCCATCTCAGCGGTGAGCTCAGCGAGGTAAGGACGGCGCTGTTTCCTTCATTAATATGCTCCTGGTACCTAGTGTGGGGCTGGGCACTTAACACATATTTGTTGGCTACATAAATAAGTAAATTAAAAAAAGAATCAGAGAACAGCAGCGACAAAAACCTCAACCACCAGAAACCACTGCAGTCACCAAGCCCCACGTGTCTAAAGATAGCAGCTCAGGGGAATCCACAAACACCGCCACAAAGCCGGCGCTGCTCCTCTTCAGAGCACGTGGCTTTGTCCCCTCAAGGCCACTTGCTGAACCGCAGGATGAATGGGCTCTCACAATTGAGCGAATGGAGCACTTTGAAAGCAAAATGGAACCGTTACCGGCTCTCTACTCGCGGGTTGCTAAAATTACCCTGGCCTGTGCTTGCAGAGCAGCTGAGAAATAGTCAGTGCTGACACGGGCTTTTCTTTTTTCTCTCCTCCACTCCGTTTCTTTCAATTCTCTGAGAACACCTGCACATTGAAATAAAGGCTGATTCTTCGATCTGCTCTCTAAAGGGCTAAGAGACACACTCACACTCATGCACACACGCACAGGCAGGCTCTTGGAGAGCTCAGAGATGCAGGGGTGCCCAGGCAACACCCACCTCTGGCTTGGTATCATCACCTCCTTGCCAGTCTGCTTTCTTTGCCAGTTTTGGGATCTGCACACGGAACCCTTCTTTCTTTAGGATGCCGGGGAGTGAGTGTGTGTGTAGTCTATAGCTAAAGCTGATGGCACTTGCCTCAGAGAGAGGCATTCCAGGACATCTACTCAGCAGGGACCAGGGCAAAAAATAGATGCAATGAGGTCAGGCGCTATGCTACATGCACAGGCCACACCGACAGCCTTGGAGTCTTTGTTTCAGGATCAAGCCAGGTGGGCAAAGCTCTGGAGACTCGTGAGCCTGGGGGCGCTGCAGAAGTCTTGGGCTACGGCCCATCCCCGCCAGGAGCCAGTGGCAGGTGAGCTCATGGAGGCAGCCTCTCTCCAACCCTGGCAGGTCTCTTCTGGAGATGGATTTGCTTTGGACCCTGCTTTGCTTGGTTGGTGTCTGAATCGTGCTCAGCTGACCTCATCAATGAAGGCCGAGCAGGGTTGGGACCCTGACTCATGCCCCAGCCTGCTGGCTAGAGCCCAGCTCTGCCTGTCCGACCTGGCTCAATGCCAAGTGTCTCTGCTGGCCCCTGCCCGCTCGCCACCCATGGTCTAGCCTTCTTGACCATCATAGGAAAACTCTGTTAGCCACGCCCCTTTGAGGCACTGAGCATCAGCTTCTGCCCCATCCTACTTCCTTCTCTGGAGATAATGTCTTTAATCCAGGATGCATTTAGTCAGGGCAGTAATTGATGATGGAATCAATCCAGGCCTTTTTCTTTTTGTTAGCCTCCAAGGTTTTACTAAAGATCTCTGTATTTCTTGCTTTTAAAACAGCTGCCACACAACTCAGTTCTCTCTCCTTCCTTCTTGACACCTTCTGGCATCTTCCAAGCCCCACGGATGCCCATCTCAGTCTCCCTTTAGGCCAACACTACCAGTGTGTCCTGACGGGGTCTTTGTGTTGGGCATTGGTGAGACACAGCCAAAGGTGGGTAAGTCGAATCCCTTCCCTGGAGGAGCTTCCAGCTTAAGAAGGGGGTCAGACACCCACAGAGGTAACTTTTAATCTGATAAGGCAAAACCAGAAGACAGGTGTGCACCTACTGCAAAGGTAGTGTCTCACCATGAAAGTGGCAAGGGCTATGCAGAAGGGGTTTTGAAGGACAAATAAGAGCCCAACAAGAGGGCTGTGGGATAGAGGGAATTTGAGCAGAGGGAATGGTGTGAACAAAGGCACAGGTATGACAGGGTGTTATGTGCCAGGGTGGCAGTGGTGAGGATGGCAGGAGGAGGGATGGGAAGGAGGACTCAAGGCATGGAGGGTGCACCATGAGAGGGCAGCTGGGGAGGGGCTGCAAGGTTAGGGGTCACGGCCACCCTTTCTTACTTCTCCCAGAGCAGTCCCCTCATTGACCTATTGGATATATTGGGGTACCATGTCAAAGGTTGTAAAATGGATTCCATGGCTAAATTCTCATTTTTAAACCCTGAACTAAAGATCTCCTCAGTTTCTTCCAGACTCAGCCTTCCAGGAGTCTGAGTGTTTCCAAGCCAGTAAAATATTATGACTGTATCTCAATTCCTATTCTGCACCTTTAGGGCCTGCCTTTGCTCTCCAAATTTACCTGCAATCGTAAATAGGAGAAAAATCACTGTTAAAACAATGAAATGGTGCCAAACTGAGCATTCTAGAGGCAAGGAGGGTTCTTCTCAGCTGTGGACATGCCTTTTGTTTTAGGGGGTCCTTAGCGCTTTTTGGTTATGAAAGATGAGGCCTGACAGAGCTGTTTAGATGCAGGAGAAGAGACAGACGTGGAGAGTTATGCTTTGTGAAGTTTTGTGCAGACTTTTGTTTGGGTGTGCTCTCCTGTCCCCTCCAGGGAGAGGTGGCGAGGGATGGGGGCTATAGGGTTGGAGAGTACATAGGGGAAGCAGAGACAGGGCTGACTCCTGGATGTGTGACCCGTGCAGAGCCCTGGGCTTAGAAGGGCCCAATGCTGATCAAAGGCTCTGCTGTTGTGGCTTTGAACTTCCTAAGGGCCCTGCGTTTTCACTGTGCCCCAGGCCCTGCAAATTCTGTAGCTGGTCCTGAAAAAAGATGCAGACAATAATATATTGGTAAATCCTTACTGACCCAGCTCTCTGCAAGGAAAACTGACTGGTAGCACTTGTCAGTTTCTACGGTGTGAGCGTTCCTACCTCAGCCCATTTTAAGCTACTTTCAAAGGTTGAATAACTAGCTGGTGAAATTCTTGAACGTTTAACAGCTGGCTCTTGCATGGTGATATGAGCCGGTTCCAGCATCCCTGGATGCAGGGTGAGGGTCTTGGTTGATGAACAGATTATAAGTGACACCCCCACCGACCAAATGGCCAGAGGGAGGGGGAGGAGAGGAGGTCAAACCCTCACAGCAGAAAGGCTGAACAACATGACGGCAGGGGTGTCTTCCATTCATTTTTAAGCTGTTTTCTGTTTCAGTAACGGAACCCCCTCTCTCTTATATCCAAAACTTTTGGAAAGTCTGTTACACACGGCAGCCAGTATCATGAGGTTTGAGAACTGAAGGAGGAGCCGCGGTTGGGTAGTCACGGGGGCTTTCTTGGATACCCTGGTTCTCCTCCTCAGACACGGCAGGATGGTATCTCTCAATCCCCTGAAGTCAGGTGTGGTCACGTGACTTGCTTTGCTCAAAGAAATGTGGGCAGTGGTGTCACATCACTTCCCACGTTCCTGTCCCCTGCCACAAGACTGGTGAATTTCCTGATGATGGGAGCCCCGTCAGCCCGTGTTCCTGACTCAGAGTGAGAAGGTTGTGGGGCAGAACCCACCATGGACACCATGGTAGTGTGAGTGAGAAAGCAACCTTGGTTGTTTCCAGTCACTAAGATTCGGGGGGTGTTTGTTACTGCAGCATCATCTAGCTCATCCTGACATGGTGGGACCGCCCGGGGGGGCAAAGAGCAGTAACGACAGTGTAAAGACAGCTGCTGTGGCAAGTGAGGCAGTAAGTCAGGAGAGCAGAATTTAAAAGCAAAATTTAAAAGAGGTGGCCAGGAGAATGTAAGGCCCCTGAGGATCCTTGGGAATAAGTGGGAAGGGAGCTTGAGGAATTTTATTTGGCTCTCAGAGGAAAGGTGGACCGTGAGAGCTTGGGGCCCTCCAGGCAACAGTCATTCCCTAGCAGGCACCCTTCTATCAGGCCTGGCCCCTCAGAGAGGGGGAGTAAGTTGTGGGGCAGGCACAGGCCAAGGATCTGGGGCCTACAGATCCAAGTTTGAGCCTGGACTCCAGTGCTGGAGGTGACCTTGGAACAACCTTGGATAAGTCCCTCCTTCTATGGATTTCGGTGTCTTCTGATCTTTCCCAGCTCAGACATTCTAAGACCTCTGCCTTTGTCACTGGCGTCACTCAGCACTTCCTTGGCTTCTCAGTGCCTGCCTGCCTGATGGCCTACTTCCTGGGAAACAGACTCTGTTTCCACCTGTCTAGAGCCCAAGGAGAGCAAAGAGGTTGCCTCTGCCCTGCAGGATGTGTGTGCATGTGTGTGTGTGTGCGTGTTTGTGTGTGTGTGTATGTGAGAGAGAAAGAGACGGGGTGAGGGGGCTACAGCCAGAAAGCTTTACCAAGCTGGCCTTTCTTTCAAACTCTTTTAAAAAAAACTTCTGCCCTGGAGGTTGATGCACTCGATTGGAAGCATTGCTCCAAATTCCCACCAAATGGGCCTCTGCTGCCACTCTGACACACACACATGCACACAATCACTCACAACTGACCTGCTTTCTGCACCCCGGCACCAAACGGGGCTCTGCCCTTTGCACCCACACCTTCACTGGCCTACAAACCCCAAACCCTTTTTAGCCATATGCAACATGAACGTTTGGCTATAAAATGACTTCCTTCCTGCTGGGGTTCACCCTGCAAGCTCTACTGGAGCACCGCTCACACTTGACCACAGTCAGACCCTAAGGGTAGAGACTTCTGCCTCTAGTGTCTACCACATAGGCCGCATCCGTTCATTCACCAAGCCCTCACTGAGCACCTACTGTGTGCTAGGCAAAGGGGAGTGACAGATAAGGACTCACTCGGCCCTCAAGGAGTTCCTGCCAGGCTGGTGGGGGACAGACACGCGTGGAGCTGGCTCTGCTGAGGCACCCTGAGTGTGGACAAGTGTGGGAGCAGGGGGCAGGGAGCACGCTCCCAGCCAGGCCAGGAGTGCCCAGGAGGAGGCATTTGAGCTTGGGAGGGTTTCACCAGGCAGGGAAGTGTGGAGGTGATGAGGGCTTTCCAAACAGGAAACCAGCATGTGCAAAGGCCAAGGGGTGCACAGCTCACTGCTATGGAGCCCCAAGTGACTGGAGGGGAGAAGACTGGGGAAGAGGAGACAGTGGTCAGATGATCGAGGCATTTAGTGAATGAGTGGGTGAATGAATGAATGACTCCTGGACACCCTTGATCACAAAGCTAATAACTGGGTGTTGAGGCCAGACCTCTTCCCTGGTCCCTGACGGGCTCAGCTTGGAGTCAAGGATGTTTGTTGTGCTAGAATAGATCCCAGAATGAACCAGGCGGTTTAGAGCTGGGACAAGCCCCATCCTGGGAACAGTGAGGGAATAGGCTACGAGCGGCGTGGAGAGACTGGCAGGTGGACAGACAAACCTGGGCTCCAGTCCTGGCTCTGACGCCTCCAGCTGTGTGATCTTGACTTGAGCTCTCTGAGCCTGGTTCCTTTCGGGATGGTTGCGGCGACTGACTAAGGAAGCATGTCTGAAGGTGCCCGGTGTGAGGCTGGGGAAAGTGCACTGAATCTGAAATTTTTGATCCATCTGAAGTTCCAAGTTGACGTTACTATTAGTTCAGAGCTTTGCAGCTGCACGACAAGGTGGAATTGGCAACTTTGGATCTTTGAGCATTCCAGGCAGAGCTGGCTTCATGGGTGTGATGGGGCCCTGTGTTCATAAGGCCAGGTGCTCAGGGCTTCAAGCTTAGCAGTCTCCATCTTGAAATTCTTAAGAATCTTCTCTCTGAATCTGTGTTTTGTAAGTGGTGGCTGATGGGACAGTGGGGCATGCCCCAGGAGCCTGGAGCCTCAGTTCATGCGTGTTCCTGTCTCCCTGGGATAAGTGCTCAGGTGACTGCTTCCCTCACCCCAGCAACACAGGCCCCAAACCTCTGCAAACGTCTGATGGCAATGGGTCAAATCAGCCCGGCAGTGTCTCACTGCCCCCCTTTGCCCTCTGCAGGGACCTAGGTGTAGGTACAGAGAGGGTGGGTCTCGTGTGCACCTGTGTTGTCTCCGGGCAGGGCGAGGAGACAGCTGTCTGGGCTGGCAGTCCTTGGAGCATTAGGTGGGTGACTCAGCAGGGGCCCACCCGAATCTAGGTACTGAGTGCATCATCATGGTGCAGAGGTTAGGGGAGTTGGAGGTTGAAGCTGGGGGTGGCCTGTCTGCTATGAGGGGGCAGTGGGCAGTGGGAAGAGGAGACTGACTTCCCCCACACTGGCTGGGGCTTTGCATTGTCACCTTGCACTGGGCCCTGCAAATTCTGTAGCTGACCCCGACTGCAGGAATCTGTGTTTTCATATTCCCCTCCTCAGCTCAGAGTCACAGACCTTATGTGATATGGCCAGACGGTTCTGATCCCACTGTTGTGTGGCAGAGGTGGGCTTTGAACCCAGATCTGACCAAAGGACATTCCCACTCTGCCAGCATCGCTGATTTTAAGTTTGGAGGCTGGCACAGCTGTGGCTGGGAGCTGGTCCCTCCTGCCCATCCTGTGCCACCCTGACCCTGGGGAGCCTGAGGTTTGAGACGCTGGGTCTGGGGCCTGGGCCCCCAGCCGGCCACCCCTGTGCCCCTGGCCCACAGTCACCTCTGCCTTGAGCCGCTCAATCTCGATCTCCCCATCCTCAATCTGCTGCCGTAGCTGCTTGGCCACTGTCTTCTCGGTCTCCACGATCTGCAGCAGGTGCAAGTACTTCTGCATCAGAGCTTCGTGCTCCGTGGCCAGGGTCCGGTAGCTGCGGACAGATGGGCACGGCAGATTAGACACTGACTCCTTGTCCTCTACACATCCAAGCAGGAGTGGGGCTCACCTACTGGCTGCTCTTAGGAGAAGGTCCTGACTCCCAGACACAGTGCCCGAGGCCTTGACCTGGCTGCTGTGCTGGCGTTGATTGCTCTGGCCCCTTCCCCAGCTCTGGGCTCACACTCTGACCTCTGGTTCCTCCACTGGTTCTCTGCTCACCTCGCCCCACACCTCACCCCTCTGGGCCTTTGCACAGATAGATCTTCTGTCTGTAACAGGCCTCCTCCCTCCTTCTCTCTCTGGGCTAGCTCCATCCTCCTTCCCAGAGCGGGTCCCAGTTGAAATGTCATCTCCACGAAGCTTTCCCTGCCCTCTCCCCCAGACCGTGTAGGGTGTTCCTGCAGTACACTGGGCTGCTATTACCACAGCACTGGCCAGATGATTGGTTGTTTTCAGTTATTTCTGTTCCCTGAGGAGAGCCTGCATTCTCTGAGGGCATGCCTGTGCTGCTTAGCCCTGTCTCCCCAGGGCCTAGCACAGTGTCTGAGACTAGAAGATGCTCAGCGAACATCTGTTCCCTGGATGCAAGTGAGTGGATGGATGACATACAGAGGAGGGTCAGGTACCTAGATTCCACCATCTGAAGAACCTGCACAGTATACCTGGGTTCCAAATCGTGCACCACAGGCTGTTAGCGCTGTAAGATTAAGAAGAGAGGCTAGCAACAAGGACCTGTAATCAGGGAAGACTTCCTGGAGGAAGATCCCCCCTCTCCCACCAGAATTGGAACCTAGGCCTTCTGACTCCAAACCCAGCATTCTGGGCATGTGCCTATTCAAGAGTAGCCTTGGGTGGAAGGCCTGTGTTGGGGATAATTGGCAATGGGGCTGGATGTTTAGGTGGGGCCAGATCAGATAGCACCCCAAAGGGTCAGAGGAGTGAAGAAGTGGCCCCAGCATTTGTGTAAACGACCATGTCTCAGATTTGCAGAGCATCGCAACTAGGGGGAGGGTGGGAAGGTGGGACTTGGAAGATTAGCAGGGCAGGTGGGGAGCATCACGTGCCCACTTCTCCCTGACACCCACAGCACCAGCACTTGAAGGTGTCAAAGTGGGGAGAAATCTGATTCCATAAAGCGGGTCCAGTCTCAGAGGGCAGAGAGGCTCTGAAAGGGAACCCCAACATTCTATGGGGAAGGTGCCCATCTGGGTAGCGCACGGGGCAGGAGACTTGAAAGGCAGGCACAGACTGGGAGGGAAGGTTTAGAGGTCTCTGGGAGTGTCTGCAACGAGGTCTGTGGTCCAGGTCTCCAGTCCTCCCTCTCGGACCCAATCTACCTGGGCTCAGCCCCAGCTCCCACATCCACCAGCTGAGGGACCTTGGACTGTCCCTCTGCCTCTCTGTTGGTCCCCAAGGTCCTTCCTGCCCTTTGCGCCTCCACCCTTGGCCACCTGGCGTTAGTCCCCAGCACCCAGAGGAACTGGGTCCCTCTCTGGGGTCACCAGCTCTATCTTTCATTTGCCAGACTGAGAGGACATTTTGCAGTCTGACATCTACTGACAGGACCTTCCGGGTACCCTGGATGTGGCTAGTCTGTGGGGTGCCGGGTGAAGGACACTGGCTTTTGTCACAGACTCAGGAGCTGTGTCACACAAGGTCCTGAAGTTCCCTCCTGGCAACAAAGAACAATAACAGTTTCCGTACAACCCCCCAGGTTTGCAGTCAGGACCCCAGGAGGCCGAGGGCGGGAAACAGCTTTGCTATTGCAAGGAAGGGGCTGGGTAGCGAGGTGGGGGGCAGTGGAGACTACATACAGCCTGGTCCCTGGTGGGGTCAGAGAAGGAGGCCACCCCAGCTGTGCCCTGAAGGTGGGAGGGAACAGAGGGGCAGAGCTGGCAGCAGCCCAGCAGGGAGCAAAGGATGGGCAAGGTCCCAGGGGACAAAACCCCATCCACAGATCAGAGCTACCGTCTTGCTCCCCAACCTGCATCTAAAAATAACAGGCTCTAAGAGAGAATTCTTTGGTTTGTAATACTACTTGATTAAAATGAGGATTTTGTGCTTCTCTTATTAAAATGAATTTAAACTAGAATATCAGGTTTTAAAATTTTCCGAATTTCCCAAGAGGCTGAATTGTCTTTACTTGCAAAGGAAATTCAGCTGAGAGCATGAAGGAAGCCTTTTTCACATCCCCACACCTCTCTCCACTCCAGGGGTGCGAAAATCCAGGGCCTTCATTAGTTTGCTGAGTGACGGCGCTCTGAAGCCTGGTGCTTCAGAACCGGGAGTCAGTTTTATCTGCAGGACGATTTGATCCAGCTCTGCCTCCCTTTCTTCCCTTCACCCTCCCGCTCTTCCTCCCTCCCTTCCCTACTCCTTCCCCTGCTCCCCCCTCTTCTCCTTCCCCTCCTCCCTCTCATCAATCAGGATTTAATGAGCACCTCCTTGTGCAGCCCCGTCTTTATAGACTCACAGACTCTTGGAGCTGGAAGGAAACTCAGGAATCAAGAAAGGCCAATGGTCTCATTCTATAAATGGAAACTCAGGCCTCAAACAACAGTCAGTGAGCATCAAAGCTGGAGCTGGAATGGGGCGCAAGTCCCTGAAGACGCAGGTCTTCACTCTCCCGCGCGGCCGGCTAGCTGGGCGCACAGTCCTCACTGAGATGCAGACCGTAAGTCACACTCCGTGTTACATTCTGTACACTGCCTGCTGTATATACACATACCACAGAGGCATCCCGTAGTACTAGAATATTATGCATACAGTGGGAGAGCACATGGCGTCCCTACCCCTATTCATACACGACAGTGCTTATTCTTGTCTACAGAATGTATCTACTATGTGTATGTAAATAAAAACTAAATTAGGCACATGCAAGAATACCCACTACTCATTCTCACCGTGGAAGAGAGCCAGTCTGTCCCCTGACACACACACGCACGTACACTCGCGATGTATGCGATGATCTGAGGTTAAAGAACGCTCGTAGTCTATCGTCCCCTCTTTGGTCACACAGCCAGCTTCCCAGGGAAGAATCTGTGGCTTATGTGGGCCCAGGAGCTGCCTAACAAGCCCAGCGTAAGCCAGACTGGCTGGTGGTGACTATTCTAGGGGAGGTGGCTCTGTTTCCCTTACCAGTGACCACTGCTGTGACCCCCGCCCCAGTCTGAGGCCAAAAGGGGGATGTTCCTCTGAGGCCACTGGGTTGACTCAGACCCCAGGGCTTGACCAGGGAAGACAAACCATCAGCATGTACAACTGGCCCTTCCCCCTGGCTTCCAAAAGGATGGGAGAAACTTTCGTTCAAAGACAGGTGGTGCCATTTGGCCCAATGGCTCCTCTTTTGGGGAGGGCAGGTTTCTGGTTTGTTGGGAGTCACAGAGCCCAAAGCTGGGAGCCAAGATCTGGGGCACCCCAATTTCCACTCAGGAGCCACCCTCTGTGTGCCACTGAATCTCACTGGCTTCATCTGTCAAGTGGGGCTGAAGGGACCCACTCACTGGGCTGTCATCAGGAGCAAACAACACACTGTGTGAGAGCTTCCAGGCCCTAGCGGACGGCGCGGTGGACAGAGGTCCCCACAGATGCAAACACTCGCTGTCAGGCTGCTGGAGGCCCGCGTGGGCTTGGCAGCACTTCTGTCAACTAAGTGATTCGCAATTTATTGGCTACTTGGAACCAACCTCTAATTTAGTGAGTTACTTACGGAATTATTGTCCTCTCTGTGACAGAATTCTAAGATAGTTCCAAGATTTCCTGCCTTGGTTTGCAGGCCCTGCATAATATAAATGTGGTAAGTTTTTACTCCTGTTACTAGGTTATGCTGAATGGCTTAGCTGATAGGCAGATTAGCTAGGTGGGCTGGACCTAATCATATGAACCTTTTAAAATTTTGTTTATTTCTTTGGGGAGAAGGGGAGGTAATCAGATTTATTTACTTATTTATTTATTTAATTTATTTTAATGGAAGTACTGGGGATTGAACCCAGGACCTCGTGCATGCTAAGCACGCGCTCTACCACTGAGCTATACCCTCCCCCTTTCACATGAGCCTTTTAAAATGGGGAGTTTTCTCTGGCTGGCCACCGAAGAGGAGGTTGGAGAGTTGCGGCTGGAGAAAAATTTGAAGAAACCAGGCTTCAGGATGGAGGGCGCCACACAGCAAGGAATGCAAGTGACCTCGCGGAGCTGAGAGCCATCCCTGGTTGACAGCCAGCAGGGAAACAGGGACTGCAGCCCTACAAGGAACTGAATCTTGCCAACAATAGGAATGAGCCTGGAAGCAGAGACTTCTCCAGAACCTCGAGGTTAAGAGGCCAGTCTGGCTGATTCCTTGATTTCAGCCTGTGAGACCCTAAGCAGAGATTGCACCCGAGCCCAGACTCCTGACCCGGGGAGCTGTGGGATGGCAAATGGGTGTTCTTTTAAGCTGCTTCGTTTGTGATCATTTGTCGTGGAGCAATAGAGAGCTACAACATTCTCTCTCACTGATATAATTCATTTTTAAAATTTGAGGTTTAATGCTCATATGATGGAAAGCACAGACCTCAAATGCACAGTTTGGCTGGTTTTGATAAATGCCTACACCCTAACCGAGATAAAGGTAAAGTCCCCTCGTGCCCCTTCGCAGTCTATCCCCACCCCCGAAGCAGCTACTGTTTGGATTTCTATCACCCCAGTTTAGTTTCGCCTGGTTCAGAGTCTCATGTAACAGGAATCAGACAGCGTGTCCTATTTCGTGTTGGGCTCTTACTCAGCATATCAACGATAAAATCCATCTGTTTTGTTACACGTATTTGTCATGAATTCCTTTTTATTGCTGAGTGGTATCCCATCGCACAGAGGTATCAAGGTTCCTCTCTGCATCTGCCTGCTGATGGACACCTTGGCTATTTCTAGCTTCCTATGGTGTATCAAGCTGCTAAGGACATCCGCATGCAAGACTTTGGTTGATGGTTTTCATTTCTCTTAGATAAATACTGAGAAGTGGAACTGCTGGGTCATAGAGTAGGTATACTCTGTATGTTGAACTTTTTAAGGAAGTGCCTAACAATTTTCCGAAGTGGCTGAACCACTTCGTGCTCCCACCGGCGTGGTGTGAGTTGTGGTTACTTGGCCCCATCTCTACTATTTCGTGCTGTCAGTCCTTTTTAATTCAGCCCTTCTGGATTCTACAGGTAGTAGTATCTCATTGTCTCCAGAAAATTTTTGTATGAATTGATTTTCTAAATCAATATAGTCCTGGTTATCAAGAATGTGTAGCAAATTAGAATTCTATAATGCTGCAACACTTAACAAAGCCCCGTCGCAGACATAATTTCATTTGGTTCTCAAAACAACCCTGCTACTGGCTCTGGTTTAGTGCTGGGGAGCCTGAGGTCCAGCTCTTCTCCCTAAATCTGGGTTCTTCCACTCGATTCCATTCTCCACAATGCCAGCAAATTCCACTCCAAGTCGTACCTCTGATCATGTTACTCCCCTGGTGTAAAACCTTCAGTGGCTCCCTACTCTTCACAGAGGAAAGGTCAAACATCTCAGCTGGGTATTCAAGACCTTTCTGATCTGGTTCCAGCCCAATGTCCAACCTCATCTACCTTCTGACATCCAAACTTGTCTCTTCATTTTTCTTGGAATTCTCTTTCCTGTATCACTGCCTTTATTTAAGGCCTTTGGGGGGCTGGAGGAGGGACTGAAGTGCTCCTGTCTAAACCCGTTAGATATGAGCCCTCAAGACCCCTTCTCAGATCAAATTTCACCCCATTTCCAGCTTCCCCAGATTCCTCTACTTCCCTGAAGACGAAAGTATGTCTCTCTCCTTGTACGTCACATAGCCTTCACACGCCAGAGCTTTTTGTACATCTGTCTAATGTTTTCCAGACTAGGCTGGGGAATACCTGTGTTGCATCCATCCCTGTTTGCCCTGCACCTCACTCAGAGCCTGACTCTATTGGTTCAATGTGAGAACTTGGTTCCACAGCTGGACTGGACACTCCTTGAGGACAGGGATGGACACAGCCTGACCTTAGGGCCAAAGTCAGTCCTATAGCCATAATAAAGGGTGTCTGGTCAGCTAGCTTGACCCTAGGCTCAAGCAAGGGCCCTATCCATCCATCCATCTATCCATCCATCCATCATCACCGTGATGGATCCATCATCCATCCATTCCTCCAACCATGTATGGTTTTAACACTCATCTATTTATCATTCATTTACCCTCTATTCATCTATTGTTCATCTTCCTTATATAAACTCAACACTACATAAACCCAACACCCAACCGTGCATCCATCCTTCATCCATTCATTCATCCTTGCGTTCTTCCAATCCACATTAGTTTATCGGGCCCTGGGGACGCAAAGAATCCCACTTGGTTCCTGCCCCTAGGAGCCTACATTTTACAGAAAGGTAGACACAGAAACGTAATACTATCCAGTCAGAAAGATCCACTGCTCAGAGGGGTGAGTCTGGGTGTCCCTGCACCCTGACAGTACTCAGCTCTGCCAGGGGATCGTTAGCTGGTGCCACACCCCAACCCACAAACCCATCGTTTCCCCAAGACCCAGAACGACTCAGTCCAGCTTGGAAGCCTCCATTTTCTCTGCAGCATATACTTTCCTCTTAGGTTTCTCCCCACCCAGCCCAGCGAGTCCCTCTAGAGAGGGGCACACAGTGCTGGGAATGAGAGGAAGAGCGGATCTGCAGTCCCTGAGCATCCAAGCTCAGAGAGGGTTAGAGAATTTCCATCTATAGATGAGAAAACCAAGGCCCAGGGAAAAGACAGAACTAGTTCATGTCCTGCAAATCAGTGGCTGCATCTGGGTTAGAACTGTGATGGTCTTAGACGCTGGTGGCCATAAGACCCTGTAATCCAACCAAATAGTACTCAGTTCCCCTGGTGTGAAAAAAGGAGCTTGTCGGGTTGAAGCAGGGGGGAAGCTGCAATGCTGCTACTCATGACACTTGGCTCCCTGTGCACCCTGGGGAGGCATGTCCCAGAGCCCCGGGGTCTAAGGTGGACCTGCCAGGACGCCCTTCTTACAGCTTTCCTTCTCCTTTCCTGGGACTTGGTTTTGCTCAGGACAGGGCTCTTGGATTCAATCTCTCCCGCCTGGACTGTGGGGTGGGTGAGACGTACCTGGCATGAGCGATGGCTGCCACCCATTCGTCACAATCCTTGGCGTCCTCCGTCCTCAGCTCCAAGGCTTTCTGGTTCTCATGGCTGAAGTTGACCGTGAAATAATGCTGCACCAAGAAGAGACATCTCCGATTACCAGCGTGCCCATAGAACCGGCAGTGTCTCCTGCTATCAGTCTGGCTGTTTTGCAAAGCGCCTCGTTGCCACATCAGCTAGGCATGGATTCATTCCTTGTGATCATCGGAATGCCATTCTATTTAGTAGTTTCAAACTCTCAATTAAGGCAGGCTTTGTACGATGTAACAAAACCTATGCTTAGGCTATTGTAAGAAGGAAGCTAAACACACAAAGCCCTATTTGCCAACAAATTGCAAAAAAGCCAGTTTTAAAGCATCAGGTATGCTGGGAAAAAGGTAGAGAAAACACACCAAGAGAACATCCCTTTGGGGACCGGGCACCAATTCAGTGCAGGATGCATTTAATTCACTCCATAAAAATGTTCTACACGTTTTTCTAGATCCTGGTGTTCGAGCAATGAACAGACAGACATGGGCCCTAGCAGAGCCCCCTGGAAGCCAGCTCTGTGTGTAGATGACTGATGTAGAGCCGGGGCAAACTTGGGGCCTGCTCCCCAAGCTCCTGGGGCAGCAGAGGAGCCCACAGCAGACACACATCTGTAACATTGTTCTTTGAATTAATACACCTAAAGCTCTGAGAACAAAGCCTGAAACATGGTAAGCACATATGTTGCCTATAATTAATGCAGTACAATGATCATTACTGTCATGGAGGTAAGAAAAAAGTGCCCAGAGAAAGCCACCCACAGATTCAGCCCGGGGAAAGCAGGAGGCCTTCCCAGAGGATAGGGCATTGGCTGATTCAGGTCTTATTGCAGTTGACAGAAGTACGTGGGGAGCAACATGGACATCTAGAGTGCACAGCGTGGTCAGGGGGTGGCGGGGCAAGCCATGGAAATAGGGATGTCAGAGACGAGGCTGGGCAGGTGGGCAGGGCCTGAGCCGAGGGATGAGGTGGGAGGAGAGCCAGAAGGACAACCCTCGGTTTCTGGCTTGAGCAACTAGGTGGGTGGAGGTGCTATAGACTGGGGAGGCACTGGCAGGATAAAGGGCAGGTGTCAGTGGGTGAATGAAGGCAGGGAAGTGGACATGCAGACTGTGGGTGTCTGAAGGCCATGTCGCTCCAGGCTGCAGACAAGGGTCGGGGGTCCCAGTCTAGGGTGGAGAGGGAAGCCAGGAGAGGGCTCAGTCAGAGACAGGGTGCACTAGCAAAGTGGTGGGGCCCCACCTTCAGAGGCCTCTGGGGTCTGGTCCTGGTGAAGCCAGGAGGAGAGAGGCAGGTGGTGAGGTGCAAAGAAGGACCCCCAAGCCTGCCCATTCAGAAGAGGCACCGCAGGTCACAGTGCAGTGCCGTGTCGGAGAGGGTGCCGCCCCTTCCCTCCATCCCTTGGTGCCCAGGCCGCAGGGAGGAGCAGCACAAGGCACATAAACTTATTTTTAGCTTCTGCTGACATTACTGCCTTTCTGTTAATTGTCACTTTTGGTGGCAGCCAGTGTGTGTGTGTGTGTGTGTGTGTGTGTGTGTGTGTGTTTGCAGAGTCAATGTCTCTCACTTGTTTCCTAGGAAACAGATAACTGGGCTGCAGAGTGAAGTGTCAGCTGCAGCCTCAAATAACTGAATTGGGAAGGTTCCGGGGGGCACTCGTCCCCCTTGAGAAGGGAGCAGGTGAAAAACGGAGCTGCAGGTGCCTCCCCAGCGCTCTCCCCATCTCTCGAGAGATGGTGAGCACACAAATGCTTCTTCCCCATGATCTCATTCATTCCCACATTCCCCAAGTGGAACAGGTGTTATTCTCTGTTCACAGCAGATGAACTTGAGCTGCAGAGAACTCAAGCCACTTGCCCAAGGCCACACAGCTGGAAAGCAGAGGAGCCAGGATAACTGGGCACCTGCTGTCCACTCAGGCTCTGGGCTTGGCACTTGGGATGTGAAGATGGAAAAGGCAAGGTCCCTTCCTGAAGGAGTCTGTGGACAGGTGAGACTAGAGGTTGTAACTCAGGAACAAGGCACCCTCAGTACACGCAGACTCAGTGGGGTTGCTGGGTCCCCGAGAGCCCTGAGGGGGATGTCCCAGAGCTGGATGGGCCCACTGGTGGCACGAGGCTGAGTTCCCAGGGTAGGAGTGGTCTCCTTCCCCGCTGGGCTGCCAGGGGACCCAGAGCTGCCAGCCCCGGGGAGGAGCCGGGGTTGGGGGAGACCCCTGAACCTGTCCCCTCAGAGCCACATGGAGTGATGGGCTTGGCTGAGGCCCCTCCCTCAGCCAAGCGGCCCTGGTTCACAGAGAAGGAAAAGGCCATGTGCAACCCTTGTGTACTGTAGTCTCTCTGCAATCTCACGCCAGCTGGAAAGCTAACCTCCAGCCTGGGCCTGAACCTGGCCTTCAGAGACCTCTGGCTTTTGACAGGTGCTGGCCCTCAGCTCCTCAGACCAGACCCAGGGCTCCTGGAGGCTGCAGGCTTCCAGAGGCTCCTTCTCCACCCACTCCCATCAACTCCACAGCGAGATGCTAGTCCATCCATCTGTCCCTTCCACTGCTATGGGGCATGGCTTCTGTCCCCGTCACCGCCGTTCTAGGTCAGGCCCTGTGACCTTTCTCCTGGGCTCTTGCCAGAGTCTCCTATAAGTGTCCTGCATCTCTTGTCCTTGGAGACAGCACCTAGACCCTGAATAACCCACGGGCTGGAGGTTCAGGTGAAGTGGTCCGTCGGTTGGAGGGATGGGCACAGGGCTGAAGCAGCAGGCAGGACCCAGAAGATCTCATCTCACTGCATCTTATACTAAGCAGGCCATGGATGCCTGCCTGGAGTGGCGGAGGGGCGGATCTGGGGAACGTGCAGAGGGTTTTCAGGGCAAAGGCCAAAAGGCATGCAGTGCTGGCGGCTGGGGGAGCCTTAGCCGTAGGTGAAGGGGAAACTGGAGGACCCAAGCGTGATGCCAGCTTCTCAGCACACGTTATCACCTCGCTGGAAACACAGCTACCCCGGGAGTTAAGTGTCTTACCGCCATTTAACCGGAGAAGCGGAGGCAAGTACCATGGTTTGCCCAAGGTCACCATCCAGGAAACGGCACAGCTGGGCCAGGCCTCAGGGCTGCTCTTGGCCCAGCTGTACTTCCGCTGCCCTGGACGGCCCAGGGTGGAGTAGAAGTGCCCCACCTGACTGGAGAGCAGCGTGTTCCCTCTGTGCTTGTAAACCTTCCCCCTGACAGCTGCTTTACACAACCACGTTGCCCAACTGACTAGTAGAAAGTGTTCGCTGAGGGGAAGTAAACTTCCACCCAGCAATTCTGAGTCATCACAGATCCTGACTTCGGGCAGCCGAGTGAATGAGACTATGCTCTACGTGGGAATCTGGGAATCGGGAGATGAGGGAAGGGAGCTGCCCACAGAGGGAGAGACAGAGATAGAGGGGGAGGGAGGGACAGACAGAAGGTGAAGCGCACAGAGACACAGAGAGGAAGCACAATGCACGGGGGAAGAACAAAACCCACACACACAGAGGGAAAGGGTGCGTTCCGGACTCCAGGAAGATGCTACGGAAGAGGGAAGCTGGAGAATTGAAGGAGACTGAACGAAAATGTCAGATTCTCAAATCTGCATGCAGAAAAGTCCAACAAACAACCAGTGATGTGGGAAGGGAAGGCGCCTGTGATCTCGGGAGGCCTTACTGTGTGCCTGGCACTGTGCACACGCTGTCCTGGGCTCCCGTGGGAGCCTAGCCACCTGAGAGGTAGGCGACACGACCACTTCACAGCGGGGGCTGAGGTTGGAGGTGTGAGGTGGCCGGTCCATGGGCCGAGCCAGGAGTGGAGTCCAGGTGGACAGCGGCTCAGATTAGTCCAGGGCTCGACCACCATCCCCCATTGTTCTCGTCACAGTGATGGACAAGTGAGCGCCCAGAGTTGAGTGGGGGCAAGTGGATTCCTTGGAGGGATCCCTGGAGATGGGGTCTGATCTGGTGCCAGTTATCAGTTGACCCAGAGTATGACTTGGGGCAAGTAAATCTCATCCTCCTTGTGGTCCTCAGTCTCCCCATCTGTGAAATGGGCAGTTAGTTAGATAAGCTGAGCCCTAACTTCTTTGAGTTCCATGCTATCTCTCTATCTCTATTTACATAGTCATATACATTATCCATCTGTCTGTCTGTCTGTCTACCTACCTATCTGTTGAGACGGAGGAGGGAAGGCCAGAAAGGGGGCAGGAAGACAGACAGCATGAGTGAGAGAGAGAGTGTGTGTTCTGAGACTTTCCCTGGAGTTCTGGATAGGCCTTGGGTGGTTTCCAGTCCACCCCCAACCTCAACTCTCCGGAGGCTCTGGGTGTGGCTCTGGCCTGGCCCTCTTCTCTGTCAGGTTCAGGTGTGCAGCCTTGCAGTGGTCAGAGAGCCTGGTGTGGGACTGCGCCCCAGGGGACACAACACGCTGGATCTCAGGCTGGCTCAGGCTGGGGGAGGGGACGGTTTGTGGGCATCCCTCCCTCCCTCCCTTAGAGGATTGCCTTCTCCCCAAGGCCTCTCCTTCCATGGAGCCTCCCAGGCCTGGATGACCTGTGGGCCTTGGACTGCTCAAGGCCAGTGCTGGGATGGCTTCATTTGGGGAACCCAGAGCCCATGTAGAGCCTGGTACCAAATGAGTACCAACAAATGGCTGAAGGAGGAAAGAATGAACAGACACACGAATGTTACATCCTCCGCAAATCTCTGATGTCTCCATAAGGCGCCCAGGAATCTGTGGTCCTCATTCTCCTGCTCTTGTTAATATCAATGGTAATACGGCACCGACCCTCCTGAGCACTTGCCTCGCGTTGGCCACACTGCCAGGTGTGGCTGCATCTCTCCCAGGCACAAGCCTGAGTGGGGAAGGCGCTTTGTTAGTGGGGCTCTGAGGCTGCGAAGTTTTTCATCACCAATATAAGCTCATCCCCAAAAGCAGAGCCCTGGGGGTGGACACTGGGTGATACCATTTTCTCTGTGTCAGCCTATTTGCCACCTTTATCCTGCTTCCTGGCCAGTGTGGAGGGGTTGGGCAAACTTCTCCAGGCAAGCAGGTTCTGCTGCAGCAGGAAGATCAGGAGAAAAGGAGTTTTGGGGATGGTGTGAAAATAGCAAAGGTTATGAATGCCCAGGGATTTTGAAAGTGAGGGAAGGCAAGGATTTAGGGGGAACAGGAGACAGAAGAGGGACTTCTCATCGCCTCCTACTGGGTCGCTGCGATGAGACCAGGACCACACCTTGGGCATGCCCGGAAAGATGCCCAACCAACCAGAACTACATCTAAGCTTCTCAGAGTCTGGAGGACTCACACAGAACAGTATGCAGGGCTCAGCATGACCATGGGACAGGACCTGAGCCACATCTGCCACAACACTGTGATATGGATCTTCTGCAGAACAGCAACACTGGTCTGGAATCAGCCCTGGGGACACCCTAGAACTCTCCCATCCATATAGAGCTACATCCATGGCCTCCTCGGGGCACTGATGGGATCAGGACTCACACTAAATGTGATCAAGGATGTAGGATGAATTTGGAAACAAACCTGGGGTCTCCTCCAGGAATCCATGTTTCAATACTGAATCCTGACAGGCCCAACTGGAGTTGCTGGAACAGATCCAGAAAGGCAACAAAAGCAGAAACCACCAGTTGACCTTCCCTGACTTTGTGAGAGAAGCCAGACTTGGTGAACTACTCCTGGAGCCTCACCAAGGCTGGGCTGGGCCCGGGACTCCACGTGGGAGAGACCCAGGAGAGACCTGGAGCTTCCCTAGACCTGAAGCAACAGGTGGATACCTTGACTTGAGGCTTCCCCGGGAGTCCCAAGGTGGATCCAGAAACACACTGAGCATCAAAGCCAGACCACTATAACGACCCAGAACTACTCCAGGGGCCTTACGAAGTTCAGGGCAGAACCTGGGGCTTCACCCGGGCTGCCGGGTATCTCTGCCAGTGGGTCTTGACCGTGGCTGTACATTGGGCTCTGGTGTAACTAGTCTGGATGAGGCCTGTGCATCCCTTGGTGACACTAATGTGCAGTCCAGGTGGGGAACCACTCACTGCTCTAGACCTACACCTAGGGCCTCAGCGGGTTAAGAGGGATTGATCCAGAAATTACGTCTGTGACCACAAAGCTCCTAGGAAGGGATTCAGGTATCACACCTGGGGTTGTGCCAAGACCAGCATCGCGTCTGGGTTCTTGTCTTGGCTGGAGGAAATGTTCTAGAAGCACATCTGTGGCTTCACCTGGGCTGGAGGTGAACTGGGGCTTCACCAGGGCTGAGATCCTGGGCTCCAGCTCATGCCTGGCCCCAAGAAGCCCTCCCTCCCTCCCGTATTACCTGACCACTGGCTGCCCTGGCTGCCCCATGCCTGTCTGGGGCTGGAACTAGTTCCCCTTCTGCCTCAGAGATGAGCCTTTGCTTCTGAAATCCCCAGTGCCTGTATCATCGCAAACTTGTACCACTTAGGACAGCTAAAGCTGGCCCGAGCCTCTAGAAGTTAGGGAGGTGGGTTTGGAGCCCTGCCCGCTTAGCCTTTCCCTTCCCCTCCTGCCTGTCCCAACTGGGCTGCGACACCTCCACCGAACGTGGAGCATCGGGAAACCACTGACAGGCACGGTGACCAACCATCCCATTTCGCCCAGAACTGAGGAGTTTCCCCGGACACGGGACTTTCAGTGCTAAAACCAAGACAGTCCTGAGCAAACTGGGACGGTTGGTCACCCTACAAAACATGGAGAGATGCAAGTCCCAACGGCCGGGTCAGGGTCTGGCTGTGCTGCCCAGAGCCAAGGGCCTCCGGGCAGCCCCTGCAGCTCCCCCTGGCCAATGTGCACGACACTAACACGTGCCCTGGCCAACCACACACAAGGGGTCTCAATCCTGAAAAATACAGTTCTCTCGCCCTCGAACCCTCTACCTGAATGATTTCTCATTCATGAATTCAAACCCATGTTTTTCAGTCCCCACTACAACCCAGACACTGTCCCCCTCCTGGCAATCAAGGACAAACACGGACGCTGGCAGTGCTGGGCTTCCCGAAAGGCACGGGCACTCCTTACCATCGGGTCTCAGCGTATCTCTTTCCTGCTCTTTCTGGACTGTCAGATGAGTGGCGCATGTCCCCCTGGTCCCCTATCCTTCCCCATCAAAGTCATCATCAACTTGTAATGACTTTTTGCTTGTCTTTCCTGGTACAGCAGGGAGACCCAGTCTGGGCCACACATTACAGATACCTGGGAACTCAAAAAAACACAGATGCTCGAGCCCCTCCTCAGACCAATTAAAGCAGAATGTGGGAGCCGGGGAACAGGGGGAGGACAGGCTTTGGGTGCTGGTAGTTTTCAAGTCCCCCAGCTGGTTCCAGTGTCCACCCAGTGCTGGGGACCCTGAAAGGGAGCAAGTCTGCAGTGGAAGCACTTCTCCCCACGCCCACCCCCCGATGTTCTCCTAGAGACCAGCGGTCCTGGAGCCACTGCCGGGAGCAGCCACAGAGTCACCCACCCAGGAGTTCCCAATTATTTGAAGCAGTGACACAGAGAGGCCAGATTAGTGAGCTGTGTGTGTTGAGCTCTAAGTGTAAGTAAAAAGACAAGGAAGCAGGAGTGTCTGAGAGAGAGGAGTTGAGAGACCACGTAACTAGAGTGGGGACGGGCGAGGGGAGGGCAGAGAGCGATGGTTCCTGGTCCAGGCCGTGGAGACTCAGACACATGTTTTCTCCTTGGGGTCCATTAATTACCACTGTAATTATTCCAAGGGTCCTTCTCTTTGTGTAAGCTGCTTTGAACGGGCTCCTGTTCCTTTCAAACAAATGACTCCTGACCAGAATATCCCCAGAGCCTGGCGCTGTGCCCCAGACTAGGCACTGAGTTGCCTTCATTTGCTGAACGGGTGAATGAATACATTCGTCACCACGGCCCAGGAGCCCGGCTTATTAATTAATTGATTAATAGCAAAAGCCACAAAGCAGGTGGCAATGAGTTTGCTTCTCAGGCCTGGGCGGGTGAGCTGGCTGGAAGGGTGTGGGCACTGGCTTGTCATGAACAAGAACTATGTCCCTTCAGGGAGAGTGGGGGGCCTACCCACGCCACGAAGGCACTGAGCAGTCCTGCAGTGAAGGAGCCTCTTCCAGAGCCTATCCTGCCACAGAACGCTTTTGTTTTCATTTTTTGTTACATCTACCAACATTCCATAAAACCAGAGGTCTGAGGGCTTTGGGACCTGGGGTTGTGGCACACACCAGGCTTTGGAGTCACAAGATCTGGGTTTACATTTATTATTTAACCTTAGTGTCTTCAACATGTCTCTTCACTTCTTTGGGGATGTTTTCTCTTTCACAAAAAGGAGAGGATATTATCCACCTCACAGGGTTGTTTAAAGTAGATAATGTTATGAAAGCTCCTGGTTCATTAAAGTGCTCAACAACGGTTTTTATTTAAACCAACGGAATCATTTGCAAAGGCCAAGTGATGGGTCTAATCAACCTATCAGTGACCATTTACTAGGACACACACACACACATGCACGCGCATTCACAGGTGTGTGCACAAATAGGGTCCCTCTAAAACTCATGTCTGTCAGAATCTGTGAATAAGACTATTTGAAAATAGGGTCATTACAGCTATAATCAAGGTAAGGTGAAGTCACACTGGATTGATAAGAAGAGGCTCAGCCCCTTCAAATAAATAAATAAGTAAATAAAAGACAAACCAACCCCTATGCATGTACACGCCCACAAGAGCCATGGGAGAGGCTCAGAAACTGAAGAGCCATAGCTGTGCTAAGATCAAAGGATTATTACAAATCAGCAATTCGGGCCATTCTTTGCATCACCTTCGGCTCCTACTTCTTTTTCATTCCTGATGTTCAACTGGTTGCCAAGTTCTTCGCTCTGGATAGCTCTGGAGTCTGTGCCATCCCCTGTCCTCACTGTCGTGCCTGCTTCCAGGCTTCATTATCTCCCACTCAGGCCATTAAACTGCCCACTCTGGTCTCCCTGCCCTTGGTCTTGTGCCCTCTGATTCATCCTGCTTGACCAGAATCCAGACCCACCGTCCTGCCTGGGCCTCTGCTCATTGCCTCCTCCAAGAGGGCGAGGTGGGCAGGGTGGGTCGGTCCTTTCTGGATTGGTGTGGGAACACCAGCAGGGCTAAGAGAGGCCAACACTTCTGTTAAGCAGGGCCACTGGGGCCACGCTGTACCTACTGAAGCCCCTCTGTGTGCCAGGCACGAGGTGGTCCAGCTGGGGGGGGGGGAGGGAGCAGCACTGATGAGCTGCACTGTGCTACAGAAGTGGTGAGAGAGGTCAGAACACACTCCCGGGGTGGCCTGGCCTGGGCAGAACACGACCTCTCCTGCAAGAGCCAGAGAGCAGAGTGGCCTCCCTGGGATCTCAGTGGTGAGAGGTAGAAAAGGACCCCAGGTGACGGGGAGGAGAACTGGGTTGTGGGGGTCAGCAGCGGGAAGAAGCACTGGCACTGTACACTTCTTTGCAACTTTTGAATGTTGAACCATGGGAATATATTACCAATTTTAAAGTTTTAAAATAAAAGGTGGGGGCTATCTGAGAGTGCCTGACTGACCATCCACTCTCCAGGTTCTTCAAGCTGTACCCTGTACTGTCTGGTCTCCAGGGCACTTCTTTTTGGGACCCCAGCGTTGCAGCCTCTTGAAGAGCGATGTTCCCTGAGCAAGCTTAGCCTGCCCTGAGAGCCAATGGGAGCCGCTGATGGGGTGGGCCTCTGTTTCTGCAGTGATTGTGCCCTCGAAGTTATCATCACTTCCCCACTGGTCCCCCTCGTGCAAACCTCTGGGACACAAGTGCTCCTGCCTGATGGACTGCACCATGTCTTTCAGGAGGCAATGGGTGTCCCATAACTTGTTTCCCTTTTTGTCCAGGCTACCAGGAAGCTCTCAGATGTAATTACTTGCCTCCTCTCCTCATCTGTGCCCACATGGTATGGGCTCTCCTTCTGGAACATCAGCCCCCACCAGCCTGTTGATCTGATTAGAGCGGAGGGGAGCCCAGGTGACAACCAGTGTGGCCAGAGGGCGGGGAAGGCCCATTGAGAGAGAAAGAGGGTAGAGGGCGGCAGTGGCCTCCGGGCGAGGTGAGTGGGCACGCTGGGAATGCCGCATGACTGACTAGGTTCTTCCAAACTATTTCACTGACTTCTTGAGTTTGGCTGAGAGCCTAAAAGGCATTTAAACAAAATTGGTTACACTTCACGCAGACAGCCTGACAGAGGAAGAGTCAATCTACATTAGGTTTGCCTGAATTTCTAGATGGAGTTTTGGAATACCGGCTAAGGTTGCTAAAAATTCATTTATTCATTCACTCTTCTAAAATTAATTTTATTTTAAGGTCTGAGTTGGATTTTCCAATTTGAAGAACAAATCAAAATTCAACTAGGAAGTCTCTTTTTGAAAATAATTCTCTCTTTTTTTCTGGAGAAAGAAGCTGCATTAGCCTGCTGGATTAGTAAAATCTGGTCTTTAAGTGTAAACTGCTGGATTTGTCTATTGGCCTAGATGTCCACTGACCTTAGCAACCTAGAACTAGGAGGCCTGACATTTATTAGCAGAGAGAACTCAGGGCCCAGCACAAAACAGACACTCAGGTATTTGTTGAGAGATGAGCTCTGTCTACCTGAGCCTCATCTACCAAATGAGGATTACATCTCCCTTATGCAGAACCACAGCAAGTGCAGGCTTACTTTGGTGGTTACATGAAATGCTAAGCATGAGGAGGATTTTGTAATCTATCGGCTGAAAAGGTGCTCTGTCTGAGTGGTGGCTGCATGAGAACGTATGGAGACAGCACTTGGAGCTTTCAGGGGATGAGAATGTGACACTCCCTGCCACCGCCCTCCGAGCCCAGGGGGTGGGAAGCCGCAGAGGCTGTAGGGGGCAGTGCTGGGCATGCGTGAGCTAGGGATGGTTTTTGTGGTACAGCACTAGCACAGGCTGGGATGGGAGTCGGGGGGGGGGGGACCTTCCGTGCTCTCGGCACTCCTCGAATTCAGGCCTTTGTTCCTGCTCAGTTCTACAGCCTCCTCTGACCTGGTCTCCTGCCTCCACGTGAGTCTTCCTCCTGTCTCTTCTCCCCCTGCGGTGATCTTCTGCCACAGAGATCACAGCAGCCCCTCTCTGGCGTAGAGCCCTGTGCTGGCTCCCCACTGTGCTCTGTAATGTGCACACAGGCTTCAGGAGCCAGCCCTGCCTCCCCTGCACCCTACATCTCCCGTCCTACTTGTCCCTTTTTAGTGGAGCCTCCCTGATGCCCGCAGGCTGGGGGAAGACGCTCCTCTAAGTGTGAGCACGGCTTGCTCAGCATGGTCTCTGCCTCCTGTCATTAACCCATCATGACTGGTCCTTTGCCTTTCTCCTTAGCTACTGTGTGTGTGTGTGTGCGCGTGTGTGATGATCAGGTGTGCATTTTGGAAAGCGGTCTGGCTGCAGAGAGGCGCATGGAAGGGGGTACACAGCAGATGCAGGGAGACAGTGGATGGCATTAGTGCTGTTCTCCCAGCATTTCTGGAGCCCTGCTTTCAGGCACATGGTGAGTCTGCACTTCCCTGTTGACTTGCAACTGAAGCCATGTGACTTGCCTCGTCACGCTGAACTGTGGCCAGAGTGGGGTCACGTGGGGGAAAGCTTTAAGAGCCAGGGAGAGCTCCTCCCCTCGGCTGAGGTGACTGTGGAGGGAGGTGTCAGGACAAATCTCTATCAGGCTGGGTCCCCGAGGGATCACAATGAGCACTGCCTCCTGCCAACCGCAAGGGACATAAAGCATGAGCGTGAAATCAACATTCATTGTGTGAATGGAGATCTGGGGGCTGGGTGTCACTGCAGCATGATGCTGCCCACCCTGACCAGTACACCGCTGACGAGGCTCCCACCTAAGTCCAGATGAGAGATGACGGTGGCCTGGACCAGAGCAGTGGGGGAACAGAGGGACACAGGTGGAGAGCGAGGCTTAGGAGGTAAAATCGACAGGGCTGGGTGATGGTGTGGAACCAGGCATGAAGGAAGCCCCCGCGGCCTTTTTTCCTCTTTTAGGGGCATGCCTGCTCAGATGTTTTCAGAAACTCACGGGTTCTTTAAGATTTTCCATCCTATCTTTATATCCAGAGTCAGGGCTCCATGTTGACTTGCTTCAAACTTGCCAGAGACCCAGGTGATCTGGGTCACTGCTTCATCAAAGAAGAGCCTTGTCATAGGGTGAAGCCATAACAGCTACAATACATTGGTCAGACCTGCCGTGCCGCGCTGGGGCTTTACAAACAGCACACAGCACAGCACTCAGACAGGGTGCAAGGAGGGCTACGTGGTGGTCTCCATCTCACAGTCGGGGAAACGGAAGCTCAGAGAGGCTGAAGACCTTCCCAAGCTAGGAGGGAGCAGAGCCAGGATCCAAAGCCAGTTTGTGTGGCTTGAAACTCGCGGCTTTTCCCTAATGCCGCCTCCCTGCCAGAGGGGGAGTACCTCCTCAGTGAATGAGCTGGGAGTCTATGTGTTTGCGGGGCTGCGAGCTCCTCTCTGAGCAGAGGGCGGGCCAGCGGGGGTGTCCAAGGCTCCCAGCTGCTCCCTGCACGACAGTCGCCCTCACAGAGGTGTTTGGGCGTTGGCAGTGTTCTGGGCCCCTCTCAAGTGCACGCGTCACCAACGCTCCTGCATAAACATCAGGGGGCTGAGTCCTGTTCTTGGCTGCGTGCACACGGGCACTGGCTCCGGGCGCCCACAGATTCCAGGGAAACTGGACGGTGGGGTGTGGATGCCTGCCTTGGTGAGTTTCCTTTAGACTCCTGGGATTTGAGGTACAAGGTTCCCACCCAAGCAGACACAAAAGCTGCTTCACACAAGTCACCAGAGAGACAGTGGCATACTTTTGCTTGCTGTTAATTCTCTCTCTTTTTCTACCATTTATCTTGGCAGAGGATGGTAAGTCCAAACAGTCCCCCAGCGCAAGTCTTTATGCTGTGCTTGTGGTTGGAGAGCTCAGGTTTTGGAGTTAGGCACGCTGGGGCTCAAGTGCTGGCCTTGCCGTGTACGTTCTCTGTATCCTTGAACAAGTTACTTACTATCTCTGAGCCTCAGTTTTGTCATCTCAAAAATGGATTGCCAGTGATAACCTCACAGGGCTGTTGGGATGATTAAGGAAGGTATTTTATGTAAAACATGCAGTCTGGGACATAGTTAAGTGCTTGATACGTGGTATTCACTGTTATTCAGTATTTTTGGTCCAGGGTTTTGAAGCATTCTGCTATAAGATTATATACACCTAAATCTGCATTTGTAGCATGGCAGGGCTGAAGGGCTTTTAGCCGTGACTTTTGGTGGTCAAATTTTTAAAGCGTTAATAAAGACAAAATTGTACATGGAACTCTGATCTATCAAGCAGTTAACAGTGAGACTGCTCTGATTGATGTGTGTAGGGGGGTAGCCCCCAGTGGTGGCCAGCCCCCAGTGGTGGCCACCAAAGGGCCCCCACAGATGCCCTGGGGCTTCTCAGAGTGGCAGGAAAACCGCAGACGAGGGGACCTTCATGACTTGTCCACAGTTTGCGGGTGTGAGAAGGTTCAAACCACACTTGTGCCCTGGAGAACTGCCCCCATCCCCCGGGGCTGTCCTCCCTCTTCTGACAGGAGAGAGTCAATACCTGCTTGGCAGTGTCGGGAAACAGATCCGAGTGTGGCCACGCCAGCAAGTTTACCTGCACCCCTCTGGCTGCACTTGGGGAAGAGAAAGCAAAGGCTGACAAGCCAAGCCAGGGTGCAGACGCGCCTAACGCAGGGAAGTCCCAGAGGGACCGCGTGAGGCTCTGCCTGCTGGCACTGTCCTAGGCCTGCTGGGCCCCTGGAGGCTGAGTCATTTCACTGCAGGGCTCTGGGCCACAAGGCGGCCACCTGCAGGGCCTCTGAACTCGCCCTTTCAATCAGCCTGTCCCCTTCCACACTCACCCCCACTTGCCTCTGGGGCTTCATTCGCCTATGTGAGCAGCACCCTCAGCATGCCTGGGGAGAGGCCAGCGCCCCTTCTACCTCAGGCATCTCAGACCTGACCTCCTCAAGAGGGGGCTCACCGTTGGCCACGGCCCCCACGCCCGCCCCTCCCCCAGCTTTCCTCTCTTAGCTGCTGGGATTGCATACACCCAGGATTAAGGCAGATGCGTGGATGCAGGTTTCACTCCGTCCAATTAGACAGCAGGTCCTGCTCGTCCTCCACCTGAGTATCTCTTGATAAAGTCTCTACAGTAAAGACCTCGTTCCTTCATCTTTTCAGGGCTGCCACATCTATCACCAGACTATTAGTGACAACAGCACCCTGACTGATCTCCTGCCTCTGTTGGCCTCCTGCTCTCCCAGTGTGTACGTTCTAGGGGGAGGGAGACCCTTCACAAACCACCAGCCAAATACATCAAGTAATTTCAGCCTGTGATAAGCAACGTGGATGAAGGAGAGAGTGCTGCGATGGGGTACCTGGGGCTACTCTATGTCCCACAGTGAGGCGGCGGGTGTCAAGGAGAACTTTTAGGCTAAGACCAGCAGGAGGAGGAGAAGTTGGTTATGAAAGGCTAGGGGTGGGGTGGGGGGTCATTCCAGGCACAGGAGCGGCTGCTGCAGAGACTTTGAGGTGGGTATAGGGTGCAGGGTGAGGAAGGAGGCGAATGGGAAGGTGGGGCAGGATTAGCCGGAAAGACAGTGGCTGGAGTCTGCTGGGTCCTCCAGGTCATGCTTGAGAATTTGTATTTTTCCCTGAAGGCACTGGGAGCCACTGATACTTTCAGTGGCTTAGTACAGGATCTGGTTTGCTCTTTTGGAGCTCACTCTGGAGGCTTGCTGAGCCGAGGGGGACCGGGAGTGGGGTGAGGTGGGATCGTGTTAGTGCGTTCAGTACATCAAGCCTGACCCTGAGCTCCTGAACCGGGCACATGGTGATTACAGTGGGAGTGGATCTAAGGAGAGCTCCCCACTCCACTGTGAGCACTTTGAAGACAAGGACTAAGTTTTATTTTTCTCTGTATCCACAGGACTTAGCACAGGCCTGGCACTGACAGCCAATATGTTTACTGCATGAGCAAGCGGCAGTGAGATTTTAGTGCAGGCTTGTGTATGTACAGTCTGCTCCCGACCTTAGTCCCACTGTCACCAAGCCGAGGGGACAGTGACCTGGTACTTCCTTGTCCCAATTTAGGTGTAATGCCCGAGCCTCTTCAACCTTATTTCAACACTAGAAATATTTGGAGGCTGGGGTGGGGAGATGGGCACCCCACACAGTGAACCCTGGGGCCCCATGTCTGCCAGGCTGGGCCTGGTCTGGAACCATGGGGCAAGCTCAGCGGTCTGAGTCACTGGCACCAGGGGTATGCCGACAGCGTGCCAGGGCTCTGTGTCCGAGGGATGTTGCTTTTAGAGTGAGCTTATTCCCCTACAATCAGGTCCCCTACATTCTGATTGGCCGAGAGGCTGAATGTACTACAGCAACAGGAGGGCAGGCTTTGTGGTGAAGACAGCGCAGCTGCAGACAAAGAGCAGAGACCAGAGACTGGTTCCGCCTCTGCCTTGCTGGCTGGTGCTGATGAGACGGTTTCCTCATCTATAAACCAGGCATACTCACGGCCTCAGGGCCATTGTTAATATGTATCCAGCAGGCCAACCAGAAATGTGTCCTGTGAATGAGGACCAGGACAGGGACTTTGTCTTGTCTCCAGAGAAAGGCATCGACTGGGTGGACAACAGATACTACAGGGACCCCTCCACCCCCCAGCTTCTGGAGCCCCTGCCCACACCAGAGCTGAGGGTCTGGCTGGAGGGATCTGTCTGTATCCCTTCTGTTCTACAGGATTTAGGAAGAGCCTGGGGTCTACACTGTGACCTCTCCTCATCAAGGGGTGAGGCAAGTGCTGGGGTTGGTTTGGTCAAGTCCCCCATTGAGATGCTGGGGCTGGGAACAGGGGGACTCCATGGCAGAGCAGTGCAAGAAACACCAACGGTCAACCTCCAGGGAATCTGAATCCAAATTCTAAGTCCAGGCCTTTGGGCCTTTGGTGTATGGGCTGCGCGGTCAGAGAAGAGGTCAGGACTGAGCGAGCAGAGCCCAAGCCAATGTACGTGGGGTGCTTGCAACTGCTGGTGGGCATGGGAGCATGGCTGTGCCTGTCTGACTTCAGGAGGCCTTGGGTCCCAGGCCAGGGTTCCAGGACCTCGAGGGTGCACCAGATGCAGTCAGATCACTGTAGCAGCAGCCAGAGGAAAGCACATCATGTTGGGATGGGCCTGGCACTTGGTGCCTGGGCTCCCAGAGCACCCTTTGTATCCTGCTGTTAGAGCATCTTCACAGTGTGAGGTGCCATATTTATCTGTGTTAATCTTCCCTTGGAGCCGGGGACTGTAACGTTCAGCTTCTTAGGCCTATGACACAGCACAGGGACAAGACTGGTGCACAGTCAGTCTTCAGGACATGAAACATGGAATTAACATAGGATACACCATCTTCCTCCAGCCCTCCCTCCCTGCCTGCCCAGGAGCTCAGCTCTGTGCTCTGGTGTAAGGGGCCAAGGATGGGCTCCAGCTGGGGCTGTGGGCCACTGGTAGTACAGGTGGGCTTTGGTCTGCAAGGATTGGTGCTTTTCTGGAAGGCTGGCAAAGGGCAGCTTATCCAGGGCTGAGAGAGTGTCTCTGGACCAGCCCATGTCTGGCTCTCCCAGGTGAGTCCCCCAGACTGCATCTGTGCCTTTAGCTTAAGGAGCTGCCTGCTCTTTGCTCTACTTTGCCATCTGGGAGCCTCGACCTACCATGTGGTTTGTCATCCCTAGAGACCCACCGTCAATTATTTCTGCCCACATTTCCCAGGCCCCAGAAATCATCTCCTGATACCAATGGGCTGAAGGCAGGAAAGGAAGAGACGTGCTGAGGGGACTAAGCTCAGATCTCTGTCTTGACCGTTAGGAGGAGGGACTTCAAGGATGCTTTTATGTCAGCCAATTCAATCACCACCAGTCTGCATGCAATCCAATGGCTTTTAAGACCTCACTTATCTTCTCAGAATCTTAAGGCGGCCTCAACTCCTGGCATGATATTGGGCAAGTAAATTTCTCTCTCTTGGCCTCAGTGTCCTCATCTAAGCTGTAAGACCAGCTGGTTGGGTCACCATAGATCGCAGGTCCCTCCCAGCGGTTACATTTCAGCATCCACTGTCTTTGATTACCTTCCCAGAGGCAAGGGGACGGACTAGATGCCTTTGGAAAGTGCATCAAGCTTAAAAATTGCTCTCTCGCTGTCTGGTGCTCCCACTCAGCGGCCGCAGGTGCTACTCCCTCCCTCCACGCCAAAGGCGCACCCCCACCCCACCCAGGCTCCCCGGGAGATCCGGGCCTGGCCCTTTAGCCTGGCAGCTCCGGAAACGCTTGGGGCAGCGCTACAGCCGCGACTGCGGCGGTGGCGGAGGCGCAGGGGGCGGGGGAGTGAAGCGCCCACTTGTCCCGCGGCCTCCGCAGCGGCCTTGGCCCTGATCCCGGCGCGTCAGAAGGTCCTTAGAACCCCTCGGCTCGTTGCTCGGGCTCGGGGTCGGCTGGTAGTTCACCACCGGTCGACAGCACAGAAGCGACCCCTGTGGCCTCGCAAGCCCCCAACTTGGCAGAGCTAGCGCAGGCGCCTCTTCGCTCCCGGACGCGGTAAGGCAGGGGCCCGCGGCGCTCCGACGCCGCCGTCTCGCCCTTCACTAAGCGCCAGGAATTCCACCTCCCGGGTCCGGGGCTCTCCGGGGCTGAGGGGTGGGAGCGTAGGTGGGGAGCACCATTTCTGGGGGGATGTGAGTCTACATTCATTGTTTCTGTCTGGACCGCCGAAGCCGGGTCTCTCGGCGCCTCAGCTCCCTCCGCATCTCGGCGTCTCGGCCCCTCCGTGCCCGCCTCCCGCCGAGCTCGCCGGGTGAAGGGCGGCCGCAGCCCACAGCCGCTCCCTGCCCGCAGTGCCTGCCCCCTCTGGCCACCGCGGGGTCGCCGCCCGCATGGGCCAACCCTCCCCTCTCGCCGAGAGCGCCGAGAGTGGAGGGACTAAAGTTCGGGCGCCTCCGGCCGGCGGAAGGCCCTGAGCCCCGGGGGCCGCGGCCCGTACGCTGAGGGGTCAGACGCGGCGCTGGCCTCACCTGTTTCTCCAGCGGCTCCTTGGCCGAGAGCGTAGGCTTGGGGGAGGGCGCGCGGTCGCAGACGCAGCCCTCCAGCAGGTAGAGCCCCGAGGGCCGCGAGCTCGAGTCGCTCTCGAAGTAGAAGAGCAGGTTCTGCAGCAGCGCGAACCACTTGGTTTGCCATTTTGTGTTGTCCGAACTCCGCTTGCTCAGGTAGCCTTTGCGCGTGCCGTCCTTGCGCGCCAGTAGTCCCAGGGACGCGACGTGGCCATCGTTCAGCCGGATCCCCTTCTGCATGGTGCTCCGAGGCCAGCTAGACTCCACGCGCTTACATCTCCGCGCGGCACCCGGCAGCCCCTGTCCGTGCGCGCTGCGCGCTACCTCTCTCTGGCGCTCGTTCGCTCTCTCGCTCCTTCTCGCTCTCGCCTCCCCCTCAAATCTCTACACTCCGGGATCTGGCGCCGAGCCGCGGCTTCTGGAATCCAGATGTATCATGCCCCGCCAGAACCAATTCTCCGCTCCGCAGAGCCTCCGGGCCCGGGAGATGCGGCCCGACCCTCCCCCGGCGCCGGGCAAACTGTGGGGCTGGCGAGCTGCGCGCTGGCGAGGGGCAGGCGGAGTCATGTGACGCCGATCCCTCGAAGAGCCCGTTTCAGCAGCGCGGACAGGGACACACGCACGCAGCCCGCCGAGGCGCAGAGCCGCGCGCAGGCTGCACCTTGGCGCCTCCTCCCCCTCCCAGGACACTCACGCACACGCACAAACACAAATCCTGACCTACCTCCCATGATCTCCCCTTCTCCCTTTTGGGCGTTAAAAAGCAAATCAGATCAATTTTCGTTTAACCCAGTGGAACCCCGGAGGCTCTCCATCCCTAGAGTTTGCGTCTTTGCGCCCCGCCGCGGCGCACTGTAGACCTGGGTTAAGTCCCATTTGTCATTTTCTCCTCCAAAGGCTTCCTCCACGTACTTTATTTTTCTAATCCGAGTTAGATGGAAGAAGGTAGATGGCTAAATAGATCTGAAAGAGCTTTCAGCCCTAATATTTGCGTAATCGGCTGGGTCACATTCATTTTAGCATCCAGCCTCACTTCTGGTGGCTTCCCCAGCGACCTGAGGACAATACAGGCGGAGATGGGGGGGAGCGTTTATTTTATTTTATTTTATTTTATTTTATTTTATTTTATTTTATTTTATTTTATTTTATTTTATTTTAAAGTGTTGCCATAATTACGGGCGCCACCCCCTGCGCCCTGAGGTCTGACTGGCGAGCCGCGGCTGGGAGTTTTCTGCAAATACCGCCCCCCCCCCCAAGCCTGAAGGCGGGCTTCAAACGCAGGCGCCGGGGACCATGGGAGCCTTCAAATAGCTGCGCTGGCGCAATGATACCTTAATGATAGATTTTCCGTTCTTATTTTTAGCTCCCATTCGCCTACACAGTTACACGGCATTTATCCGAGAACGTCACAGCGCCCGCCTGCTGCACCGGGAGGGCGCGCGGGCCGCCGGGCGAGCTGGGGCGCTGGAGCGGGGAGCGCGCACCGCCGTCTGCCGCAGAGGGCAACGGCCGCGCTCGGGCCCGGAGCGGCGCCCAGCCCGTCCTGGCCTGTTTGCGGCGGGGATGGGCGGCCGCGCAGCCATCCAGAGGGAGGAAAGGAGGAAGGACACCATTTTTCAGCACAGAACCTGTGGACACAATCCCCCCACCTCCCCCGCCCCCGGTCTGGAGCAAGGGAAGGGCCTGGGAATCAGGTGGCCCTGGGTAGGCCCAGGGAAATCCAGAGAGAGACACCCGGCTGTGGAGGAGTCGGAGCTGCCTGGATCCTGGGCACCATGGAGCAGGCCTGCCTTTTTTTAGGTGGGGACCATTCCGAGGGAGGGACTGCCCGTGTTAACCTTACTCTTCCCTCTCAGTTCCCACGCTCTGGGCACGGGAACTCTCTAAGGACCTGGTGAGGCTTTTTCTTCACGGATAATGAAAGCAAAGAAGGGAGACGGCTACACCTCTTCATTTAGTCTGGATTTTCCCGAAAGAGGTCCTCTAATTCTCTTTTGCCCTCTTTATCGAAGCAGAGTTTTCAGAAGTGGGGTTCTCAATCCAGGCTCTCTTCTAAACTATTCTATTAGGAAGCCTGATACAGAGGCCAAGAAAACTTCTGGGAAGGGGCACTATTCTAAATGCTTCTGATCAACTAAGTCATTTAATCCTTACATAACTGTGGAGTAGTGTCCACCCTCCACCCCCATCAGCTCCATTATACCAAAGGGGGAAACTGAGGCATGGAAGGGTTGAGTGACTTGTTCAAAGTCACTCAGCTGGAAAGTGGCAGAGGTGGGGTTTGAAATGGGTAGTCTGTCCCCACTGGCTATGTAGAGCTGAGTGGCTGGTCCTTGGGTTGCAGGGGGCTTGGCTTTTATCGTAAGTGGGGGAAGGATCTCTCAAGTGGGCCAGAGCCAAGACTGGGCCTGCTTGGAGGCCGCTGTGACAGAGAGACTTATGGTACAGGAATTGGGAACCTGGACTGCACATTGGAATCATCTGGGGACATTTAACAATTACCTGGGGACACAGAAGACCACGGGCAGGTTACACTTTCATGGGTGATTTTAATGTGCCACAAAGTTGGAGAACCGCTAACATATAGCAGAATCAGTGATGCAGTCATTGCTTGTGAATAGCCTGGGACTGTGTTAAAATGCAGGTTCTCATTCTGGTGCTGAGCCCAAGATGGAGAATGTGCATTTTTAACAAGCTCTCAGATGAAGTGACACTGCTGGTCTGCAGACCACACTTTGGAGGATTTAGGGCACTCTGGAGGTGGGAGGGATGGGGTTCATTAGTTAGTTCACTCATTCAATCACATACACCTCATCCCACCAGTGTTCGTTGAGCCACTAGTCTGTGCCAGGACTTCGGCCAGTCCACTGGGGACATAGTGATAAACAAAACACAGCCCCTGCCTCTTGGAGCTTAGACCAGCCTAAGGGTTCCGTCTCTATAGGGCCCTTAGTGTGACAGAAGGAAAACCATCTTCCCCTGACTCTGGGGAAGAGGTTCTGGCAACAGATGTAAATTGGGAAAAGAACTGAATCCACTTCAGTGGGCCTTAACCCTGGTGCACTTAGAAGGATTTTTAAAATCTCTGTGCTCGGGCTGAACCCCAGGCTGGTTAAATCAGAACATCTGAGGGTAGGATGTGGGCATCAGTGCTTTTAAAGCTCCCCATGTGATTCCAACGCACAGCCAAGGCTGAGAATCACTGATCTGAAGCTTGGGTGAAGACAGTCCCCTCTCAACCTCCTCCCTCACTGGGGAGGCTGATGTCACCCTCTTGGTGGTTTTGGAGTTCCTGGTGGGAACAGGTGGGTCAGGGCCATGCTGGAAAGTTGAGCTTGGCTCAAAGTATCTGCATCAGAGAGAGGAGGTGACAGCAGCCCAGGCATTTTGAGTACATCCATCTGAGCTGTGTACATACTGCTTTCTCTCCAGTCTCTGTAGGGAGAAACCTGAGCATAGCCTGTACGTGGGCCTTCTGGTCATCCCCCTGGTCCCCAGCCAGAGTTTAGGGTCCTTGCAAAGCACTCAAGGGAGTTGGATAAGGAGATATCATTTACCAGGCTGGCTCCAGCTTGGGCTGGGGAGAGGGTTCCAGGGAGCAGGGAGGCATGCCTTGTCATAGCTGGCAGAGGTGGGCTCATCGAGCCATCACATGTGCTGTCTACCAGGCCTGGGACTGACTCTTTCCCAGAGGTGGAGGAGATGTCCACAGGAGCATCACAAGTGCATCTGGGCTTTGCCTTGTTTCATTCCATCCTCTCAATAAGGCTTCTGGACAAGGATTAATTACCCCATTCCACAGATGGAGAAACTGAGGGGGAGAATGGAAGCAACATGCCCGAAGGGTCTTATAGGGAGGAGCTGTGATGGGGTGTCCTGACTACTCACTCACCCAGAGCTCATCCCAGAGCTCCCACTTTCCGGCTCTCTGGGCTGAGGTCTTGGCAGAAGAGAGGTAACAAGAAGGAGGATTAAGGACTGTTTCGGTGGATTTGATCTCTGCATTTAGAAATGGCTAGCTAATGACAAGACCCTCACCCAGTCCAAAATCCTGTGAAGTCTTCATGGGGAATTTTTGTTGAACTTTGGACTGGAGCTTAGCTTGGGCATTTGTTGAGATGCGGTTGTGTGAGTCTGACCTGCCTTTAGGCCCTGAGAAGAGAGGATCTCTGGTATATGTGTGTGTGTTATGTGTGTCTGCTGTGTGTGTGTGTCTGAGTGTGGGAAGATGTATGTGTGATGTGTGTGTAACATTTAGAGACCCTTTGGTCTTTTGGCAACATATTCCAAAAGAAAAACATAGGTTTCACATCCCTTTAAAAAATGAAGAATTAAGTATGTGGAGTCAGAGCATTTTTGGAAATGGAGGCATTGCTGGTCGGGGTTCACTACTCCAACTTTGGGCTCCATTGGTTAGCTTTGCCTAGCGGACCCACATGCAGACGTCAGGGGTTCACATCTTCTTTCTAGCCAATGAAAATAGCCACATTATATCATCAGATTGTAAGTGTAATGCAGGCTTTTTGTAAAATATTAAGGCAGTATACAAAATAAAGAGATAACTCCTCCATTAATTTTTTGTTTTTCAATTTATGTTCCTGACTCTTTGCTAATGTATTTATCAAAATGAGCCTCTGTAACATACACGATTTTATAATCTCTCTCTCACTTTTTCTTTACTTAAAAGTGTACGGAGACATCTTTTCATATTACTACAAATTTAATTAACAGATTCCTTATGATTGGGCATTTAGATTGTTTTCAATTGATGGTTTTTGAAATAATGTTGCAGTTAATATCTTCGTATATACATTTCCCTCTCTTAGGCTAAATTCCTGAAGGTGGCATTTCTAGGTTAAAAGAATGTGTGTTTGAAACATTGGTAACTATTAATAGATTTCCAAAAAGAGCTTTTATTCTTTACATAGCTGTCCATAGGGATGAGACCATCCATTTCTTTATCCACTTGTCAATCTTGGATATCGATATTATCAATCTCAAATATTTACCTTTTTTGAAAGAACAAAAATGGTACCCCTTTCTTGTATTAGTTTTCTTTTTTCTTTTATTGCTTGTGAAGTTAGACATTATTAACTGTTTATAATTATTCACATCCCTTCTTTTGTGAATTTCTTGTTAATATAAATATTTTTAGACATGTTTATGTTTTCTATGTAGATTTACCATAGTGCTTTATTTGAAGAATATTAACCATCAACTATAATACTTGTTGCAAATAACTTCCACAGTTTGTTGCTTGTTCAGTCCTATATATCTATATTTACACATTGTTTACATCTTTATATGGATTATAAGAAATTTTAAAATTTAGACGTAGACAAGATATTTTTTCTTTCTTTTTGTCTTTTGATATGTTTATTAGCATTTTTTTTCTTTTTCTAGGACTTTCTCCTTTGCTCATTTTCCTACTGGCTCATAAGAGATTTTCTCTTTCTTCTTTTTTTCTTCTTTCTTTTTCTTTATGGTTTCTAATTTTAGATCCCCTGTCCCCTTGTGCCAGTTCCTTCAAGATTGAAACATATTTGCCCATATTTTTCTTCTTCATTTTTATAATTTTATTTTTTTCCATTCATAATTTTAATTCATTTGGAGTTTATTTTTAAGAAGGAGATTGGGAACTGGCTTATGATTGATTTTTCCCAAATGGCTGGTAAGTTATCCTAACGCTACTTGATGGAATAATCCAAACTCTACCACGGATAAGTAACATCTTTGTCACATACAGAATTCTTGCCTATACTTGGGACTATTTCCAGATGGTACTTTTTGTCCCACTGTTCTGTCTGTTCTTATACCAGGGACATGTGATTTTGTTTCTTACTGCTTTACCATCCATTTTGAAATCTGGCCATAGAGAAGCACCCTCCTCACTTTTCTTTTTCACAGGGTTCCTAAATATTCTTTTGTATTTATTCTTCAAGATTAATTCACTACTTGTTTTGTCAAGTTCCAGAAAAGTCTCTCTGAGATTTTGACTGGAAAGACATTGAAAATATTTATGCATTTAAGAAGAATGAATACATTTACCATGTTTTGTCTTCTTATGCAAGAAAACAGTACATCACTCCAATTCTTTGTCCTTTAAAATCTTCGGGTAGAATTTTATATGTTTCTTTGTATGTACATGTCTTGCACATTTCTTGTTTATTTGTGGGTATTTTATGTTTTGTGGTTGCAAATGAAAACATGATCTTTTCCTTCCTATTTAAAAAAAACTGAACATTGCTGATATATAAGAAAGCTATTACTACTTATATATTTATTTTGTAAGCTGCTACTGTCCTGAATTCTTCTTGTTTCTAAAATTTAACTGATCTCTTTGGGTTTGCCAGTCAGACAACTGGAATACATTTTCCAATATTTAGGCATTCTCGTATTTCTTAGATAAACCCCACTTAGCCATGGTGGATTTTTACATTATCACTGGTTTATTTAGTTTATCTCTTCTGAGTCAATCTTGGTGACTTAAATTTCCAAGATCATTTATTCACATTTTCCAGTTTATTACATAGATCTGAACCAAACATTTTCTTACAATTTTTTCTAATTTTCTCTATCTGTGTTACTTCTCCCTTTTAGGTGCTGATTTTGTGTTTTTATGTTGTCTATTTTTTCTTGTAAGGGTTTTAACTATATTATTATTAAGACTTTAAATTTATTTGTTAATTCTATTCTTTAGCTAGCTCATTAATATACACCTATATCTTTATTAAATTTCTTCTCCCACTTGCTTTAAATTTGTTTTGTTATTTTGCCCCAACTTCTCGAATGCTTAATTTATTTATTTTTATTATTTCTTGATTGATAGGTGTTTAAGACTATGCCTTTTCTTCTCTTTCCTTTTTTTTTTTCATTTTACACCTTTTAAAAAAAAGTGCAGACTTTTTTCTGGATCCACTAGGATTGCTGTATTAATCTCTGATTATCATTATATTAAAAATTCTGAAGTTTATTCCTTTTTTAGGTGGATAGTTATCAAAGTTTGATTGAATACTTTCTGAATTTCCGAGTAGATTTTTTGCTTGCTCTGACTTATTCCTGGTTCTGTTACATTGTGCTTAGAGAACATGGCCAGTATTATTTCTACATTTTGAAATTTCTCACTGTTTTAATTGTGCCCTGTTCATGGTCAATTTTATGACAGTTCCCTGGTCTCTGGGAAAGAAGGCACATACCCTGATCACAGGGTATGGAGTTTGACAAATATCTAGCAGCTTAATTTAATAAATTGTATTTTTCAGGAACAAATCTCTCAGTTTGATCTCTGTTCAGGGCAGCTGGCAGCTGTGCACAGAAGCTGCATGTTTGTATGACTGCGAGCACCAGGGCCGGGAAAAGCCAGTATTCCCCTCTCACACAGTGCAGTGCCCCGTGGCTCAGGGACTTGCTAAAATCCAGAGCTCAGTAGCAGACCAGGAAGCAAACAAAAAGGGCCTCTGAGTAGCCGTAAGGAAAACCGCAGTGTCCACGTGCTCCAGGGCTCTGATTTTACCAGAGGAGGCGCCTCGGCCCTCCGTTGCCTCTGCATGTACGCTGCACACTGCCTCCTAGTGAACCTGGCTGTTAGGCTTCTTAGTCCGTCAAGAATTAACAGCAAAACATTCACAGATGTGGGAGCCGAGCACATGGTTGACCGTATGTTAAGGAAAGTAGATCTCAGTCCCCCAGGGGCACAGAGCCTGGAGTACAGCAGTCCGACCACCAGCATAACGAGTCTGTGCTGGGCCACCCCACCACTTGCCACTTCACACCTGCTCTCCACTCTTCCCCGGCCTGCTCTGTGCCCTGGGAGGGTGGTATCAGTCTCTGGTCTCAGTCGCATCAAGGGCTTCTGGTCGGGTTTGGCCCACGAGAAAGGTTCTCCTGGAGGGAGGGAGGTGGGTGTAGCATCCCTGCTCTCAGGGGCGCTCTCCACGCAGCCCTGCCTCTAGGGCCCAGTGACTCCCTCCCCTTACCCCTCAGGACTTGGGGTGGTACCTACTTCAGGACTGAGCTATCTCTGGTGGTTTTCCTCCTCCCAGCCCAAACCTTTGGAAATCGTCCTTTTATTACACTGGTCTCTCAGATTTTCCAATCTGAATATTCTCTCTGTTTCCTGCTGGACCCTAACTGATTCTGAGCTGATAGGAAGCACAAGAATAATTCAGTCCAACCTCCTCATCTTCTGATTGAGAAAGTGACGTGGTCAAGGTCACAGAGAAAGTCCACGGCTGTCAAGAACCAGAATCTAGGTCTCTGGGATCTTTGTTTGCCATTCTTAATCTTTCCTTTGGATCAAACTTTGTGACATAGAGCAGGCTGGGATTGACTTAGAAACATGGAGGAATGTGAACAATAAGTCAAAGATTTACCACCCCGTTTATTGGAATCAGGCCCAGTTAATCTGATCTTTTGAATCATTTTAGGGGAGTGGGAGGGGAGTAGGCATATGTGCTCTGCTTCTCATTTTGATTCAATTTTCTTTTAATATTCTTTTCTTTAATCTGTATTTTCTACTTTTTGTAATAAAAAAGTTACTATAGTAAAGAAATAAGATGGGGACATACAGAGACATTTGAGAAATGCTTTCAGTCAAAAACTTCCGGTGCTTAAAAGAGTAGGCGAATCTTCAGCTATTTATAGAGTTTGTCTCTCCATATGGTACAGTTCTAGAGAGTTCTGGAGGGTTCTGGAAGAGAGATTTTACTGAATTATTAGATGAGAAATAGTTGTTCTAAGGTCCCATGTTGATTTTGGGGGGTAGCTTTGTTGTAGAGTCCAAAATAGGAGAGGATTTTAAGAAATGAAATTCAGAGGGATTTAAAAACCAATCTTTAATCATTAGGCTTTTTTCAGTATTTTAAGTAAAAGAAAGAAAAACCAGTGAGAGAATTTCTTTTTTTTAAATAGCTGTATGTTTTATTTATTATTATTATTATTATTTTATTTTATTTTAGTTGGGGGAGGTAACTAGGTTTATTTATTTTTAGAGGGGATACTGGGGATTGAACCCAGGACCTCATGCATGCTAAGCAAGCGCTCTACCGCTTGAGCTATATACCCTCCCACCTCCAAGGGAATTTCTTACTATATTCGAGGTGACCAAAGTGGATAATCAGTAACTTTTCTAGTGTGTCCTCACCCTTCTGAACCATACACTTTGTGCAATTCCTGGAACACGTGGGGAGGGAGGAGGAGCCTTTTCTCATGGCCTAAAGACATTGAAAATGAATCCGCAGGTCAGCTTCAGGGTCTGAGTTGCTGTAGACTGAACTCCGTAACAAGTGAATCCAGAAGCTTTGGGCTCAAATGCAGTAGACGTTTGTTTCTGTCTCATCTAATAGTCCAGGGTGGCCTTAGTACCAGGGGTGGGAACAGGATGGCTTTGCCTTCTGTCTTTGCTGTGTGTGGCTCAAACTGGAGCTGTCACATGTTGAAGCTGCAGGCTTCCTTGGAGATCCCTCTCCCTGCCAACCATGCTCGACAGATAAAGACATGGAGGTTCAGGAAGGGAGAGTGATTGGTTGGAAAGGCCCACATGCCAGTGTGTGGCAGGTCAGGCCCAAACACAGCAACTTCAAGGTGTCCACGGAGCTTCTGCGTCAGGTGCTGATGGCTGCCCCATTGTCCCCCTTCTCCACATTCGGTGGAGTCACGACACATTGTGGTGGTGGTGGGGGAGTGCTTCTGATCCCCGGGATGAGATTTCAGCGCCTCAGAGTGGATGCTTTGTCTGCCCTTTGATGACAGATACGACAGAGGTGTGTGAAGGGCCATGCTATGTAAGAGCCTTAGGGCAGAACCCACAGCAGTGTCAAAACAAAATCTGAGCTTTGGGTCCATTTGTCTTTTCTCTGGGGTCACTGGTTGCCAGCTGCTATCTGTCAGGGAAGAGGGTTGAATCTGCTAGGGGATTTTTCTTAGCTGTGGTGGGTTGATATTTGCCTGAGACCTGGAATCTCTCTGTCTTTAACCAGCTACTGAATCAGTCACAGGTCCACGCAGAAGATACGAGGCTTCTGCTCCAGACTCTTCAGACCCTTCAAATCTTATTGATGTTTCTTGGTATGAATTCTGGTGCATGGCCTCCTGCATGGATTCCAGCAATTCTGAGCACTGAGTTAAGAAAAGGTGGGCAGAGGGGAGCTTTGTGTCCCTCGAGGAACCAACACTTTCCTCCAAGCTTTGTGGACCCCTAGGACTCAACTCCAGAATGGCACTGGGTTCTTGTTATGTCCAGAACATAAGGGTCTTCCCACCACTGTTTCTTGCCTTCAGCCCAAGGGATGACCCTTCCCTCTTCCAACCCATCCCCTGGCTCCCCTAAGTGGGTCAAGGCTTCTGACATCTGAAAATTGAGCTCCCTAGGTTTCTTTATTGATCATTCCACAATAGGCAAGTGGTAAAGGCAAATATGCTTTCAAATGAGTGCTTTTTTGGTATCCATTATTATTAAAATGTGATTTTTCTCCTTAGCCTGCTAATATGATAGATTATTGATATGAAAGCTTGTTAATATGGTTGATTGACTTTCAAATATTGAACATACCCTGCATCAGTAGAAGAAACTCTTTTTGGTCCTGGCATGCAATTCTTTTTATATATTGCTTAATTTTAGCTGTTAATATTTTCTTAAGAATTTTTGCATCTATATTCATGAAGATCTGTAGTTTTTATTTTTTGAACTGTATTTATCTGATTTTGGTACAAGGGTAATTTTGGTCTTATGAAATGAGTTGGAAAGTGTTCTATCTTCTATTTTCTGGAAGTGCAGAACTGGTGTTAGTTCTTATTTGAACAATTCAGCATAGTACTGGAAGTCCTAGATAGTGCAAAGGCAAGAAAAGGAAATAAAAGGCATACAAATCAGAAAGGAAAAAATAAAACAGAACCTACCTGCTGGTGACATGATGGGTTTACACAGAATATCCCAAGGAATCTACAAAGAAAAAAAAATCCTAGAACTAGTAAGTCAGGTCATCAAGGTCACGGGACACAAGATCAACATACAAAAATCAACTAGTTCTATAAAATGCCAGTAAATACATGTCAACCCAATTAAAAATACAGTGTCATTTACAGTTGCTCAAAAAAGAGAAATGCTTAGTGTATTAGTCTGAAGAACCAAGGAAAGCCAGCGGTGTAATTCACACAGAATTCAAAGGCCTGAGAACCAGAGGAGTCAAAGGTGTTAGACGCCATCCGAGTCTGAAGGCCTGACAACCAGGAGCACCAGTGTCCAAGGGCAGGAGAAGATTGATGTCCCACTAGAAAATGGACAGAAGCCATGAAGAGACAGTTCACAGAAGAGGGCACAGGGATGGCAAATAATCACATAAAAAGATGTTTAAAGTCACTAGTCATTAAGCAAATGCAAATTAAAACCCTAATGAGTCTATCACTACACATCCATTAGAACAGCTAAAATAAAAAATAGTAACAATGTCAAATGCTGGCAAGGATGTGGAGAAACTGGATCTTTCATGCATTGCTGGTGGGAATGTGAAATGGTACAGCCACTCTGGAAAAGAGTTTGGCAGTTTTTTCTTTTTTTATTGAGGTATAGTTTAGTTTCTGATGTACAGCACAGTGATTCAGTCATGCATGTATATATACATATTCTTTTTCATTGTAGGTTATTACAAGATACTATGTTCGACCTTGCTGTTTATCTATTTTATATCTGTTAAGCCCAGACTCCTAAATTATCCCTTCCTCTTTGGTAACCATAAATTTGTTTTCTATGTCTGTGAATTTCTTTCTGTTTTGTAAACAAGTTCACTTGTATCATGTTTTTTAGATTCCACATATAAATAGTACCATTTTACGGTATTTTTTCTTTCTCTTTCTGGCTTTCTTCACTTAGTATGATAATCTCCATGTCCATCCATGTTGCTGCACATGGCATTATTTCAGTCTTTTTTATGGCTGAGTAGTATTCCATTGTGTGTGTGTGTGTGTGTGTGTGTGTGTGTGTGTGTGTGTGTGTGTGTGCGCGCGCGCGTGCATACACATATCGCAACTTCTTTATCCAGTCATCTGTTGATGGACATTTAGATTGCTTCCATGTCTTGGCTATTGTAAATAGTGCTGCTATGAACACTGGGGTGCATGTATCTTTTAGAATTAAAGTTTTCTCCAGATACATGCCCAGGAGTGGGATTGCTGAATCATGTGGTACGTCTTTTTTCAGTTTTTTAAGGAATCTCCGTATTGTTTTTCGTAGTGGCTGCACCAAATTACATTCCCACCAACAATGTAGGAGGGTTCCCTTTCTCCACACCCTCTCCAGCATTTATTGTTTATGGACTTTTTAATAATTGATGTGAGGTAATACCTCATTGTAGTTTTGATTTGCATTTCTTTGATAATTAGCAATAAGGAACATCTTTTCATGTGCCTATTGGCCATCTGTATGTCTTCATTGGAGAAATGTCTATTTAGGTCTTCTGCTCATTTTTTGCCTGGGTTTTGTTGTTGTTGTGGTTATTGAGTTGTGTGAGCTGTCTGTGTATTCTGAAAGTTAAGCCCTTGTCAGGAGCATCATTTGCAAATATTTTCTCCCAGTCTGTAGGTTGTCTTTTCGTTTTGTTTATGGTTTCCTTTGCTTTGCAAAAGCTTGTAAGTGTAATTAGGTCCCATTTGTTTATTTTTGCTTTTATTTCTATGCCTTAGTAGACTGACCTAGGAAAACATTGCTGTGATTTATGTTGGACAATGTTTTGCCTATGTTCTCTTCTAGGAGATTTATGGTGTCCTGTCTTATCTTTACGTCTTTAAGACTTTTTGAGTTTATTTTTGTGTATGGTGTGAGGGAGCGTTCTAACTTCATTGATTTACATGCGGCTGTTTAGCTTTCCCAACACCCCTTGGCGAAGAAACTTTTTCTCTGTTGTATGTTCTTTCTTCCTTTGTCAAAGATCAGTTGACCGTAGGTGTGTGGGGTTTTGCTGTTTCTTACAAAACTATACATGTGTTTAACATACAACTCAGAAACCACACTCCTGGGCATTTATCCCAGAGAAATGAAAACTTGTGTCCACATAAAACTGTACAGAAATGCCTATAGCAGTTTTATTGCAGAAGCCTCAAACAGGAAACAACCAGAATGTCTTTCAATAGGTGAATGACTAGCTGTGATACATTCATACCATGGAGTACTATTCAGAATAAAAAGCAATAAACTATTGATACAAGCAACAATCTGAATGACCTTGAATGGTGCTACGCTGAATGAAAAAAGCCAGTCTCAAAAGTCACACACTATATGATTTCATTATGTAACACTCTCAGAGGAACAAAGCTACAGAGATGGGAAACAGACTAGTGTTTGCCAGGGTTTGTGAATAAGAGATAGCAGGAGAGAGATCTTTGTGGTCGTGAAATAGTTCTGTATCTTGATTGTTGTGGCTACACAAACCTACACATGTGTGTACACATATTGTACTAATGTCAATTTCCTGGTTTTGATATTGTAAGATAGTTATTCAAGATGTAACCATTGGTGGAAACTGGGTGAAGAATATACAAGACCTCTTTATATTTTTGCAACTTCTTGAGTGAGTCTACAATTATTTCAAAATAAAAAATTTAAAATAATTATGTATAAGACAAAACTGTCTCTGATCCATGATAAGTGTTTCTAAATCTATAGTTTATGCTTTTAGGGGCATTGACTTAAAAATTGATTAACGTTTTATTTTATAAATTCAAATTTATAACATTTTCTTCTTACAGATTACAGATACAGAGCGATTAAATTGCTGCTCTCCAGTGAGTTAAAATTTGTTGTGTAACATACTAAAAATTGCACAATACTTTGTAATTATAGGTTTTTCAAAGCTGTTATTTATGTTTAGTGATATAGTGAATGTACATAGTATAAAAAGCTAGCAGTGTCCCCACTCCCCATGTCCTTCGTTCCATTCCCCAAAGGCAGCTGCCCTCAAATCCTCTGACTTCTTTCCCCTACATTTACCATGCCTCTAAATGATATGTTTATACAGATATTGTATCATTTATCAATTATAGATATTGGTTCACATTTTGTTGTGGTAGATGTGGGCTTAACTCTTCCACAACCCTCCCATTGTTGGACCTGGAGTTAATAATTGCCTTGGTTTTCATTTCCCTGCTTTTCTCCCTACCGGTGGCTACAGAGTTTCTCATATGCTCTCTCTCCTGGCTACTCTTTAGGACAACTGTATACATTTCCCTGGGTCTTGTCTTTTTGCTCTTCTGGATTGAATTCCCTGATTTCTGGATCCTGTATGTTTTTCTTATGTATGTATTTATGTATTTATTGTTTTTTGCCGGGGGGAGGTAACTGGGTGTATTTATTTATTTAAATGAAGGGACTGGGGATTGAACCCAGGACCTCATGCATGCTAAGCACACACTCTACCACTGAGCTATATATACCCTCCCACCCTCGTTCTTGTTTTACATTTGCTACTAAAGTAAAAGATGTGTAAGAGATACAACATTTGAAGTACTGACTCTCTCAAAGGGTCTTTCATCTGCTGTCCCTCGATTGATAATTTGTCTGGGAATAGACTTTTAGGTTGAAAATGTTTTTCTCACAAAATTTTGAAAGCAGTGCTCCACTGTTTTCCAGCAACATGGTGTTGAGAATTCTGAAGTCATTCTGGTTCTGCCTTTGTTTGTCATCTGCTTTTTGGCTTTTTGCAAAGCTCGTAGGGTCTTCTTTTATCGCTGGTATTCTGAAATTCCACAAGAATGTAATAGTGCACAGGCTTTTGAAATTCAAAAAGTCTTTCTCAAACTAACATCTTTGCAATGAGTTCCAAAGGTCTATTTTGTAAACTTAAAAGCTGAGCATTTACTCTTGCTTTCTGCTTTTTTTTCTGCACACTCATTCCCTGAGGTTAGTGATGCAAGGACTGAATGGGGGAAAGGCTAGGATGTAGAAGGAAGTACCAAGGGGGAAAAATGGGAGGGATCCTGGGTGTCAGGACTCCGTTACAAACCACTGTGAATTGCCGGTGAAAGGCTCATGAGTGAGAGCAGGGGAAGAGATCTTGAAGAGAATTGAAATCCAAAGAATCCTAGATAAGCCCTGGAGGAGAAACCAGGCAATTTCAAAAACTGTGCATTCTTGCCTCAGTGCCTTTGCTTGAGCTCTTCCCTGACTAGAACTGTGTTTGGCTGCCAGCAGTAGAGAATTCACTCCAGTGGTCTAAATATATAAGGGTTTATTACCTCATGTAAAGGAAGTCTGGAAGTAGGTGGTTCAGGGTGTTTATGGTGATTCGCAGTCATGAGGAATGAAATGCTTTCTATCTTTCTGCGCCAACTTTATTAGCATGTTGCTTTCATCTTCAAGATCACAATATGGCTGCTGGCACTCTGGTCATCACATTCAAGTTCCAAGCAAGAAGAAAAGTAGGAAGAAGCAAAGGGGCCTTCACTGACTGTCTGACCCCCTTTTAAGGGGGCCTGACCCTGAAAATACATCTAAGCAACCTCCACTTACATCTTACAAGGCCATCGTGCCAGGGGGGGCTGGAAATACATTCTTTTAGCTGGCGATATTGCAATCAAAAGCAGGTTTCCATTACCAGGGAAGAAGATGAGAAGAGATACTGGCAAGGGGACTAGCAGTCTCTGTCGACCATGTTCTTCCCTCTTAAATCACTCTCTGGTGACTGAGCTCCTCCTGAAAATACAGGTGAGGGGGCACCTCCGTCTCCCTGATGTCCCAGGTAGAACTACAACTGTCCATCTCCATAATGCACTCAGAGGCCCCCTCTGTGTTTACATCATTTTTATTTTTGTCCGAAAAATGCTTGTCTCCTCTTCCCAAACCCCCACGTACACCCTCCTACCTGCCTATATGTTCAGATTCAGCCTTAGAGGCCCAGCCAGTGGAAACTTCCTCCAGAATTCCTTCCCTGATTTCACTGCTCTGGCCAAAAGTCCCTCTTCTCCTCCTCTGATTTCCATAGCACTTTGTGCAGCCATAGTAGGATAAGGGATTAGGGTGACCAACTGTTCCTGTTTGCCCAAGACTGGGCTTCACAGGACACAGGGCTTTTCAGTTTTAATACCAGTCCTGGGCAAACTGTGCTGGTTTGTGTGGGATTGAGGGGTTTATCAAGATGCTGGGCTACCAGGTCTAAAATTGGGAAAGTTCTGTCACCGTGTAGGAGATAGAACACTGAATGTGGCACACAGAAGATAGGGATGAGAATACTGGTTCTGCACAGATGGACCATATAGTCTTGGACCTTTCTGACCCTCACTGTCCAAGTCTGTGAAATGGGACCTTAATCGGCTTAGTAAGGTCCTGAGGAGGGTGAAAGGAGATCTTGTACGTGAAAGCTCTTTGCCAATGTGGTAATATACAAATGTGTGACAGTCTTCTCTACTATGTTGGTACCCTTCTTGTGGTCCACACCACATTCCATTGGGGGTATTTGAATTCTTGTTTCATTTTGCCTCCTAGGCTGAGAAATGTGAAGGCATAAGGCCCCGTAAGTCTGAAGGACTCAGCCATTTCTTTGTTGCACTATGAATTTGCATCCTCACGGTCATGTGCAAGAACCATCCCAGTAGTTTATTTTTGTAAGTCAAATTAAATATGGCTATGAGCTCCCAGTCACCATGGTTGAATCGTTGCCTGTAGTACTCCATCCTTAGGGTGAGCAAGGATGGTTTAAACCATCTAGAAACTTCAGCAAAGCTTGTGTTCTTCCATCCCATATGGTCACTGCTGGAACCTTAAGTTCAAGTCCAAATGGTTCATTCTAAGGAAGGGTGGCTCCTCTTCCTCCAAGCCAAGCCAGCCTCTGAGATCTTTTGCAACAGCTCACAAGGTCTTAGAGCTTGGGTTTCAGTCCCTGGCACCCATGGGCCACCCTGTAAAAGGTGCTGCATGGAGGTGGATGCAGGTTGCCATGTCACTGGTGAGCAGTAGCTGGCTTGTGAGAGCCAACTGTTTTCACCTCTCTTCCCAACTTCCTATTCAGTGACATGAAATTGGTAGCCTGAAATCAGCCATGGTGGAAATATTTACACCACAGAAATCGGCCAACGCTATAAATCAGGATGCATCACTGCCCTGAAGGCAGGTAGTTAGCTTCACCAGCATAGCACCGCCCCTCCCACCACGTCTCTGCTCCCTGTCTCTGGGAAACCTCGGTCTTTCGGTGGGTTGAGCCACTTCCTGCCCATCCCCTGTCCATGCAAGACAAGCCAGCTCTGTGAGCCCAGAGCCTAGACTTTAGACGTTCGAAGCCTCTCTTCGTTCCCCCGGGGCAGACCTCATGGAAAGCCCCGCTGGCTCTCTTGAGGAGAAAGAGGAGATTCCTCTCATTTTGTTTTCTGCAACTTTCTCTTTCAGATGACTCTGCAGTATCATAAAGCACAACAAATCTGCTCGTTTTTGAAATCCTGCCATATTTAAAGTCCTCCCCTCAGCGCCTGGCACTGTGCTCTGATCTCAGTCGAGTGACTGGATAGTGGGTGGAAGGAAGTTCAGCGTTCACCACTCACAGTCAGCTGGGCAGTGCTCTTGACCCCCGCCCCCGCCCCCCACAGTGCACCCCCTGCCCGGAGCCTCGGTCCCCCTGGCTGCAGCTCTGCCCTGACCTCTTGGCTTCTTTAGCTCTTTATGTAACCAAGTACTAAATGTTCTGTCTGGGAGGCTGGCTCCAAGGAATTTCTCATTTTCAGATATTTATGCCTTAAACCGAAGACCAAATACTGCTGGTTCCTGTCTCCTGTCTCTTCACGGCATCATTAGTAGTTTTCAGGAGATGCAGTCTGTTAAGTGAATCTGCCAGCTTGTCACTGGCGAGTTCTAAGGTACCAGTGACACTTGAAGAAATGCCCAGAATAACTTCAGCCAGCCAGCAATGCTTACCCAGGGAGACAGAAGCTCACACACATGAATTTATGGAGAACAGTGGGGATCTCGTCTATAAAACCCCAGTAATAGCTTGTATCCTTCTCCAAGGAGATAAGAAAACTATCGTTGCTTCCAACCACCTTACCTTCTTAGCCCTCCTGTCAGGAGGATTAGAAGCAGAAGTTAGTGCTTTCATGTGGCAGGTGGGTACCCTGAGACGGAGGACAATTACCAAAACTTAAAGAAAATCAAGTAGCATATAGGTGAGAGTTACTTAAGTGGATATTCACAAAGGTGAAATTGGGGAGAGTGAATCATTTATTCATCCATTCATTTATTCAAAAAGCTTTAATGAGCCCCTAAGTGCCAGCATGGAGACTGATACAAAGATTAATGAAACAGAACTCCCACTCTCAAAGAGTCTTAATTCTGGTAGAAGAAGCAGACACTTAAGCAAATAATTTCAGTGTTATTATGTGCAGGGCCGCCATGTACAGTTGTTCAGGTGCTTCACTGCACGAAAGTGCTCAGCTGAAGGGGCAAGTAGGACCTGAAATCTAGCCCTTGGTCTGCTTGCTAAGCCTTTGCCCTGATGAGGAGCTGGGTCTGCCTGAAGAAGGCGAACTTTTTTCTAGTGGTGAAAAACCTATGTAGGTGAGCCCTGGTCTGACTGCAGGACCTTACCGCACATTTTTATAGCATTATCTTCTGTAAACCATTCCAGATGCTAATCCCAAATGGATGTCCTGATAATCAACAGCAGCCACCTGATCTGGGTTCTAGACTTCACTCTGTCAGTCAGACCCTGTGCTGCTTCCCCTCTCAGGGCCTCAGTCCCCCGTCTGCAGTGTAGGAGTGGGCAAGATGGGTCTAAAGACCCTTCTCACATTAACAGCCTAGGTGAGGACCATTTCTCACAGAACACCTGATAGATGATGGTTCCTGCCTTTACACCTGGGTGCTGGATATAGGCAGAGAGAAATGCCAGTAAAGATGGGATATCCTAAAGGGGGACCTCAGGTAACACGAGTCTGGGGCTCTAATCAGGAACAGAAGGGCTGCCTGAGCCCAGTGCCCAAAGGGCTGAGTAGCTCATGCCCCCGTGCTGGAGGCCCTTCTGGTGGCAGGGCGATTGGAAGTGCAGGCCAGGTGGAAGACTTGAGCGGTGGTGGCTGGCACACAGAGATCAGCAGGGGGCCTGGGGCAGACTCCAGTTTGTGGATTCCAGACTCTTCCTGATTTTTTTCAGCAGAGCCAAGGCCAGACTACAGAGTAGATATCAAAGCAGGGACTGTGTCAGCACGGACCCGGGGGCAGGACCCAGGGGCCCTGGAGACACTTGGCACTGCCTTCCCCGAGTCTGTTTAAGAACAATGGGTCTCAAAGAGGTTGGGTACCAGCTGCGCCTGCCAGGACCCTCGGAGGCCAAGGACAGGTGGCAGGGGTGGGAACTGCCCATGACAGAGGTGGAGAGAGTGTGGTATTGTGGGCCGAGCTTGGGGTGGGGACAGCTAGACACCTGAGCTCAAACCCCAGTCCCCGCTCTCTGCAGTTGAGTGATTTTGGAAAACTTATTAACCTTCTCTGGAGCTTCAGTTTCCTCATCCATAAAACGGACACGACAATTTTGGCTTTGCAAAGTGGTTGCGAGCATTTGCAGTATTACAGGTGGAGGCCTAGCACAGGGCCTGGCTCAGAGTGGATTTTTCTTAAACAACAGCTTCTATTAATCTGAGCAAAATATGCTGCAGTGCAGTTCAGGCATGACTAGCGAACAGCTCTCTGCATGGCAAGAGAGGACGGCCCACCTGTCCCTCAGTTGATTAAAATGCCTCCTTCTGCCACACATCTGGGTGAAGGGACATGACGTCTAGCTTCTGTGACTCCTTCCTTTACTAGAAAGAATTCTAAGTGAGCCCATCACCAAGTTTGTCTTCTAAAGACAGTGACAAGCTGTATCCAGGGTAGCTGGAGATGGGGTTTCTATTTTGGTTGCCGACAGTATCAGATAGATACGTGCAGCATGCTGTCAAACTGGATTGAGACAGAGGATGGGAGATTTGAGCTTAGGCAGGAATCTCATACCTTTGTGAGGGGCACTGTTGAAAACACCGGTGCACACCAGCGTGTCCATGGGGTGATGAAACCGACAAGCTCTGGGACTTTCAGAAAGAGAGTGCCGTTAATGACAAGAGAGAACACATGGCTGTCACAGTGATAGGAACTGGTGGGAGGAATTAAGCACAGCCCTATAGACTGTACCTTGTGAAAAGCCTCTCCCACTTGATTTTCCTAACAACCCTGGTTGGGGGAGAAGTTGCCCCCACTCTATAGACAGAGAAACTGAGGCTCAGAGAGAATGGTAATAGACAAGCCAGGGTCTTGCAAACTGCAAGCTGTCGGGGATCAAAGCTAATGATACCTGTCTGGATTTTCCCCCCTCTTTTTTGTTTCTATTTGTTTTGTTTTCTATTTATTGACCCAGTATGGGCACATTAAACTTGAGTGTGCTGACTTCTTTTGAAGACTGCACAGCCTTCCCTGCCCTGCCCAGATGGTTTGAGATGCCTCATTATACTCTCAGAGGCCTCTGTTTTTCTTGGACAGCCTACACCACTGGTGGAATTGCTTAATCCTTTATGGATTGATGGGTTGAATGCCTTCCTCACTGAACTTTAAGCTTTCTGAGAGCAGATCATGTCTCTCTGATTTACCTCAGTGCTTAGAATGATGCCTGGCACGTAGTGGTTGCTGAGCAAATGATGATAGCTTCCCCTTGGAGGAGGAATGGAATTTGGTCCAGAGGAGATGGGTGGCAGCCACGCCAGATGGAGAAGCGAGCCTGGGCGAGAGAAAGGTCCAGGCTGAGCATTCACTGTTTCCATATCCTCTCAGCGTGGAAAGCACAGGGCCTTACACATAGCAGGTGCTGTATAATCATAGATGGAGGGAAAGAAGGAAGGGAGGGAGGGAGGGAGGAAGGAGAGTCATAAGCAAATTCTGTTCAAGGTTCTCTGTTCCAGTTAGTCCACCAGAGCCTGAGCTCCCTGGGGACCAGGGCTGCCCCCCCTTACCTTTGTGTCCTCTTCTCTTACCCGGTGCCAGGCACAGGTCAAGGGCTGGAGAAAGTTTGGAGCAGTGTGCCTGAAGCAGAGAAAGCGCAGTGAAGCGGGTTTACAAGTGTGGCTAGAGAGAAATGCTGGGTCTTGTAATGCCCTGCAGGGGGCGCTGCAATGCAGCATCAGCAGCCATCACCTGTTTTGGGTGGAGGGAGCCCCATGAATGGCTTAGACTAACCACTCCAGCTGGTGGTATGGCAGAAGGGTGGGTTACCCAGCCACAGAGGACAGTGAACTGACTTCCAGACCTTGAGATGGGGTGGATGTGTGCAAGATTGAGCAGCGACCCCTCCAGTGGATGCTGGGAGGGGCATCCTCCAGGAGAGCCCTGATAGCATTGGAGGAGAAGCTCGCGCTCTAGGATGGTACCAAAGGGCGCACGAGGAAAGGCTTCCTCTGCTGGCCTCAAGTGTTACGTTAGCTGCTGGCAGAGTGAGGTCCCGGCTGTGCTGGAGGCTTGATGACTCAGCAGTCTGGGCATGGACTGCTGGGGTGCGGCTCAGGCCTGGGCTGTAGGAGTGGGGCTGTGAGGGCGCGGGAAACTACACAGCCTGTTTCAAACACTCAGCCCACACACCACACGCGCACCCATACACGCACACAGCCTTGCCATCTACAGTCGTCAGCTCCTCGGACGGCCCGACACAGCTCTTTGACCAAGCAATGAAGGAAAGGCCCTGGTTCTTATTCAGAGAAATATGGAGGAGTTATCTGTATCTTACTGTGCTTTTGACATCACCTGGACATCGCAGAAGCCCCCAGTGCCCGCCCCCTGGAATAGCTGGGGATTGGCCAGCCCCTCCTTCTCCATGCTGGTCTCTCCAGCAGGGTGGCAGGGCTTTTTACATGATGGCTGGCTTCCAAGGGGGAAAGAGGGTAGAAGCTACAAGCTGTTTAAGGTCCGGACTATTCAGACCTTTAAGGTCCTAGCCACCTGAGCTAGTTTGAAAACCAACACATGACACCTCTGTGTCCTAAATATCACTTTTTCCCCCCTGTGGGTCAAAGCAAGGCAGAAGGCAAACCCAGAAGCAAGGAGAGGAGAAACAGACTCCATCTCTTGATGGGAAGAACGGCTTGTGCACACAGGGATGAGAAGGACTTTTGGTGGCTGACTTGGAAAACAAAAGCTCTACAAACATAATTGGTGAGCAGGAGGACCAGGGCTCCCGCCTATGCCTGCCTAATGCCAAATCCACACACCCACATCACTAATCAGATCATGGACTTTTCCAGCTGGGAATGACTCTTGAGATCATGCAGTGGGCCACACCCATTCTGGGTTTCCTCAGAAGCAGGACCTGAGGCCCCATTTGAGTCTAAGTGGCTCATTTGGGAGGAAGCCCTGATAGAGGAGTGGAGAAGACAGAGGGATGGGAACCGTCGTGGTAACTAGAGCTCAGTCTTACCGGGGGCTTCTGGGAGGTGGTGTGGAACTCCCCTAAGGGGCTGGGAAGCTGGGGTATTCATCCTCCCATTTCCTGCCCCGGCGCCTACATCTCATCCCAGACTCATGTAACTGGTGCTAGAAATCCTTTCGGGGCTTGTTCAGGACACCTTCATTCACTCCCAGTTCTGGAGGCTTCTGATTGTCACGGCCCCCAGGCTGGGGAGGCTGTACTGCTGGTTACCCTGGAGCCACATGCCGCAACTCGGCTGAGTTCTGTAGCAGCTGATGAAATTTTAGACTTTTCCAAGGGCAGCAAGTGGTTCCCTCTGCTTAGGTCCCTGGGCTCTCCCTGCCTCTCCCAACCTGAGAGTGTCTTCTGGGTGTGAGAGCTGAAATTAGAACTTGTGGTAGACTGTTACTTCGGTGGCCGCCCACGAACCATGCGTCCCAGTGTGCATACCCTGGTACGGTCCCCTCCCACATTGACTCTGAGCTTGGTTATGTGACTTGCATTAGCCAACGGGACATTAGCGAATGTGAGGCAAACAGAGGCTTGCTAAGTAAGTGCTTTTCTTCTTGCAACCCAGCTGCAGGGCTGTCAGGAAGTCCAAGCCATCCTGCTGGAGGGAGAGATCATGTGAAGAAAACAACACAGAGAGAGAGACACGAGCCACGTGGAGGAGCCCTGGGCCACTGGACAGGTGAGTGAGGCCTTTTTAGACCTTCCAGCTCAGCCCAGGCAGCAGCTGAATGCAGGGGCAGTACATGAGCAGAAGAACCACTCATCTGTGCTCTGCCTGAATTCCTGACCCTCAGATCTCAAGCAAACAGAAATGGTTCTTGTTTTAAGCCACTCACTTTTGGGTGGTTACGCAGCGGTAGGTAAGTGGACTAGCACTTCAGGCCTTGCCCGCCCACATGCTCCTGAAATTTACTGACACTCTGTCCCCTTCCTCTGTAAGTCAAAGATCCTTCACAATCAGTTCGAGGAAGAGGGGAATTAGGGCAACGAACACGGCCTCTCTGTTTCTGGGCTTGATAGGAGTGGCAGGGAGCTAAGCGCCTCCCCTCTGGAAGGGCATTCCCCTGCTGAAAGGCCTCAGGACCTTCAGGCAGCATGTCTGATGGTGCTGCCCTGCAGCGCTGCCCACAAATGCCACCAGATGTCTCAGCAAGAGGTGTGGTGCATTCCCCGTCTTGCCCTGGGACCTCTCACCTGAGAGCGAGAAATGGGAGGCCCAACTTCGTAGGCCTGGCGTCGGCAGGCCACCAAGAGCCCTGAGTCATAGGCCAGCTCGAGATCCCTCTCCATCCTGTCTGAGCTGGAAGGCCTACTTCATCAGGAGGCTCAGTTGGACCCAGGTGCTGCTCGCAGTCTTGTCTAGGCTGCTTAGAACCAGCTCAGAAAAGACAGATGCAGCCGAAATCCCAGGGCCACCTCCCAATAGAAGCAGAAAATAGTATTAGAGACTAATCATCCTGTAGGATTTCTCAGTGAGTTCCATGGCTATTTGTGTGCAAAAATCGTCACCAAATGGAAATGTCATGTCTGAGCGATGGGTTTTGCATCCAGTGGTGAAGGCATACCCAAACTATAGGGAAAAAAAGCAACTTAATTCCCATAAAAGTGAGCAGAATCACTAATGAAAATCTCTCCTCATCCAAATTAAGATCATCAACTAAATAAATCCCCCAAGCTGATGAAAGTACCCAGTTCAAATTTTATTAATAAAACCTAATCTGTTTTCTCAATTTTGTGGATTAAATTCCCCAGTTGTGTTATTTATTCCCACCACCTTTTCTTCCTGAATCACAAAATAAATGTCAATTTCAAAAGTTAGATGGTGAATATTCATCTCTCTCCCTAGAATATTCTGGGTGGGAGGCTTTTTTTCCCTGATTTAGAAGGGGAAAAAAAAACACACACTTTAAATATGAAGCACACATAGAAGAAAAAGAAATGGAAAAATTATTATAAAATAGTCTTTTTGCTTTTATTCCCTTTTTATCCCCGTTCCCGACTCCTGTTTACCCTCTTCCCCACAGGAGACCGAGCTAACGTGTTTAACACGTATTGCTTTGCATGCATGCATTCTTGTACATGCGCACTGTGGTTTCGTAGGCATGTATTTTTAATTGTCGTTATTGGTGTTATGTTATAAATCCCATTGTTTCTAGCGTATTTTCACTCAGCTCTATCTATGGAGCTAAATGAACAACGCATCCTTTGTAACTGCTGTAGGACGTTCCATGACTTGCAAACCTCATGTGTCACCTGTTAATTCTGCCCGGGATGGACACTTAGATGGCCTCCAACCAGCGGCAACTTTAAACAACACTGTAATAAACATCCTTGTTCATGTCCCCCTCACAGACTTGGTAAAACACATGTTCATGCATTTTATTTACAAATCACAGTGTGTTGTCCACATGCCTTTAAATTAGGTGCAAAAAAGAATCCAGTAACACACAGATTTAGAAAGCTGAATTTAGATTTCTTAAATTCTCTCTTTATTTTCATAATGAAAATGTTCAAAAAGCTGTTAACATTGTGACTCTGAAAACATTAAGAATCACTTTAGAAACAAATTATTTCCTAATCAGTAATACCCTGTGAAGAAAAAAAAACACATTAAAAAATCAAATCTGTTGTATTCATTTAAAATGAACACACACTCACAGTAAAATCGCCCAAGGTTTGTACAACGAGCCCATTTTTCCAGTCGAGCAGTATTGCAATTCACTGGAGGGGCCACTAAATCACTGAGCAAATGGATCAGATGGGCCCTCATTTGCCAGCACATGGTCTCTGTTCCCGCATAGCCTGCTTCTGCGACAACAGCATTCTTGTTCTCTTTTCAATTTTAACTCCTACTTGAAAGGGAAAAAGTCAAGTACATGTATAGACACAGCACAGCTCTCAACCTGCACTCCTTCCCTGTGGGAAGTTACAGCTCTTACACTGTGAATACCTCTTACCTGTCAAAATGTCCAACCGATTCAAAAGATGGATTTTTCAATGTACTCTTCCATTCTTGTCCAGGCCTGACATCCTTGGTCCATATTCCCATTCGGATCTGGCAGCTCTCCAGTTAGTGGCAGTTTGCAGCCCAAGCTGGAGACCCTCTGGCTTGTGTGTTTGTGGACGTTCCCTCGTGACCTCTGGATGGGCGGTTTTTTACCCTTAAGTTTAGCGGCTCTCTGTTTCTTCTGGGACCTAGCTTCAACTCTCTCAAAGGAGTCCATTGGGGCAATGGACTTGCATATCTGGAATCCTTCTCTCCAAATGAATCCTTCTCCAGCTCGCATTTGACATGTAGCCCTTGTGACTCCTGCAGTTACAGACTTAGGCAAAAATCGGTGTTTGGAGATTCCTGAGCCCTCCGTAATTGCTAGGAGAGTGAATAATCTGAGTTGTGGTCTGGTCAGCGCTTCTCCCTGTCAGTGTGTGCATGAAGACCCTCACTCTATCAAAGGGCAGTTCACCTGAGGGCTGGCTGACCCCCTGCCACAACAGGACCATCTCCTTTTTGGACTGAGGCAAGCAGTTATGTGGCTTAGATCACAATTTCTTAGGCCTTAACCTCATGTCCTTCCCATTAATCCTGGAACCTTGAAACCTCTCTTTCTTTCCTCCAACTCTGATACTTCAGAATAGCTCCCCCCAATTCCTATCAAAGCCTCTTTTAAACAGATGTGCAAGAACAGCCAGGAAAATGGTTAATGAAGAAGGAAGCTTTCCCGACCTGGCACTAAAGTGCGTTAAGCTATGACAGCCGAAACAGTTTAGTGCTGGCACACGGATGGATAGATGAGTGGAACGGAAGAGAAAATCTCAATACAGACCAAGAACCTGGGAGAACTTAGCCTACGGGGATGACAGCATCTCAAACCAGTGATGAAAGATTGGGTGGTACAGTACACAGTGTGAGGAGTACTGATTAATCATCTTTTGGGGAAAAAAAGTTTAGATCCTTACCTCACACCAGAGGATGAAACATCTGAATGTTAGAAAAAGAAAGAGGGTAAGAGAAAGAAGTCATCAGTAGGTTACAGAAAATACAACCTCAGAATAAGGAAAGCTTTGTTTTTATTTTTTCTTTTTAATTTTTAAATTATAGTTGGTTTGCAATGTTGTATTAGTTTCAGCAAAGTGATTCATATATACATAAATCTCCTTTTTTAGATTCTTTTCCATTATAGGTTATTGCAAGATACTGAATATGGTTCACTGTGCTATACAGTAGGGCCTTGTAGTTTCATGGCGTTTCTAAGCCTGGTGATAATGGTGAGTGGGGAGTTTCAGCAACCAGAAATCCCACAAGGGCAAGGCAGCTAAGGGCTCAGACCCTTCGGTGAAGAGCTGGATTTCCCCAGCAGATGGGCAACACGGATCTGCATGCTGGCTGAAGGTGAGGGGAATCTAGAATGAGCGGCAGAGGAGGAAGGGGAGGAGGGTTATTGATTATGGCATCGTGACCAGTATTATATCTTGAAAGAGACTGTGGTTGGCCACCACCTGGCAGGGGTCTCTGTGTGGAACTGACTTTGCTGGAGGACTTGGGTGGAACTGAGTGGGCCAAGGGGCAGCCTGTAGGCAGCATCCATTGTGTATCACTCCATATCCCCTTAGCCTCGCCTCTTACTCCTCCCTCCCTGTGGTGGTCAGTTCCACACAGGCTTGACCAGTTTCCTGAAGGTACAGCCTGAAGACTCCTTTCCTGTGACCTGTGCCTTGTGCTTCTTGCTTCCTGCCTCAGGCATGGGAAACCCAAGGATCCTGCTCAGAACTCATACATGGGCAACCTGGATGATCAAGGCAAGTTGGCTCTAATGACCGGTGGGGGACAGAGCCAGTGGGTACATGCTGCTTTTATCTCTGGGAAAGATGGCTCTGGATGCATTTCATTGGCTTCTCAGAAGGCTACATGGGATTGAGCACTGTTGCCCACAAAGGTGACCAGCTTGGTGACACATCCTTGGATTAGCTCTCCCTTCTTCCCTGTTTTACTTCCCCTGTCCTTCACTTCTGCTTCTTGGGATTAATTCCAAAGTGGACTATCTTCATGCGAGCTTTGGGGGAATCCAGGCCGAGATACTTGAGGTCCCATGCATTTAAGGAATTATGCTTCCATTATAAGTCACTTCTGTGTTCCTTCCTTTTATTTATACGAATCTGATTGATGAACTATTACAACATCAAAATTCAGTACCTTTCCAAACTCCTCCCCAGACCTCAGGTAAGGTGCTGCTCTCTGCTTTGCAGCAACATCATTGCTTATCCTGACTTTCATCTGCCCATGGGTGTTCTCAGTACCATTACATACAGTGGTAATCCTCCAGCCAGGGAAAAGAGTGCTGGTTTATCGTTGGCAGATAATTCTGTGGGACTTTGACATTTCTGCCTGTCTTGCAGACAGACCCTCTTTGTTCCAGGCTGGGGTTTTTTCCCCCCTAATGATGTATACATAGTGAAGAGCCTTGGGAGACAGAGACAGGGCTTCCCTCTGGAGCAAAGGACCAGCATGTTTACTGCCAGTTGAAAAAGATTTGGGTTCCCTAAGTTCAGGGTTCCTTTCCTCAACTGCAAGCATCACTTGGTATTTGTTGTCACCTAGACCCCCCCCCCCCTTTTTAATCATCCTTTGGAACCAAAAAAACCCCAAAAACAAACAAAAAGCCTACCGTTTCTCTGGCTATTGCTATTACTATAAGTCCCAAAGTCCTTTGTCTCTGACCCAGGAGACTTGTGTCTTCTGCCAACATCCATGAAACTGTGACAGGCTAACTGGGTAGCTTGAAAGTAGGATAAAATCTTAGACAGTTCTTCACAGCTCTTGATACGTGCAGTTTCAGTCTTTACTGAGACCCTCAGTCCCCCTGGTAGAAGTCCCACTGTGTTCTTCCCTCAGCCTTCTGTTGTTGCAAGAATTAGTTCAGTGATCATTCAGCTATTCTTTATTGAGGACCTTCTGTGCACCCAGCACTAATCTAAGGCCTGTGAGTGAAAAATATTGCCAGCCATATCAGTAAACAAAGGATGCTGTGGCCATCAAGTCATCAGCTGCTGCCATCATGCCTCTGACAGTGAGCGGAGGGAACTCAGGATGGAGACAAGCAGGCAGCCAGGCCTCCGCAGCCACCCCCAACGGTGCCCCCTGAGGAAACTCAGGGTGGGAAAGGACAGGACACTGGCCCTAGATAGCTAAGGTTCAGATCAAAGGAATGATTTCAGTGAGCCCAGGCCTTTGCATCTTCCCACACACAGAAAAGTGCTAAATTCCTTACCTTGAGATATCTGGTTTTCTTTAATTAACAGTAATCTTTTGATGTTTTGAATACCTGGTCTTCATTGCAAAAACTCATATATCCTGACTTCTACCTTGCCACTTTGGAACAGCCTCTTAGACCGATCTGAGATGCTGAGTCCTAGGCTCAAGTCCTCAGAAAGTCCACAGAACAAAACACAATTCTCAGCTTTTAGGTTGTGAGTTTTATTTCAGTCAACAGCGAGCAACAAAACGAAACAGACAAAATCCTTACCCCCTTGTGACTTACACGCTAGTGAAACACTCTCTGTGCCATCAGCTTTCTCCCTCTGTTTTGCCCATTTCTCTCTTTAGATAACGTGAACCTAAATTCACCACCGATACTGATTCTATTCTTGCTTCTAACTTTGAGTCCAGCCACCTCCTCCTCCAGTCAAAAAAGATTTCTTCTCTAAATTTCCTCTCCCTTGAATATGCCAGCTTCTCCTGGTTTGAGACCAAGAGCCTCAGTTCTGTTCCTCACTTGGCCACCAGCTCTGTGACCTCAGGCACAGTGATGCGTCTCCTGCTGAGTCACTGGAAGGATTGGAGGAGACCACGTGTGTAAAATCACTAAATTTCTGTGCAGCACACAGTGAGCCCTCAGTACTCTCCCCATTCCCACCCTAGTCCAGTCCTCAGTAAGGACTGGTTGGAAAAATGGAACCCAAGCCCTTCTAATTTTCAAGGTTTCTCTGATTTCTGACTCCCGGCAGCTCAGACCTCATGTTGTGTCTGCCCTACTTTTACACCCTGATTTCCATGCAGTCCACTCAGCCTCTTCCTGCCCATAATATGGTGCAAAAACTAACAACTCCACACACAGAACATGGCTTCCTGCACCGAGCAGCCGCTCCAGACAATTCATCACCAAGTGGATTAGAATAACACTAACTTTTGCTGCCATAGCAACTGCTGCTGGTTGGGCAATGGCTGACTTTTGAAGCTACTTAAAAATGCGCAAACCATTTTGCATAAAGTGACTTTACATCACCAAGAGTTGTGGCTTTCCTCTCCCCTCCAGATTCTTCTTTAAGAAATTAAAAATTTCCCCTCTTAGAAGCATTTCATAATTACGTTTAAAAGAACCATTAAAAACAAAGTTTGCCAGTGGTTTCCTCATGCCCTTGTAAAGGCAAATAAAAATTGAAAACAAGAGGCTTCATCCTCCCTGCTGAAAACAAGACGAGACGTCCCCCTTTCCCTTACTTAGTGTATTTATTTTAGAAACCTTGTAATTGTAAGCTGTGCCTCTGTCTCTTCGAAATGTATGCAAATCTTTTAAAAAGGCTAAATAAGCCTCTTGCCAGCTTTATGACCCAGGAATGTCTTTCTCAAGGACCTGGGAACCGTCTCTTTGAAATGTCATCCTTGAGGAAGATGGTGCCCCTATTTCTCTGTTTCTCTGGGAGGGCAGAAGCTCCAAGTTGCAAAGCCACCTCCTGTCGTAAAGATGTGAGAAGTTTATTTTTCCTTTGCATAAAGCCGGATAGCTAACACAGGTGCTTACCCCAGCTCCCAGGTGGACTGAAGCTGAGCAACGTGTGGCCAGCGGTGCTGGCCAGTCTTTTTACGTGAGGGCTAGTCATCTTTGTCCTGAGGCCATGTATGTCATCGGTTGTATCTACTCGGCTTCATAAGGACAAGATTCCTTTCTGTCTTTGCCATCTCTTAGGGATTGCCTGAGAGGTGCATCACATTCTGGTTTAATGCTTACTCAATAATAAGATTGTTTTCTTTCTTTTCTACCTTTGTAGAGAGGTTTGCTGGGTTGGGAGGAGATTTGCTTTTAATTATATTTCCCCAACGCCCACCAGAACCAAACATTTTCAAACAGCACCCATGGAGGATACCCTTATGAGGTTTTGTTAAAAGCTCCGGAGGAAGGGAATTCTAGAAAGAGAAGAGAACTGTATCCAGCTTTCCCTTCATTTACTTTGCCCCCAGGAGTGAGGCTTCCATTTAGAATTAGCCCTGGAAGTGGTCCTCTGACACCAGCCTTGGGAGATGCTGGAGTTCTGGACCAGATAATAGTGGAGGATCTTTCCCTTTGCCTTTTCAGAAAAGCAAAGAATCAGCTGGTGTTTTGGACTCAACCTAGACTGTGGATGCTAATTCTGGAACACATCCTGCGAGTTAGGGAACATCTAGGCATCTGTCACAGCTCCAGGGGACACCAGTCACAGTGTCGTCTGTGTGGATGACACCCCTGGAATCATGCAGGGCCAGCCCGCATCTCTGTGTATCGTAACTGAGTCCCTTAAAGAGTTTATTTCAGAAAACCTGTGTTCAGTTACCTATAACCACCTACTGCCCCCTGCCCGAGAATGATCGGGGATTAAGTCCAGATAGAATTATTTCTACTTCTTCATGTCTGTTGTGGACACAGAGCTGGCTGTGGAGGGTAGAAACAGCCCTGGGTCAATGGCATTCTTTACTAGCTGGGTGACCATGAGTAAGTTATTTTAAACTTTATGTGCCCTCGTCTCTTCTCTGCAAATGATGGCAACACGGACATCACCGGGTCGCCTACCGTCACCTGTGTGTTTCTGGAAGATGTGGACTCAGTGTGACTGTCTCCTTGTCACTCAAACCTCACCTTTTCAGAGAGGCCTTCCCTGACTGTGCAAGACGAAGAAGCCCCTAGCCATTTGCTGTCCAATTGCCCTATTTTAATTCATCTCATAGTTTTTATCACCAGCTGACATCTTTCTTTTCTTCTTTCCTTCCTTCCTTCCTTTTCTTAAGCTCTCCCTCTTGGAATACAAGATCTTTAAGAGCGGCAATCTCATCTGCCTGCCTGCTCCTGAACTCCCAGCATGCAGCAGTGCTTGGCACATAGTAGGCCCTCAGCAGGGGAGGCTGGCACACTTGTTTGCTTGTTTCCTTGCTTAGCATTTAGCACATTTTCTCAAAGCTTTGAAACAGACGTTTGTATTTCCAAGCTCAGCTTCCTGCCTGGCCTCCAGGCCCCTCACATATTTCAGATGGAGTCTTTTCACACTGAGCTGTCAGTCCATTCTGACTGTTATAAACATTGAATAGAATTACCTTAAATCTTTGGGAAAAAAATCTGATCTAACATGGTCTCATATTTCAAGTTTCCCAAGTTTCCCGCTTTTCAAATGTGTCCTGGTGGGAGCATCTTTTCTCAAGCTTTGAGAAACATGATAACCTGTGACATTATGGAACCAGGAACTCAAGCCAATGAGGCCTTTACCCAGGGAATGTATTGAGAACTGAGCTGCCCCGAGCTGTTGGCATTTAGACAAGTGGCAGAGAAGGGATGACCCAGATTCCAGGGGCAGGGTTATGCCACCAGGGTGATGTCAGACCCTGGTCCAGACCCCAGGTCACAGGCCTGCCCATGGACTGGAGAGAACAGAGTTGAAATGTTTTGAACATAAAGGATTGCATTCCAAATGCATCCCCAAGCAGGAGAAGTAAGTTGCCAGAAGCTCACATTAGGAAGCATAAGAACTTCAAAAAGCTTTAATCCTGTGGAGGAATTTTAAACACTCACATTTCTTCTGAGAAATGACTTGTCTTTCAAAACCATATGGTGGGAGCACACTCAATGTATAATAAAACCCTTGGTTTTGGTAATTATGATGAAGCTGTTGCAGTGTTAAATGATGCCACCTGACGGATTGTGAACACGCAAGTGCCACAATCAGCAATAGCTGGGAATTTATTATTTTTAACAACCTCTGAAGGCTCAAGAGAGAATGAGTGCCAACGGTTGCTCTTGGCCAGCTTATGGCTTGGAGGAGAAAGAGGGAATGAGGAGGAGGGCGAGGAGGAGGAGGAATAGGATAAAGAGAAGAAAATAATATGGAGAGGGGGCAGAAGAGAATCTATTTTTTTCTTTTGATAAAAGTCATTATGCTGTCAACAGAAGCTACTTTAAGTAGAGATTTTGATTTTTAATGGAACAGAGACAATCTGCGTGAAGAGACGGTCATCTGTTAAGAGTGTCACCTACTGGTATAATCTCCTTTTGGAGCTGTGGGTGCCAACACCAAGCTCATGGGAGCAGAGGAGGGGCAGGGGGAGGACCATGATGGAGGAAGTTGGTTTCAGTGGGTGAACATCTTTGTTTACAGGAAGTGATCCCCCATTTCCCACTCCCCCCAGACTGCACACATACGACCATGAGTCTGTCCTTCAGGGGAAAAACAAATACACCAGAGGGCTCTCCCTAAAGAAACTGAGTGGCCCTGAGACAAGAACATCTCATCTGTTACGTAGGAGTCACCCTTGGAGTTCACCAACTAGTTCCGTGCGTGTTACCCTAAGCTAACAAGGCCACTGGAGTGCACAGAACTCTCTCTCAGCTTTCTTATTCTTGCATTTTTGCACATGAAGGAAAAACAAGGACCATGAAACATTTGAAGAAATCCTGCAGCATGAAAGAAAGAGATCCAATGAACAGGAAAAAATGACCCTGAAAAAAATAGATTAATTTAGAGCAACAAAGGGGAACTTAAAACAAAACCACACCTTGAATTAGTATCCACAGAGACTCTAGGAGATATATTCATTAACCAAGAACAGGATGCTGTGAAAATGTAATAGTGAGGGGAAAAGAAAGCACTTAGAAATTAACAATGATGGCAAAAAAAAAAAAAAAAAAAGAAAAGAAATAAACAAATTAAGAATGACTTTGCCAAAAGAAAGTCCAAAAGAAGAGATGGAAGATAAATATGAAGAAATACTTTAAAAAGACAAATAAAAGGAAAAGATGAGAGAATCAATTGAGGAGGGTGAACATCTGATTAAGGAATTCTGGAAAGCTAGAACTGGGAAAACAGAGGGAAGGGAAATAACACAAAATAACACAGGATTATTTTCCTGAGCGGAAGGCACAGATATTTTGAGTAGGAGGGCACACTGAGTGGTAAGAACAAGGAAAGAGGACCACTACCCAGCCATACTGTTGTGACCTATCAGGCCGCCGAGGAGAGCTTAAAAGGCTCCAGAAATAACTGGTTATCTCAACAAGAGCAAGAATTAGATTAGCAGTGACTTTCTCGTCTGTGGCACTGGATTCTGGACAGTGGAACAATGCCTTCCAAAATTTGAGAGAAAATTATTATTATTTAAAAATTTTTAAAGTGTATTCATCCATTTAAAAATAATAAACCTATTATATATTAACATAAATGACATTTTAATGAAAAATAACATTTTTGGAAATCTTTTTATTGTCTGGCTTAGTAGAAGATGGCTGGAGTCTCATATCTGCTTCTGTATTCAGTCTTGTGATTTCTTGTCTTGGTTAAGGGGAAAAAATCTAACCTAGAATTCTATACCCAGCCAAACTGAAATTAGAAGGTAGGACGAAGATGTTTTCAGAGTTGTGGGTATAGCTCAGTGGCAGAGTGCATGCTTAGCATGCACGAAGTCCTAGGTTCAAATCTCAGAACCTCCATTTAAAAACCAGGGATGTTTTCAGACAGTTGAGGACCCTGAAATGTTACCTCCTACATCCACTTTTGGGGGGAGCTATTTGAGGATGGGTTTCAGCAAAACCAAAGAGTAAATAAAGGAAAGCAAAGACCTGGGAGCCAGGAAACTGAGGAATCAACGCAGAAAATCAGTGCAGAGAAAGCCAGAAGGATGCTGTGCAGAGAGCTCTGTGAAAGAGGTCCTTGGGGGACAGGGGACTTGACAGAATAGGTGATACTATGGAGGATCTGGGGAAAAAATGGAGATACTGATGATAGAAAATAGAGCTTAATATAAACTGATAAACTTCAGGAGAAGCAAACAGCTGTGAAAGAGTGAGTAGCAATCCTTACTCAGCAGCGAACCACTGTCCCAGGAACGCAAGAATGCAAACACTGCTGATTGAATTTTCGCAATTGAATAGTTGCATCCGGTAGACAAAGCAAAGACAACTCAATTTTTGTTACAGAACAGAATGCTCCCTGCTATCGATGTTAAAATGCAAGGTGAAAGTACAACTGGCAGAAATAGAAATATAGAAGGGAGGGGACAACAGCTGAAAGGAAGCAAGGGTTACTGGGCTTGTAAAGAGGAAAGGACTCGATGGAACAGGAAGTACAGTGTTTGTTGCTCACATTTACAAAAGTAACCTGAAGAGGAGCTCCAGCTAGTGCTAGGACTCCATTAGGATGTTGGAGAAAGGCGGAGGGAAAAGGAGAGGTTTTAGACAGCCACGTCCTCATCTAATACGGCAGAAACCTCAACCATGCAACAAATTAATAAATTGAGAAATAGAGGTGAAAACCTATTATATTGTGATATGTGATAAGTGTAAATGCCAGATCAGCTAAAAAAAATGGAGGCAGGAAGGGGAAAGGCAAGTGATTGCTGCTTTTATTTTTTATTTTTAGTTTTTTTTAATGGAAATACAATCAGTTTACAATGTTGTGTCAATTTCTGGTGTACAGCATAATGTTTCAGCCATACACATACACATATATATTCCTTTTCTTATTTTTTTTGCTGCTTTTATTAACTGTGTATTTTAAAACTAATCTAAAGATGAAAGAAAAATAAATAGATTTGTGTGGTCCAGGCCACCAATATACATGATCAAATCGACTTAGTTCATCCTTGTCTTGTGTTTGTGAAACTGAGGTAGGGGGAGGTAGGAATTAGAATCTGGTCTGTTCTCTTTCAACCTACATATCAAATTTGGATCAGAATGCTCCAGAAGAGCCTTCAGGGATCATGGTATGCAAATGAAGACCCACTCTTTTTTCAAATAACATCGTTCTTTCGTATTGAATCCTATCTCTGTAGGAGGATTGACAAATGTTCTCTATTATCAACCATAACTTAATCTACTTCCAGTGGAGGGCTGTGGAGGTGCTGATAGTCAGGGGTGAGTTGGGATAGGAGACAATGTTCCTCTTACTGCAGCTTCTGTGGTGACCATGATGCCCAATGAGAGGCTCTGAGAAAAGTATTGACCTGTCACGTGCCACATCTTGGTGAATGCATTGGAAGATCAGTCCAGATGCTAAAGAAAAGCCAGTTCATGAAATCAAGCACTGGAATCAAAACTGAGATTTAACTGCAATTCCTGATATTCAGAAGAGGGAAAAAGGCACAAAAGAAGCAGCCTTTAAGGGACCCCATCCAACCAAGAGAGGGAGATCCTAAGTCAGGTGACCGACTGCATTAAGAATAAACAGCCTGGTACACCAGATGCAAACAGGGGGCCTGAACACCAAGAAAGTCTCCAATTCTCTGCCTGGAAGAGATGTCTTGTTATCAACTTGTGAAGAGCAGAGGCTCCTTCTTGTTCATCATGGAGTTCGTTAAACAGTCATTTATTTACAGTCAACTTAATAAGATTTGGAGGAAGAAGGGAGAAGGAGATTTCTTGGTCTCAATTGCATTTACCCGTGAGATAGTCTGTAGGATTCTGAGATTTGATCTCTGTAACTCCCAACGGTACAGAATGTTGGCAGTTATCTGATTAAATTTCCAGATGCGAATTTCTTGGCTAAAAATGTAGTTTGGTGATCGCAGTGAGCACTGTCCACATTTTATGGATGCTTATAACCTTTTGAGCCGTATTGCTAGAGTCAGAGAATTTCTAGCCTCACACGAGTCCCATCTTCTTCCCTAACGAGAAACTTTGACAACTTATTTCGCCAGTTTGCTTGGTGTCTGACACAGACACATAACCTCCTACCTACTAATCAGACTCATGCACTTGAGGCTCTAATTTGAAAGAGATGATGGCACAGGAGAGGCTCTGGGTGGAATCCATTTTGCCGACGCAGGTGCTACTGAGGCACCTGGCTTCCAGAGGCGGGGTTACTGCAAGGTGGAGTGTCCACAGTGGGACAGTGGAGGTGGCAGCAGTCAGGGAGCGTTCATCAACGGGACAGCTTTTTGTGGTGTGGTTTTGGTCATTAATCTAGGCATCTGAGACCCCAGGCTCAGCTTTCCCAGCAGTTTGGAGAGCAATGCACTCTCCTCTGATGAACTCCTTTGCTGCTTGATCAGCTGCACGCAGTCTCTGTCGCTTGCAGCCAGGAATCCTGATCAATATGGATGTCTGTACTGATCAAGAGAACCAGAGCAAGACTGCTCTGTCAAATGGGAGTATGTCCATCCAACAGAAGCATGGCTGATTTATGTACTTAGCAACTTATTTGTTTTGTACGGACACCAATATATGATTAGGGTGGGCAGGGAAACTAGTCTCTCATAGACGTGAATGAAGTTTGAACTCCACTTTTTTTTTAACATTTTTAAATTGATTTATAATCATTTTACAATGTTGTGTCTAATTCCAGTGTAGAGCACAATTTTTCCGTTATACATGAACATATGTATATTCATTGTCACATTTTTTTCTCTGTGCGTTACCATAAGATCTTGTATATATTTCCCTGTGCTCTACAGTATAATCTTGTTTATCTATTCTACAATTTTGAAATCCCAGTCTATCTCTTCCCACCCCCCGCCCCCTTGGCAACCACAAGTTTGTATTCTATGTTTGTGAGTTTATTTCTGTTTTGTATTTATGCTTTGTTTGTTTGTTTGTTTTTAGATTCCACATATGAGTGATCTCATATGGTATTTTTCTTTCTCTTTCTGGCTTACTTCACTTAGAATGACATTCTCCAGGAGCATCCATGTTGCTGCAAATGGCATTGTGTTGTCAGTTTTTATGGCTGAGTAGTATTCCATTGTATAAATATACCACATCTTCTTTATCCAGTCATCTGTTGATGGACATTCAGGCTGTTTCCATGTCTTAGCTGTTGTAAATAGTGCTGCTATGAACACTGGGGTGCAGGTGTCATCCTGAAGTAGGGTTCCTTCTGGACTACACTTTTAGAGACGGTGTCCCAAAGTTTAACACGTTGACATTTTATTTGGCGTACACAGTGCTCACTAACTCTGAATTATGATGGCAGGAATGGCTGACAATACAATTATGATTGTGCCTCTCAGTCATCTTATATTGTACAAAAAGTTGATCTTTAGTCCTCATTGAACTTCTGGAGAGTGGGTGGGTTTTCTGCTTGCATATGATTATGCAGGAACCAGGGTTTGGATAGCTTAGAAAATGTTTTCATTGTGTTCTTTTCAAGTGTACTTAAATCAAGTTGTTCTTTAAAAATTTCAGAAGAAATTCAGATTCAACATGCGAATGCACCGAAAGTCTATTTACCAAACGTCAGCTCAGTCCACATTTTCAGAAGGACTATTTTTAAGTGACAGAAATGACAATAGAGAGGTTCAGATTCTAAGACCATAGCTGGCAGGATTTCTATGGTGGGAATTCCAGTTCAAAGGAGCCACCGGAAAACAATTTTTTTTTTTTCTGGCAGAAAATCAGAATTTTAGAGGAAGTTTGTGTGATCTAATACCCCCCCCCCCCGTCAAAGTGGGTCTATGATTGCTCAGACCCAAAGGACCCCTCAGTCATTCAACTGGAAATAGGCTTCTACGGAAATATATCCTTCAGAAGGAAAGTCCTTCCCCAACCCCCTGATGTCACGGAGAATAATGGACAAGGAGAGTTTTCTCAGTGTGCGCAATTTGGGGCATCCGTAGTGACAGACCAGGAATCTCCCCCTGTGGCCAGACAGTGGAGCCCCCGTGAGCCTGTGTAGAGCATGTGCTTTGCACTATTGATTGGAGTTTGGGCTTCTTGTTTTCCCCTTTTCCTATTTCTCAACAGGTGTGTGTGTGTGTGCGCATGCGCACGCATTTAATCATAGGTTGTGTGAACATTAGGAGCCACATCCAGATCTGACTGAGAGAAATGCACAAAGAGTTTATATATATTTGATGTATGTAGGTTAGTTGCATTGTGTTAGATGGGCATTTAACATTTATAGGCATGGGAAGAAATGTGTGTATATGTGTACACGTGTGTGCACACGTGCTGGGTACTCAAGGGGTGGAATGTAGGGGACTGTCTGCTTGAGTTTCTGACTATTCAGTGCCGTTTTTCACATCCTTTCTCTGATCAAAGTAACCCACTTTTTCTTTGGAAAACTCTCTCTTCCTCAAACTCCTTTGTTTTGATGGAGTTGTTAATCCATCAGAATATGATAATAATAGTGACTGATACTATTTTGGCTCCAGAATTAGGGCACATGACCCAGGCCTGTGCAGTCAAGAGTAACCATACTCTGGACCAGAGAGATTGTCTCAAAGATGAACATTTGACCCAAATTGGGCTACCAGGGCCCTAGCTGAGATTTTTTCAGCTAATGGAGAAGACTGTCTCTTTTCCACTAGGCTTGGGTGATGTGAGCCTGCAGCTGCCAGTGGCCGAATAGCCTGCCATGTGGAGAGAGCGTGACTCACCCAGATGACAGCTAGTATTTGTTGAGTACTTACTATGTACCAGGTGCTTTTCTAAGTTCTTTATCTCATGTAATCCATGCAGCAACTCTGCAAGATAGGTTTTATCATGTCCTGATTTTGGGAATGAGGAGATGGGGACATAGAGGCCATGGTAACATATCCCTTACTGTTCTTGTGGAACAAGGACTCATAGGCAGGAAGTCTGACTTTGTGGCTTGAGGCTCTACTTGCTATGCTGCGTTGCTGAGACCAGCAGAGAAAAGCCAAACAGAGAGAAGGAAAGCTGGGAGGGGAAGAGGGCAAAAGAGCCCTGAGAGTTTGGTTTGAGGGAGCCAATAAAGAGAACCAAAAGATGGAGGGAACTGAAGCACTAATTCCAGCTGTGCTGGAGCCAGCTGTGCGCCAGGACTTCACAGGTGCTGAGCTCATGTTTTCTGTTTAGGGCTTTAAATGAGTCTGAGTTGGGTTTTTGTCACTTGTAACTGGAGACGTTTGAACCCGAACAACTATATATTATATTCTATAGCCTTGGTGACCAGTAGAAAGAAATGTCCTGCATCTGGGATGTCCAATACAGTAGCCACTCACCACATGTGTCTATTGGATCGTTAAAATGTGCCTAATGCACTGGGCAACTGAATTTTTAGTTTTATCTCATTTTAATGAATTAAAAATCAGATAGCTAGCAGGTACTGTGTGGGATAGCATCGATCTGGAGGGAACAGCTAAAGCTGTTCTCAGAGTCCTACATTACTAAAGGTGAAGGGGTGAAAATTAGTTAATTATTACAACGCAAGAAGTTGGGAAAATAATAAAAAACCAAATGTAAGGAAAAGAAATGAAAGATTTATAAAAATCAAAACAAATTACTGGTTCAGAAAATAAAACACTAGACCTTAAATCCAAGAGCTAGGTAAATTGAAATAAAAATATACACATGATGGAACTGGTGAATCACCAGCTAACCTACACAAGCCAGAAAGGGAGAGAGCACAAATATGCAGAATTAGAAATGGGAATGGAAGCATAATCATAGATATAGAGGAAATTAAATACATTTTACGAAAAGGCTTTACTTAACTTTATGCAAATAAATATGAAAAAACTGAATTACTTTCTAGGAAAGTGTAGATTTCCAAAGTTGATTGTATTATAGATAGAACTGAAATCAACCAATGGATTGTCGAGGGATGAAGTGAGAAATTTACCAAAGAGCTACCCCCTCCCCAGTCTGCCCGGCTGAGACAGTTAAACAGCCACAGAACATTCTAGCCAAAGAAATTTGATCATTCCCCATTGCTGGGCATTCATGACTTGACCAGTCTTTTTCAAACAAAGTTTGAGTTCTCCAAAACTTGAAGGAAAAGGGGATCCCCAGACTCCTTAAATTGTATTAGAGGACTACAAAAGAAACGTTACACATTTTGTTTTAAACCAGCACGATATGGATTTCAAATCTAAAGAAGCATAAAAAAGAATAATAGCCATGAACTTCACTTATGAAGAGCAATACAAAATCCTAATGAAATAGTAGCAAATGGAAGCAATTAAAAGAAAGACATTTCCTTTAATAGCACATTAAAAGAGAGACAGAACCATAACCAAGGGGGACTCACTCTGGGAGTTAAAGATGATTCAATGTTAGGCAATGTTTTCTTGTACTTCATTTATGATCATTCTTGATTTAAAAAAAAAAGGCTTAATGAAGTAGGAATTGAGGAAACTCTTAACAACATAGATATTTCCTTAATAAAACAAAAATATCTCTCAAGCCAAAAGCCAGCATTATCCTTTTTAAAATAATTAAATTTTTTTTTTGTTTTTGGGTAGGAGGGGAGGTAATTAGGTTTATTTATTGTTACTGCTTTTTTAATGGAGGTGCTGGGGATTGAACCCAGGACCCTGTGCATGCTAAGCACACACTCTACCACTGAGCTGTACCCTCCCCCTGCCCAAAAGCCAACATTATTCTTAAAGATGGAAACCCATTAATACAATTAAAGTCAGAAACAGGATAAGGATGCCCATTCTTATCATTGTTATCTGATAGTTTTTCTAGAATATTAACCAATAAGAAAAGAAATATGAGCATAAAAGTTGTGAAGGAAGAGACAAAATTGTTGTTGTTTCCAAATGCTATGATCATGTAACTGGAAAACCCAAAGAATCTAGTAGAAATAGTAAGAGAATTCAGTGACGCTGCTGGTTCCCAAATCAATATACAAAAATTGATAACTGCCCTAAATAAAATAATACTTTACTAGTTAAGATAATGGCATAGAAACATGTGAAAAGAGGCACAGTCCCATTCCTATTTAATGAAATCAAATGAAGGTGACTTTTTTTCACTTAGATTGATAAGGTTAAAAATGGATAGTATTTAAAAGTGTGGGGACAGCGAAAGAGAGTGTGACAATGAATATATATATGTTCATGTATAACTGAAAAATTGTGCTCTACACTGGAATTTGACACAACATTGTAAAATGACTATAACTCAATTAAAAAAAAGTGTGGGGAAATAGACATTCTTACAAAATGTTGATGAGAGTGTAAAATTGGTGCAACTTCTTTGGCAGGCAGTTCAATATTATCTAGCATCATAAAAATATATACACCCTTTGACCCAACTATTCCACATCTAGGAATTTATCCACCAGATAACTTTTGTACACACATATGAACAAATGCATGTATACAAGGGTTATTTTTTTAAATTGAAGTATAGTTGGTTTACAATGTCGTGTTAATTTCCAGTGTACAGCAGAGGGATTCATGATGTACAGATACACATATTCCTTTTCATAGTCTTTTTCATTATAGGCTATTACAAGCTATTGAATATAGTTCCCTGTGCTGTACATTAAGGACCTTGTTGTTTATTTTATAAATAGTAGTTTGTATCTGCAAATCCCAGATTCCCAGTTTTTCCCTCCCCCATGGTAACTGTAAGTTTGTTTTCAATGTCTGTGAGTCTGGTTCTGTTTACAAAGGTGTTTACTGTAGCATGGTTTGAGATGGCAATAGACTCGTAAGGTCAGAAATGTCCAGCAAAGGAGCAATGATTAAACATTATATTTGGAATAGAATAATACTATATGTTTTACAGAATAAAAGTAGATCTGCATGTGCAGATGTGGAACAATCTCCAGTATTTATTTTATGAGGAAAAAAAAACCCATGAGAGATTGAGCAATGCCCATAGTATGCTCCCATTTGTGCCAAGAAAAAAAAATATATATTAACAGTAATTTGTGGAAAGATAAAATAAAATACGTAAAACCCAATTAACAGTTGACTAGAAGCTCAGACATAAAGGAAGATTCGCTCTTTCATAACGTTTCAACATTGTACCAAGGGTATGTATCACTTTTCAATTAAGATGGCCAGTATACACGTGTGAGTGAATCCGATATTCATCCGTTCTTCTGTTTGTTTGTTCATATAGCATGCATTGAGCCTCCTGCTCCTTCCCCTCCCCACTTCTGTATCAGGCACCATGCTAGACCTGGAGGACACAGCAGGGAACAAGACATGCAAGTTCTGGTTCCCTCCTTTCTAAAGGGCTTTGCTACTCCAAGTGTGGTCTGTGGACTGGGGGCATTGGCATCTGTTGGGAACACGTTAGAAATGCAGCATCTTGGACCTCATCCCAGACCTGCCTTTGAGTCAGACTCGGCATTTTAACAAAGTCCCCAGGAGATTCTTAATATGGTTGGAAAGCCCTGTTCTAGGGATCATTCCCCCAGCACTGCATCCTTGCTTGTTCAGGTACGGTTTCTGGACAAGAGGAGGGAGGGAGTGGTTACAGCTAGCTGGGAGCACGCTGACCGCCCAGACAGGAGTGCGGGGGGAAGGAGGTTAAATACTCACAGTCCAAATTGCACTCTAACTTTACATTAATTTTTGTCCTGCCTTTTCTCTCAGGAGTTAACAACGAAATAGCTTTGCTGTGCTGTTGCTATGGTAACAGGGTCTAATAGCGCTTTTACTTTTCCCGATTCCAGGAGCCTCCCGACTAGTCTCTCTGCCTCCAACCAAGCCTGTTTTCTACTAATCAAAGTTGGAATCAAACACATGGCAACAGGGACAATCACAGTCCCCGTGTGATGCAGCAGGTGCACCCACTGCCGAACTTTGCATTAACTTAGGGCTGCTCAGGGCTATGCTGAGCTGGTTCCTGAATTCAGAGCAGAGTCGCCCCTTCCCACACAGAGAGAAAATTAGCTTCTTGGCCAATCATGTATTTTTCATTTTTAAATTTCTATAGTATTTTTTTTGCTGTATATAGTAAAAAAAAAATTAGAAAATGCAAATAAGTGAAAAATACACAATCTCTCCAAGTTCAGACATGTGTCTCCTTTTTAGCAATGGTGCATTATGCCATTGTTGGGTAGAATGAGATGGGGCATGTGAGGCACTTGGTGCTCAGCCCGGCACACAGTGAGACTACAGATCATGGGCGTTTTCATTCTTTCTTCCCCCAGGTGAGAAGGCAGGTCCTGGGCACACACCTCCCCTTGCAGTTCTAATGCCTTCCATTCATCTCTAGCATCACAGCCTTCCTGAACTGCTTTGAGAGGTATCTCTGCTGTAGACACAAACTCACGATTGTCCTTGTCCAAAGGAGAAGCAAACACCAGGCAACTCATAAAAGGATCACTGACCCTTTAGACTAGGTCACACCTCAATTCTTAATAGGCCTTCTCTGTAGCAGCCTCTCTTTTCTTGTTTGTTTTGAAATAAAGACCTAGAGAGTTTGGGGACAAGGATGCCACGTAGACCAGTGCCCTGACCTTTAGCAAGGCTTACCCGTTTCTTGGATGTGGTAACTGTGGTCCAAAGAAGTTACATGAGGTCATACACCAAAGGGAAGGCAGAGGGGCATTAGCTTTTCTGGTTCTTTCATCACATTAGAAACGTTCTCATGTTTCATCCGGTTATAACATTTGCAGTAAAGTGTACACATCTTATGTGTGCAGCTCGATGAAGCTTCACATGTGTAACCACCGCCTACACAAGACATAGTACCCCAGTAGGCTCCCTCATGCTCCCTCCCGACCGACACCCTACCAGAGATAACCACTCTCACCCCAGATCACTTTTACCTACCACTTGTGGTTCTGAAGCTCAGAGGAGCAGGTTTTGCCACCACCATCTTACACCCTAGCAGTTTGTGACCCATATTAAGTGGCAACAATAACGTCTAATATATATTGATTGCTTCCTCCGTGCTGGGCGCTGGGCATATGAACCTTTCCTTTAATGCTCATGACTATGAGGCAAACACAGTTACCACCTGACATCTGTCAACTATCTATCTATCTATCTATCTATCTATCTATCTATGTTACAGGGGTTTGAACTTCGCAGTGTGGGGGCTGATGGATCAGTCTCTGTAAGGCTGTTTATTTGCATCTGTTGCAGGACCAGCTGGATCCCACAAGCACGACTGGATCCAGGTGACCAACTGTCCTGTTTTTCTGGGACTAAGATGGGTTCCCAAGAGGTGAGATTTTCACTTTTTTACAATTGAGAAAGCCTCAGGCAAGCCAGGAAGCGGTGGTCAACCTAGCTGGAAGCCATGAGGGTGGATTGAAAGCTGTGTCTTGCTGCCTCCAACCTTGATGGTATGGGTGTCCCAGAGAAGAAGCCGACACCCTCTTCTGCAGCTGGACATGCAGACCTGGCCTCAAAGCTGAAGATGCTGAAGGGGGCCCAGGGGACAGTGGAACACTTGCAGGCCCCACACCAAAGAGGTGAGCCAGCAGATAAGCAAGCAATCAACAACCTATATGAACTACACAGTGCCTGCCAACCTCATGCTCACCCTCCAAAGCTCTCGCTGGAACGTCTCCTGTGGCCCACCCTAACCAGAAACACACAGGGAAGAGAATTCTGGGAAATGTAGTTCAGTCTAGCCAAGTTGACACATTGCAGAGCTCGCCCCCCTTTTACAGATGGGAAAACTGAGGCTCAAGGAGGCTATTTAACATACCTAGGCCTACAGGGGCAAACAAATGTCACTCTGACGATGTGGCTCTGGAGCCTCATCCTAACCCAGGCTCTGTCTTGCAGGCCGTGGGAGGTTAGCAGTGGCAACAGCTGGGCAAAGTTCCAGCTGCAGATCCAGTGGCTGGGGTTCAGGGGAGGTCCCTGTGCACAGAGGCATGTGGTGTGGAGAGGAGCCCTTAAAAGCGGGGGTCTGGTATGGTGCTGACTCAGCTGTATGTTAGGCAATTTAGTTAACGTCTGCAAGCCTCAGTTTTCCAATATGCAAAATGGGTTTATCATAGTACCTACCCCACAGGGTTTTGTGAAGATTAAGGGAGGTGATCCGAGGACTCAAAGAGGTCAGTTATAATCTGTGATTCAAGAGCTGTGCACACACGCAGCGCTTGCCCTTGGAGGAAAAGCTTTTAGGGCTGGATGGTGGGGAAGGAGTCATCATTGCCCAGCCCCGGGCCTCTCCGAAGCCCCAGAGTACTGAGATGCAGCGGGGTGGAGGACCACCTATATAGGGCCAGTGGGGTCTAGGCGCAGCTCAGGCCCTGGGTGGGGGCAGTAAGGGACTGCAGGGCCAGGTGGTGACAGCGCTAATGGAGATCACTGGTCAGGCCTCGGAAACTGAGAGCCCCTCGAAGGCTTTACCTGCCCCCAGCCCCCTCTCCTAGCAGGACCCCAGCCTTTCAGAGGAGGGTCTTGAAGGCACTGTCCCTGCCTGGCAGCCCTGGGTGAGTCGGCACTGGAGTCCCGGGCTTCAGGACAGCCCGGGCGGAGCGGGAGAAATGGAGTAGCAGCCTCCCTGCCCACTGTGCCACGGGCAGCAGGGGCCAATTCACCAGTTCCCATTGTTTGGTGCTAAATTTAGACTCCAGCTTCTTAGTGAGCTCAGTTTTTGTTTAGTCAAAGGAGAAATCCAGGGCCGATGAAACTCACCTGCCTGTCACTGCCAGGCTGGCAAGTGCCACCGCCCACGGGGGAGGCACAGGACGCTGACAGTGTTCTGGTCTGTGCCCCTCTACCCGGGCCACTCCCCAGCCACTTTCTCTCTGTCCCCAGGCCAGGGCTGTTGACCACCACAGGTCCCTGACCCTGGCCGTGGGACCAGAGGGCCTGCCACTGCACTCTGCCTTGGCCCTACTGACTGACAGTGTTCTCTGGGGCAGGGTCAACATCCAGCTTTTCATCCAGAAGCTTCCGCTGTCTTCTCAGTTTAACACCTGGAGGATTGGATTCCTCACTGGGGCTATTAGGCCCCCGGGCCCTAGTCTACTGGCTTCAGGGATCAGTTTTTCCCTGAGGCCAGCTCAGAGCATTGACTCAGTGGAAATCAGGTCAGGAATTTATTTATTGAGTGCCTACTATTTTCCAGGCTCTGTGCGAGGTCTGTGAATGCAGGAGCTGCCAATTCAGAGCAGTGTCTGAAAACTAGGAGTTGCCACCCATTAGTGGATTATGAAATCGATTTAGTGGATTATAACTACCATTGAATAAAATGAAATTAAAGGGAAAAGATCAGAGGGTCCTGGAAGTAGAAAGGGCAGATATTGTTTCCCAAAACTTCCATATGCGTAGGTGAGTACTAGATTGTAACATAAAGCGTGTTTCTTACCAAGGGCCAGAGTCTAGAAGAGTTTAGGAAACCCTGGCTCAGAGGGAGTGGAATTCTGATACAGTGTAATTGCAGTTGTGGGAAGAGAGGAGTCCTGGACTTGAAACCCGGATCCACCCCCAGCTGCGCGAGCCTGGTCTAGGCAATCATGTTTTTTAGGAGGGATGTTAACTAAAGCTAGAGCTGATGCTTGCCCAGGGCTTAGCACAGTGCGTGGCACCATGTTAGGTACTCAGTAGGTGGTAGAAGCTATTTATAGCGTGACAAGTGCTGAGAGAGTTCTGGAGAGGAGGGAGGGACCAGCTCCTGGAGGGCTGATAGAGGCTTCACAGGACAGCTGACAACTGAACTGACCTGAGAAGGTGGATGAGAGCATGGAAGGACAGTGGAGGCGAAGGACAGCCTAGAGGGGGAGTGACATGTCTCAAGGTCTTTTCTGGGAGCAACAAGTATTGTTGGGCTGGCTGGAGTGTAGAGTCTGAGCTGGGTTGTGACAGGAGGTGAGCCTGTGGTGATGCAGGGCCCTTTCAGGGCAAAGGTCCTCACGTCACACATTTGGGAGTTTGAGCACAAGGAAGAGATATGAACAGATTTGCCTTGAGGTTTAGCTCCTCATTCTGTGATTCCTTCCCCTATGATTAATTTTTAAAAAAAAATCTCTCCTCTGGAATCTTAGAGTGGCCTCAAGCCAAGAGGCAGCAACAAGCCAGGGCACCCAGTCACACAGCTACAAAGAAATGAATTCTGTTAATGACCAGAATGAACTTGGAATTGGGTTCTTCCCCAGTCAGGCGTCCAGATGAGAATGGAGCCCAGTCAACACCTTGACTGCAGCCTTGTGAGAACATGAGCAGAGGACCCAGCTCGGTCTTGCCTGGACTCCTGACCCATGGAAATATGAGGTGAAAAATATATGCTGTTTTTAAGCTAAGTTGATGATCATTTGCTTTGCAGCACAGAAGACTAGCAGGATATTTAGTCCTAACACTCCACCCCAGGATATGCTAATTAAAGTTTTCATCGTTTCCATGTACCTTTTCATTTCAGTTTTGTTTTATATCCAATTTATTAATGGATAATAAGTTAACATGGTAAATTTTAAAACTGTGAAAAGTTTATAGTAAAAAGTCATCTCTTGCTTCCCTGTTCCCGGTTTCTCTGTCTCCTTACCCAGGGACAACTTGTGTTACCAGTTTCTCGTTTATCCTTTGAGGGAAGTTCTACACACTTATGTGCAAATACCACTACATATATATTTTTATTTTGCATTAATGGCACTTCGCTATACACACTGTTTTGCACCTTGTTTGTCAGTTAATGTATCTTGGGGATGATTCTGTATCAGTACAATCGAAGTTCTTTCCTTTTGACGTGCATGTATCATCATTCAATAGCCAGTCTGCAATTGATGGGCTTCTAAGAAGTGTTCCATTTTTTGTTCTTACAAGCAATATTGCAACATGACTTTGTACACTGGGCACAAGTGTATTTCTGCAGGAGAAACTTCTAGAAGTGGAATTTTCGGGTGAAAGGGTATATATCTTTACACAAGTGATAGATATTGCCTCCCTTCCAGAGAATTCACAATTCATCCTCCTGCCAACAATTATGAGAATCCCTGTTTCTCTTACCCTCACCAAGACAATGTCAATCATTTTCCTTCTTAACAAACCATCTGTCTGGCTTATAACATGCATTTAATTTGAGGTTAAGTATATTTTCATAGGTTGAAGAAACATTTGTGTTTTCTTTTCTGAAATCTGTTTGTTCATATCCTTTGTCCACTTTCTTATTTGTTTGCAGATCTTTTTTTTTTAAATCTCAGATTAATTTGTAGAACTCTTTATCCATCAGGATAATTAGCTCTTTGTCTATAATATGAATTGCAGATACTGTATTGTTCCTAGATTGCATTTTGATTTTGTTTGTGGTGGTTTTTGCAAAGTCTATTGCTACAAAGTCCAATTTATTAGACTGTGCCTCCCCTGCTTTCTCCCCTTCCTTCCTTCCTTCCTTCCTTCCTTCTTCCTTCCTTCCTTCCTTCCTTCCTTCCTTCCTTCCTTCCTTCCTTCCTTCCTTCCTTCCTTCCTGGCTTCTGGGTTTGTTATACTTAGAAAGTCCTTCCCTACTCTGAGATAATGACAAAAATTCCCTGTTATTATGCTTCAGAAATGTCAGGTTAATATGGTACAAGGAAGTCAGTTTCTTTGAAATTGACCAATAAAAGGACCTCTGGTATGAGTGACAGAGAAAAGAGAAATTTCGACTTTTGAAGCCAGAACAAGGAGGCAGGTGCAGTCTGGGCAAAGACTGAATCATGCCCTCAGCGATCTAGGAGATTCCAGCCCACATTAACCTGATGCCCCCAGTTCACATGCCCAGATTTCGTCCCAGTTCCAGCCTCTGTCACCCGGAGGATCTGAGACTCATGATGCCAACAAGGGCCAGCGTCTTCATCTGTAAAATGAGAATGCCACTATCTGTCCCACCTTGCCTGCCTTGCTGGGTTGCTGTGAGGAACAAGTGAGACCAAGGAGCATAAAAGACCTTGAAAACTGTCCAGTCCTATATGCATGCACACTGCCCTTCTCAGTTACCTGGGATCAGAACGTTCAGCCCAGTCAATTCCAGTGGCTCCACCATCCTCAAAAGCATCCTGGCTGGAAAACTCCAAGCCATCTCCCCTTTTCCCACATTCTCCACATCCAAGCAGTTGCCAAGACTCATTGATTTTAATGCTAACTTTTCCCTTGCATGTGTCTTCTCTCTTCTGCTTTCCCTATCCCTGCCATCATTCTGCATTTGTCCTTTCTTGGCTCAACTATGGCAGTAATGTCCTCAGTGTCTGCCTGTCTCTGGTCCTTTTCTTCTCCCAGTCTTCTGCTCCTAGACCCGAGCCCTGGCTTGTCCTTGGAGAGCGACTGGCCTCACGTGATTGTAGCCAGTTAAATACGAAATAGAGGCAGACCACGTGGTTGCTTCCCCAGCAGCCCACCCCCTTCTTCCCTGCTTACAGACCCCAGTTTAGTGCAGTTGCAGGTGAATAGGGCCCTGTTCTAGTCCTAAGAGCCTGACACCTCACTGTTTTAAACCAATCACGGTGATGAGGATACCATGCCCCCTTGCTGGTGATTGGCTCAGGAATAGGGGCGGCACAAAATTCTGGCCAATGAGATGTGACGGGAAGACTGCCAGGGGAATTCTGGGAAAGACTTCCTTGCTCTGCAAAGGGGAGAAGTAAGAAGTCCTGCTCTGCGGCTGCTTCTTGCTCTTGGTCTTCCTGTGATGCCTGGAGCTGTGCCAGACATTTTCAGACCATGACGGGAGATGAGCCACCTCAAGCTGTTGATGGCAGGAAGGAAAACGGGAAAGAACCTGGGCGCATCATAATGTGGAACTGCTGAACTGAATCACACCTGCAGTTGCCCTCCCTCTGGGCTTCTTGTATGAGACAGTCAATGTGTAGAAGGTTCTGTGTTGGATTTCTCTGACTTGTAGCCATAAGCAGTCTCACTGCTGAAAACACCGTGATGACATCTACTGATATAACAGGTGGCCTGGCTGGGCCACAGCTGCCGCGTGGACACTGCTGGCACCGAGGGTACCTTGTTCTCCAAGGTTCTGTTTGCTGGTGTCAGTGTGGGTGGGGCTTGTTGGCTTAGAGGGGAGGGAGGGTTGGGGTACAAGCAGTGGTGGTAGAGAGGGAGAAATGAGGAGAATGGGAGCATAATGATTGTCCTCTTCCTTCTCTCCCCTCATCCCACCCTCGGTCTGCTCTAGGAAATCAGCTGTGAGCCTTGTTGGAGAGAGTTTTGGGCCAGGAGCTGGAAGTCATGTTCATGAAAGACGTTGGGAGACCCTGAGCCCAAGCTGTTTCAGGGTTGAGCAGGCAGGGAAAAGTGGCAGCAGGGGGAGTGTTAGGAAGCTCCACAATAGTCCAGGTGGAGATCGGAAGGAGGCCTGGCCCAGGACAGTGGCTGGTGGTGGGTAGTGGGGTGGGCTAGCTCCCCCTGTGGGAAGGGAGGCAGAGACACGTGCCCACTGAGGGCCTCAGTGGGGAGAGTGATCACAGAGCCTGGAGCCCGGCCTGGCAAGCTGGGAGTGATGGATCCGGACGTGCTCTGTGGCTCCTTGAGTTGTCACAGTGCTGGGGCCAGAGCAGGTCATGGGGGATGTCACATGAGCCAGGGGACGGGAGGGGGGGCAGGACAGAGCCTGACACCCTCTCTCAGTTTGGAGGTGGACCTGGGAACAAGTAACAGGTCTGGGAGGTGGCCCTCAGATCTAAGGCAAGTCAGGAGTTCCTGGCAGAAGCTAGGCTGGTGGAGGCAGTGGTGGGCGGAATCTTTAGAAAGCATCTTGCTTGGATTTTGAACCCACCAGGGCTTGATGGTAGGGGACTTCTGGTACCTCTTGCATTCACAGCTGTGCCTGCCACCAGGAGAAGGCAGCCTTGTGGTTTTGTGCACACACCCAGGGGCCTGGGCATCTAGCAGGGAAAGGCCCCAGATCTGCAGCCTGGAGTTGCTTCCTAACCGCCACCTGGAATTTCCTGAGGTGACACAAGGCCTTTCCATGTTGGCTTCCTCCTTCCTCACTCCAACCGGCGTGTTCAGATGCAGCGGGAGTCTGGCCCTGGTGTTGGTGACAGGTGAGTACCTGCAGCTGGATTCTGTTGCCATAGCAACAAAGTAGGGAAAACTGCCCCAGAGCTCGGGGGCTGATTGGGCCACAGGGCCAGCCTGCTTTCCTCTGTCAGCACGTCTTCTGGGACACTGTTGAGTGAAAGTGTCCAGGATGAGACAGGAATTTTCTGACAGGCAGTTTAAGTGGGTGGGATATGAGAGGTTTGACCCCAAAGTTGTGTTCCCTTTTCCCTTCTTCATATATACCTGCCACGGCCAGGCACAATATGCAGTTTCCTGTCTCCTTGTCAACTAGCAGCAGCCACCAGAAAGAGAACCCACTTCCTGTTGACAGCCAGAGTTGCAGAGAATAAAGTGTGTTTGTTTTGGAGCATTATTCAGAGCGGTCTGAAAGATTTACTGATGCTCCGTCACATGACCTATCACTGGGCTTGGGATGTCTTAGTCATCTCAGGCTACCATAACAAAATCCCACAGACTGGGTGGCTTAAAAAAATAAATGTTTATTTCTCTGGGAGGCTGGGAAGTCCAAGATCAAGGTGCTGGCTGATTCAGTTTCTCGTGAGGACTCTATTTCTGGCTTGCAGAGGGCCACCTCCTTGTCGTGTGCGCTCATGGCCTTTTCTTGGAGTGTGTGGGGAGAGAGCGGGCAAGCTCTCTGGGTTCTCTCCTTATTAGGGTACCGGTCCCATCACGAGGGTCCTACCCTCTTGACCTCATCTAACCCTAATTACCTCCCAAAGACTATCTCTCTAAATACTATCACATTCAGGGTTGGAGCTTCAACACAGGAATATTGGGTGAATATAAACATTCAGTCCATCATGTGGGGTCACACAAATTGAAAGTAGCCCTTCAGTATCTATCAGGAAACATTTATTTTTTCATTCATTCGTTCATCTATTCATTCATTCAAGAATTTTTTTGAATGCGAGACACTGTTCAGTGTCCCAGAGATGTAGCAGTGAACAAAACAAACAAAAAATCCCTTGCCATGAAACTTACCTTGTAGTGGCAAGAGATGGGAAAGTGAATAAGTAAGCAAGTAATTATAGAACCAGTGGGTCACAAGTGCAGTCAAAAAAGCATAGAGCAGGGGGAGAATGATGGGGATGCTGGAAGGGGGGGGTTTGCTCTTCTTAGCGATCAGGATGGCCTGCTGGACAGGGGCATTGGAACAGGTTTGGTGACAGCTGTGAGAGTGAGTCTTGCAGATTTTCTACCACAGAGAGCATAAATGGCCCAGGGCCACAGTTGCTAAGCTTTGAAATCTGTTACTGCCTTTATGTCAAGGTTATGTCTTCCACCGCTGCTCCCTGCCGATGACTGACTGACCTCTCCTGGGAGACCGGGACCCCTTGTCAGCAAACCTTTGACTCAGGGATTTTGCCAAAACATCCTGAGACTACACTGAACTCTAGGACCCCTCCATTCTGCCTTCTCTCTTCTCTCCTTCCCTTGGGGTCGGACTTGTGTCACCATCAGACCACAACCCCAGTCTTTCCCTGCTCCATTCTTATTTCCCATCATAAAGACATTTCCGTCAATAAAAGCCTGGCATAATTAACCCCATCTCAGCCTCTGCTTCCTAGAGGACCAGGAGTAACACAGATTTGAAGGAAGTTAGAGAGGAAGCCCTATGATTGCCGAGGGGAAAGTGTTCCAGGCTGAAGGAATGGAAGCTGCAGAGGCCCTGAGGCAAGAGCAGGGCTGACTTGTGTTAGATCTGGGCTTTGGTTTTACCGCAGGTACATACTCCATGCTAACAAGGTAGCCGGTTACCGCTTCATGGTGCTGGCAGGAGACACAGGACTCCTGGGTCTAAGACAAAGGACTTTAGTTCTCATGGACCAGTAACACGTTCCATTGGTAGAAACCAGTCAACAGGACAGTCCAGATTCAAGGGGAGGGAGGAGGGACTCTGCCTCCTGCTGGGAGGAGCTGCAAAGTCAGGTTGCCAGGAGGCCTGGGTAAGGGAAGGAGAGTAATTGCAGCCAGTTTTGCAAAAAACTTCCTCCATGAAGACAGGAATTGGGATACTCAGGAGATTGAGGACACAGAGAAAATTCCCCAAATGATCAACCCAACCCCCCTGGGAGTCTTAAGTCTTTAACCTTTCCTGCATCTGACTCAGGCCTGACCATCCACCCTGCCAAGGGCCAGCTGCTGCCACCCTGTGGGGCTCGGAGGGAACAGAGCCACCACCTTCCCTGCTGGCCGGGGAAGCTGAAATCGGTCACGTGAGCCCCCGTTTTTTCACACTCTGTTAGGGCGATGGCGGGAGCGGGGAGGGGTGAGGACAGCCCGTGAGTAATGTGCTCTGCCTGCTCTCACCTCCACCGTAACCACTCTCCGCTCACCACCGGCACTTGCCCGGCCGCGGGGGTGCGGCTTGCCACCGCATTAGGAAAGCAATTTGTTCATGCAGAATGTGCCGCTGTTGGAAGTTCCTCTCTCATCATGAACTAATTTGCTGCGCTTTGTCGCAGCCCTTGCTATCTATAACCATGGTAACAATGCAAAGAGCTGTACATGCGTTTATTTTGGACCCTCGAAGCCCAAGCATAGTCTACTTCTGGCTCTTGGCTTCGGAGGGGCTGGGTGGGTCTGGAGGGGTGGGGCTGGAGTCCGGGTCCCGCCCTCAGTCCTGTGCCAGTCACTGCGTGGCCTCAAGCATGAGCTCCTCCTCTGGGGCCTCAGTTTCCCTAACTATGAGATGTGGGGGTTGGGTCAGTGGTCTCTGCGGACTCTTCCAGGGGTGTCCTGTGTGTCTTCAGGATCTAGAGGGGAGTTCCCTGGCCCACCCGGCAGGCTGTGAGCTGGCTGCGAACGTGGGGATGTAAGCAGTGACTGCTGCAGCTGACGGTCCCCTCTTCCTGCTAATTTGGTGTCCTCACTATATAATTATACTGTGAAATTCCCTGACTGAAGATTTTTTTTTAAAATATCCTTCCCTAACTCCCACCACTCATTGCCCAGATTCGTGAATGGGGAAAGTGGGTGTTTGCAGCTTTTGGCAGAGAACGAGGGATGTTATGCAATCTGCCCTTCTCCGTTTCCCTGGCACCACCCCCACGCTGGGATTCAGGAAGGAGGAGGAGGGCTTTTCAGAATGGGAGGTGTGGATTTTGACCTCTCTGGGCCTCAGTTTTCTCATCTGTCAAGTGGGGGGAAAGTATCTTCCTTATGGGGTGATATGAAAAGACAGCACACTGTGCCTTCTTACCACAGGGAGTAGGATGGGAATGTGGGCTTTCTCCTGCTCATGTGATCTTAGGCTGGTACCATCACTCCTCAGTTTTCCTATCTCTAAATGGGGTCAATCATAAGTATCTGACAAGGAGGTTGTGGGGGTTAAAACAAACCCCCCAAATCCCTGGTGTTGGGTGGGTGCTCAGCCGCTGGTTTTTATTGTGACTGTCAGCAAAGGTGTGGTGTCCTGTTACGCCCTGTAGGGTCCTTGTAGATCGGGTGTGTCTTCCTGCTGGCTGTGGGTGGGGTCACCAGTCCCAGAAGACGTGGCCAGAGCTGGCAACTAATGGAGCTGTCAGCCCGATTCAGAGCACTCCTTGGAGCTCCCCAGAGGCAGGTGCCGATGCCACATCGATGAGCCACGTTCCCCTGATGCGCTCCTGACATTTCCTGCCTGCCTTCCCTGGCCTGCCTGCCCGGGTCAGCGGTCACACTGAGTCACAGCCGCTCCCTGCAGGCGCTGGCCGCCCACTGCCCCGGGGCGCGGGGCGGGAGGAAGCTGGACCGAGTCAGTGCACTGGTAGGTGGGTGGCTCTTTATATTTATATTCTAAAACTTCATAATTTTTCTTGTTTAACATGTGTATTGTTATTATTCTAAGAGAAAGAAGACACTTGGAATACTTTGACCATTACTGATCTACTAAACACGTCAACACGTGTTTGTTTAAACACAGATGAAGGTCTGGAAGGAACCACCAGGAGTTTGAATTGTTACCTCTGGGGCAGCGACGGGGTTGGGGAGGTGGGAGGCTGGTGGAGTGGTAGTGGGGGGTGGGCTGAGGCATTCCCTTCTTCATAGACCCGCAGAAAGTAGTGGGATTAGCAAACTTTTGGTTTGAGTGAGTGCTCTTCTGTAGGTTTTATGTTTAAAAATTAAGAAGCAAAAAACAAGATGAGTTGCTTTGGAACTGGAAATGAATTTTCAAAATTTAAAAAGAGAGGATGTTGGAAAGCCTTTTCAGGAGGACGTACCCCTCCATCACCTTTGATCGTTTCAACTGGGCTGATCTCCAGAACAACGCCCCATGCTTTCTGGGGGTGAATGTTTCTCATGACTCTTCTCGTTTCGCAAGTGAGACGGTGCAGCCTCTGTGCTGGGACCTTTGTGCGCAGCCTCAAGCTTGCCCTGTCTCAGTTCTGCGAGGTGGGTCTTTCTTCTGCCTTCCCACGTGGAGGGAAGGAAGGTTCAGAATGTGGCTCTCTGCAGCCCTGCCTCCTTTCAAGGGCCAGGCTGAACGCAGGCTTAAGTCCTTGCCATGTGCGCAGCCTCTTTGGGGAAAGATTCTCTGCAGTGCAGACCCCTGGGCTGGCCACCCCGGTCCCCACTCCAGAGAAAATGTGAGGAGTGGTGTGCTTCCTGTTTCAGGGGACTATCTCTCCTTGGACCTGAGGGAGGTCTAGCCAGTGTTGACTTGTTTCAGGGGGAGCTGCAGAGAGAGGGACCATGCCTCTCGCCACTTCCCTGGATTCTCGGTGTTCCCTCAGGTTAACATCAGCACATCTGCCCTTTCACCTGACGTTAGCAGTTTTTAAAAGCAGAGACCGAAAGCCTGCCTTCTGGTTGTGTGCACTGCCAGGATATGGGACCAGAGAAGGACAGACAGCCATGGGCTCTCCTCGGTGGCAGAGCATGTGTGGATATGCTGACTTGCTTCGGTGGAGTCTCAGTGAAGTTTTTGAATCCTAGCTCTACACTAATTGGCTCTGTGATTTGGAGGAAGTTACCATACCTATCTGAGCCCAGTTCCCTCATCTATAAAAGAGCAATTCAAAGTACCCCTCAGAACTGAAAGAGGACTCCGTTTCATGAGATCCAGGATGTAGGGTGCCCGGTGTAATGAATGTTAGTAATAATGGTCAGAAGACCACGAACAGTACAACAGGGAAGTGTTCTGTGCCAGGCAGTGAGGGCAAAGCCTCTGCCTGTGTGTGAGGGAAAGAGCACATTCCCCAGCCCACGTTATTACAGGAAAGGGGGCCGGGTATCGTGGAATCTGACTCAAACTCGGCCACTTGCCTGCTGGGTGACTTTGGGTGGGTTCCTTGCCCTCTCTGGGCCCCAAAGCTGAACATCTTTATGGAAGGTGCCCATATCTGTGGTGTTTCCCATCCCTGCTGACCCTTCTCTCCTTGTGCAGGAGCCATGGTGTCCAGGAGAAGGAGGGAGCAGCCGCCGCCTCTGTCCCCCTGGGTCCTAGAGGAAGCTGCCTGTGCACTGCAGCCTGCTGCATTTCCAAGCCAACCTGGCACGAGGCCCCTTGGCGCACTGCCCTGGCTCTGGCTGCCCCAGACTTGAGTCCTTCCTGGATCACACTGACCTCAGAGCCCCAGGCCCCAGGCCCCATGTGGACCTGCTCAAAGGCCTGAGGTTCGGCTCTCAGATGCCCCATTTCAGTTTGGATCCATCACTCTGCCTGGTTCTTCTGGGATGTTACACCCTGCTCTGGACACCCCCGCACCCCACCCCCTTCTGCCAGCCAGCTGACCCGCGGCTCCCAAGGAAGTGGCAGCAGTCTCTTCTGGAGTGTGCAGCCGTGGCTGTGCTTCCTCTGGCACTGTGCTGGGCTGGCAGATGACCCCTCTTCCCTGGGATCACAGCTCCCTTTCCAAAGATCGGTCCTTCCTCGGCCTCTGGCAGTGGGTTGCTATGAGCCTTGCACGCCTTTCCTCCAAGCCCTGCCCCGACCCCGGGCCCACAGTGCTCCACAGGGCGGAGGCCACCCCAGGCCACCTTTGTCCCTTCATGCTCCTCCCTTCAGCTCTTCAGGACTGGGGGCCACCAGCCAGGCCCAGCTCCGGTCCCAGGAATGCACTTCAAACTGCCAGCGCCCCCAGCAGCTGCAGCTCTAGGTCAGCCAGCCAACTAGGGCACTGGCAGGAAGGTAGGGGTGGCATGGAGACCACGTTTCCTCCCACTGCCTGAGCCCCTGAGCCCCGATGGCAACACCCAGCCCAGAGCCCGTGAGCAGCAGGGCTGGTCTCAAGGTGAGACCAGTGAGAAGCACGTGGAAATGCCCCCCCAACCCCACTCCTTCCCCCAAAGCTGTGTGTGAGCAGGTGCCAAATCCCAAGGCGGGGCAGCACAGGGCGGGGCAGGAGCTGAAGTCCGCAGGGAGCTGCCGCTGAGAACAGTCTCACCTCAGCAGCCTGTGGAGACGGGATGAGGTCTCCTGAGCCCCTGCCCAGGGCTCTCCCACACCTTACGGCACTGACTGCTCTGAAGTGGCCAATAGCTGCCTCTGTCTGGTGGATCTTCATCAGGTCCACCTCAGGTGTGGCTTCTGGGAGATTTAAATTCTCCGAGCTGCCCCAGTGCCCAGCCTTGGGCTGTTTCCTCTACACCGTGCTGAGCTGGCAGGTGACCGTGCTGGGACGCACCTCTGCATGGGTCAGGTGCCCCTTCTCTGAACTACAGCCTGGCCCCAGAGCTGGCAATAGACATAAAGGAAGAAATGCAATGAGCCGGGTAATAGTGGAAATTAATAGTGGTAATTAATTGCTAAGAGCATGCAGAGACCATGGCAACGATGGTTGGATGACAGAGGCACAAACCTTATTTCCTTTCAGGGCTGCGCTCCAAAAGGCTCCGTTTCTTTGTAAACAGCTTACACTAGCTTTGTGGAGGGCCCAAGTGCCCTGGGTCTGAGCCCCCTCCTTGAGTAGAAAAACTCGGGTCAGCCTTGAGTCAGTGCCCCATCTACCATGCTCTCCCTCGCTCTGTCATCCTGGGCAATTCACTGTTCATCTCTGAGCCTTTTTCTGTCCTAAAGTGGGGAGAACAAACCCAATTGACAAGAGCTTTTGAAGAGTCCACAGGTGACCTAACGTGAGAGGAAGATGGACTGGAGCCAGCCTACCTGAGTTCATTTCTGGCACCATCATTTACTAGCTGTGTGACCTTGGGTCAAGTCATCAACCACTCTGAGCCTCAGTGGTCACATCTGTAAAACGGGGGTGATAATAACAGTACCCATACCAAAGGTTGTTATGAGGACTAAATGAGATAATAAATATAAAATGCTAAGCACGTACAGCTTAACTGCACTTCCAGTTTACTATATACCTGTAACAGCACTCTATTGTGAAATGTTTACAGGGTCTCAGCTCTGTCCATAATAAACCTTTTAAATTATTATTAATAACCGCGACATTCATTGAGTGCTTACCATGTGCCGGGTGCTGTGCTAACTCCTTTAAGTGTATTAATTCACTTAACAACCTGTAGAAGTAGGTACTATAATTAGTACCTGTTTTACAGACGAGGACACTGAGGTTTAGAGCTTGGTGACGGAGTGAAGCAAAACTTTGAGAAGTTATCCGGAAAACTAACCAAAGCAGGTAGCCCATGTGGTTAAGCCCAGTCACCCCGGCATGAATTGCTCCCTGCATGTTCTGACATGAGTAGTGGCTGCCTGAGGTGTCCTGTCCTGTCTGGGTGGACAAAGGCTCAGCGTCCCCACCTGGCTCTGCTGCAGGGCTCAGTCCTTCCCAGCGCAGGAACGCTCCCATCCAAACCTGCTCCTTTCCCTCAGCCCGTAAGTTGCTTAATGATACATCACCCTGACCTCTCCCAGACTTTGGGTGCCATCCTAAACGGGGCTGATAAGAGCATTCCGGGCAGAGGGAACAGAGTGAACAAGGGCACGAGGCAGGACGTGGCATTGAATTCTTAGGAAAATGCAAGTGACTGCCCATGACTGAATTGTTTGGGGCTGCACAGGGGGTGTGTTGGGGAGCCCTGGAGGTGAGGGGAGAGGAGGTCAGCAGGGTCTGGAGACGCAATTCCCATCCTTGTATGCATGAGGGATTAACCCCAGGAGCTTTAAAAATGCCAAGGCCTGGGCGCCACCCCAGATGTACTGACTGACTGGATCATGGGATTTTTCAAAGCTTCCCAGTTGATTCTAATACCAGGTTCACACCGGATGATCTATGCAAGGAAGTGTAAGCCTTGTTAAGTAGGCAGACTTACACTGTTCAGTAAATGAATCAACTTCAAGTAAAATTAAAAAATTCAGTTCCTCAGTCCCACTGGGCACATGGGACTAGTGGCCGCCACATTGGTCAGCTCAGACACAGAGCATCCCTGGTCCCATCATCTCAGAAGGTTCTGGTGGACAGGGCTGGTTTCATCTCTTACTTTGTCTGGTTGGAATGAGAACCCACTCAAGGATTTTAAGAGCGAGAGCAACACGGCCAGGTATTTGCTTTAGAGAGAAGATTTAGGGGCAGTCTAGAAAGTGGATTCAACGGATTCGATGCTGGCAAGGCTGACCAACCTCGGAGGGAATAATCAGGGGAGTGTCTTGATGGTCTAGGTGGAAGGGGAAGCATTGACCTAGAGCCCCATCAGAGCTGGAGAGGTCGGGCTGGATTTGAGAAGGGCGAGAAGAACATGCTGTATAAAGCATACAGGGCTGCCTGGCCGGCAGGTGAGGAAGGAGGGGAGGTTTAGGTGGTGCTCATGTAGTCAGTTGCCTGGAGGTGCCTCTCAGTGGTTCCCAACCAGGACAATTTTGCACCCCCCCCCGGGATATTTAGTCATATCTGGAGACATTTTTGATATGGAGTCTGGGGGATGCTGCTGGCTTCTCATGTGGAGGCCAGGGATGAAGCAGAGGCTGCCAAACATCCCACAATCCACAGGACAGACACATGGTCTCAGTGCACACGGCTGAAGTGTTTTATCACCAGCCCTTTACTTTTAATGTGGGTAATTACTCACTGTGTGACCCCAGTGGTTTCTAGCAGGGTTGGCAGAGAACCAGACGTCAGGATATTTTGGTAGATGGACACTGCAGAATGTCCTGAACCGGCCCTGTGGCCTGAAAGGTGAGGGCACTGGTGGGAGTGGGTGGGGGGTGGGAAGGACGCGTCCCCAGGCTTGACAGTGGCCCTCCGAGGGCGGGTGATGCCGGTTGCCTCTGACACCAGTCCCGAGGCGGGGGTCCCGTGACAACTGATAGGACAGTCTAGACGGTGTTGGGCCCAGCCATTGTCGGCCCGGAAGATGACTCATGGATCTGGGCCTTGTTAACCTGTTTACAGTGAGTCATTGGAGCCCCTGTGGGCCTCGGTTCCCTCAACTGTAAACTAGGAATGATGGTAATCGCCCTGCTGCCTCACAGGGATGTGAGGTCTGAATCCAAGAGCCAACGGTGGCGAAAGGGTCGGGTGGACCATAAAGCACCCGCCCAGGTAACACGGCGTTGCTCCGTGCAGTGAGCAGTTTCCCTGCTTGTTGGCTGAGCCATTGCCCTCGGGAACAACACTGCCCAAGTAGGGACCTTCTGGTGCCTAAAGAGAGGGAGAGTGGAATCATCTGCAATGGTGTTGGACCCAAACACTTCTCTGATTCTGCTGACTTATCTCCCAAGTCCTCCTCCTATACTTCCCACCTTGGACATTTGACAGAAAAAAAAAAAAATGCCCATAGTTACAAAGGAAAGAAATGATGAGGGAAGAAACAACACCCAGGAATGGAAGTATATGTAACATGGGGCCACCTGACCCAGCTGTGATCTCACCTCCATAGGTGGGAACACAGACCTTTTGTCATCTGACCTGGGTCTATCTCATGGGCCTCCTGTCTCCTTCGCTGCCCTGGTGAGTGGGGGCTTGGGTAGCTTTCTGCCCAATTCAGGCAGCAGGCTTCTGGGAGTCCATGTCTGCCAGGGGTTGACTGGTGTCGAGAAGAGCAAGGCTGGGGACGGCCAAGAGGGCGGGAGGGAAAGAAGAGCTGAGCATGTGTGGAGGGGTGGAGAGATGCCCCCAGGGGGCCGGGCAGTGACTGGACCACAGGTAGAAGCCTGGGGATTGGGGATACTTTCGGAGTGCCTGCATTTCAGCTGCCTTCCACTTCTAGAGTTCCTCCTGAAAGACAGGGAGTCCAAAATAATTCCATCCCTGAGAATACCTGGCTCATTTTCTCTCTTAAAGTGAGATCATTTGAGCCTCAGTTTCCTCATCTGTAAAATGGGGAGCTAATCCTCACCCAAAGTGCTGAATGTGGGGAGAAGTAGATTGAACAGCAGGTGTGAGGCGCTGAGCAAGCACAGACACAATCCCCGGGGGAAAGCAGGCGCTCCGTTAACACGTTGCTGATGCCGCTGGACAAGCCCGGGCCTGCTGTCAGGAGACCTGCCTGCTTTGAGCCCTAGCTCCGCCCCTGCTGGCTGGGTGCCTCCCCAGAACTTCTCCGGGTCATCAGGGGGCCTCATGCCTTTTAAGGGTTTGAAGCCACACAGATTCTTGTGGAATTCCTGGGCCATAGGTACCCTCAGTGCCCACCGAGGCCAAGGGTTTCAAACTGTTTTTAGCCACAGAAGCCTTTGTTCAAATGCAAATTTGTGTAGAAGCCCATTATATAAAAACAGGTAAAACAGGGCTGGTCTGGTGGCCGCACAAGGTGAGGGGCTCAGAGGTCTATGTCCTGCTCACTTAGTCTGGAGGTCTGGGGGTCCCGTTTCCCACGGAACTTCCGTGAAACCCTAGGCTCCATTGTGGAAACTGATTTTAGTCTAAATGCCTTTTGGGGTTGGAAGGGGGAGACTGCCTGTCATAGAGGAGGAAGGAATTGCTCAAGATAACTCAAGACGTCTTTTGCTTTCCCTTGGCCTCAGCTTTCCCATCTGTAATCAGGAGGGGTAGGTAGTTGGATCACCTCTAATTTTCCAAGGTGTTTTAGTCTGTAACTCCAGTCTAACACATGGCACAAGCGCCACCTAGTGGTGAGAAACGGCTCTGGCAGCTGGAGAGGCGCCCAACAATTTCCCCAGGTGCAGGAGGCAAAGATGAGGCTGTATTCAGGTAACTCCACCTTTTGGCCAGGGCGACACCTCCTGGATACACGTATTAAGAGGCATGGTGAGAAATATGCCACCTGGTTCTGCCACTATACCCTGTGTGACCTTGGCCCCGTCCCTTCCCCTCTCTGGATCTCAACTCCCCCATCTACAACCTAAGGGGGTTGACTGAAGTTCTTACTGTAGGGTTTATGGATCTGTGGAGGGGATCTTGTGAAATCTCTGAAATTTTAAGAAAATTTTGTATGTTTAAGCAGTTATGTGTGGGTGAGAATCTAGATCTTTAATTGCTTTCTTAAGGGGTTCTTTGGAGCCCCTGGTCTGGGTGAACTCTAACGGCACCCAGGGAGCAGGAATTCTGGGAACTTCTCCTTTGGAATGTGCACATGCATTCAGACAACTTGGATGATTCACATTTGGCAAACGCATCCAGTTTACCAGTTTATGTGGAGAAATCCTAAGGAAGCCAAAGAAAGATGAAAAGCAAAAGCCCCCCCAGTAAGTGCCAGCAACCAAGGAAATGTGGCTCAGTCCCCAGCGGCCTGAGGTTGGGACTCTGCAAACCTCTGCCAGCTAAGGGTGCTGTCTGGGCTTTCCCGCCCTCGATGGGACCGCCATGGTCCCTGGGCAACTTCAAAGGTGGGGCTTGACAACTGGCAGAACTAGAGGACTGTAGTCCTCATGGTCTAGCCCCTTCTAGGGCCCGGTGATGGGCTCTTGTCTCAGGCTTCACTCGACTCTCCTCCCCCCCAGGGCCCGTTGCTTTCAGAACTACTCCCCATTAGGTGTCTCACTCTGGTTCCTTCTGCAAAGTGTGAAGTGGGAGATGGAGAAGGAGGAGAAGGGGGAAGAGATTAACTGCTGAGTGTCTGCTCTGTGGCAGGCACTGTGCTAAATATTTTACTGTAATTAGTTCATCTGATCTCACAACGGCCTGGAAGGTAGGATATTCCTGCTATATCGCTGCAGACTTTGAGGATCAGAAATATTAAGTGACTTGTCCCAAACCATAAAGCCAGCAGATGGGCTGGGGTCTTAATCACGTGTTGCAGTCAGCACATGCTGGGCTTTTAGGACTGAAGGTGGCTCAGGCCTCACTGAGAGCTGGGTGCTGTTGCGGCTGCCGAGCACTGAGATTTAGGCACTGGCCTGGCTCCCACGCCGGCCTTCCTGCCAACCTATTAGCCTAAAATTGCCCACTGACTCTGCTTGGATTTCTCATTTCCTGGGGTGGTGATGGTGACCGAGGATCTGACCCAAACACTCCCCAGACCACACCTCACTCTGCTCCATTCCTGGGTTTGACAGTCCACCCATGCAGAAGCCCACACCTCGTCTCTGCTCCCTCCAGGGCCTTCAGACCGCCCCTCCCCATGAAAGGCCACAGCTGCCTGAGAGCGGGCGGTGGCCCACACCAGACACCTGCCCTCTCTATGCTCCTGGCCCACGGGCAGTGACGGCCACCGCCACTCACCCAGCTCAGTCTCCCAAGCCGGTAAGTGGTGGAGCTGGGGTTCAACCCCACGTGGACTCAGTTCAGAGCCTCTGCCCTTGACCACAAGGCTATGCTGCTGTCAGGTCTGGTCTCACGGGTCCTCACTTCATCACCCAACTTGTTCAGCACTGGGTCAGCCCCATGGCATTTGCACATTAGGTAAACTTGCCTTCCACGTCTTCCTCCAAGGCATGGTTGCAGTCTGGTTGGTGGCTCTGACCACCTTCCAGGTTGAATTGGCTTCCAACCCACCTGGAAAGATAACTGCACTTCTCTCCAACGTGTTCATAAGGTTGTCACATTATGTGCCTCCCTGCTATCTGGATGAAAAGTATCTTTAGCAAGTTTCAAACGAATCTATTAAACCTATTAAACAGAGGAAAAGAACTGCGTCTGTAACACTTTCCTTCCAGTAAGATCCTTTCCTTTCTGCCTTTTCTTTCTTGGAATTTTCTGCTGGCTTCCAATTCACTTCCTTCACACATATCCCTCTGTTAATGACTCTTTGGCTGTCAGAGTTTTATTTTATTTTATTAAAAAATTTTTTAATGGAGGCGCTGGGGATTGAAGCCAGGACCTCGCCAATGCTAAGCATGCACTCTACCACTGAGCTATGCCATCCTTTAAAAAATTTTAATTAAAAAATTTGGGGGGGGGCCAGGATGGGGAGAGGTAATTAGATTTATTTATTTATTTATTTAATGGAGGTACTGGGGATTGAACCCAGGACATCATGCATGCTAAGCATGCGCTCTACCACTGAGCTATGCCCTCCCCCTACTTTTTTAAAATGGAGGGGGTTTTTTTTTGTCTTTTTTTAATGGAGTGTCACCATTTTAGAATCTCAGTTTCCACTTGCTCTAACCATCTCAATCTGGGTGCAGTATGGTGAGGTCAGTTGCAGAGCAAAAGAAACCGGAAAGAGGTTTATAGCTTTATTAGTTTAGACTCACAGTTCCCTGGGGAGAATGCTGCACGCCAAGTAGGGCCCCTCAAGGGAAGCACAGGGTGGGTCACGAGGTGGAGGGAGAGAGGGAGCTGTGGGCAAGTGCCTTTACTGTGGTTTCCTTGGACAGGAGTGGGCCAGGCAGGGTGAGCAAGCTTGGCATTGGCTCTGCCTGAAAGTGACGCCCCCGCGAAGTTCACGTTCACGGTGACCGTTAGAGCACGGGGGTTGGGACCATCTAGTCTCCAGATGTTTTGGGATGAGCCAGGGTTTACTTGGGGGCAGCTTGTGGCCATTTTGTGGATGTTAAAGATCAATTTACAGGAATTAGAAATCTGGTTAACACACCACTCTGCCCCAGGACCGTGCTGAGACAAAGCCCACATCTTGTGGTCTTGCTTTCGAGTCGTTTGGACCTTGGCTCTGTACCATGATCAAGAGAAGGAACGGCCATCAGCTGGGATGGCGAATTTCACTGAATCTGTGCGGGTTCTCTGCCAGGCCCGGGGGCCGGGGACGGAGGCCCCTTCCTTTGAGGTGTGAGCTCCCCTCACACCTCATGGTAAGGCTTTGAGCTGCTTGTCTGATGAGAAGGACCAGCCATGGTCACCTAACAGTTCTTGGCAACACACATGTTGGTGAACCAGGAGGGGAGATGGAACCCTGATTCCTGACCCCAGTCTCTTGATCGCACAGGTACAGGACTAATAGTCTCCAAGTGCACCGGAGTCCCCTTGAAGGCAGCGAGAGGAGGTGCCCATGTGTTTGACTGACAAGGCAGGTGAGCTGCATTTCAGATCACTGTTTAAAGGCACGGGGAGGGTGCCGTCATATGCTTCATGCGGATACCGTGTTCTGCAGGGAGAGGCAGCTTCGAAGCTGCTGCTGAGAATGGGCAGTGATCATACAAAGCAGCAGTGGGCTAAACCAGTGCTTTTGATGTTAGTTAGCTCTTCCTTCCGACAGACAACAGGGGCCGGACCAGGAGGAGCCCGGCAAATACAGTCTAATTAAAAGGAGGGAGTCGTGGGTTCTTGGGCAGGTGGAGAAGAAGGTGAAGCTGCCAATCTTTCTCCATCTTTCCCACCCTGAGCCCAGGGCGGGAAGCAAGGGGTGTGACGTTCCAGTGCCCAGCTGGAAGGGCCCTTAGCGACCCCCCGTGCTGGAGTCTTCCTGCTCTCTGCCAGCGGAGGGCTAGCGTCCCCGGAGCAGACTCCTTGTAGCCTGAAGACCAGATAGATATTAGACGTCAGAGAAGACCAGATACCGGATATCAGAGAAACACAGCCTGAGAAGGCTCTGGCTCTAGGAAGAGAATTAAAGTAAATTTTCAAACCAAGGTTGAGTTAACTCGGTGTGGCAACCCCGGAAGTTAGTCCCATTTGACTCCCACAGTAACTAGGTGTCTCCATCCCCTTATATTTTTTGTTTCAGATAACTCTCTGTTTACATTTCTTTTTGTGAATAGAAACATATACTCTGTAAGTTTAAGTGACAATTTTATCCTTCTTGGAGAAAAACCAAATTTGAGCATGCTTTGCCCCTACTTGGGGTCGGCATACTTTTTCTGCAAAGGGCCAGATGGCAAATATTTTAGCTTTCGGGGGCCGTAGTCTCCATTGCAACCATGAATGCCGCCTTTGCAGTGTGGAAGATGCTATCACAGTGGGTCTGCTGCATCTAGTGGGCTCCGCCGTGTTCTTGGAATAAAAGCACATGTCGGGTGGCTGTTACCAGCCTGGGCTGCTGTGATGAGGAGGCCAAGGCCTCAGGCAGACTTGGTGGCAAAAGCTGCTGGGATTGATTAGTGATGTCTGCCACTGGCCCAGGAAGAGAGGGTGGGTAGCAGGTGCAGGCCAGGTATTTGCAGATCTGCGGGGCAGCCCTGAGTGGGTGAACAGAGGCTTTGGGGCTGTGGACAGTGAGTCTCTAGAGACAGAGGCAGCCCTGTGAGAGGGTAGAAAGTGCACTTCCTGTTTGGACATACCATTGGATCTTCCACATCCGATGAACATACATGTGGCATCCATGGGGCTGGGAGTTGTGCAGGGAATCCTGACCCTGGTGAGAGGTGCATCAGGGCAGCGGTGTGTGGGCTCTTGTTTGGAGTTAGTTTGTGGGCTCAGAGTCTGCTAGCTGCCCTGGCAGGGTGGGAGGCAGCCCAGTCATTGTGACACTCATAGCTGGATGGAACCTCTGCCCCTGGGTCTGCACGCTTGTCCTTTGCTGCAAGAACGGGCTTGCCTTTGTTTCCTGGTTGGCTCTCTGGGAACTGGGTCTGCCCTGAGCTTGGCTGGACTCTGGCTCCTCATCCAGCTTTTATTGGCCTGAGCTCCCCAGCTGCCAGCAAGAGGTCCACTTTATTCCAGATGGTTTCGCCCACCCGAGCCGCCACACTCCTCACCACCCACTTCTGACCTGGCAGTTCCACATGCTCCCACCACTGGCCGAGCATCATTGCTGCCCGGGAATTCCACAGCCGCCCCTGGACCAGAGCCCCTTGAGGGTCAGGGCTCCACAGGCCTCTTCGACACTGTGATTTTGATGCTCAGCAGTCTGTCCCGGGGCCAGCCCCGCAGCTCCTGAGTCCTCCCAACCCTGGTCCTTCTGGGCGAGATGTCACTTTTACTGGGAGAACATAATGGCCCACACGACCATGGCTTTGGGCTCTCGTCTGCCAGAGTTACAGGCTTCAGCTTTCCTTTAGAACTTCCTTCCCTATTTTGTTCCTCTCTGGAAATGCCCAGGGGTGGTGGTTTGAGCCTTGGCTTCTGTCGTTTCCTGCTGGCCCCGTCTCTTTCTGTGGGCTTCTGTACCCACTGATCCCTGTCAGGTCACAGAGGCTGCCACCATGCGGGCCTGGGGTGGGGAGCAGGAGAGGAGACATATTTATTATGAAAAGGACCCCAATTTTCCAAGTGGTGCAGAAACCCATCTGTATATTCTGATGAGACTTTATGAAACATTGGGATAAAGTTACACTTACAAAGAATTGTGATTTTATAGGACGTTTTCCTGGCCATCTCTCAGCCTGCCCCGGGCAGTGGAACCCACCTACTGCTGCTGTGAGAGGGTCGTGAGCCTGCCTGTGCTCCCTGGAATCCAGCCTCCTGGACTGAGATCCAGTCCCAGACTGATGACAGCAGGAATGCTCACTCCCTGTGTCAGAAACCCAACCTCCAGTCTCGGTGTCTCTCGTGACCCCAATTGGCAGGTGACATCAGAGCACAGTGGCGCAGAATCAGCACGCTCCCAAATACCGAGAGGGTCTTCGTTCTGAAAAGTTTTCCATGCAGAGCACTGGCTGAACACCCCAGGCTGAATTTCCCCACACCAGGCCCTACTTGCCTTTTTACAGAGGTGCCTTGAACATGGGCAAAGATGGTGCTTTGCCCTGGATCTCACCTCTGAATGCTTGTTACCAAATCTCCACTGAAGCCCACACACAGCTTCTCAAGACTCAGCGACTGTGTGCAAGCTTGGGGCAGCATAAATCCAAGTGAAGACCAGGCTCGTGGGGCAAAGTCTGCAGCGCAGGAGCTGACCCGACCATGACCACACGCAGTCCTGTCTTAGAGGATGCTCAGCTTCTTAACTGAAAGCAGTGGTTTTCAGCTGGGCTGCACAGCACACTCTGCAGGTTTGCTCCTGGGGAACTCTGAAAACTATGCTGCCTGAACCACAGTCGGAGCAATAAAGTCAGAAGCTCTTGGAGGGTAGCCTGGGACCTGGCATTGTTTCCAGGGCTCCCGGGTGATATAATGTGTGGCCTGAGCTGGGAGCCACTGCTTTGAAATGCTGACTCTGAGGTGACTGGTCTTATTAGTCAGGAGAGCTGGGTTATCTTACAGTAACTAATTAATCCCGGTATCTTTGTGGCTTATCATGACAAAGGTCGGTTTTTCAACCACACTGCGTGTCCAGTAAGGGTTAGTGGGAGGCTCTGCCCTATGCAAGGAGCGAGCTAATGGAAGCATCCTTATCTCGTGAGGATCCGTTTCCTTGGTTGCTATGGCAGGGAAGACGGCTGGAAGGTTACTTCTATGTTTTGGGCTGGAGGTAGCACATGTCACTTCCTCTTGAAGCCCATTGGCTAGAGCTGGTCACAAGGCCTCACCCAGCAGCCAGGAACCTGGGGGAGGGGCCAGCGAGCTGGGGGAGTGTTTGACGAGAGCAGCTTATTGGTGGTTTTTCTTTTTCACAGCCCACTCCCCAACACTGACTTGGTTCTTGCTTTACTGAAGGATCATTCTGGAAGTGTTGCCAGACGGAAGTAAACAGGCAGCCCTAAAACAGTGGTCAAGTTCAAATCTCCATCACGTCAGGGTAGAGACCTGCATGCCATCTGGGGAATCGTTCACAGGTCCCACTGAAGCTGAACAGAAAATAGTATTTTTACTCTGGTCCCTCATGTGTACAGTCAAGAATTTCAGGACTTTCCACAAATCAATCATCTCTTGCAGCTGCAGGACACTGTTTAAGTCCTGCAGCTTTGCAGGGGATATTGACACTTCGTAGGACCAATTCCCTCTGCCCGCTTTTCTAGTTCAGAGTTATCTTTTTTTTCCCCCCATGCATTTATTGTTTCAGAAAAATTTTAAATAAAAAGCTGTCATACAGAGAATACAGACTTGTGGTTACCAGAGGGGTGGAGGGTGGGAAGGGATAGACTGGGATTTCAAAATTGCAGAATAGACTACACTGTATAGCACAGGGAAATATACACAAAATGTTATGATAACTTACAGAGAAAAAAATGTGACAATGAGTGTGTATATGTCCATGAATAACTGAAAAATTGTGCTGAACACTGGAATTTGACACAACATTGTAAAATGATTATAAATCAATAAAAATGTTAAAAAAAAAGCTGTCATAAAATTTGGTTGTGATTTTTATGGACTGGACATCTTTATAATGTTATCTCTGCCTCAGGAGAATGCTGTATAATTCTAATTATTAAGGCCTTCTTTTCTGTTTCTCAGTGAATGTTAGCAATTTTTCTTACAGATCTTACATATTTCTTACTGAGTTTATTTTCAAATATACATACATGTACATGCAAATATACATACATATATATATTTTAAATGTGTAGAGGCTATTTTTCCCATCCTATTTTCTAGCAGTATTTCTCTACCAGGGTTAGTGTTGGTGGTGTTTTGGGGTAGATATTTTATCATAATAGGAAAGTATTCTAATCTCAGTTCACAGAGCATTTTTTTGTTGTTATTGTTAGCTGTAGGTATTGGATTTTATAAACTACTTATGGGTCATTTGTTGATATGATTATATGTTTTTTTTTTCTTTTTTGTCCTGTTGATGTGATAGTAATAATTTTTTTTTTCTAGCATTATACTTAACGCCTGAGGAATAAAAGCAGAGCTCTTTGGCTTTGCATCTGAGATCCTTTAAAGGCTGGCTCTAAATGGACATTTCCAGTCTTATATTCCAGTGCCTCTCCAGCCTTACTCCTGATGGGCATCTCCCCAAACACACGAAACCTTCCTGCTGTTCACTTTGTCTGACGCACAGTACCCTTATCTTCCAAATGGGGGCCTCCCCCCAAACAATCTCCAGAGCCAAGGTGACCAGGTGTCACAATTTGCCGGGGACAGCCCTGATTCACAACAGCTGCCCCCGGATTCGCCACTCTCACATGTGTCCTCTGCTGGACAAGGAATTACACGGTCACCGGCTCCTTAGATAAGTTGTCCCTGCTTCCAACACCCCCTTCTCCCGCAAGAGCTGCACTTCTGCCCTCTGCGCTCCCCCTCTTCCTGTGCAGAGTTTCACTGTGGTGTTTAGTGCACTTGCCCACCACCCAGAAGCACTCAGTACATTAGCCAAGGTTGTCAGTTGAATGAATGAGTGAATGTCATGACCTCACTTTTTTTTTTTTTTAATTAAAAGAAGCTCTCCTTGTTGAGCAAGCCCCTCCCTTCTCACAGGCTGTGCCCTCTGAGGCTTTTCTGATGGGCAGCACTGGCCACGCTGCTTGGCCAGGGAGCGAGAGCAGCCACCTGCCCTCAGAGCAGTGGAGGCGGGGCCCTGGAAGGGGCTCCTGCACAAAGCCCGCTGCTTCAGGGCCACTGGGAAATGCAGACTGTGGGCTCAGGACCTGTCCAAAAAAGGAGGAAGGAGGAAGGGAGAGGAGAGGGTATGGAAGACAGGAGGAAGGAACAGAGGAAGAGAAAGGAGGAAAGGGAGGAATGGAGGGGAGGAAGGAGAGAAAAAGAGGCAAGTGGCAGACTGGGAGAAAAGGGGGTCTGGAGGGAGACATAGAGGAGGAGGAAGAGGAGCAGTGGGTGCCCCTCCTGTTGCTCTCACACTGCTATTTTGGGGGATGCTAATTTCTTGACTATTCAGGGAACCTTTGCAGGCATATTCACCTGTCTCGAATGTCGTGGGCCTCACCAGCCTGTGATTGCAGAATAAGGTCACATTCCTCTTAACTACTCAAATTAAAATAGGACAAAGCTTCACTGCCTTTGGTGTTAGAAAAAACTCCCCTGAAGGAGTCCCACGGCCCTCGTCCTGCGGGTTTCCAGGGTGCAGAGGGCCGTGTTGTCGAGGTAGGGACATTTTAATCCATTCTGCAGTTTTCACTTTAAAATATCTTGTTTGTAGAAATCATATAATAAAAATGAAAATACAGTGTCTTTAATATAGTTGAGGACATCCTGAGAAGACAGCAAGGAAAAAGAAAAAGACACTGTTTTAATAAAATATGTTGTTTTTAAAGCTATTTGAAGCCTCGCTGAGAAGGCTCGCAAGCCGGATCGCACTTCCCGCACCGGGGTTGTGTGCGTACACGCGCCGGGTGTTACGTGCGGCTGATTTACATCCCGCCTTCACGGTGCATAATTTAGACACCTTTGCTGAGATGCAGATAGGTTCACAGCTCTAAGAACAGCTCTTATGCTCTGCAGGAGAAGCCTGCCCCTCTGTGAAATTCTGGTATGTCCTCAACCGTCAGGGCCAGGACAAAGCAGGGAGGATGGGGGCGGGGGGGGGGGGACACTGCTAAGCAGAGAACGCCTGAATTACAGGCCTGCACTCACTTGAACTAGCATTTCGCTGCCTTTTAGAAGCATAAGCCTGTGTCCCCATGTCAGTCCTTCTTATTCGATCTTCTGGCCACCCCAGCAGCCACACTATTTTGTGCAGTGTATTATGGAAAATATATAAGCATTTGAATAAGACTTTTTTGAGCTCCAGATTCTCTTCTTAAGGATTGGACTGCTCAGCTGGAGGCTGAGAATCTCTGTTCTCTGCCAATAAGCCCTGGATCTCCCTGACCAAGACCAAGAAGAGGCCTGAAGATGTGGTTATTATCTGAATGATTGCCGTTAGGGCAAACCTCCTCTGGGCCTAAACTGTGTCAACAATTGCTTCTAGAATTGACTTCTCTTGGCCATATAGACACGTGGGCTTTGAAAGGGCTGGGCACTTCATCTTTTAAGGTTTTGCAAGGTTCACGGGAGAGAGTTGGAACGTTAGAACTTGTTTTTCTTTGGCTGTGAACTTAGCCAGTGACCTTGGGAGGGACTTGCCACTTGGTTAAACCTTTTCACAGCAATATGTCGTAGAGGATTCAGCCCTGAACTTGAGAGTCAAGAGGCTGGAGTCTTCATTCCAGCTCTCTCGTTAACCTGGTGTGCGCCTTCGGGCAACTGGCTTCTCTTCTGATGTCTTCCGATGCCCCAACCCCTACAGACATCACAGTTCTAAGATTTGATGATGAGTGACTGTCATCCCCGAGTGTCTTAGCTTGTTTTAGAATTTCTTCCATCTTTCTCCTGCTGGTTCCAGGTAGAAATGAGGTTCTTGAGCATAGAGAAGAAACACGTATTGCATTCTTGGCCAAAGGGGTTTAAAATGGCAGGGAGGTGGTCTCGGCTGGACCTTCCAAAAGCACACTCTTAGGCAAAGACTTGAGTACAAGTGGTTTATTTAGGAGGCAGAGCAGGGAAGTGATAACAGGGAAGAGAAGCAGACCAGGACAGCGCGTGCGAACGAGCGGCTGCCCTGGGTAACCGGGGCTCAGTCCTGCTGGAGACCTCTGGGAGAACAGATGGCAGAGTTGTGTACTTAACGGTATTTTTCCCCCAGAGGTGTTAACTCCCCAGCATGTCCAGCTTGCCCCTGGCATAAGCCAAGAAAAATCCCTGGGATAGAGCACTGCAGATGTTTGCAGCCACGGCCATGTACAGGAATGGGGGAGCCAAGAGGACTGGGTGGGGCTCTGACGGCATCTGCCAACGCTAATGCTGCACGGAACATTTTCCTAATTTCCTTGGCTCTTCATTGTATTCGAATACGTAAGAAATATATCTTGCGAGAGAGTCCATATGTACTTATGCAAGTTTTGGGTGTTCTGATGTTCTGTTTTGTTTGGAGAGACAGAGACTGCATTGAATTAGAAGGAAATGTCTCATTCAGCAAGAGGCTGGAGACGTGGGATTGGTACATGTGGGTCTGATTATGCTGAGATCACATGATGTTGGATGAACTTATGGAATGTGGGAGGAGTCTGTAGAGAGAACAGTGACTGAGATCGTATGAGGAAGAAGTTCAAGGGTGGAAATAGGACACGCACGGAATTTAGATACCCAAGAGCCTGTCCACTTCTCCAGCCTCTTCCACCCTCCCTCCGAGATCCAGCTCAGATGCTCCGTGTACTCGCCTCCACTTGGATACAGATAGTTCCCTTCCCTGGCTCTGAGTTTTATTCCACCTTAAGCTTACAACCTGGGTTTGCTGGAACCATTCCAAGATCAATTTTTGCCTTGTCTTTTTTTTTTTTTTTAATTTTGGGTTTTTGTTGTTGTTGTTGTTTTGGAGGGGGAAGGTAATTAGGTTTATTTATTTTCTCATTTAATTATTTTAACGGAGGTACTGGAGGTTGAACCCAGGACCTTGTGCATGCTAAGCACGCACACTACCACTGAGCTATACCCTCCCTCCTTGTCTTTTCTTATATACTTTAGCCCCGAGTTAGGACAAAATTGTAACCAGATCCCAAGTTTGGTTTGGGAATTTTGGCCCCATTTCCAGGCCCTTATTTATCTCTTCGACCACATTGAGTGTGATGGTCTTGCGTGCCCACTTCCCCCGCAGCCTGGGAGCTCTGGTTCAGCTATGTCCCAGGGCTCCAGCTCAGAGCCCAGCACACAGCTGGTGCTCAGACAGCGCTTCCTAGACCAGCGTCCAGACTGCCACGTGGGCTCCAGAGACAGCAGATGCTGCCTGTGACCCTCAGAACCGAGCAGTATTCAGGGAGGGAAGTAGCTGGTTCCACCTTCAAAGCTTTGAGCCTTCCCCGGCTCCCAGGGCGGGGTCTGCACCATCTCCGCAGGCCAGGCCTGGTGGCTGTTTGTTACGCTTCGTAACATGTTAAATGCAGGCGCTGAGCCCTGTTCTGGGAGTAGCTCACCTGTTGCCACTGGCTGTTCTCTGACGGACTGAGTTGAACAAGCCTGTAGGCAGATGAGCAGAGCCTGGGGCATGTTTCAGCTCAAAGGGGCCAAAGCAAACACTGGGCGTCTCAACCGAGCACATTCCTGAGCTCATTAAACCGGGCGAAGTGAGCCCAACCGGATGGAGACTGGGAAGGAGACAGGTTGTAGCCCTGAACACAACTGGGCAGGGCAGCCTGCTCCGGGAGGGGCTCGGTGCTCAGCGTTTTCCTTCCCTCCACCTGTCTTGAGTCTGTCCCCCCAGCAGCCTGTTATACCCCAACCGTGGGGCGAGTACGTCTGTCCAGGTTTGCAGGGGAGAGGTTGGCTGGTTGAGGGTCGCCATTGGCGCTGCCCATAAGGAACTTACTAACGGGCGGGCAGACAGGCTGTGGCGGAGCCAGCCAGCCGGCAGGAAAGGATTATATGAGATGGAAATTGAATGTGACAGACCGTCCGGCCGGAGACCTGGAAGGGTGGGGATTTCATAACCACGAGAGTCAACCAAAGCCAAAGGAGTCACAGAAAGCACCAGGTGGGATCCTCAGGGGAACTTTTTGGACAGAATGCCCATGAAAGACAGGCAGGGTGTGGTGCAGCATCTCAGCAATTATTCTGCTCCACCTTCAACCTGCCTCCTTGACCATGAGTTTCCGGGCTAATGAATGGTAAATTGCATTAAGAGGCGTGCACGACTTGGAATGTTTGTGAGACATGTTGAAGGTGATGCCCATTCACTTGTTTGTGCTCTTAGCAAGACAGGGTTAATGTTGGAGAAATTGGATGGAGAGAGAAATATCTGGGATTTAATGCTGATGAGCTGTGAAGCCTTGGGCAAGTTGCTTAACCTCTCTGAATCTGTTTTTTAATTCTATAAACAGAAGATGGTGATGCTTTGAGTAGCATTAGTTCCTGAGAAAATTCATTGTATTAGAAGTGGAGAAACTTAAGTCAAATATGTCTATACCAGTATATTTTACAGCATATTTACTTAGGGCCTCAGTGATACATTCATAAGTGGTTTTAGAATGCAGTTTTGGTAAAAAGCCAGAAAAACAAAGCAAAAGGAGGAAAGGAAGGCTGGAGAGGGTTTCAATTCTGGGGTCACGGAGGGAGTGAGCCAAAGGGGCAAACTGTGTTTGACAACATGGGACAGAGGGTCAGGTGTGATGACACTGGGCAGGCAGCACCCCCAGGCTCCCTAGCTGGGGGGGGGATCTCCTCTTGTTGACACATTTTAGTAATAGAAGCCATGTGCTAATGAAGTATGTCTTGACTGAGGCAGAGCAGTACATTGTCTTATGACTCAGCCGGGAAAGATGGATTGGAGTGAGTTTGAGTGGAGCGGACAAGATCGGTGAAGGCGTGGGTGGAAAATTAAAGGTCTGTACTGTGCTTGCAGCCCATGGATGTCCTGCACACGGCACATCCCTGGGGTCTCTCCTTCTGGCATAGTCGTGACCACTGTAAGTAACCCACTGGTTGACCTGTCACTGCCTCCCCTTCTCCACTTGGTGGCTTTGCTATCTGGAAGGGACCTTGGAATGGAGTTCACTCTCCAGGAGAGTTTTATGAGTTAATATTCTGTGGCCTTGATAGCTTTCCGTGACCCTTGCTGCCCCCGGGAAGGCGTGGGCCCACCCCCAAATAAACACTGCTCGAGGTTGTTGAGAAGGTTAAATGAAATATTAGATAAAGATAAGCTGAACCCAGCTTCTGACCTCTGGTTGTTCTCCAAACATAAGTACCATTGCTTGCATTATTTAGTTATTTAAAGAATGTATTAAGTTTAAAATGAAATGGAAGGGCCCCATCCCGACCGCCACTGCATGAATTCAAGCTCTCACCGCCTCTCAGCCGCCCTGAGCAGCAGCTGCCCAGTTGGTTCCTCTGCGGCCCTTCTCTTTCCAGACCTTTTGCCCTTATTAGCTCGAGTCAGATGTGACTTTCCTCACAACTCCAGAGCTTCCTGTTGCCTGCCAGGTAAGATGCAAACCCATTACCCTGAAGTTCAAGGTGCCGTGATTGGCCCTGATCTTATACCTGCAGCTTCATTTGACACCATGACCTCACTCGGGCTCTTTGCTGTTCGCCAGCCGGGCTCCTGCCTCACACCTTCATACCTTCATACGCTGTTCTCTTCATCTTCAATCCCTTCCCTCTGCTCCTAGGCAGAGCCAGATGTCACTTACTGCAGTCTCCCCCAGACAGGGTGAACGGCCCCCTTCAGCAAGTGGGCCAGTATCAGCTCCGAGCTTCTCACTTCCTTGAGTGCAGACACTGAATTCACCCCTCTGTCCCCAGTGTCTCGAGCAGTCCCTGGCAATAAATGGTCTCATCAATGCCTGTTGGATGAATCGAATTATAGTGAAAAAGTTCCATGCAAATGAATCCAATGGAAAGGTTAGAAGAAATATACACTTCAATCTATCTTATTTAAACACCCAAATGGGAATATCATTTGGACCAGGAAAGCGAGACGAGAGGATAGGGGTCTTTGAAACTTAGCTCTTTCTACCTGTCCACGTGTTAGCCTGTAGACTGGGCATGGGTGAGAGCAAGGAGATGTCTTTTTAGACACTCTCCCGGCTTGAACATTCCAGAGTACCTTCCTGGTTTCCAGGCTCCTGTGAATGTTTACAGAGACTGAGGCACATGTTGTGAAGACAAGGGTGATGGGGTCCTTCAAATGGGGCAACTGCTTTCACGGAAAAATAAACGAGCCATTGCATTATCTCTTCTGTCACAATTTGGGTCTTTGAGGGGTGCTGACTGGGCCCTGCAGTTCTAGCCGTTGGTCATTTACCAGTTTCCTCCTCCCGTTGCTCAGGACTCCTATCACTTCTCTGAAAACACCTGCTTTGTGATCTGCATCAGATACCTGATCTGATCTAGCATCAAAGACCAGAGAGCTGCATCCTTGGGATTTTGGCGGAGTTTCAACCTGGGCTCTGGTTTCCCATGTGTAAAACAAGGGGGTTGGACCAAAGAGAAACACATGTATTGTCACCATACGGCCCAGCTTCCCCCAGTGACTGACCTTAAAGACCCTGGAGTGATTTCAGACCATCTCAGGTCAGGGTCTTCCTTCTTTCCACACACCTGGACTCCTTGAACACAAAAGCTCTCATCAACTCGAGTTCTGGGACTGGCTTCATTATTCCACTGCCCAGAGTCCCTGATTCGTTTGTTTTTCCTTCACCCTCAAGAGTCAGAAGTCTGGGGCTGTATAATCATTTGGTCCTGAGTAAGGACCTGGTTTCCAAAGCTCTGTGGGTCCTTAGTCGGTGCCTTCCTTACAGGATGCAGATGGAGCAGGACTTCGTCTCCGGGACGCGACTGGCCCGACCCTGGAGAAGCCATCGAAGAGGTCCAAGGAATGCACCTTGTGGAACATCAGTTGAAATAGTGGCCACCTGGTGGGCATCTCCTGGGTCAAGTCCACTGTCAGTGATTATATTATCTCATCAATGACCTCAGCTACATTTCTGTTGAATTCTCTGTGCTTAGGGCTTATAGCTCACCTCACTTAAACTCCACTACGACCCTACGGGGTAGGATTGTTGGGATGGTCACAGCTGCTCTGCAGATGTAGAAAGTGAAGCTCTGGGAGGCTGAGTGACTTCACAGAGCCAGTAACTGACAAAATCAGGATTTAAATCCAAGCCAATTAAGTACAAAGGCCATGCTCTTACCCTTATACTGTGTATCTATTTTAATCTTCAGAACAACCCTTTGAGGTAGCTATTCTAATCCCCACATTTGCAAAAAAGGAAGCTAAGATTTAGATAGTTTAAGAGACCTGCTGAAGGCCATGTAACCAGGAAGCACCTGTCGTGGGATCTGAACTTAGGTATAAGCATAAGCACTTTCCATCTCTTTTCTCATTTAATTCTCACAGCAATCCTGGGAGGTAGGGGGTCCTATCTGTTTCATAGATCAGGTACCAAGGCTCAGAGATTCTTTGTTTGCTCGAGGTCATACAGTCAGGAAGTGGGCGGCAGGCAGATGGGACCCAAAGCTGATGGTCTTCACACAATGCGATACTCTATAGAAAACCATTCCTGGACACTGGTGATTATTCTTGGTTTCATCTTGATGTGGAGAAACATCTTAAGGCCTCCACAACTGAAGCCATGTCAGTAGTGTTTGGTTTCCAGGGACTGTGTGCGTGGATCAGGGTGGAAGGCCAGCCAACAAGAGGGGAGAATCCGACACAATGGGGCAGGGAGCTTGGATGCCGGAGAATTCACCATTAGACCCAGACTCCACCCTAGCCTGAGCCCATCAAGGCCACACAGTTCTGTGGACACATCCAGCTCGAGCAGATTTGCAGCTGATGGGTCCTGGCCTGGGGCCAGCACCTCTGGAGGACCAATCCTGGCAGGAGGAGGAGACTCAGAGTAGGGACTTTATGAATGGCATGTGGGTGTGGGCTTAGACGCAGAGCCCGGGAGGAGGAGAACGTGCCGGGGCCCCCTGCCTCAGACCTGCAGGAGCTGCTGGGTAAAGCCTTTGCTAACTTTGGTTTATTTATTAATTTTGACATTTCAATTCATTTACAATTTTGATTGGTTTTTCAGAAAAAAATGCGAAGAGTCCACTACTTTCCATAGCTATCCAGGGTTGCATGTCTCAATTTCTGTCTGCAGAAACAGGAAAGCCTCGCCAAATGTCGAAAGGAGAGACCTGGGGAGAGGCCAGAGCAAAGCAGAAGGTCATGGAGGGGCTTTGGGAGCGAGGGGAGGAGTCGCAGAGATCAAGTGGACGTTTCAACCTGGAAATCAAATGTCAGCTTTCCTATTGTTCCGATAAGTTTCATCAGAACGTCTTGGCCGGCCAGTCACATCCCCTTATCACTTTTCCAGCCAGCTTTGTGACTCTAAGTGTTGGACGGAGAACTGATAAGGGTAGGTGATTGTCACTCACAGCCTCTGGAAGCCCCGAGGGTCCCCTGCGTGTCAGGGAGAACTAGTGCTCCTGCTCTGGGTGCCCGCGGACAGCAGAGGGTCCGAGAAGAGGGAGGACCGTGTGGGCGTTGGGGGCCCTGGGCAGTGTTCCCCGCCAGGGGATGCTGGGGCAGCCCTGGGGTTTGTGCTCAGTGAGGTCTTTGCTTTGCTTATTCAAAACGTGCTCTCTGCAACTGCGTTTAGGGTCTCCCCAATGAGAACAGCGGTTGAGTGGTGGAGGTGCTTATTCCTGGGGCTTCCTCATAATAGTTGGCAGGTGAATAAAGAGGCTAAAAGGCTTTGGAATTTTAGGCAATCTTACTGTAAAAAAAAAAAAAAAAAAAAAAAGTGAGAGCAGGGATTTCCATCTGATTCGAGTGAAAGTCCCATCCCAGAACGTTTCCTCAGCAAATGACAAATTCTAACTAAACTCAATTTATAAGGACCATATGTTCAGACAGAACGTTTCATGGCATGGGCTAAACGCATATTCTTTCTGTTGTAGTAAAGATGGTTATTTACGATGTTGTTGGTTCAGAATGATCCTTTAAACTCGTAACTGCTTATACTAGAGCAAACTCAATACGTTTCTGTTGAATTGGCGAATGACTGTAACCGAGTGACACACAAGCAAGTCTAACTACACCTACGCATAAAGACAAAACCGCGGATTAATAGTCTCATAACTACAAATGCTTCTGTTTCCTGGAATGTGAGTGCAGAGTAACAGGCAGTGGATTGCATCTCAGCTGAACAGGTACATTTTTTTTTTTAGATATGATTAAAGGTTATGATTTTCCTTGAAGAGTAAATAGACTTTGAAAGTTAAATTAAGATGCTATGTTAAAACAGTGGCTCTCAAACTTAGCTGCATCTTGGAATCATCTGGGAGTTTTGAATGATCCTGGTGTGCAGCCAATTACATCAGAATCTCTGACATACGGTTTGGACGTGAATAGAATGTGAATCAAGGCCCTTAGTGTTCACGCGGGGTCTCCTCGCTCTAATGCAGTGGTGTACAGCCTTTGGTGTCAGACATCAATGCCTGGGTCCCACCCCCAGAGATTCTGATTTAATCGGTCCAGGCATTGCACTGTAGCTGTGCCCAGGTGACCCCAGTGTCCAGCTGTAAGCTGGGGGTCCGATGGTGCTTCTAGCCTTGGCTGAGTCCTCGACTCCTGTTATGACCTAGGTAAGTCTTTAACCTTCATTATGCCTCAGTTTCCTTTTAGGCGTAATAGAACCCAGGGGGCAATGTTGGAGTGAATGTCCCCTCCCAGCCCTTCCTGCTTTAAGTGGCGGAGGCCCCCTCTTCTTTCACCGGAGATGACTCAGCACCTGGACTCAGCTCTGAGTCTAAGAGTGCAGACAGTGGCTCTGGAGGCCGAGGGGTGGATGGGCAGAGGCTGCTGGAGGAGCAGAGAGCACAGCCTGGACACTCAGCACCTCCTTTGGACAGAAAGAGGCCAGTTAGCCACAGACCCCACCCTCCACCAAGTGAAGGGGCCAAGTGCAAAGGGGGCTGAGAACTCTGCATCCTCCCGTGCGGCATGTGATGCCGGGAGTTCCTGGTGATCACCTGGCGAGATGCTCTTGAGTGCAGGACCACAACACAAACAGAGCTTACATCTTTGAGGTCAATTCTCCAAAGGTTTTGGGTTGTTTCCACAGTTTCTCATAACTCTGTCTTTGCACTGTATAAGTGTTTCCAAGCTTTTTTTTTTTTTTTTTTTGGACTGGTCCAAAGATATAACATGTGGAAAGAGAAAAATACCTTGTAATTAGCCTTTGGATTATAAGAATATGAATGATTAAAAGTATAGCTCACATTTCTTTAGGGCTTACTGGGAACACCTCTGTGCAGAGCCCTTTACTTTTAAGTTTTAATAACTTTAAAATTTACTTTTGAATTGCATCATTTAATTGCCTATACCCACAGTCTGAGCTAGGTGCTACTATTATCATCTCCAGTTTACAGTTGGGAATACGGGGGTCCAAAGAGGCTAAAGACCACGCCCCAGGTCACATAGTATGTGGCAGAGTCAGAATTGGAACCCAGGACTGTCGGACCCTGAAGGCAGTGTGTGTAACCACTGCACTGTACTACTCAGAGCAACCTTGAGTGTAAGGCAGAGTTGGACCTCAATTTACAGATGCGGTGACAGGCAAGAGAGGGCATAGACCTTTTCACTTACGTAACATCAGCTGATCCCTCCAAAGAGTCCTTAGGGTCACACACGTGTTGCAGATGAAGACACTGCAATGCAGAACAGGTCACCGGCGGGAGGACACAGAGCTGATAAGCGGAAGGGTGGGGACCAAGCCCACCTCTTTTGGACCCACATCCACGGTCCTTCTTCCACTCATACTGCAGAGGTTGGCAGGGCATGGGGGGCTTTGTCCACCCTACTCCCCCTGGAATCCCAAGCACCTGGCATGTAGGATACCTGGCATATGGTGGGCTCACCATAAATGTTTGCTGAACAAAAGCCCCCCAGACCTGCCGTGCACAGAGGCAGCGTCAACCTACACCGCTCCCACCCTCCACCGAATGCAGCCTTTAGAGACACAAGCTTGTGCGTCACGTCCCCAGGAAGAGGAGCAGAGGGGCCTTTGGTGGATGTGTCCCACCTTCAGACCTACTCCTCTGAAAGTATTCGCCTTCTGCCCTCAGACCCCAAGCCAGGGACAGCAGGATAGTGAGCTCCTGGCAAGTGTCAAAGGCAACGCCCGTCAGAAGGTAGTCGGGGCTCTGGGGGTGACGTGGGAAATTTGTCTGGTTTAAACCCACATACTGACACAAGCGGTCCAGTGTCTCACCCAGCCTTAGTTTCCCCATTTGCACAGGGCCCTTTCTGTCACTGCATAGCTTCTCCCCAGGCCTGGGCTCATCTCCTGGGGTCAGGGAGAGGCCTCTGCCCTCCGCTGTCTACAGAGACCCAGCGGGGCACGCGGGCCCCCCTTCCCCTCTCTGCTCCAGGCTGCTGCCTGATTGCCCATGAAAGGGAGGCTTACCGCTGGCTGGAAAGCCCTGAGGCAGCGGATTTTGGTGTGCGTAAGCGATGCCAAGGGCATTAAGGGGAATGCAGTCTCGTCTGGTGCGCACAAAGCTGCTGGGGTTAGATTCAAAAGGAGGAGGAAGCCTGGGCTTTCTCAGGGCCCAGGCACGCAGCCCCAAAATTAAATCCCCGCGAAAGAATGTCTTCATCTTTATGGATGCAGGAAGAGTCCCATGTTTCATAAAAGGAACGTGGGACAGCAAAGCCCGTTTCAGGAAATTCCCTTCATCCTGGATGGGGCTCTAAACAGCTCAGATCCCAGCCCCCGCCTGCCTCCACCCCTCCCCCCATGGGCAGCCTCTAGGTGAACTTGCCTGATTTGAATTCGGGTGAAGGAGCCCCTCCCATTGCTGTCATCACATGATATTCAAGGCCAGGAGAGCACGGAGCAGAAAGCAACATGTGTTATTTACCACTGCGACACTGCTTGCATGTATTTTGCTGTATTCGGTTTCTAACTACTTTACAGATGAGGAAACCAAAACTCACAGAGGTCTCTGTCCCAGATCACACAGCTAGTGACAGGCACAGCCAGGCCTCCAGTTAACTATGTCCCTGCCAGGAAGCCTTCCCTGCACCCTGGACCATGTACTTCATCCGCTACAACACGCACCTCCCTGCAGTGTAAGTCAGGTGTTCATTTGTCTGCCAGAAACAGAAAAAAGTGGGCTTCTGGAGGGCAGGACCTCCAACTTACCTCCCCATATTCAGCTTTTAGCACCACGGGGCAGGCTAACAGTTAACGGCACTGAAGGCATTCCGTGCTCTTTCTGCGGCCCCAACAGGCCAGGGGATCTGATGACCAGAAAAATCATCACAATGACAACAGCCAACATTGACATCTTGCTTACCAGCATTTTGGTACCAGAGGCATGCTTGATTTGATTCTTGCAACAACCCAAAGCCCCCCCTCCCCGCACCCCATCATCACCTTCATCAAGTGGCCAGAAGGCCGACGCTCAGGTAAAGCTACAAGGCTTGTTCGGGCTCCTTGGTGAAAAAGGTCGAGCAAACCTCCAACCCAACCCTTCTGATTCCAGACCCCACGTGATCATGTACAATTCTTTATTTTTATCTAATCAGTAAACAAATACTCATACCTCTCTTGCTCTGTGCCAGGCAGCGTTCTAACCTGAGCTGCAAACATTAACTTATTTAATCTTTTAAAAACGACACAGTGAGGGATGTACTGTTAGTATCATCTCCACTTTACTTCTGAGGAAACTGAGGCAGAGAGACATTCAGGAACTTGACTTAAGCCACGTAGCTGGTAAAAGCCAGGCTGGGATTTTTCCAGAAATTCTGTGCTCTCACCAATTGGCTACACTGCCAATTTGGGACTATTACAAAAAGTGATGTAATATATTTCTTTGGTCATCAGTCCTTAGATATTACTGCTTTTATTCTCAAATAAGTTTCTTCACACACATAACCTCCCCCTGGGGGCTGCTTGGGCTTCCTCACAGTACGGAGTCTGAGAGCCAAGAAGCAGTGTATGAAAAGTGCCGGGAAGAACGCGCTTCACTTCCTGTGACCAGCTTTGGAAGTCACACGACATGGCTCCCATCACAGTCACAAATCCACACTTTAGAGGAGGAAGAGAGACCCCATTTCATTATAGAAGGAATGTCAAAGTCACAGAGTAAGAAGACCATGGGGGAGGGAAGACAGCGCTGCAGTCATCCTTGGAAAAGACAATCTGCCACAGATTAACTTTGGCAGCCAAGTTTTACAACTTTTCTAGCGCCTGACCTTTGATATATATTTTTTTCCAGTTAAAAGAGCTTTGAGTTGTTAAAATCCAAGCCTATGCCAGAATTTCATACTTTTAACAAGGATTTTAAAGAATGTTAGCACTTCTGAGTTCGGATGGGCAGCCCTCTAGCCAAGTGCCTTCCAACATTCTTCCATGGCACGCATAGTAACATTTGCCTTGTACACGGGGGTTAACTGAGGGGACTTGGGGCCACCTACGGGGCTAGGTGAAAAAAGTCATTTTATTTTCTTTAGCATGTATAATTAAGATGTGTAAAATAACATAAAATATTAGAGAAAACACTAAATATTTATAAAACTTATAAATAAAATATTTTCTTAGCGAAAAATTTGAATTTGCATCTATTTTTTTTAATAATCAGGTTTTAGATCTGAAATGACCATGTGAAACTTCTGATCAAGATTTTTAAATTCTAAACACCAACTAGAAATTTTCCCATCCAAGTAAACTGATAAAAAAATCAAGAACAACAGCAATGAAAACATTTAGAACAATGGTCACCATTTGAAATCATGTTTAAGTAATCTAACAGTCTTTTCTTTTATTTCTCTGACACTTGCGATGCTGATTTTTTTGCGGGGGTTAATATGAATGGATTTTAAGTCAAACTTCTCTATATTAAATTTTTGAAAACCATCAATGAAATTCTATTTTGCAAAAGTATACACATCGTTAGAGCAGTCACCTGTAAATACCAGGGTGTCACAGATGAACAGAGGTTCAGGATGCCTGCCCCCGACTCCCACCATTCAGCCATATCTTGTCTGTGAAGGGCTGGCCATGCTCAGCAGTGGCAGTGCAACAGATGCCCAGGTAAGAGGACATCTCTTGGCAGCACCCAGGGCTTGCAGCCTGGGGAGACTTCTCTGGGACTCCAGCCCTGCCAGCCTTGCCTTTCCAACATCCTGCGGGCTGCAAAAGTCCCAGCACACTGGTTGGGAAGCACTGCCTCCATTCAATGCATCAATTATCTCCCCAACAGGTACTTGACACAGAGTTGCTGGAAGGGTGTTTGAGTCCTGGCTTAAAGCTCCCTGCTGGGGACACAGGAGGTGCAAAGTCAAGGTCTCTCCCTCCGGGAGCAGAAAAGTGGAATGACTCCCGATCGAACCCCTTATGTCCCTAATTCAGAAAGCCCTGCTCAACCTGTTCTTGCAAATAGCCAGACACTAAGCAGCGGTGCAGTCTAGCAACTGGGCACTAGAGGGTGGACACTTGAAGCTCTGTTTTTGTGATGATCGTGGAGGGCACAGTTCGCTTTAGTCAGGCATTCATTAGATTTATCATACTGCAGGCCACAGTCATTTCATAGCACAGACATCTCCTATTAGCTGAGGCCTCAGTCTCGGGCCTGGGTGCCTTTGTATAATGGGAACATGATAGGGAAAAATGATGCTCATTTTCCAGTGGGTTCATTCATGCTTTCATGCATCCATCCATCCATCCATCCATTCTGTCGTCCCATTACTTATCCGGTCATTCCTTCAAGAAGCACTCCCTAGCAGCTACTATGGACTGGGTCTTCATTGGGTGCTAAGGAGAGAGAAATGACTCAGAGTTCTACTTGTTTGAGACTCTCAGCCTGGGGACAGAGAGGGTGTCATAAGCTGCCAATGACCACACAGCCCTAGGACTGTGAGCTCAGAGGAGGGCACAGGCCACAGGCTGTGGCTGGACCAAAGTCATCATGATGTGGATGTCCCCCTACTTCCAGACCTTTCCCCACAGGTTCTACACAGGGGGACCAGGCACTGGGTTGCACAGGAAGTGGTCAGCAGCCTTTCTGGAATGAACTGCCACAAGGAGAACACCACCTTACTCTGCAGGCACCCCGCCCCTCTTCCTCCTTCCTCATGGGGAACCGACTCAAATCCCACCCCAGCCTGGCATTCCTGTCCCACCCCAGTGTGACTCCAGCTGGCGTTGGCAGCAGAACCTCTCCTGGCTCTGCCACGCAGCCTCATCCCTGGCCACATCTGTGGTCCCTGAGCAGGTGCCTCACTCTCCTGCCTCCAGATGTCAGAAAGCTTCTGAGCCAACCAGTTTTTCTTAGCATAACTGGTCTATTGAGCAGTGGCAGTTCGTCGGGTTATGAACATGAAGTAAGTCGTTCTGTTTTTCTGGTGACTGCCCTGGCTGTGTTACAATGAAGGCCTTTCCCTCTGGGTAGCAGCTTCCAGAGTGATGGCTCAGCCTACTTCCAGAAAGTTCAGGCACTTGAAATTAGGAAGAACGCAGCTCTGTTCATTTTAAAATGTTGCTCTCACATCTATTTAAAGCTCTTCTCTCTTCCCCCGGAGCAGGTGAGACTGGAGCAGTAGGGTTTAGGATAAGGGCTGGAGGCTGGGTTGGGGTGAGGGGCAGGGTGAGGTCTGCCCTCACTGGTCCCCGCCTCCACCATCCTGCGCTGGATGTGGGAGGAGAGAAGAGAAGGCAGAGGCTTTCTTCACATCTCCTGGTGGTTGTCCCTCTGCCTGGCCGGCACCCCCAGGCCACCAGCTACAACTAGGCGGGATTCATTTTCCGCCATCTTGGTGGCCAGAAGGGATGGCCCTGGCCTGTCTTCCCAGCTGTGGCTCCCATTACACCCTCTCCCTCCAGACAGTCCCTCCCAGCCTGGGTCACACGGGTGGCTGGAGTCTGGAAACCAAGCAGGTGTCTAACAAGGGAACCAAATCTAGTCTTTTCATCTTGAAAACAGCCCCCAAATTTGCACACTCCCTGGGGCCCTCCCTCCTTTTCCTTGAGGAGACACCTCATTTCCTACTCCCACAGGAAAGAGGAGGACAGAACTTTCTCTTCACAAATGCAGTGTTTCTGCAACAGCTCCGTTCCTCATCACCTGCCTTCCCTTCTGTCCCAGGGGCCGGCGTGCTAAGAGTCTGGGTCTCCAGACAGGCATCTCTAAGCCAGCCCTGCTGCCGGGGACAGGCCCAGCGCGGGGGGTTCTCTGGACTTCAGATGTGTGGGGTTACCACCTCTTGTTTGCTCCGTGGGCTTCAGTGGTTCTTTCAGAGCAATACGAAAAGTCTGGCTCAGCAACACTGGGACGCTGGCCTGGATCCTCAGGGGTCATTTGTAAAGGAGCGAGGAAGCCATCCCGGCCTTCGGAGTCCGGGCACGGTGCCGCTTCTCCAAGCCCGCCATCCCTCTGAGGCTCAGATCCGCAGCTCAGCCACCGCAGCGGCACAGGGGCAGCTGGGACAGGGTGTGTGCGCAGTGCTGGGCTAGGCGTGCGGGGGGCACTGCATGCTGGTAATTTGGCCCCTTTCATACGCTAGTCCTAAGGCAATTCGGTTCAAAAACAATTTAGGGAAGGGGCTACATTCAAATGTGGGAGGAGCAGAGAAGAAAGAGGGGCTGGGGGTGCAGCCTCATCTCTCTTTCATCCCTAGGCTTCACACCTGCACATGCCCCGCGAGCAAAATACAGCCCCGCAGCTGAGGACCCCTGTCCTCGGAGAGCAACCTACTGCTATTTGCCATTCCCAGGGCCTTGGGGGGCTGGGGGACAATTCTGCTGCTCTCTACAAGGTGACAAGTCACCCCCTCCCGACTCTCATGAGGACCACGTGTGCATTCGGAAGGCTTCTGTCCACTGGAAACCTTGGCCTTTTGACTTGTTTGAGTGCTGGGAGGGGAGGGTCTCTCTGTGTGACCTCAGGGCCCCTGTTTTCCGTCTAGAGACTACGCTGTGGGGCTGGGGGTTCCCAGAGACGTGCAGCGAGGCTCTGGAACTCTGGCCTTGTCTTGGTTTCCCTGCCCTCAACTACAGCCCCCGTGGCTGGGTCCTGGTGCCTGCCTTAGACCTTGGCCCTGTCCCCTGGGGGCCCCGCCACTCACCTACAGAACCAGCTGTGCCTGTGGCCTGACTTCCCTCATCTGCGCCCTCGTCCCCAGCCACTCTGCTTAGGGCTACTCGGATGCCTCTAGGACGAGGCTTAGAGGACCTTCTACCCCTTCCACTCGTCGTAGGCTCCATGTCCAAGCCCGACTCATTGTGCCAGCAGGAGCTGTGTCCTCTGGAGAAGTGGGTCCTTCCAACCCCCAGGACCTGTTCTCTGGTCCTGTAGCAGGTCTGTTTTGCTGCAGAAGCCAATCATAGGGCCAGGGACCCGCATAGATTTCGGGTGAGCTGTGCCGGAGTTTTGGCTTTGGCTCAAGGCTATTTTGAACCTGTCCACCAGCATGGCCTGCATTTCCCGGTCCTTCCATGTCGCAGGATGGTCCTTTCACCACTCCGCTCGAGCTCACATTCTCCATGACATCCTACACAGCACCTCTTACCACAGAATGTTCTGCAGATCCCTTTCTGGTTTGCGTTCTCCTGGCAGGTAGTGATGTTGGGCACCTTTTCATATATCTGCTGGTCATTTGTATGTCCTTTTTGGAGAAATGTCTATTTGAGTCTTTGCCCATTTTTTAATTGGCACATTTATTTATTTATTTATTTTGCTATAGAGATGTAGGAGTTTCTTATATTCATGCTTTATTGCTGTATATTCATGTACTTTATTGCTGCCTACTTGTTGCATCTTTTCTGCCCCTGAAGGAAGTGAGAGGAGGAGGTGATGGCTAAGTCCCATGGCCAAGCGGCCAGGGAAGGGGCTCTGGCTCCTTCCCGTCAAAGTCCAGGGTGGCACGAGCAAACCCATCCATCTGGTGGGCAGGCTGAGAAGCAGAGACGACGGTCTCAGGGTGAGGCAGGCGGGGCGAGGCTGTTCTGTTCCTGGGGCTGCAGCTGACATCACCGCACCTATGCTCAGAGGCAGTGAGTTTTGTATTTCTAGAGGCAGGTGCACTCTCCCCTGTGCCGAGATGCTGGAAGCTCTGCGGGAAGAGGGCAGCGGCTGTGGAGGAGGGATGACAGAGAAACTGTGATGACACCTTCAGTTCCTTGAAAATAAATGCCTATGTAAGAGGGATGTGTGAAATTCTCAGAGGAACATATGGCTGGAGGGTGGGCATCAGGGTTGGGGGTGCGAGGCCAGAATTTGCATACGTGGCCGTTGGTGCCGAGAGTTTTCAGGGATGCTGGGGTGGTTTCCTTCTCCATACTGGAAAAGGGAACACTCCATCCAGCCTGGTGGCGCTGTACACACCTGAAGTGCTACCATCTAGGAAGTCTTTTGCCATAAGGCTAACATCTCAGAATGGGCAAAACCTGATACCAGTAAGGACTTCCATGGTGTCATGGACTTAACCAGAACTTTTTCTGAGGACAGGTTTTGGGGAAAGGAGCAGAAAGGAAAGAACATCACATCTCAAACTAAACCTGCTAACCACTCACTCAGCTCTTGCCCAAGTGAGCAGCATCTCCCCTAGGCTTTCTCACGTCAGTAAATGGTACCTCCACTGACTTTGCTGATCAGATGAAACATGGCCATCACTCTCTTCTTCCATTTCTTCTTAGCCACCCATCTCTAGTCAGTCACCATGTTCTACTTATTCTGTTTCTATATCTCTTAAACTGTTCACTTCTCCCAGTACCCAAGGTTAGTACTTCTGGGTTAGGTAATGTCTTACCTAGAGAGAGTACAGCCTCCTGGCTGGGCTCCCCCTCCAGCCGTGACCTCTCCCCTTCCTGTCCTGTGTTGCAGATACAGACATGCCTGCCACTGGCTCCCCTTTGCCCCAGGACAAAGTCCAGTTTCCTTAGTATGCCAGTCAAGGACCTTCATGTTCTCAGCCCTGTCCCACCACAGCCCCATCTTTTGCCTCCCACTGTCTTCCCTTCACTGCTCTAGACAGAGACTCTGGTCCTGTTGCTGACGAGAGGTCTAGCCATCGGCATTCTGCTACTCCTTCCAGGTCATTCTAATGTGCAGCCATAGTTAGGAGCTGTTGCTCTAGCCAAATCAAACTATGTGCAGTCCCCTGAAGACATCACACAATTTTTCACATCTGGGCTTTTGAGCATAACAACTGCTCTGTTTGAAATACTCATCGCTTCTTTTATCAAACCCAAACAACCCAAAACCTAACAGGAATCCCAATTATAGCTCACTGTTCACCGAGCCACTCCTACTCTCTCGTCTGCCAGGAGCTCCACGCTGGCTTCATAGCACCCTCTGCTTACTCTAGGGTATTGCAACGGCTTTATTTCTCCTTGTCCTCCACTGCTCCATAGTCCTCTGAGGGCAGAAGTTGTGCCCTGTTCAGCATTTAAGAGCCGCGCCCAGCACAGTGTCTGGCACACACAAAGGACTTAACTTACACGTGTGGAATGTATAATTGGAAAAGAAATGAGGTTAACCTAGCATCGCTTGTTTTTAATGAACTCCTGCTAGGTTCTAGTAATCACCTAATAGTGGCTAGAAGCCATTAATCCCACAGACATATTTGGAATCTTACCTGAGACTGGTGCCATATTCACTGGCCATACTATGTGGCATCCACCTGTCTTTTTTTGAAAGATGGGACCGCCACTTAGCAGCAGGATGGCTTTGGGCAAGTTACTTAGCTCTCTTTCTGTGTGATAATAATACCTACTTTATAGTGTTTTGGGGAGGATTTAAATAAGATAATGCATGTAAATCCTTTAGTTGTATGCCTGGCCCATAGGAGCTCCCCCTTCAATGTTCCCTGTCATTGTTATTATGGTTAATATTGTTGATCACTGATAGCAGTTCAGTGATCTCACCTGCAAAGTTTTTTTCAATTCCATTCAAAAGTTACTGAGCTCGCTCTCATGGTCGGGGGCTGCAACAGGCACTGTCCCAGGTACAGAAGAGTGCGGGGAGAGCTTCTTGTTCCCTGAGACTGCAGCCCAGGGCAGGAGCAGCCATACGTGTCAACACCTTGACTTTCGGGCGGATGGTGGTAAATGTTCCAGAACAAAGGAATAAGCAGAGGGCTCGGAGAAGAATCCTTGGCCCCACTCTGGGTGGAGCTGAGAGGCTGCAGGGTCCAGGGTCTGGGTCCCAAGACGTGCATCGTCTTGGGAGTGGCAAAATTTCTGTGTCTCACTGATCGAGCTGACGTACAGCCAAGCTGCAGCTCGCCAATTTGGCTGGGTTATTTTTGGAATGTTGCTGTAATAGTTTTGCCTCTGTGAGTGCAGGGAAAGCTTAACAAATGTCTTTCCTAACCTGCAGTATGCCTCCTGAGGTACCCAGAGACACTAATTGGATGCCAAGAGCTGGCTTTCCTGCTGAAGGAAATGTCAGGTTCTAATAATATTCCACGATTAGGCCACATAATTTCCTGCCTGGACGGTTCTAGCAGCCTCATCACTGGTCTTCCTGCTTTAAATACTTTCCTTCATGGCCTCTGCTCAACAGCGCAACTTTGGAATTGCCATTTCTCTACTCAGAAGACTTCAGTGATTCCCTAAGATACGAGTCTAGGAACTAAGGGGTGGAGGAAGAGAGGCCTGCCGACATCACCCTCGATGACCCACATGGGGAATGTCTGCATCCTCTTCCTACAACTTTGGACTCTGTGGGTTTAGAGGGCTTGACTCTCTGGCAGGAAAGGGAGGCATGATTCCATCAAAGGCTATAACATGAGTTCCATTAAATTTCAAATTAGGACCACTGCCTGCTCCCTTTGGGCTCTTTATGCTAATGGGGAAAAAAGGAATCATCATCTTGGCAATGATAATTGACTCTCACCATCAAACGAAAATAGGGCTCCTGCCATCCAAAGGGGGCAAAGATGTATATGTTTGGCACCAAAGTGATCCACAAGAGCATCTCTTATTTCTCCCCTGCCCAGATTTGGTGGTAAATGGTCAGGTGTTGCAGCGACAGCCTGAGAAGGGCCTAATGACCAGGGGCTTAAACTGCAGGGTAACCCACAAAAGGAAACCACCTAGATCAGAAGAGGTGCTTCCTCAGAGTGGGAGGATCTCAGAGGGGTAGCAGAGGAAGGAGCTGCTGAGTACCAGCCTCAGTGGCAAAGCCATAGTTCACTTCATTACTTTCTCTTTGTAGATTTTCCCTAGGGAAAGAGGTCCACCAGAATCCTGAAGGAGCATCTCTCAGCACTTATACAAAGCAAGTGATCTGAGTGGCACAGGGGGTGGACTGTAGTGGACTCTGTCGTTCGCCATCCAGATTTCTGCTATGCTCAGGGCTGAAGCACTTATGTCCCAGCTGCAAGGAATGCTGAGTGCTGACAGTTTTCACTGAGCCCCTCTTCCTGGTGATTGTCCTTGGCTAAAGAGAGCCGCCTCACCCAAAGGGACGCCGCTTCCTGGGGCAGCTTGCGTCGGGTGACTGGGTAAAGTGAGCATGCAAAGATCTGATCCCCTTGCCCCAGTTTGGGAAAACTCCTGAGGGCCATCTGAGTGCAGAAGTTCCTGTGGGACTGGCTGAGGCCTTGTGTTGAGGCATCACAGTCCAACTTCTCCTTTTGCCCATTCATACTTCTGTTACTTGTTGACCTCAAGTATACATCCCAATGAACTTCCTGTATGCAAATATCTGTCAAATTTGCCTCCTGGGGAGCCTGACTTACAAGAGCCCCTTCCTTTATCCTACTGCTTAGAACTCTGTTATGATGGATGGGGCTCCATCCTGTGCCATGAGGATGAGGGCCATGCTCTAAGTTTGCTGGAGTAGAAATTAAGCAAAGCCTGGGTCCTCAGTGACTGTGGAGGGACCATACTGGCCACAAATGGCTTATATCTGAGCTTCTATCCTTTTAAAGTCACTGATGTTTTGGGTCTTTGTTACATGCAACTGAGCATTAATGCTAAATACACAAAAGCTTTTTGCAAGCTGCAAGCTACCAGATGCATTTAAGGGAAGCTGGCAGGGTCGGGACTAGGGAACGGCCCCCGCTGGTCCTCTCTGGGGTGAGTGTTGGGCCTCCTTCCAGACGGATGCTCCTGGCTGTCAGGAGACCTGCAGGCTCTTTCCCATTCGTGTTGCAAGAACATTTACGTTCAGTTTCTCTCACTCTCCCCACCCACACCTTTAAAAACCTCTTCTTTGGAACAGCAGACTTTGCCTCCCACTCCAGACAGGTTTCTGTGTGCTAATCTTAATTTGGGAATAATCACTACAAATTGGATTTCTATTCAGCACCTCCTACACCTCTCTATTAACTCCAGTACGTTAACAAATACCAAAATATTCATGTAAAAATATTTCTCCTTTTAGAGAACATTGTTCCTTGTTCCGTGTTCCTCTGTTTAATGCCATCTGATCAGAGTTGACTATAGATTTAATTATAATTTTACTGAAACCTGACATCTCTCCATAAGACATGCAGGGAAAAGACTCAGATCGGGGACTGAGAGACGAGACAGCTGTGAAAGATGGCAGAGGACAGCTGTGAAAGATGGCAGAGTAACCTCCTTCTCCACAAACTTAATAAGAAACCAGAAAGAAAAGACACACTGGCAGAGAATAAAGTGGTCATGTTCCAATAAGTGAAAGGATTGCCACCTCTGACCGCAAATTTGCAAGGCGTCATCAGAGACAGAAGTTTCTAGAGTTCAGAGCAGGGGCTTTCTCCACTGCTGAGAAGCAGCATGTCTGCCACACATCTCACTCTGAAACTTCTATTTTGAGGGAACAGATGGGGATAGGTGGGTGGGAAGCCCAGGAGAAAGGTACGGAACGTCCATCCCTTCTAGATCAGTGATTCTAAACGGGAAAGAGTTTGTCCTCCAGCAGACGCTTGCCAACGTCTAGAGACATTGTTGGTTGTCGTAACCAGGGGTGGGGATGGGGGACGCCACTGATACTTAGTGCATAGGAGCCAGGGATGCTGTCAAACATCCCGCGATGCACGGGACCCTCCCCGTGGCAAGAAGCCATCCAGCCCCAAATGTCAACAGTGCCGAGGCTGAAACCCTGCTCTAGATGTAGGAGTTCTTTCCCTCCTTCCACGGATAAACCGTGTTCACCGGGAGTCAAGGGACTATTTTGCTTTCCTCTGACCATATTCTCTGTGTTTAACTGGTTACTTGGATAGTGTACATCAACGCAGTGAAAACCCATCCCACCCACCAAGCACGAGGCCAGTTTTGCAGATGAAGTTCGGATACAAAGAGAACACAGTACCTAAATCATGCAGAAGAGAGCCAAGAATTAGATCAAACTATATGAGAGACTGTAATGCATGAAGAGGAAGCAGTATGGAAGGGAAAGTGTACTTCATAAATCATGTTGGAATACTGAAGATTGAATGTGGAAAAGGAATTAGATTCATACCTTATCCTACTCACTAAAATGGAAGTTAAATATTTAAAAATAAACCATAGAGGAAAAAGTAGCATCGTCAGAAGCCACCACTTACCATACTTCTTTGGAAGCATGGGGAGGGGAAGGAAATAGCATTGGCTGAGTGCCTACTGTATGCCTTACACGTATTAACGTATCCTGTTAGGACCCACAGCGACCCCGTGAGACAAGTATGACCCTTGGCTTTCAGATAAAGAAACCGAAGCATAGAGAAGTCCAGGTACTTTCCCAAAGTCAAAGGGGGAGCAATCAGAAGCACCTCACTCTGTCTGACCCCACGCCCTCTGCTGCCCAGCCACTGCCCACCAGTCCAGGGTGCCGGGGAGGCGGGGCTGCCCGATTCAGTGCCACTGCAGTCCTAGACAGGCCTGGAGGGGTAGGAAGTGAAACAAATTAGAACCAAGGCTGGGGACAAGGGAGCTGCCTAGTGGTACAGAGCTGATGAGTGTGGCCAGGAGGAGAGGGGCAGTACGGGGACCCCAGGGGCCATCTATCTGGAGTTGGGAAGACGCATGAGGGGCTGATAATTTGTGGTCCATCCCTACTCATTCCTTCTACCAGACATACCTTAAGTCCCCTTTCTAGGGGCCTGGAGAAGCCACTGTGGTATCAGAAAAGAGAGGTGCATGGATTGGGAGGGGGTGTCAAGAAAACGTGGGTTTAATTGTGCTTCTGTCACTTTCTAGGTGTATGGCCTTGACCCAGTAACCTAACCCCTCTGAGCCTGAGTTCCTGATTCGTGCATCAGGGTAACAATGCCCACCTCACAGGATTCATGTGGAGAGTGAATGACAAGGCAGGTAAAGGGTTAAGCATAATAAATGGTGCAGGTAGGAGCCCGATGAACACTTACTGAATAAGTGAATATATATACGTGTGCTCAATGTGTGCATTTATTCATCAGCTGTGTGTTACACACTCTTTTTTTTTTAAATGGATGCACTGGGGACGGAGCCCAGGACCTCGTGCATGCTAAGCATGCGCTCTACCACTGAGCTATTACCTCCACCCCCCATTCATTAGCTCTGAAGAAAACATAAAGCCCAGGGAAAGGAAGTTTATCTAGTTAGTTCTGCTAGGAAGACAAGAATTTCACATTTTTCATCAGTTGTAGTTAAAACATCCTATTTTGGGAAACTGGGTCAAGCCACATCACCGAGCATTAATTATAAGTTGTGGTTCTAGCAGCCTGTGGGAAGATGAGAAAATGGTCCAGCACCTGCACTCCCACAGCAACAAACGTGCCTCTGATGACACTTTCATAAGCGCCACCCCTTCCCATTGCACACATCTTGGCGGCTTACAAAGAACTGCTAACACCCATGGTTACAGAAACCTGCCTTCAAGGAAGGTCATGTTATCCCATTTTGTGGATGAGGAAATTAAGGCTCCAGGAGGTGGAGGAATCTGCCAGCAGTGGCTGGTGGCAGAGACGGAGCTGGAATCCTGGGATGTGCGTGAGCTGATCATTGCTATAGCCTATGCTTGGTTACCTTGTTACAGGCTTAAGGGATGATGCCATAGAGGGTCCTGCCTGCTTCCATCTGCCTCTGTGTCCTCTGAGGACCTCACGTGGAGGCCTGAGGCTCCCATCTGTACATTGCACCCCATCCCCATTCCAGAGCCAGTTTGGAGCTCAGGAATTATGCATCCCCTAGTCCATCATATCATTGTGTCCCAAGATCTGGCAGCACAGCCCAGGTGCTGGAATCCACTCTGGAGCTGCAGAGATCTGACCAGAGAACCTGGGTCAAGTCCAGCCCAGGGTTAGGGGTGATAGCATTTACCTGGAGTGACAGGATGTTACACAGGTAAGGAAGCTGCTATTTATACGTGACAGGTTCACGTTATCAATAATGCCCACAGCATCTTGTGATACTATTACTATGTTCTCATTGTACCGATGATGGAACAGTACCTTGGAGAGTGACACCTTACACAGCATCTCAAAGTTGGTAGTTGTCTAAGATTCCAACCCAGCTCTGTTTACTACGGTCCCATGCCTTTCTCATCGAGGCCTCTGTGACAAGTTGCACTCTGATATCCTCTATGAGTCACAGCCCTTGATTATGACTGCCACTGGGAAGGTAGGAGTTAAGCGTAATGCACTATTTGGATCCAATAACTGAATTTTACTCAACTCTTGGGTGCCTATATAGAGCTTGTGCAGATGGAACAGAGCCTCCCTGCTGCATCCCACACACGTGTAGGATGGTAGGACCAACAGGCAGAACTAGACTGGAGTCTGGAGCACCAGTAGCCACAAAGGCTTCGGTGGGGACCCCACATGGCACCCAGCACCTGCTACCTTCAGAGATAGGGAGCTATGGTCTCCTTGCTCCCAGAAAGCTTTCCCAGCCTGCTTCTTACTCCTCTTCCCTGGGGCAAAGGGGAGAGTCTGGTACGATTCATGAGACTGGAGAAAAGGCCTGAGATTGTGCCTACCAGGCTCTCCCCAGTGTTCTCCCCTTTGACCCTCCTGCATGTGAGCACCTGTTTTCCTCCTGGTCCTGCCACCCCCACACCATGCTGTTCTGCCTTGGGTAGGATGTTTGAGGAAATTCAGCCTAAATCAGAGGAAAGTATTGAGAAACCAGATTGTGGCTGCAGAGTCAAGGTGCTTTTCCCAGCTCTAGATCTGGCTCTTTGATGACTCTTTTGTCATGTTGCTGGGGACCCACGGGGGAAAGGGGCTGGATTGATTTTTGTCTCTGTGGTTAGTGATAACTAACACGTCCAGGGGAGTCTGGCGGCCCCGATTCAACCTCCATCCACGTGTCCATCTCATCTCCCAAGTGCTCTGACCCACTTGGTCTGCACTCTTACTACACCCGGAAAACCCCTGCTCAAGGCCTGCATCTGCAGCTTCCTCCCTGCTGGCAATGCCGAGACCGAATAATACAGTCTGGAAGGAGCTGCAGAGGCCACCTTGCTCAGCCCCCCTGCTGGGGAAGGGGCCATCTGAACTTGGCTTTCATGCCTTGCTTTTGGGAGCAGCCTCTCCCGTAACTTGGCATTTCTGCTTCTTCTCAAAATGTTTTTTTCAAAGACAACGAGAAATCTGCCTCCCTGCTACTTGTCTGGTACAGGCACCCATTCCAGGCGGCCCTCCCTGGGCACTCGAACCCTCTGACCCCTCGTGCCTTAGGAATTAGATGCTGCTTCACTGTTCAGTGGGCATGAAACAGGCAGTGCCAGGTTCCTTCTCCCTGGACACCTTAGAACACATGGTTCTAAGCTCCCTGAGGCTGGGACAGTGCTCCAGGCATCTCTCTCTGCCCCTTGTGCCTGGCACAGAGGAGGTGCCCAGGAAACCTGTTAATTATCTGGGCCCAGCAGGCATTTCAGATGGGAGTGCAGGGTAGGCTGTGTGCACGGTCTTGTTCATTCATCACCCAGGGTGTCTTCCCAGCCTTCGACTTGCTCACCGCGTAAAGGTGGAAACTGGCATGCATACAGAAAATCATAACACTGTGTGGCCTCGGCTAGGAAGGAGCCATGTCGGAGATGCTGAGGGAGTGTGGGAGGGAGCAGTCAGCAGACCAGCACTGGGATGAGCTGAGCTCAGAAGGATGAGCAGGAACAGCCAGTGGGTGTGGAGCAGGCAGGGCAAGCAGCAGGAAGTGGGGCTGGAGAGCTCTGGCTTCCCACTCCCCATGGCCTTTTACTAAAACATCAGGCAGACAGCTGCAAAGGTACATGGACAGTTCTGAATAAAGATCATCATATGCCTGTGATGTTGCTTATAAGTACGTGTGTTCCACACTTAGGATGACCAGCTTGTCCTGGTTCGCCAAGGCCTTTCCTGATTTTAGCACTGACAGTCCTACTTCCCAGGAAACTCCTCACTCTTGGCAAACCCTAGCTCTCAAGGCTGGAAGGGTGGCCTGAATGATTATATTCTATAAACCCTTTCATTATCTTCTGACTGGTACAGTTACAGTGCGTTATAATGCTTTTGTGACAAAGGCATTAATGAGTTAGTTGCAGATATTTGGAATATACTGCCATTTTTGAAATTCTGTATGGGGATTCCTTTATATTTTCAACATGCTGAGCCCCTCAGCCTTCAAGGGGCTCTGGTGCTGGTGGAGGACGTGAAAAACACAGAGGTGAGAGACATTTGGGGACTGCGAGGAGTGAGAATGTCGAAGCCATAGGGGATGTGCCTTTGGGCAGGAAGGGTTGTGGAGGTGAGACTGGAGGGGTGGGCAGTGGTCACAGGGCTTTGGGGACCAGGCTGAGGATTCAATCTTGTCACCCTGGGAGCCTCGAAAGCTGTCACCCAGAGGAGTGTCATGGTTGGATCAGAAAGTTTGCACAGGTGGAGTTCGCACAAATTGGGTGGGAGTTGCAAAGGCCAAGATCAGAGGCGGACGAGCATTCTGGGAGCTGCTGTCATTATGCAGGTGAGTGTCATAGAGATGTGGAGAGGGGGACTATTTAGCAGGAGAAATGGACAGGACTCAGGGCTCTGAGTGTGAATGTGAGGCAGCAGGAACTGACTCACTGTGGGCTCTGGATACAATGATGACCACAAGGCAGGGATTTAAGGAGGATGCTGGGTTTGGCTTTGGAAGTGTTGTTTGGGCCCTGGGACATCCCCTTTGTAGAGGGATGTAAATGTCTGAAACTTAGGAGAGAAACATGGGCTGCGGATAAATACCTGGCTATTATTCACCTTCCAAGTCCAAGGTGATTGAGTTGGGTGAGTTACTGATGTTGAAACTGAGTCCCTCTAAAACCAAGTTCCCCTGCCAGGTTTATGATTAATCTCTCTATCCAAAATTTTATTCCCTTTCTTGTCCCCTCTGACCTCAGTCCTGTGCTAACTGAACATGAATCAACGAGGGTCAGATGACTAAAATTCCTGTTGTCGATAATGTCGTTAATGTACCAAAATTGCTGTTATAGGTATCATCCTTAATGTACAAACTCAGGCTGTTTCTCCAGGGCAAGAGGAACTAACAGACTCCCAGCCATGGACCACCTAGCCAGAGAGTCATAAACCAGAGACATCCTGACTCCTGAATCTACAGTGAAGCAATGTCCCAGATGATGATTAATCCCAGCTTCTTTGTTCTTTCCTTTTAAAAACCTCTCACTCAAAGACCAAGTGGGAGTGGATCTGAGGCTTGTCTCCCACTCCCTTGCTTGGTGCCCTGTAATAAACGCTGTACTTGCCTTCACCACAGCCTGGTATCAGCAAGTTGGCTTTGCTGTCCTTTGGGTGAGTGGACCCCATTTTGGTTCAGTAACAATGGAGGATGAAAGTGAAAAGGCAAGAGGCTCCAGCCCAGTGCTGAGATAGGGGCCTGACTCTCCACATCCTAGAGGAAGGACTGAGGGTGGTCAGCTCAACCAGGACAGCAGACTTTTCTGGTTGTCTTCAATGTGCATGACTGTGCTCATGCACAGTCGGATCCTTGGGAACCATCTGGAAAGTCTATCCTTTCTGGTGTGATCCAGTTCTACATATAATATGCATTCACTTCTCAGGACTGTGAGTAGTCAGGAGCTAATGTATGCACTGGGCTCATTATGCAAAGAACCTGTCCTGTGGCACAGACAGTGCTCACTGATCCTTTGCTCCTGCCTCTCCTCTGCTAGGATTCTGGAATTGTCTGCAGCTGCCAACACACAGCCCTTGTCTTCTTCCTCTAGGTATCTGAAAGCCTGTATGTGCGCATCTCTTGAAAACAATGAACTTAATTGCCAGATTTGTCTTAAAACAATTCTGGCTATAAGAATGCTCAACTTAAGTCAATTTCTATTTCTCAATAAGAAAAGCTAGGAAAGAGAAAGCATTGTGCTGGGGACTCAGGAGATGGACGCTGCAGGACTTAAGGACAAGTCTCTTTCTGAATTTCTGTAAAATGAGGGTGTTGAGCTGGACGAGCTGTCTAGACCCATCCCAGACATGCTGGGTATATGATTCTAGCCAACATGAACGGATCAGGGCATACTAGTGCATGAGTCAGGAAGATTAAAATATGGCTCAAAACAAGGAGTTAAAATGGTAATTTTCAAGATTTTATGTATTTGTTCAATAAATATGTATGGAATACCCAGTACAGATCAGGCACTGTCCTAGCTGCTGGTGAAGAATCATGCTCCAAGCGTCCTGTAAGTAAGAGTCTAGAGGGGGGGCGCCACTGAGGCAGTAGCTGCACAGTGTGAGGGAGACGGAGGCAGGGAGGTCGGAAAGGGAGCTGTTCCAGTGGTCCCGGCTCCCTCACCTAGCTGACAACTTTCCCTAAGGATGTGCCTGCTCCACCTCTACCTCCATAAGACAACCTGCTGAGTCGCCCAGAGGATGTGGTGCACCTCACTTTGGAAGGAGCACTCGTCCTGGGAGGGGATGTGCTCATCCTTCCCAGCGGCGGGGCGAGCTTTCCCAGTGTCAGTGCACATTGACGCCTCAACTTGTGCCTGAACTATTTTTAACCAGCTGTCGCCATGGCAGCGTGAGAACCACTGGGAAAGATGTGGCCTTTCTGACAGCATTCAAGATGCTGGCTGCCCTCTCATCTCGCTTAATCCCCTGCGTGCCAGAGCCGAGATAATCTATATCAAATCCCTGCCTTCTGCTGGCAGAGCTTGAGCCCAGCCACCTCTCTGTGCTTTCTCATCTGCAAAGTAGGGACTTAAATAAAAAGAAAACAAAAACAAACAAAACACCTCCCTTCGTGGGTCTGCGGTGGAACTCCAATTAGGTTGTTAATGCTTGAAAGCCCTCTGCATGGCCCATGTTCATTTCTGCAGCCCACGTCTTAATGGCAACAGCAACCCCGCTTCTGCCCTTCACCTCTGCTTTATGGGCTGATGCCCGTTAGCCTTCTACGAGTGTCTGTGAAGTCTGGAAACATAGGCAGTGCACTCCAAAATTTCTAGCTAAAACCAGAAAATGGCCACGTAGGCAATGGCTGGGGCGTGGAGTGGCGTCTGAACATGGCCTCTCTCCCACGTGGTTACAAACAGAACTGCAGCAGATGGGATGTGGCTGGGATGCCTGCAGCCAGGGAGAGGTTAGCACCTGTCCTGGCAGGAAGTGATGTCTTTCTGGAGAAAAGCTGCCACTGAGGGGCAGGAGTGGTTCCTGGGGGCACAAGCCTAGGACGGAGCGGCCGCCTGCATGGTGTCGTGGAGAGCCAGATGGCCTGGAAGCCTGAGCTCAGGGTCCTGAGCCCTGCTGAGGGGCCCTGGGGAGGCTTCGGATCTGGTCTTGGTTCTGAAAAGAGCCTGAGAAGCATGGTCCCCATCGAGGGTAGGAGCACATCCGGAGGGAGCACATCTTGATTTCTCCTCCGGGGGGCCCTGGGGAAAACTGGAGCGACCTTCTAATTGGAGAGGCCAAGACCCTGTGTCAGGGTGCCCTCAGGCCATAGCAGATTTGCTTAAGACAGGCGGCAGCAATCCCCAGGGAAAATGATCCAGACCTTTGCTGGTGCTAGGCAGTAGTTGGAACATTCAGGAAGCCAAGGAGACATCCTGTGGGCTCTGTCTGTGCTGCTGAGAGACTGACTCATCCATTCACCCTTTGTCCTCCCTCCCCATCCCCCAAGGTTATCCATAAAGGCTGGACTTGAGCAACAGGGGTCTGATCTATGCCGTCATCCTAGTCTCCTCTCCAGGCTTGTTTTAAAAAATAACTTCTATTTTTTCTCATAACACAAGTAACTGACCCTTTGTAGGAGACTTAGAAATGTAGAAAAGCACAAAGAAAAAGAACCAGGTATAATCCAATCACTCAGAGATAACGGATCTTCATATTATGGTATCTGGTCTTTGCTGCATGAATATGTAATAGTATGCATGCACATACATACATCTATTTATAGAAATGAATATTTATGCAATGTGTAATTGTTTTTAGAAAAAAAAGGTGTCAAAGGTGGTTGAGAGCTCAGACTCTGGAGTCAGGCTGCCTGGGTTCTAATCCTGGCTGTGTTCCATGCTGGCTGCGTCGTCTTGACTGTAACTTCTCTGTGCTTTAGTTTCTTTATCTGTAAACTGCCAAATCGGTTGATGAAAATAGTATCTCATTATTGCCTGAATGTGAAGTTCTCTCTTGGTCACTCATGTTTCTTGGAATGTGTTTCCCCAGCCCCTGTCCTTTGGGAGGTATGCCCCACGCTTTCCTGGCGTGCGAGGGTGCTGTGTATCCCTGCCATTCCCCAGCTTGGGGCTCTGGGCCCCAGCCAGTCTGCCTCCTTAGCCTCTGATTATTCACCATCTTTGCTGTCTCTCTGGCTTCTCCCTCTGTGTTGGTTCCTTTCCACCAATCAATACAATCAATTAAAGGGTTGATTTCAAAACATGCTCAAGTCTCTCCCGTTTTAAACAAATAAGCAAAAACTCTTGCTGAATGCTGTGACCTCCTTCCCTTGGCAACCCAACTCCCTAAGAGTTGTCTAGACCCCTCATCTAAGTTCCTCATCCCCCTTTCTCAACCTCAGTCTGGTTGCTGTCCCATCTCCCACCCAGACTGCTTGGGACCAGCTTACCAATGTCCTCCTCGTTGCCAGATCCACTAGGCACTTCCGTCTTTCTTCTCACTGGGCCTCACCAGTGCATTTGGCACTATCACCTGCTCCCTCTTTCCCTTGTCTTCCTGGACCACACACTCCTGCTTCCTGTCTCCCTCCCTTCTCCTCCCCTCTGCTCATTCCTTACCGGTCCCCTTCGTACATTTTTCTCCTTGAATGTGCTTTTTCTCAGCCTTCCCTGCTTTTTCCTTCTGCTCTCTGAGACCCTGACTGAACTCACCCCCACCCGTATCTTCACTACTTTGTAGATGTGGACAATTCCCAAATCTCTCTCTCTTAATTCAGACGGCTTTCCTGAGCTGCTGACCCACATAGCCAACTGGACTCCTCCATTAAGACACCCCCTAGAGCCATAAAATCGATGAGTCTCAGATAAAATGAAACACCTTCCCTACAGGTGCAGCCCTCGCCTTTGGTCTCTATCTTTGGAAAGGGTCAGACTCATATCCCTATTAAAGTGTCAGTGACTCATTTCAAAAGAAATCAAAGCAGTGTTACATTAATGGATGAATTTTTGGAAGAAGAAGATGGAAGTGGGGCAGGGGCATCTAATGTCGCTAAAATCACGACGCTGCTGTGCTTTGTATTCTGGTCCTGTAAGAGGCAGACCCTGATGCTTGACAGACAATCAACACTTATCATTACTAAATGAAAGGAGGCTCATGGGACCAAGAGCAATCACTTTTCAGGAAGTGCTTTAGCTGGAAGGGCTCTCAAAGATCATCTGGTCCAACTGCAGCCCAGAGAGGAGTCTGTGGTCCTCAGCACACATCTAGCAATGCAGAGAAGCACCCTCAGACCTCTCCACATCCCCGTGTGGTTTCTCCGAGGGCCACTAGGCAGGGCCAGCAAACTTACCCCTGCAATGAGCTGAGAGTCTTGGGCGCAGGTAAAAGCTTTTGACCAGACACGGGTTTCCTTCCCCCTCCCTGTCCTCGGGCACCCCTGGAAAGGTGTGGGAGCTCCACATTGCTCGCAGAGGATTTTCTTACCTCTGGCTGGAGTCCCAGGCCCTGAAGTCACAGGAAGGCATGTGCAGAAGTAGGTATTGACATCCTAGGGAGGGAAATGCTCTCTTTAAAAAAAAAAATTACTTATTATAGAAAAATTGAAGCATACTAGGACAAGAGACAACGGTCCAACAGTACCAGATGAATCCCCGCGCATCCAGTACCCAACTTCAGCTCAGTCCTGTCACAGATACGTTTCCCTCCCCCAGTGCTCTTTGTTTGTTTGGCTGGTTTGGTTTGGTTCTAGATCATTTTAAAGCAGGGTTTCTCAAATTTTTTTGGTCTCAGGACCCCCTGGCACTTTCAGAAAATATTGGGGACCACCAAAGGCTTTTGTTTATGTGAGTTAGCTATTGAAACAGAGAAACTTTAAAATATTTACTTACGAATTCATTTAAAATTCATAACATACTTATTACATGTTAACATGTAACGCTTTAACATGACATACTTTTTAATGAAAAGTAACTATTTTCAAAAAAAATAAAACCTAGCAAGAAGAGTGGCATTGTTTTACATTTTTACAAATCTCTTCACGGTCTGGTTAGTAGGGGACAGCTGGACTGGAGTGTTGGTAGAAGGTGGCTGAGTTCTGTGTGTGCTTCTGCATTCAGTGGATTAGAATTTGTTGTTCGGTTGAAATACAAGAAGAAAATCTGACCTTGCACTGATACGTAGTTGGAAACGAAAGGCATATTTCAATAGTCTTTTCAGATATTTGTGGATATTCTTCTTTGATACTATAGTGAAGCCTAATAAATCCTGATTTCTTAAATTTTAGTTGCACTGTGGAATCTGAAATTATCTCAATGAGCTTTTTGTAATCTGTTACATTAAAATCCATTGTCCTCTCTTGCACTTTGAGTGGATTTTTTTAACGCTCATAGATGATTTTGTTCCATCAGGTCTTAGTTATTTGGAAAATGTTGGTTGACTAAGTTATGTAGACTTTTCCAAATGTTTAATGACATATTTCATTACACAGTATCAAAAAATTGCATTTGTTAATACCATCACCAATTTCATCAGATTGTCTTTATATTGACAAGTTGGCAGATACAGGTTTTCTTATATTCTAATTTTCACTCAGAAGTTCAAATTTTGTGATTGGCAACAAAATTTGTCCATTATTTCACTTAATGATACTTGACTTCATTCATCTTTGGGAAAACGTCTGCTGAATACCCAATAGAGTTAAGTCTGTATTGACTGTAATTCGCGTGTTATTCTTTCAAGTAAACATCATGCCCTATGAAAAAGCAGCTAGTTTAGCTCAGAACTCAGATAATACCACAAGGCCGATTCCTTGAGATAACTGTCATCCTCTGAGATGCTGCAGAAGTGCTTTATGGGTCCTTTTCATCTTGTCACATGGAATATTAAAAAGATGTATTCTGGTGGGGGAGGTGGGAATAGCTCAGTGGTAGAGCACATGCTTAGCATACATGAGGGTCTGGGTTCAATCCTCAGTACCTCTATTAAAAATTTTTAAAAAAATTAAACAAAGAAACAATTAAAAAAAAGATGTATTCTAAAAGGTCAAGATTGATCAGAATTAACAGTTTTTATTGCTTTATACAGTATGTTCCTAAGTGAAATAGGCTTTTAAGAGACTCGTGACTATGTGGCAGTCAAGAACGCAGTGACTAGGCCAGTTTGGTGCCACTGCCTTGATACGGGCTGAAGCACCAGCAGTTTCAGCCACCACTGTTTTTGCACCATCACTGTAAATGCCAAAGCAGCGAAAAAAGATAAATAACATCTCAATATTGGTTTTTATTATTATAAACAGTTTCATTTTTATTCGTTTATTTACTTTTATTTTGGTAGGGGGAAGGTAAATGAGGCTTATTTTTAGAGGAGGTACTGGGGATCGAACCCAGTGCGTGCTAAGCATGCGCTCTACCACTTGAGCTATACCCTCCCCCTCTTAATATTGTTTTAAAAACAGTTTTGATTCTGCACGCTCCTGAGTGAGTCTCAGGAATCCCCCTCAAGGGTTTATGGGCCTCACTTGGAGAACTGCAGTTTTTAAGCCAATTCCAGACATCCTAACATTTACCTGTAAATAATTAATATGTATCCCTTTTAAAATCTATGTAACAAACATAGACTTAGAAAAATAACCTCAACACTAATATCACATGTAAAACAATTACTCATATTTCTTAACATTGTCTAATATCCAGCCTGTGCCCAAATTTCCCCTAATGTCTCAAAATTTTTTGACAGTTGCTTTGAATCAGCATCCACATCACGTCCACATGTTGCAATTTTGGCTATGTCTCTAAAAAAAATCTTATTTTAGTGTCCCTTTCTCCCTCCATTTTTTTCCTTTCCACTTTGTTGTTGTTGAAGTACTGGGATCATCTGTGTTATACAATTTCCAGCTTTCTGGTTTTGGCTGCTAGCATGCTTGTGTCATCATTTAACATGGTGTTTGGTCTCCCATATTTCCTGTAAATACCTTAGATCTAGAGCAGGGTTTCTCAACCCTATACCATTGATATCTGGGACCAGATAGTTGGTTCTTTGTTGCGGGGAGCTGTCCCGTGCATGGCGGGATGTTTAGCCGCACCCCTGGCCTCCACACACTGGGTGCAGTTAGCATCCCCACGCACCAGGCTGTGACAGCCAAAAATGTCTCCAGACGTGTCAAATGTTTCTCGGAGGGCAAATCACCCCAGGGTGAGAACCACTGATCTAGAGGCTCTGGTGGCTTGATTAGACTCTGATTCAGTTTTTGTATCGGCAAGAATAAGTCATCAGTGGCTCAGACTATCATTGCATCTTATCAGGAGGCACACGGTCTCTGATTGCTCCACTTTTAGTGATGATGTTAAGATTGATCCATGAGTTCAGGGGTTGTCAATCTAATTCATCAACTTTAAAGCTCCCCAACAACCCTTCTAAAAGTGTTAGCATCTATTGGTGGTTGCAGCTTTGATCCATTATTTCATTAGAGATTGCAAAGCAGTGATTTTTTTTCCAGTTCAACCATTTGCATCTTTTTTTATTGGCTGGGATACTTTTCCAAAGAAGAATTTTCCCCAATTAACTATTTGGTTACCCTGAAATGCTGTCCATACAGAATAAAGTAAGATGGGTCTGATTTTTTTCTTTTTATTTACTAATTTTCAGAAAAATGGGTTGGTGCCTGTGGAATAATAATAGTACTACTACTACTACTACTACTACTACTACTACTACTACTACTACTACTACTACTACTAATAATTTGCTCTTTATCCCAGGTTCCTGAGTGACAGGAGTGTCCTTTGCTCATAATGATCTCTTCCAATCACACTGGAGTTTATACTAATGAGGTGACTTAGGGTGGGGCCCCTACATGGCCTCAGGATAGGGCTTGTCTCCAGAAACACCCAGTGATGAGAAGGGGGAACTTTCAGCCCTGCCCACCAACCTGGGCTGGTGACTGAGCTCTAAAAAACTTTCCAACAGTGAGGCTCAGAGAGCTTCTGGGTTGGTGAGCACACGGAAGTGCTGGGAGGGCGTGGAAGCTCTGCTTCCCTTCCTCATCTCTTGCCTGTGCACCCCTGCCACGTGGCCGTTCCTGAGTTGAATTCTTTGTAATAAATGTCAAGAAAGTGTGTTCCCCAGTTTGGGGAGTTGTTCTCGCGAATGATCAAATCTGAGGAGAGAGTTCTGGGAACCCTCCATTTTCAGCTGACTGGTCAGAGGTACAGGTGGCCCCCGACTTGCAACTGGCACCTGAAGTGGGGGCCTTCTTGCAAGACTGACCCATATTTTATTCAACTTCCGTATTTTCATGAATATGATCTGTTATCTCAGGGTCATTTTAACTAGGAATGCTCTCTTTTCTAATGTGTCATTTCATTCAGTTATTGATTTGTTCCTTTATCCATGCCATACCATAAGGAGGTAACATCCCAAATATCCTGGGATACTGCTTGTTAAAAAGTTAATTCCTGGGCCCTGCACAGGGTACACAGAGTCAGAACATTTGGGCACAGTGATGGGTGGGCATTTTCAATCAGCTGCCCAGGTTATCCCTGCATACCCCAAAGTTTGAATGTCACTTTTCTAGGGTGCTGGTTCTCACCCAGGAACTTGTTGGAAATGCAGGTTCTCAGGCCTCATCCATGCCGCCTACATCAGGAGCTCTGAGGGTGGGCCTGGCACTCTGTATTTTGACAAGCCTCCATGTGATTCTGATGTTTGCTCAAGTGTGAGAGCACTGGGTTAAGGGCAAGAGTCCTCCACCGAGGCTGCACATTAAGAGAACTCTCAAGGATCTTTTAAAATTCCCGCTGCTCAGGCCCCCGCTCCCAGGGCTCCTGGGTGAGGTGGTCTGAGGTGGGGTCTGAGCAGCGGTAAGCTCCTCGGGAGACTTCAATGTGCAGCCAGCGACAGAATGGCTGGTCCAGGACAGTGTTTCTCAGGGGTGATCTGCATCCCGTGGGATGCTTGGCAAAACCTGGAGACATTGTTTTGTTGTAAATGGGGGGTTGCTACTGGCATCTAGTGGGGAGAGATCAAGGAGGCTGCTAAACATCCTACAATGCGCAGGACAGCCCCCCAACACCCGGGGCTAAGATGTCAACAGGGCCGAGGTTGAGACATCCTGGTCTAGGAGAACAGTCATACCCAAGAATCTCATCTCCTAGACTTAGCCAAAAAACAACAACAACAACAACAACAAAAAGATATATATCTGCAGAGTATTTGTTCATTTTCAGAAACAAAAGACATTCCGTAGCTTAATTATCCCTACCCCTACCTTCACGACAGCAAATCCAGATATGCTTATATGCTCTAACATTCATAAAAGGCATCTCCAATACACATGCAGATGCTTGCAGAAAGACGTGTGTACATGCCTGTCCACATGCACGCTGACACTCATATTTACTAAACTACACACACGCAGTCACACAGCCTATGGTAACTCACAGGCATTAAAGTGCACACACACACTCACACACTGACAACCCCACTCATTAGTGGCAAGGGTGTCCTAGGGCCACCCAGAATTCTCATGCCCTCCTCATCCCCATTCTCCCTTTGCCTTACCTGAATGGCCTGGGTGTTGACACGGTGGAGATGCCACAGGCCAAGGTCATGGCTGCACGTCCTTGAGGTGCTAACCAATCAGACGGGGTAGAAGGAGACCCTGTACTGGGCATGGTGTCGGGTGCAGCACGAGGGAACAGTGAGAAGGCACCCACGGTCCCAGGCACTCCAGGAACCTGAGAGGGATGAGGGCAGGGAGACAAAAGGAGTCAGACTGATGCCCTGAGAGCTCTGGGAGGAGAGAGGGAGAAAGGGTGGGCAAGGGCGTGGGTGGATTTGTGCCAAGGTGCTTGATGGAGCGCACTGCCATCGCTGTCTGCTTTGGTTGTCTCCTCAGCCCCTACCCAGATGCAGGTGGAAATATTTGCTAAGGGCCCGCTCGATGTTTCTTTAGACACTTCCACACATGTCTTAAAAGACTGCAGGGGAAAGCATGTGGGTTTTTGAATCCCAGGTCTGCCACTTGCTGGCTGTGTGATCATGGGCATGTTGTCTGGGATCCTTGGGTCTCTTAGGTGAAAGGTGAGGATAACAATACCTACTTCAAATGGTTTCATAAAGATTAAATTGCATGACATGCACACATTTCTTATATAATGCCTGGCATAGGGCAAGCCCTTAAGAGTACCAGATCCTTTCCCTTACCCTCCATCTATTCCAGCCACTTTGGACTAATTCATATATGTCTATCTCCTAGAATACAAGCCTCCCCATGCCTTGTTGAATTGGAAAACATTTCCAGAAATATGGTAGCTGAGTTAAAGGATACGACCATTTTAATGCCCTTTCAGATTATTGTCAATTGCTTTTCAAATACTACTTCTGGATATTTTTTCCAATGGCTGTCTCTCAAAGACATGAACAAAACTTTATGTATGAAGGTGTGCATGTCAGTGCTATTTATAAACAACCTAATTATACAACAGAAGGATAAGAACTGACTTAATCCTGTTAGGAATAAGGCAGCGTGTAGTCAAAGAAGCAATTAACAGCCAAGCCACTTGTGAATGATGCTACTTCTTGATAGATTATTGATCAGCCGTTGAAAAACAAATACTAAATAGTAAAATTAAAAGCTCCACCTGACCAAATGAAAAGAGAAAACTTGAAACTGATTCTCAACAATGATTACAATGTTTTAATACACATGCATTCGAATACAACGTTAGATAACACTTTAAAGTGAAGCTTGGCAAACTTTTTCTGTAAAGGGCCAGACAGTAAATATTTTAGGCTTTGCAGGACAGATGGTGTCTGTCACAACTACTTAATTCTGCCGCTGTAGTGTGAAAGCAGCTATCAACAGTATGTGAATGAATGAGTGTGGCTCATGAGCGTGTTCTAATAAAACTTTATTTAAAAAACAGGTTGCAGGCTGGGTTTGGCCCAGGGGCCAGTTTGCCAGCCTCTGCCTTCAAGTGAAAAGAATTCTGTTGTGAATATATGAGAATATTTTTCTTTCTAGATTTCCTTTTATAACCTTACCATATGATCATCTTTTAAAAATTTAAGAAAAAGATGGACATATAATGTTAAGATAGGGCAAAAGTACTGACTTGATGACTCACAGATGGAATACCAGAGGTGTCATAAGCACACAAAGAATAAAATATTCACCACTTATGAAATATGAAATGGAACTTTCAAAAAGCTTAAAATACCTAGCGCTTACAGAAGTGTAGTGAGAAAGGCATGCTATTTATTACAGTACCAGTGGGAAGGTAAATTGGCAACACTTTTCTACTCAGAAAATTAATAAGACTCCTGTGTCGTTCAATCGTTCAAAGTCAGAAAACTTCAGAAACTATAAGTAATGAGGGGTGATCACTCCAACCAAATATGAAAATAAAATGTAGAGTTGGAGTCATGAAATTAATGTGGAACATAAGAGACAGACAGAACGACAGAGAAGGAGAAAAGGTTCAGAAATACACCCCAAGGCAAGTGGAAATGTATTATATCTTACAGGTGGCATTTCTAACCAGGGAGAAAAATATATTTATTGTTTAATAAGCAGTGTTGGGACAACTGGAAAGCCATTTGGGAAAAAAACTGGGTTCCTACCTCACCTCTTCCTCTGAATTAGTTCTATATCAGATTTAAATGAAAAAAAAAGTACCCTTAAAAATCGAGTTTTCTTTTAAAGAATAAACTCAGAGGAAGGAAGGCCTTTTGAAGTATGACACAGAAGCCATAAATGATATGACTATGGAATAATATTTTTCTTAAAAAATTTTTTGTCTTACTCAATCAGGTACAAACATCACTTTGACAACACACTGTGTTGGGGAGGGTGCAGGAAAACACGTTCTCGTACATACTGCTGTACTGAAACCTGGCAATATCTAGCCGAATGAAAATGCACATACTTTCTGATAGCAGTAATTTCACTCCTAAATATTTACTGTATAAATATAAGTGCACATTTAAATGAAATAGATACAAGGTCACTATATATTTCAATGTTGCTTGTAATAGCAAAAGATTGGAAACAAAAAAATTCAATGTCTGCCAACAGGAGACTTGTTAAAAATAATGTTGCATATGTTACATATATTCATACAAGGGAAAACTCTGAAAATTATGCAACTGTATGAAGAATGGCAATGCTCTTTCCTTATTGGTATGGAAATATTGCAATATATTTGTTAAGTGAAAAAGGCACAGTGGAAAATGGTGTCCGTACCATGCTAAAATGTTATGAGGTAGAAAAAATGTGTACATATAAATGTGTGGGTGGTTTCTGGAAGGATATATGAAAAACCTGTAAAAGAGGACATATCTGGAGACGAGAGACAGGTGGCTAGGTGGAGGAAAGGGAAATAAATTTAATTTTCATTCTATACCCTTCTATAATTTCTTTGAATTTAAAATAAAGCAATGCTTACTTAATTAAAAATTTTGTTATTTATTTTTTAAAAAAATTTTGGGAGGATAATTAGGTTATTTATTTATTTATTTATTTTAATGGAGGTACTGGGGATTGAACCCAGGACCTCATGAATGCTAAGCACATGCTCTACCACTGAGCTATACCCTCCTCTCCCCACCACCCCACACTACCTATTTAAAATTTAGATTTTCTAATAATATTTAATGATCTGGGGAAAGATTGTTCTCAGCAGCATCTTCCATTTTTCCACTTGAATGGATAAGAACAATCTAAAATTTAACTGTGTCCAAATCTGCCCTCTAGACTCCGCCCAGAATCCGCTCCATCTGCCACTTGCCTCACATCACTTAATGGTGACTCTATTCCTGTAGTTGTTCATGTTGAAAATTGTGGAGTTATCACTGGCTTCTCTGTCTCACATCCTACACCCAACTCTGGCCACACTTGCGTTCTTGCTCTTCCTGGAAAATCCCAAGCTACATCCAGTTCCTGCGCCGTTGTACTGGCTGTGTGGTCCCTCCTGGGGGAATCCTCCCACAACCAGCATATGCTTCACCCCTCTTCTCACCCAGGTCTGTGTCCATAAATCACCTCACTGAGAAGAAAGCAGCCCTCCAGCCAGCACTCCTGACCCACTTTTGCTTTGCTTAGAAAAAATTACAGGGTTTCCATGACCTTTTATCACAATATAGAATTTACTTCCTTTTATATTTATTGTCTTTTATCACTTGACTAAGCTTCATGGGGGCATTAATTTTTGTCTATGTTGTTCATTGATGTTTCTCTAGTGACAATATAAGCCCACAAAAACTGTTTGCTGAATGAATGACTAAATGAATTACTATAATAAAAAGTTTACAGAGCACAATATAAAAGTGCACTTATAATATAACTAGAGTTTTTATAAAAATGTATTTAAAATGTTTAAAGTTTTTTTTTTAAAAGATATTACATTATGGGCATTTGGATATCTTGCAATATTTTTTCTTCCTGTTGCCCATGGAAGAATATTCTGTCATTGATGGTTTGGCTTCTTCTCCTCCCCCATCTTCTGGGGGAAGGAATGTATGTGCTAGCTCAGATTCTTCCAGGGAGAACTGGGGAAATGGGTAGAAAGAAAAGATGAACTGCAAGAAGTGAAATAAGTTTAATTAACTTAATATTGGGAATGGAAGCAGAGTCCCCCAGAGGAAGAAGAGAAACTTGAAAAAGGCAAGTGAAGGGCTAAGGAACTTTGGGGACACCGCAGGGGGTGGGAGGTGACAAGAGGATGGAATTCGGCCAGAAAATTCTAAGAATTGTTTCTATAGAATATAAATAGATTCCCTTTGATTTTCTTTAAGAATCTGCAGTGAAGATCTCAATTGTGTTTGATTACTTGCCAGGACTGGACCACATGGATTCCTGCCCTTTTTAGTGGGTAAGAAATATGTGGCAATATTACAAATGGTTTGTTTAGGGTGGTGGCTTTGTGTTATTTTAATTTTTTCTTTATATTTGTCTGTTCTTTTCATATTTTTCCATTATAAATAGATTGCTTTTGTAATAAAGAACATGCTTTAAAATTTTTCTTTACCCTCCATCCCTTAAAGAGTCTCAGTGTAGCAGTCAGTAGCTTGCCGGAGGCACCTGTCTTTTGCCTGCCTATTTTAGGCAGCCTCCAGGGCCAGGAAAGGGACCCTGCCTTGCAGCAGCCAAGGTCTTCCCCTGACCATTGCTCAGACCCTCTTGGCTCTGACTCTCACACGACTCTCTCTCTGGCTGGCTCTGTTCTGGGCTTGCCTCAGCTTCCCAGGACCCTCAGCTATTGGCTGCTTTGCATGGGGCCCCTTGTCTTAGCGCTAGCCCTTTGGACCAGAAACTATAGCTGATCTACCTTCATCTCTCCTTAAAATGGGGGTTTGGTTAATAGCTGTACCTGTCTGACTCAGGTACATGAAATCTCTTAAAAAAAATTTTTTTTATTTTATAAAACTCCATCATGATGCTCAGTGGGGGCTACTCTTCTAGATCATAGGAGAGGGGGCTTTGGGCTGCCACCTCAAG